>NC_082725.1:37968993-39168993 GCF_030144855.1 Hypanus sabinus
TATGTTATGAATCAGATGTGATCAGGAAGCTTATGGTAAAGAAACATTTAGGACACAGTGATCATAATATGATAGGATTCACCCTACAGTTTCTGAGGGAGAAGATAAAGTCAGATGTTTCAACATTACAGTGGGGTAAAGGGAATTACAGAGGAATGAGAGAGGAGCTACCCAAAATTGATTGGAAGGGGACACTATCAGAGATGATGGCAGAACAGCAATAGCTAAAATTTCTGGGACAATTCAGAAAGTGCTGGATAGATACATCCCAAAGATGAAAAGGTATTCTAAAGGGAGGATGAAGTAATCATGGCTGACAAGTGAAGTCAAAGACATCATAAAAGCAAAACAGAAGGCATAGAATATAGCAAAAAATAGCAGGAAGTTAGAGGATTCGGAACTTTTAAAAACCCATCAGAAGCCAACAAATAAAACAATAAGAAAAGAAAATAGGAATTTCACCAATAATATGAAAGAGGATACTAAATGACTTTTCAAATACATGAAGAGTAAAAGTGAGGTAAGAGAGGACACTGGACTGCTGGAAGATGATGCTAGAGAAGTAGTAATGGGGGACAAAGAAACAGCAGACAAAATGAATTATGTATTTTTCTTCAGTCATCACTGTTGAAGACATTAGCAGCATGGCAGAAATTTGAGGTTGTCAGAGTCAGAAGTGAGTGTAGTTGCTATAACTAAGGAGAAGATGCTTGGGAGTTTGAAAGGTCTGAAGATAGATGAGTCACCTGGACAAAACAGACTACACCTCAGGATTCTAAAAGAGGTAGCTGAAGAGGTTGTGGAGGCATTAGTAATGATCTTTCAGGAATCACTAGATTCCAGATTGGTTCTGTAGGACTGGAAAATTGCAACTCCACTCTTTTAAAAGGGAGAGAGGCAGAAGAAATGAAAATATAGGCCAGTTAGCCTGATTTCAGTGGTTGGGAAGATATTGGAGTCCATTATTAAGAATGATGTTTTGGGGTATTTGAAGGCATGTAATAAAATAGGCCTTAGACAGCATAGTTTTCTGAAGGGGAAATCTCACCTGTCAAATCTGTTGTAATTGTTTGAGGAAATAACAAGCAGAATAGATAAAGGAGAGACATGGATTTTATGTACTTGGATTTTCAGAAGGCTTTTGACAAGGTGCCACATATGAGGCTATTTAACAAGGTAAGGAAGAGCCCATGGTATTACAGGAAAGATACTACCATGGATAGAAGATTGACTGACTAGCAGGAGGCATATTGTGGGAATAAAGTGAGCCTTTTCTGGTTTTCTGCAGCAGTTGGTGTTGAGCCCACTTCTTTTCAAGCTAATTATTTTGATGATGGAATTGATGGCTTTGTGGCCAAGTCTGCATATGATACAAAGATAGATGGAGAGTTGGGTCATGTTGAGAATGCAGGGAGTTTGCAGAAGGACTTAGACAGACCGGGAGAATGAGCAAAGAAGTGGCAGATGGAATATATTGTAGTGAAGTATATGGTCATGCACTTTAGTAGAAGGAATAAAAGTGTAAACTATTTTACAAACAGGGAGAAAATTCAAAAATCATAGGTGCAAAGGGCGTCCTTGTGCAGGATTCCCTGAAGGTTAACTTGCAGGCTGTGTTGGAAGGCAAAAGCAATGTTAGCATTCATTTTAAGAGGAGTAGAACATAAAAGCAATAATTTCATGCTGAGGCTTTATAAGGCAATTGGAGTATTGTGAGCAGTTTTGGGCCCATATCTAAAAAAAATTTGCTGGCATTAGAGAGGATCTAGAGGCAGTCCATGAGAATGATTCTAGGAATGAAAGGGTTAGCATATGAAGAGTATTTGATGGCTCTAGGCTTGTACTCGCTGGAGTTTAGATAAATGAGGGGGGTTCTCATTGAAACTTAATAAATACTGAAAGACCTAAATTGAGTGGATGTTTCCTTTAGTGGGTGAACCTAGATGCTGAGGGCACAGCCGCAGAAAAGAGAATGTCCATTCAGAACAGAGGTGAAAAGGTATATCTTTAGCCAGAGGTTAGTGAATCTGTGGAATTTATTGCCATAGTCAGCTATGGAGGCCAAGTCATTGGTATATTTAAAGCAGAGGTTGATAGATCTTGGTTAGTCAGGGCATCAAAGGTTTCTGGGAGAAGGCAGGAGAATGGAGCAGACTTGATGGTCTGAATGGCCTAATTCTGCTCTTATGTCTTATATCAGATCATTGATATAGATTGTGAAGATCTGAGCCTCCATTCCCACAGTATCCCTTTAGATGTAACTTACCAATCCATAAGAGAACCTTGCTTAGTCATGCTATTTTCTTACCCTTAATGAATCCTCAATCAAAACTGGCATATTACCCTGATACTCTAAAGCAGGTTAAAATTTTCTTTCATAAAATCTTGTTGGTATCTTATCAAAAGCCATTTGAATGTCCAAATGCACCCCCTCAATTTTCTCCCTCGTCTTTCCTGTTAACTACATCAAATAAAATCCAAATGATGTAAAAAAAAATTCCTTTCATAGGTCCTTGTGGACTCTCGCCAAACATACTATTCTCCAAGTGTTATTACCACTTCCTTAGTAATTGATTGGTAAAATTGTTTAATTGTCAGAATAATTGGTCTATATTTCTCCTTTTGTTTTATAAAATAGAGGAGTTAACTTTGATCTCTTCCAAACTGTCAGAGCCAATTTAGAATCAATGGAGTATCTGGAAAATAATAACTTACATTGTGTCCACATTCTTTAATATCTCCGCTTCCAAAATATTGGGAACTATTGGCCATTTCAGTCCCGTTAATTTTTCTCAACATTTAAGGCCAGCACACTAGCACAGCTAAGAAGAGCCACCGCTTTGCAGCACCAGAAACCTGGCGGTCAGTCCTGATCTCTGGTGCTGCTTCTGTAGTGTCTCTGTGTGTTCTTCCTGTTTCATTGTCAAGTACCTCCCACTATCCCAAAGATTTGCGGCTTGGTAGGTGGTCACTGCAAAATTGACCTTGGTGTGTAGGTGAGTGGTAGAACATGAGAGAGCTGATGAGTATGTGGGGAGAACAAAATGAAATTAATATAGAATTAGTGTAAATGGGTTGAAAATAGTTGGACAGAGGCATAGAATAATACAGCATGGACAAAGGACCTTCTGCTCAATATGTCCATACTAACCACCATGCCAAACAAGTTAATCCCAATTTCCTGCATTTAGTCCATATCTCTCTAAACCCTGTTCCTCAATGTACCTATCCAAGTGCTTCTTAAATGTATAGCCTCAATAACTTCCTCTGACAGCTCATTCCAAATACTCACCATCCTTTGCATGAAAAAGTTGCCCTCAGATCTCTTTTAAGTCTTTATCCTCTAAGGATCTTGGTCCAAAATGACAATTGTTTACTCCTTTCCATAGGTGTTGTCTGACCTGCAGAGTTCTTACAGCATTTTGTGTGTGTTGCTAAGGTCTCTCATTTTGGTCTTCCCTACCCCAGGTAAAAGATTATTACCATCTTTGCCTTTTATAATCGTAAATGTTTTCCCTAACTGTTCAAGATCCCCCTGTAATCTACAATAACCTTCATCACTATCAACAACGCCTCCTAGCTTTGTGCCATTCTCTTAGAGGACTGAATGACCTCTTTCTATGCTGTACAGTATATCTGAAAGGCTTCACAATGCCAATTTCTTTCATCACTCCATTAATTCACCTGTTGTTCTCCATTACTTCCATTTAATGTCTTATTGGATGAAGTCAGGCATATGTAAATGGGTGGCTGATGATATAGCAGAGACCACTGAGCTGAAGACCCTGCTTCCATGCTAAGTCTTTGTGAGTGTTCGACAAAAATATTTGAATAAAATTTCTGCCATTTCCTGACTCCCCAAAGAAATTTCTACATAGTATCAAGAAAAGGATTTTATATCAATAGATTAGTATTTGCCCATTTATTAAATTTGTGATTTGATATATTCACACCATTCTAAAAAGCCAAGAACTTTGAATGGAATTTCTTGCATTATAATTTTGTTTCATATTCACATTTATGATTAGTTGCTATGGATAAATTGGTACTTAATTACATCTAACTCTAAACTACACAACTTTGGGAATGTGTAATGGAATATATTTGAAATAGGACACTTTGAAATGGCACCCTGCTTAAATGCATAACCAATATTTCTGTTGTTTACATATTGGGAAGGTCTTTTACTTGCATTTTAGAAATGAAGACCTTGCAATTGGTAACTCATTCACCTCAAATAATCTTTCATCAACTGGTGAAATCTATTAATCTAATATCTTGCATTTTTGAATTTTGTGGTATTTTGGTCTCTTTATTTGAGATGGGCTGTTCTTACTGGGGGAGGGGGTGAAATGAACGTTTACTGGACTGATTTCTGGTTCAGCAGAACTAATGAATAACAAGAGGCGGAGTTGATTAGGCTGTAATTCACTGGAGCTAATAGGAATGAGAAGGGATCACAAAGAAACTAGTAAAATTCAAACAGTACTAGATATGGGGAAGATGGTTGCAATGGCAAGAGAATTGAGTACTAGAGGTCACATCCTCAAAATACTTAATATAATCATTTCGATCTGAGATCAGGACAATAATTTCACCTTGAAGTAGAGGCCAAGACATTAAATATTCAAGAAGAATGCTTCAGGGATCATGGTGTATGGGAGAAGGTACAAACATAGTACTGAATTAGATGATCTTTTGTTATCACGTCAAATGGTGAATCAGGCCATTTTTAAGCCTTTTTTTGGTCTGTGTCTGTAATTACTCAATGTGTTTTTAAATCAAAGTTACTGATCTTTTTACATATCTCATAACTATATCCTCACCTATTTCCACAAAGCAGTTTTGTGCAAGTGCAACAGTTGCTATGTTGTAGTTCTTTACAATTGTCTGGACCGTAGGGAAGAGGAGAGCAAAGGAAATTTATCATCATGGGTGTATCCTTCTCTCCTCTCCTCTCCTGTGTTAATATTCCCAAACCATGTACAGGGGGTTATCAGGATTTCTTCATCACATGAGCAGAGCCAATTCAGCGATTGAAATACAATTGATGACAATCTCATTTAAATAGCTTGGATTGGAGACTGGTCATATTTTTGAATTATGCAAAATGCTTTAAAAATCCCTCTGGTCCATTTGATACCTTTCATAGAGAGTTAATGAAGATTTTTCAGCTCACTGCTTGTAATATGATACTGAAGTCTTGGGACTTTAGTCCAGATGTTCCAGAATCAAGTTTGTTATCACTAATATATGTTGTGAAATTTGTTGATCTGAGGCAGAGTATGGTGCAAGTCATTAAATTATGAAGATAAATAAACAGTGCAAGAAACAAATAATCAGGTGCTATTCATGGACTGTTTAGGATTATGACATAGGGTATGAAGCTATATGTAAAACAATTGAGTGTATCTGTACCACCTCCCCAATGGTAGTAAGGCAAAGAGGACAACTCCTGGATGGTGAGGGTGTTTAATGATGTATGCCACCTATTTGCCACTGCCTCTTAAAGATGTCATTGATGGTTGAGTGTGTAATGGAGCTCCCTGTGATCTTGGGCATTGGAAGCTCCATACCAGACTATGATGCTACCAGTCAGTGTGCTCTTTATGGTACATTTGTTGAAATTTGCAAGACTTGGTAACATACCAAATTTCCTCAACCTTCTTATGAGCTGCTGGGTCTATTCTTTGTGATTGCAGCAATTTGTTGGGCCCAGGATAATCCTCTGAGATTTTTACACCCTGGACCTGAAAAAGGTAATTCTTTCCACTGCTGATCCCTCAATGAGGAATGCTGAGTATTCTCCCAACTTCCCTTATGTCTACAATCAATTTGGTCTTGCTGACACTGATTGTGAGGCTGTTGTTGTGATATCAACCAACCAGCTGATCCACCCTACTCCTACAGACTTCCTTGTCACCATCTGAAATTCTGCGAACAACAATGGTGTCATCAGTGAATTTTAGATGGTGTTTGAGCTGTGTCTATTCCCAGTCTGGAGTGGAGAGACAGTGGACTATGCATACATTGTATACAATTGTTTCTCATCAAAACATGAGCAGGATACTAAAGAACCAAATAAGCCTTTGGTGCTGGTTTGATTTGCAATGAATTCCTGAGGCTTCCTTCATATAAAAATATTGAAACAATTAGCCAGTTCAACAGGATATGCAATTCAGATAATTAGGAGTAGGTTTAAAAACATACAATCATTTTTGCATCAAACTTTCAAAACAATAATTACTTAGTTTAAATGAAAACACATTTATACTAAGAGTTAATTAAGTTAAATTATTATAGAGTAAAATATCTAATATACTCAGGATTCAGTGATGCTAGACCTGCAGGTTGTCTGGACTACTAGGTGCTATATTTATTAACAGCTCAACACTTTTAATTCACATTATTTTGATGTTACTCAGAATCATATCATAGTCAACTAAGTAAGGTTAACGGGAGTGTGGGAACCAGGAAAATGGAAAAGAGGAACAAGGCCGTTGGCAGGAGAAAAAGTGCAGGAACTGGGTCCTGCTGAGTGGAAAGAGCAGGGCAACTGAATCTTTGAATAGACAGACAGATATTTAAAATAAATAATAAGGGTTGCTGTTCCTGCATCATCTAATCTAACACAGGCAGATTCCCTAGTGGCAGGACATTTGTGCTATATAGTAGGAGCAAAATTGAGGAGGCCACATTGAATAGCTATGAAGATGTTCAGGATTTCCAAACTCATACAAGTCTTGTCCTGACTCTTATTGAAGGAGATGATGGCAAATCCACGTGAAACATTAAAGGGAGCATTCAAAGAATGGGGTTTCCCTCCCTGTACTATTGATGCTGCCCTAATCTGCATCTCCTCCATCTCCCATACATTCGCATTTACCCTATCTTCCCGCCATCATAATAGTGATTTGAGTCCCTCTTGTCCTTACCTACCCCCCATCAACTTCTGCAGCTTCTGCCATCTCCAAAGGGATCTTATCACGAAACATATCTCCATAATTCCTTTGTTCATTCATCCCTCCCCACTGATCTCTTTCATGGCACTTATACCTGCAAGTGGCCTCAGTGCTACACATGCCCACACACCTCCATTCAGGGCCCCAAACAGTCCTTTCAGGTGAGGTAACATTTCACCTGTGAATCTGCTAGGGTCATCTATTGTAACCAGTGCTTCCGATGTAGCCTCCTCTACATTAGTGAGACCGACATAAATTGGGGGACTGCTTCATTGAGCCCCTCCATACCATCAGCATGACTTCCCGGTGGCCAATCATTTTATTTCTTATTTCCATTCCTCCTCTGATGTGTCAATCCATGGCCTCCTCTTGTGCCAAGACGAGGTCACCCTCAGGGTGGAGGAGCAACAACTTATTTTCTGTCTGGATACTCTCCAAACTGATGGCAAGAATATCGATTTCTCATTTCTGCGACCAAATTCCCCACTTTGACCTTTTACTTCTTCTCACCTGCCTATTACTTTCCCCAGGTCCCCTCCTCCTTCCCTTTCTCCAATTGTCCACTCTCCTCTCCCTATCAGATCCTTTTTTCTCTAGTCCTTGACCTTTCTTACCCACCTGGCTTCACCTATCAACTTCTAGCCCGTCTCTTCACCCTCCCCCCTACCTTTTCATTCAGGCATTTTCCCCTTCTTTTCCAGTCCTGAAGAAAGGTCTTCGCCCAAAATGTCGATTGTTTACTCTTTTCCATAGATGTTGCCTGACTTGCTGAGTTCCTCTAGCATTTTGTGTGTGTTGTTAAGGAACATGTTGATTGCTTTCATATTTTGTTATTAGGATCCCAAACAGCCCTTCACACATGATTGAATCTGTACTTACTCAGTTACAAAATTAGATGATATACTGAATACACAAGACCGCAGTTTCCCGTTGGATGCAATAGCATCACACAATATCTATCATACTTTGATGTTGTGACAAATATAACTGAACATTATGTTATGTAGGTGTTATTTCATGACAAAACATCCCAGTGAGATTATACTTTTAAAAGTAAAGTTGAAAGGTAAGAAATACAACAGTCAATTTAACAAGGATTTTATAATCACTCTCAGTAATTTTTTTTCAGTTAGCTGAGTATAAATATTAGCCAGGACAGCAAGAATGAATTCGCACAATTAAGGTGTTAGATGGGAGTAATTCACATCCGTGCGGTGGAAAAAGGCAAAGTAGTAGTATTCTGATAAAGCATAGAAATACACATGGGGAGAATGATCAGTCATCTTCTTTTGCCTGTGTCTGTTTTAATTTTGATCACAATAAATGTCATTGATGGAGAGGTGTATTGTAATTAGCTTTCTTTGTACATTTATGCAGAATGTAAAAATGAGGATTTATCAGTAAAATTGCCAGCATATTTATTATATAGTTTATACCATATATACAACTTGCCTTCAACAAAACAGTTCTATTAGCAGCCTTCTTTCAGCCAAACAGTAGACAGCAATGTAATTTAGACATATTCAGATATTTTTTGATTAAACTGCTTCCTTAAGAAAGTGGAAATTTATTGTATGCTTAAAAACAGTAAAATACTAATCCACATCTGTTGTAAAAAGAGTAGAGAGAAAAGGAAGAAATAAATGCACAAAAAGATGAGCATTTTTCAGTAACATGTTATTGAACTGAAAACAAGTCATGATCATTATGAATCTAATTTAGAAACATCTGCATTTATACAATGTCATTCATACCTTCAAGGCACCCGAAAGTGCTTTATGCCCAATTACGTATTTTTGAAAAGGAGTAACTGATGTTAATCAAGCAAATGTGGATGAAAACTTGTGCATTGGAGGTCTTTCAAATAGCAATGAGAGAAATGAGCAACAATTTTTCTTTATTGTTTGGTGAAGGATAATTGTTGGGACAATTGCGAAGAGAATTCAAATAGCGCCAGGGAATCTTTACACACACCATTTAACAGAAGCAGTTTAATAACTCAGCTCAAAGATGACACCTCTGACAACACATCAATCCCTTAATAATTCAATGACTATAGGTCTGACTAGATGATATGCTTCGTTCCCAGAGTGGGGCTTGAGCTCTCAATGTTCTGATTCATCAGCATAACGATTAAAAAAAAGCAAGAATTTGAAAGAATGCATCCTGCAATGATGAAAGTTCTTGCTCAGTTTTAAATTAATTTGGATTGGAACATTTAATTCTAAAGTTTGCATAAAATTCTATTCATCAGATAATTTCAATAAAAATTAAATTTTTATCAAATATAAAACCACAGTAATAAGAGAAAGCAGGTGTGAATAGTAATTCAAAGTAAACTTATAATTTAACAGCAAGGACAATGACTGAATCATTTTTAAAGATATCTTTGCTGAATCAAATACTTACAAAATCAGCCTAACTGGCACAAATCAGATGTAAAGAACAGATAAATTAGAAAGTCTATACCCTGACCACATGACCCAAAAGAAAACAACATTTCAAGGAAGAAAATCTCAAATTTCATAATCAAAGCAATTTGGTCATTGTCAAAATGTTAAGATAAAATTCAATGCTTTATTGCATAGCTTTCTGGTTCAATTTAACTGTGGTTTTGTTCTGGTTTATTGCTCAGTGGTAACTGTCTTTAGATACTGATAAAACAGTAAAATTCATATTAGGAATATAATGTACACATCAACAGAATCTAATTGATTATATTTATTCAATAAAAAATATTACTTGTAAGTACTCTTTATATTATTGTCAGCAAATCTTTGAAACCTGTGCTCCAATGTTTGTGCTTCCTTTCTTGGACTGAATCTAAAATATTTTGTGTATACTGCTCACTGGAATAAGGAAAGGAATAAATTAGCACAGCCCAAGAAAACAAAAACTATGGAAGAGACATTAAGCTGCATGTGAATTTTCCCAAACAATACAAAATATCACCAGTATGTTAAGCCAGCCCAGTATTAAATGTCTACTTCATTAAAAATACAGGTAATTGTGAAACCAGTAGCAGTGCTGGGGATCTGAAATACAGATAAAAAGGATGATGTTTCTTGGACTGAATGAAAGCAAATATAATGTCAAAAGACATCCTTGTAAAAGGCTGTTCCCAATTATTTCCATTTAAATTAAGGACAGAAAATTGGAAAGGTCTGTTGAGGGTACTGCTGTCAGTTTCTTACAATTGCTGTCTGTAGGAGATCCACTGCACAAATCTGGGACAGCCTCCCTTTATTATGCATAGTTTTATGACCACATACTCCACGCAAAGTTAGATCTTCAAATGACTGGTAAATGTTGGTTGATGGGGTGCATCACAACAATTACAATCTTAGATCAGCACCTTGTAGAAGTGGGAGTTTACATAAGAAGTCACAAGATTGGTATAAAATCTGTTATTAACAATATTTGAAAAATCCATCACTGCTTCAATAAATCAATTTAGATTTTCTGTTAAAATGATTTGTTCTCTACAAATAGCACACCCAGTGGTATACTCTTTAAAAATTACAATAAATACATAGTGAAACAAACTTCTACAGAATCTGTAAATTAGTTTAACTCTTTGGGTGTCATTATTTTTCAGACTTACCTTTTAAAGATATTTGCAAGTACTGACATAGTTTGCACTAGCACTCCAGAATACTATCTGGAATATAGGGGTGTGCAGACAAGAATCAAAGGAAATGATGTACAAATTTACATTCTTCATCGTGATGTATTATCCTCAAGTATGGTTTTGAAAAAGGTAAGCAGACATATGATAATGCATACTATTGCTAACAACAAGATTAAGGCAAGACCATTCTATATACAAATTTTTTTTCTAAAGTCTATACATATTTTGAAAACTGCTAAACATATACCAACTAGACCAAACCAAGCGAAAATTCTGGAATCCATGTAGCCTGAATATCTTTGTTCTGTACAAACTGGACAAGATCACGACTATACAATTCAATAAACTTTGCCCATTCAATTCACGCTAAACCAGAAAACAGGAGACAACCTGAGTTCAGTAGATTTCAGACTACATTAGAAAGACACTTGAAGGTCAGTTTCCTCTTATAAGAGTCTTTGTGGGAAAAAAGAAGAAAAATCCATTTTTTCATTCAACAAAGTGGCTCACTTCCACTATTGTGAATGCTCTAGGAGTTTTCAGCACTTCGACTCAGGCTGCCTGCAGCTGTATTACTTGGAGACTGAAGAAATTCACGGAAGTCTTGCACTATATCCCGTTGCTCTCCAACATTCAGGTTATGAGGACTCCCTAAGGGCAGAACACAAAAAATCAGTTTTCCATTCTAATAAAAGCCAGCCAAAAATCTATAACCAGCAGGTCAAATACAACTCAAAAACAAGAGAAAATCTGCAGATGCTGGAAATCCAAGTGACACACACAAAATGCTGGAGGAACTCAGCAGGCCAGGCAGTATCTGTCTTGCTGAACGGTTTTGGCCCGAAATATCGACTGTACTCTTTTCCATAGATGTTGCCAGGCTGCTGAGTACCTCCAGCACCTTTTGTGTGTTGCTCAGTCAAATACAAATACTGATTTTGGAAAAGCATAATCAGGTGTAACTGCTTAAGCAACCCTACAACAAAAGCTTTTGTAAAACTTCCTTAATTTAGCAAAATATGGAAAGGTGTTTCACAAAAACATTAACAAATAGAAGTTTGAAATCAAGTGATTGCAAAAGTTTTGGTCAGAAGTAAAGGAATAGTGGGAAGAATTCAGTAAAGTGTTGGTAGTGAAACATCAGTGCTTGAATTCATAATGAGTAAGAACAACAGTGGAGTTGGAATAATTTGTAAGACAGAGTCAGTAGGGATGGTGAAAGTGAAACCATGGAGGGCTTTAAAGTTGAGAGGAAGAACCTATTTAATTGAGAGCAATGGTAAGCAAATAGAGCTGCTGTACATTAGGTCATGTTCAGCAGAGTTATGAAGACCTCAAGCTTACAGAGGGTATACCTTGGTTTAGTGTAATCATAAACAGTACTGTGCTTTCTTAATTCTGTTCTTAAACATTTATGACTCCAGATCCTCTGTAGAGTAACAGAACACCCTATTAATATTTAAGCACAATCCATGGAAGGTCTGTAACCCAAATAAAAATAATTCTAGTTCATACACAATAGCGAAGATATTGCTGAAAAATTGCATGTAAACAATGCACAACATCATAAATGTTTATTAGCTAGCAACATAATGATGAAAAGACAGCCCTTGAACTATAAACCATTTGTCACTTGGCCATTTACACCACTCCAGTCAGCTTTGTGAAAATGCATCCCAGTCCTTAAACTCCCAATGATTTTCAGGACATTGAATTTCTGTTTAAACTCACAAAATGATGACCAATTAATAATATAAGTATACTTTTGATAATGTGCTAGATATTAACTGACTGACCTAACAACTAACTGACCTCTCCTGCCTTGAAAATAATTATAAATATGGAGTTTCATACCTTTCAGTCATGAATTAACCTAGAATTTTTCTTTTTTCCCCCTTTTGTTTCTTACTTTCCTTCCTACTTTTTACTTTCCTATCACTCACACTTTCATGATTAAATCTTTTTTTTCTTTCTATTCCAATTACCAACAATAATTTCAGCCAGTCCTTTTCACCTTAATTTTCATCCATACTAAACTTTCTGTTCCTGTCTCTCATTGGTCAGAGAGGCCATTCACCAAGATGGCAGATGCCCCATGCAGTTATTCACTTGCAAGTTTAAATGCAAATATTCTTAAAAACCAAACACTTAGGAACAAGTCTAATTAATACTACAATGTAATGCTCTGGAGAAATTAAGTTTCTAATCAAACAACAGGCAGGATGATGTCACATTATACTGAATCTTCCCATTCAAAAGTTAAGGGAGAAAATAGTACAGATTTCAGCTGCAAGAGTACTCAGAAGGGCAGCAACTCATAATTTATCAATTTCAACGTAATGTGCTAACCAGCTGTAACTTCACACAGGATCTCTCCTGCTGCCTTTTCCCATCAAGCATTTAACCAATTTTCATGCAAACATTATTACAGACTATGTTTCAATCAACATACAAAAATTGCTGGAGATCAGGCAGTGTCTATGGAAAAGAGTAAACAGTCAATGTTTCAGGCCAAGATAGAACGGATGGGGGAAGATGTCTGAATAAAGAGGTGGGGGAGGGGAAAGAAGCTGGCTGGAAGGTGATAGTGACAGGTAGGCGGGAAAGGTCAAGGGCTGACGAAGAAAGAATCTGACAGAATAGGAGAGAGCACAATAAGAGAAAGGGAAGGAGGAGGGGACCCAGGAGAAAGCAAGACAGGTGAGAGAAGTCAAATGTCAGAGTGGGAATAGAGGAAGTGAGGGTCAGTGGGAGGAGGGGCAAAATTGGTTCACTGGAAGGAGAAATCGATATTCATTCCATCAGGTTGGAGGGTACCCAAAGGGAATATAAGGTATTGTCCTCCACCTTGAGGGTGGTGTCATCATGGCACACAAGGAGGCCATGGATTGACATGTTGCCACAGGAATGGGTATCAGAATTAACATGTTTGGCCACTGGGATGTCATGCTTGTGGCAGATGGAGTGGAAGTGCTCGACATAGTGGTTGCCCAATTTACAGCGGGTCTCACCAATGTAAACCAGGCCTCTTTGGGAACACTGGACACAACAGATGACCCTAGCAGGTTTACATGTGAAATGCTACCTCTCCTGGAAAGACCGTTTGGGACTCTGAATCGAGGTGAGGGAGGAATGCATGGGCAGGTATAGCATAATAAATGCTTGGAGGAAGATTAGGGGAAGGGATGATTGAACAACAGAATCGCGAAGAGAGTGATCCTTGCGGAAAGCCGGTGGGGGGGGGGGGGGGTGGGTGGAGGAGAGGTAAAGATATGCTCAGTGTTAGGATCCTTTTAGAGATGGCTGAAGTTGCAGAGGGTAATGGGATTGTAGGTAAGGACATGAGAGACTCTACCACTATTGCAACTGCAGTAAGTTGGGGTGAGGACAGCGTTAATAACAGAGGGAGAGAAACCAAATTCTTTGAAGAAGGACACCTCTGATGTTCTGGAATGGAAAGCTGCATCTTGGGATCAGATGTGGTGGAGGTGAAGAAAATATGAAAAGAGATAGCATTTTTACAGGAGATAGGATGCAAAGAGGTATAGTCGAGGTAGCATAGGAATCAGTAGGTTTATAAAAGATGTTGGATGACAGTTTGTCTCCAGAGATGGCAACAGAGATATCAATAAAAGGCAGTGAGGTGTCAGAGATAGACCAAGTGAATCTAAGGGCAAGGTGGAAGTTAAGAATAAAAAATTGATAAAATTGACAACCTCAACGTGGTTGCTTGAAGCACAGCAATGTCAATGTAGCTGAGGAAGAGTTGGGAAGTATAAATGGGGAAGGCTTTGAACATAGATTGTTCTACATTGCCGATGAAGAGATGAGCATAGCTTGGGTTGGGTTGATTTGGTTCTGGAGCAGGGTAGTAGTCGGGGGGGGGGGGGGGGGAAATTGGTTGCTTCCTTTCTCAGAAAAGAAGCAGAGGACTTTGAGGCCTTCCTGATGGGGGACAGAAGTGTATAGGGACTGAACATCCATGGTGAAGATGAGGTGGTTAGGGTCAAGCAATTAAAGTTACTAAGAAAATTGAGGGTATGAGAAGTGTCACGGATGTAGGTGGGAAGGGACTGAACCAAGCAGGATAGAATAGAATTCAGATATGAGGACATCAGTTCAGTAGGGTAGGAGCAGGCAGAGACAATAGGCCTTCCAGGACAGTGTGCTTAATAGATCTTGGGTAGAAGGTAATCATCCTTTCCAATGTATTTTAAATCATAACACAAACTCAAGGGATAATTTCACTTTAACTATTTTGTTCTTTAAGCAATTATCCTAAGCCTGTATCCTCTTGAAAATAGCTTTCTATAACTTGTTCATTTCATTAGAACCTTTACTGATTTTGAGCACATCTCTGTACTATGAATTCCACTTGTCTCCAGCATCATTCCATGAATTCTCCCAATATTTTGGAACTTATCTAAATTGCAATGCCCAGAATCACTGGAGGCAGAGTGAAGTCGCAATGGTGCTAACTGGCGACACTTCTGTTTCTATCTTCGGAAATAGAGCCATTTCTATCTTTGATATCTATGTTTTCATTTTCTGGGTGTCGGGGGGGGGGGAGGGGGGTTATTCTGAAGACCCTGACCTGGAGTTACACTCTGACTTGGGTTCTTTGCGGCAATGGGACCTGCTCTCAGGGCCTCGAGACTAGTCACGTTTTGATATCCCATGGATGCGGCCTGGAAGACAAACGCGCCTTCAGGGTTCCGGGATTTCATGGTTCTGGGGCGTGCTGATTCTAGGCTGGTGCCCCTGACTGAAGCATCACGGGAGAACACAGACATCAGGAGCAGTGGGTTAGCTACCGAGAGCTGCGTGTCCAGAGAGCTGCACCCTTCTGGTGCGGACTCTCTGGGCACCAAGCTCGGAAACAGTGACTCAACAGACTTTTAACATCAAAGATCAGCCAGCTGTTTGTTACGTCTCCCCTCTCACTGTGAAACAGGGACACCTCTTTTTCCCTTATTAGAGAGTGAGAGAGTCTGTGGTATGTCAAATTACTGGGTGAATGAGTTGTCTTTGGGGTATGGCAAGTCTGTGTCTTTACTGATGCTTTGCTGCAAGTTTGAGTGCTTGGTGGAAGGTGCTGATGCTTTTTTGATGGTGGGGGGGGCTGTTGCCTTGCTGCTGCTCATGTGTGAGAGGGGAAGATGGGGAGGCAGGCATTGGGGTTCTAACATTTAACTGTCATTCATTCTTTGGGGCACCTCTGTTTTGTGGATGTTTGCAAAGAAAAAGAATTTCAGGATGTATATTGTATATGTTTCTGATATCAAATGTACCTACTGAATCCTATTGATCTGTCAACCTCTACATAATTTCTGTACTATGAATTCCACTTGTCTCCAGCATCATTCTATGCATTCTCCCAATATCCTGGAACTTTTCTAAATTGCAACGGCCAAAATTAAACAGATTGCTCTAGATGTCATTGACTAACGCTGAACTACTGCATTTAGCTACTTCAATGGAAGTTTCGGACTTCTACACTTGCACTGTCTTAGACAAATCAGCAGATTTGAAGTGTTTAATTTGTTAGTTCATTCAGCTACTTAACGCCACTTGGGAAGTGGATCCTGCATCAGGTTAAACTTTCAATGTTTAGTGATCTCAGTGATTTCAAAGGGCAGTGGAATTAGAGGTTATGAGGAAGATATTTTTAAAAATATGTTTCAGATTTTTGAATTTTAAGGGCGGAGCTAAGACGGCACCAAATGGCTGCTTCTTCAAGCTCATCTGCGGAAACAACTTAATTTCCTCTCTTCAGTGTCTCTTTATTTTCTTTTTAAGGTGGCTGGGGTTCTATTGAAGTCCCTGATCTGCAAGCACTCAAATAGCAGATGAGTTCCTGCTCTTGCTCACTGACCGGCATTTTCTGACATTCTCCAGCAGCAGCCTGGAAAACACCGGTGTGCCACCCCGTAGACAACCGATTAAAGGTGGATGCTGCTAATTGAGGCATTGGGGATGGAACAACAAGATTTAGGGAACTGCATGCTGCAGATGGACGTCTCTAGTTTCTCTCTCTCTCTTTCTCACACACTTGAGTTTGCTGCCGATTCTTTATTCAGAGAATTTTAGAATAAAAGTGATTTGGCAGACTTCAACATCGTAACAGCGACTGTTTGTTGGTCTCTTCTTTTTCTGTGAAATGGGTGATATCTCTGTGTCCCTTGTTAGAGAGAGAGAACCTGTGGCATGCCGAACTGTCAGGTAAACAAGTTTTTTTTGGACCGCAGATCATGATCTCTCTTTGGAGGCTTTGCTGTTGTTTGGTGGGTGGTAAAGCTTTCTGCTGGAATGAGTGGGAGGGAGGGGGAGGTCGATGCATTGCTGCTGCTTGTGCAGGAGGAGGAGAGGGGGCTTGTGGGTTCTATCATTTTCTATTCATTCCTCAGGGATCTCTTCTGGTTTTTTTTTGTGGATGCCTGCGAAGAGCAAGAACTTCAGGTCATATACTGTATATATTCTCCAATGATAATAAAACAAAACCATTTAAACCATTTGAAACAGGCTAATTTCTAAATGTTATCGGGTGTTTTGTTAAATACAACTTTATTTTAAAAGTCATTTAAACAATGTAGCTTTAAAATTATCTACTTCGATCTAGTACTTCATGAACTGTTTTAAAATACCAGAGATGTAAAAAAAAATCAACTTTTACAAGATGACAAAATTGGAGGCAAGGCTTTGCTGTCTGCAAAACATTCAAGGCAAGTTTATGAGATGAAGTCATCTGATTGCACTGCAGGCATTAGCTCAGACCAAAAGACTAACATAAAGAAACCTTCAAGCTTGGAAAGTATGGATCTTGCATTCATATTAGATATTCCCAACACTGAACAATTACAAATGTTAATTCTGGGCAGGGAAACCAGCTGAACAAGATCTAGACTAATATTCTAGTTGAGGCTCAGCTGGGAATTCTTGAAGGTTTTGGAAAACAAAATACAAAATCATTAAGATCTATGAAGCTGAAAAAAATCTAGATGTTATCTTCTACAATTTTTCAATTTTCTGGAGCCATCTTTAAGGACCCCATCACCCAGCACATTTCCACTTCTCATTGCAACTATCAGGTAAGAAATACAGGAGCCTCAAGACACACACTCAACGCTTTAGGAATAGCTTCTTCCCATCCACCTTCAGATTTCTGAATGGACAATTGAACAACCCACGTATACAATCTCACTACTTTTGGTCACGTATTGTAATATTTAAATAAATTATTTTTAAAAATATATATTTTTATTGCAATTTATATTTTTTTAATATATTGCATGCAGTGCTGTTGCAAACCAACAAATTTTACGACGTATGTTAGTGATATTAAACCTGATTCAATGCAGCTCCAACAGCTCTCATGCAACTTTGATGCTTTCAAGGACATGATTGCTGACTTCACTGGTATACTATCTGCCATTATTGTTATAGCGGCTGCTGTATATGCCATCTCAAAGTTCAAAGTAAATTTATTAAAATACATACATGCTTGAGATTCATTGTCTTGCAGGCATTTACAGGAAAAAGAACAACAAAACTTTATAAACAATTAAACCAGTTCAGGAGCCTAACTCTCTACCAAATGGACTGCATTATTCCTCCTGGCTTCTCTGACAGCACATACTAAGGACAAGGGCCTGCAGTGCATGGGGACACCACCAGCAACCTTTTAGGCCCCAAGTTGCATGCCATCTTGCCTTGGAAGTATTGTCTTACTTTCAAAGTCACTAGATCTAAATCTTGGAATTCCGCCTTCAAGACCAATGTGGGAGTACTTTAATCAGAATGACTGTTCTGTTCAAAAAGGTGGATCATCAACAAATTTTCAAGGGCAATCAGAGATTGATAATAAATGCTAGCTTTTCCAGTGATACACTGATTCCAAAAAAAATAGGAAAATATTATCTTTTCAAAGGATATCATTCTGAATTTGTTACAATTTAAATACCATAGGGATAAACTATCATTTCACCTTACTTTAAAAAAAAATTCCAGTCATATATTCATGTGAATTTAAAATTTTAATCAGATTTCCCATTGTAATCTGAAGACAACCATATAATTCAGTGATTGTGTTGAGGACATATCATTGAAAGGGATGGAATACATTGCATTGCACTTAACAACTGAGAATTAATGCTACAAATTTGGAATAATGAATTCACATGTTTAATGCATTGCTGAGAAACTAAAAAGCTCTTCATGGGAGAAGAAAAAAATGCACATTACACAAAGTACTAAATTTGCAAATAAACAAAAGTACAATGAAAGCAGATGCAAACTGCATGGAGACCTCAGGATGTTACTCAAATACACTACATAATCCATTAACCATGGCAATAACAAGTAAACGAGAGCAAATTATCAAGTAATTTATCCTAGTTCACTCTTCAGATACCATAGTAACGTAATTACTTAGTAGCCATCTGCTGGACCAGAATATGTTTAAAGTAAGAATTCAGATTCATTTTAATTGTCACATGCACATTGAAACATACAGTGAAATGTGTTATTTGCATTAACAATCATATCAACCTAAGGATGTGCTGAGGGCAGTCCACAAGAGTTGCCACACATTCTGGTTCCAACATAGCATGCCCACAATGTTCAGAAGAACATCATGGAACACAATAAGCAACAACAAAAATAGCAAAACAAGCCTTGTTCCTTCTTCCCAATGTACATACATTGTCCTCCAACCCCAGGGCAGGCCGTCTCTGCCTCGAGCAGACTCGCGGATTCATAGACAATAATGTTCGACGTATTGTGCAACAAAACCAGAGATAGTCACAGAAAAACATAAGCCACACAAGTTTAAGCCCATCAAAAAAACCCTCCCTACTACAATATTTTAGATAGCAATTTTATCTGGTGATCTTTGCATGAAGAACTTGCCAATATTAATTTTTAAAACATATTTATTAACTGGAAGCTGTTTTTCATCTTACTCCAACTGTTTATTATCTAATATTTCAGGATTTTCTTTACAAATTCACTTACTATTGTAAACAACTGATCTTGACAACATCTCTGGTTCCTCACTTCTAAGCTGAAAAGTTCAAATCTCTCTTAATCAATAGCTGACAGTGTACACGCCCAGTGTAGTGGAATAGAAAAAAAACCAACTGACCACAAAATGCCAGATGGAGTGCATCTGGCTTTCTAATGCAGCACTACAACATCTACAGTAATTCCACTACAGCACAAATATAAAGGATCATGTAATTTTTAAAAATGCAAATAGGATTAATTGTTGTGCTCATAATTAAACAGGAACATAGAACTAATATCCAATAGCCTATTCAAATTGAACAGAAAAGAAGTTTTACAACATTGGAGCACAGGCAAATCTTGAATTAATTGAAGAGATGAGGCATATTATAATAAAAAGGAAGATACTACACAAGGTAGTTAAGGAAGAATAAAATAAAGTGGGCTATTCACAGAATCTCAGAAATAAGAGAAGCAGCACCTGGAAGTTATTTTGTTAGCTGACAGACTCTATTCACTGCATACCATGAACAATTCAGTTATAGGAATGAAACTGATGAATGGCTCAGCATTTGCAATAAGGCTGTGGAATGCGCAAAAAATGCAGAATTCAATGGCAGTAAATGTGTGGTGGTCTTTATTACTTGCATAAAAATATATAAGGATTTATAACAAGACTGCTTGAGAAATAAAAGAGGGTGGTTTACAAGAACTAAAGGATTTAGGCATTCAGGCTCACACGTCATTCAAACCAATTCCTTATGCTGATAACGTGATAAAAATACAACAATTAAGGGAATTCTGAGTTCTATGACAAAGATATTTAAACAATTTGAAATATAAAGATGTTTCCTACCATTGGTCTTTAGTTTTAGTTCTATGATGATGTCAATGAAATTAATAGACCATAAAGCAAATATTGTTGGTATCAAGAAAATGAAAATAGAAACCAGGACCGCCTTTAAATATCTGGGTTGGCTATTTGCATTTAAACAAAGGTAATGGATTAAGAGTATAGACTGTGTGGAGGATAACCACTAATATGGATAGATTGGCTCAATAACCTTTCACATTTCAATTTCTTTGTAATTTCAAGTTGAGCAGAGAGATAGGAGCTACAGTATCTGTCATCAGAAAGCAGGAATAATATTACAGCATCACATCTTTATACTAAAATTACGTGGGAAACATTAATGATAGTTTATATTCAAACAGCAATTAGAAGTATAAAAATTGTACAACTGCTTTCTGTTCTGGCAGGTTTTCATCATGCTCAATTACAATCTGCAAAATGATGTGACTCTCACGTTTAACAATCTGCTACTCAGTGATTTAGGAGAACTGAAATTGGACCTTTACTCGAGGGGGATGATGTACATAAATAAAGAATATAGCAAGTCCTTGAACTATTCAGTTTAGTAGAAACAAAACAGAAATGCTGGAAGAACTCAGCCAGTCAGTGGAAAGAGGATCTATTTAATGTTTTGTGTCTCAAAGACCTTTCAGAAGAACTGATGGCAAACTGGTTATAATTGACTATGAACATACAATTTCATAAATTTCAGTTTAGCTACCCATGGAGTCAGTAAGACACGAAAGAGAGATAATACCAAAAGAAAAATGCGGAAAAAAGTCAACTGAACTAAAACAAAACGGGAAAATTTAAGCACTGGGAATATCCAAGGCTGAGATGCATTTTTGGATAATGAGGAAAACAAAGGTTTGGAGCAAAAATAAATAAATCTGGGCAAAAAAAAAGTTGAATTGATGAATTAGATCACTCAATATTTTAATGAACAGAACAGGTTTAAAACTCCGCCACGGATGGCCCCAAGCCTAGCTGTTTAAGGAGAAGGGTTGGGCATGGGGCAATCAACTCCATCCTGTAAAAGTTTAAAGTCTCAGAAAGTTTCAGAAGACAGAAGTTTCAGGACAGAAGACTCTGGCAATCCGCTGTTGGCAACCTTTTAAGCCCCAGTCGGAGGAACCGGCTTAAGTATGTAACTACACTTGGCAAGAACAGATTTAAGGGGATATATGGCCTCCTCATACTCTCATGTATTATTTACTATCAGAAATAATTGCAAAATAAATCTGCTAGTAACTAGCACAATTTAATTTTAAATTTGAGTTTTCCATGAGTAGCTTCAATCTATTACACTAACAAGAATTTTTAGAGCCTTCCTCTCTAAGCACTCCCAGCTAAAGGTGGTGTTATACATTGGCAGGGACCATCAGTTCTTTGCCAATGGGCCCAGCTATTCAATACTGGATGTCAAGCCCGTCCTTGTCCTCAGCCCTTGGCTACCCATGCCAATTACACATTGTCTATACACACCTCCTCCCAATAAAATAAAAATAATCAGAAACTAAATACATTAATATTTTTTGGCACTGTCATAAAGACAATGGATCTAGCAGCCTTAGAAGATAATGAAAACTGCTTCCATTTGAAGAACCTCTATACAACTTAAGACAAATTAAAGCTGTATTTTGACTTCATGTAACACAGAGTTAGGTGTGGCATTACAATCTCAAAAAATGATTGCCCCTTTGAAGGATTAAACTAGCAACAGGAAGAGATCTTTGATTTTTTTTTAGGACTACCAAAAGATGCTGCCCTGGACATTGAACATTCCTACTTTTCATGTACTAAATAAAAATCACCTGTAAGCTCAACACAGATCTTAGCCAAATAGCCTACAATTTTTCTCTCACCCTCAAGTAAATCTGAAGTCTAATTTCACGTGACTTTTTTTGACATCAATAATTTAAGAAGTACTTATGGACAGAAGAGAAGTCCACTACTTTTGGCTTGTAACTTCACAAACTCAATGGAGGATCTCTGAATTCACATTTTTTTGTAGTCCTGATGAAGGGTCTCAGCCTGAAAAGACGACTTTTTACTCTTTTCAACAGATGCTACCTGGCCTGCTGAGATTCTTCAGCATTTTGTGTGTGTTGATCTGGATTTCCAGCATCTCCAGATTTTATTGTGTTTGGAGGAAAATCAATGTCACTTTTGAAGCTGGTCAAATTATGTCTTCCCAATAATCTTGAGATGTAGTAGCTTAGATTTTTCACTTTTCCTGGTGACAAATAAGTGGCCATTTGGCCCCTATTCCTCTGCTTAGTTTCCCTGTAGCCTATTTTCTCTCAAAGGGAATGTTGGATGATAAGACGTTTACGATATAAACTTGAGTTTACTGATGCTATAAAGAGCGTTAATATCTTAACACCTTTTATGCTCGAATAATTATCAAGCAGTTTATTCAGGTTCTCACTTAAACTGAGAACAAACTCCTTTATTAACTACAGAGGGAGCATTTAACAGTCCGATAAATTTTGTCAATACAACTTGTCACTAAATGTTTGCACAGCCAAGTGTCTAAATCACAACTATCAAATACAGGGTGATCCTGCCCTTATGTACCCGAATTTGCATTATGAAGTGTGTATAGACAAAATATAGACAGTTTCAGGAAACAAATACCTCTTTAATCCAAAAACTGCTCGACATATTGGTAACTATGTTTTATAATTAACAACTACAGTTACTAATTTTCACAACTATTTTCTTTTACATTGGGCAATACTTGAATGGCGAGTTTTATCTCAAGGCACACCAAATGAATTTGCAACTGGAGCTCATTAACACTGACATTACTATTGAGCTGGGAAAGGAAATGTCAGTGTCCTAAATATCCCTCCTCTTGGGAATTGGGTGATTCCTCTAATATTTTATTAGTTTACCAGTTTAACTCTGTGTTGCTGCTTTGATGGATCCACTCTTTCTTATAAAATATTAATTTATAGCCTGGATTTGATTTGCACCTAAGCCAGCATGCAACTTTCAATGGACTTCACGGTTCAGGTTTAGACTTTCATCCACGATTTCAATGCTACCTCCAAAATGACATGATCCAATTTATAATTCATACAAAATTTATCAAAATTTTTATATTTATTTCAGAATATTCCTGTTTTTTTGACTAAGAAGTTTTTTGATCAGATTGATTTTATTATTCTATCTTTTATTTGGGATAATAAAAGACCAAGAATTGGTAAATGTCATTTGCAAAAGTTGAAAAAGGACGGAGGTCTTGCTTTGCCTAATCTAAGAATGTATTATTGGGCTGTTAATTTGCGGTATATGTCCTTTTGATTATACTGGGGTGATAGGAATGATCGGTGTTGGCGTGTGGCATAGTGGATAAAGGCATCGAACTAGTACCCTGAAGGTCATTGGTTCGAGCCTCAGCTGAGGCAGTGTGTTTGTGTCCTTGAGCAAGGCACTTAACAACACATTGCTCTGCGACAACACTGGTGCCAAGCTGCTTGGGTCCTAGCACCCTGGGCAACTGCCAGTCTCCCATACAACCCTGCCCAGGCCTGCGCACTGGAAACCTTCCAAGGCACAAATCCATGGTCTCATGAGACTAACGGATGCCTAAGAAGAGGAATGATCGGCCAATTTGAGTAGACCTAGAACTGAGAGCTGTGAAACAGTTTTATTTAACTTCGTTATTAGGAGTTGCTCTACCTATACAATTAGCTAAAGTTGCTAATTTCAACCTACATCCTGTGGTTAAGCACTCTTTACAAATTTGGCTCCAGTTCCGCAATTTTTTTTAATCTTAAAAAATTTAAACTTTGTACTATAATTATCGTAATTACTTTTTTAAACCTTCTTGGATCCAATTTTCTTACTTTGGAAAAATAAAAGTATTAATTCTTTTTTGGATTTATTTAAAGAAGGCAGATTGACATCTTTTGAATAATTAGTCGATAAATATTCTCTCTCATATTCACACTATTTTACAATATCTTTGAGTTAGACATTTTTTTTACAAAAATATTTAAGTACTTTTCCTTACATATTGGAGGCTGACTTATTAGATACTATTATGAATATGAAGGTTCTATTGGAAGAATTTATAATTTATTATTACAATGGGATAAGTGTCCTTTACTTAAAATTAAACAGGAGTGGGAGAAGGAACTCAATTTGACTTTTATATGGAAGGATTGGATGTGGATTTTGAAGCTGGTTAACTCTTCTTCGATCTGTGCTAGTCATTTACTGATCCAATTTAAAATTGTACATCGTTACCATTTGACAAAGGAGAAACTTTCTGAAATATTTCCCAATGTTGACAAGTATTGTGATAGATGTAAAACTGAGATAGCCACACTGACACATATGTTCTGGTCATGTTCTATATATTGGAAGTCAGTCTTTTCGACAATTTCTAAAGCACTCAGAATCAACTTACAACCTAATAAATTGACTGCTTTTTAGAATAATTCCTCAAAATATCCATGGTATTTCTGTGTCTATTGGAGAATAAAGTTGCATCATTTGTTGTGTGGCCAGAACTATGTGGCCAGCCTTGTGTTTGCTATTTGCTATGTATCCAATTTATTAGCCAGAATGTAATCTCTGTATTGTCTCTGTACTATTGAACGCATCAGTGCCTTAAGAATGTAGCTAACAGTGAAAGTAAGCATCTAGAGATAACAGTGGTAGACGGGATCATGGAGTAGTGTGATGGTATGAAAACCAGTCAAAGCCGGGAAGGGGGACACGTGTTCCAAGGAGTAGACTAGAACAAGTATAAGCTACTGAACAAAATGTTGGTGGCGAATCGAGAAGCTAATGTGCTGGTGATAAGCGTTGCAAGCGGATAGGGTATGCTAATATAACTGAGATAGGAGTCAAGGTGAATACTGTGTACTAGGCTCGGCGGGCAATTAGTGACACGTTCATTAATTGTCTCAGCTTTTGTTTGCAAATAAAGGCTTAAATTTCTCTAAGAATCTTCTGCGTCTCCTAGTTATTTCAAGAAACCACGACATGTCTGACCAACATGTTATTGTGTTTGTTACATTGATAGCCAGGAGGGCCATCTTGTTGAAATGGAAGGATGTATTAGCTCCTACTTTGTCTTTCTTTCTTTCTTTCTTTCTTTCTAAATCTTTTTATTAATATTAGTAATATGGACAGAATACAGATGATATATTGATAAAGAAATTACCAACATACACATTCCATTACATATGAAAAAAAACATACATAATAGTTACAATATAAATGAGTTTACCAAGACATAAGCCATAAGATATATGTATGGACATAGTAAATCTAAATATTTCATAATGTATAATATAAAAAAAACAGAAAAAAGAAAGAAAAAAAACAAAAAAAAAATTATATAATGCAGAACCAGCTAATCTAATCTAATAACTATAACTAATAAGTAATATAAAAGAAAAAAAAACAAAAGAGAAGGAAAAAAAAAGCGGGCTGTTTATAATATCTCACAAAAATAAGTATTCATCAATGCCGTCACTTCCGGTCCTCTCAAAATACATAAGCTGAAAGCTGGGAAATCAAATGAACTTGGCACAGGGTCATATTACATCATATGAAAATGTTGAATAAATGGTCTCCATAACTTTTCAAATTTAATAGAGGTCTCAAAAGTACCACTTCTAATTTTTTCTAAATTTAAACATAACATAGTTTGAGACCTACTTTGTCACAATGCTTCTCTCAAGTGATGCTATGTCTTAGCTTGGAGAAAATTAGAAGTCGAACCTTTGAACCTTTATTTGATTTTGAGAAGAAATGGGGCTCATTTGCTCGTTATTATCATTTCAGTTAACTGATAGATTTCTTCTGTGATCTAAATGTAAATTTTTTTTGATACATCTTTCTTTCTTGTTGGCGGTTTGATGTTTATTTTTAGAAGCTTTCTGTATGACGTATGGCTCTGGGGTTGTGCCCCCAGTGGGTTTCTTTTTTTCTTCTCACTTTTCTTGCTCAGTAGGGTTTTTATTTATTCACAAAAATTTTCAATCTTTAAGATAACTTCTTTTTTTTTGAGGCATTGTAAGTGTTGTTACTTCGATGTACTGGCACTATTTTTGAATATTTTTGTATAATAGTATAATTTTGTATAATTGTATAATTTGTATAATTTTTGAATAATAATAATAGTAAAATGATTCAAAAAGAATAATTCATACAAATACAACAGGAATATTTTTTAAAATGTTATTACTATTATTATCCTCATTAATCTTAGTTTCATCCAAACCAGTGAGTCAATCTGTTGCACACAAGTCTGCCTCCATCCCTCATTATCCAATCCTATCAGCATTACCTTCTATTCCTTTCTCTTCTGTGTAACCATCTACCTTCTCCTTGACTGGAACAAAAGCAATGGATCAAATGCTTAGATAGATATTTTAGTTTCGATACCTGAAGCTGAAACTGGACTAAAAACAACACACTGCAAAAGAGGCATGTGAGGTCATCAAAGGACTGAGAAAAGGCAACTAAAGATCTGGTGCAGGAACATTAGATCTTTGTATTGCACCCACTGCTACTACTCCTTTAGGGTTTGGAGTTATTAACAAAATATAGATTGACAACAGTTTACAATAATATACCTGCAATTCCCAAACTAACAGCATAAATTCAAAATGCAGATGTTAGCATTAATTTCTGTGTGTGCTTTACTTGCAAAGCAATACTACCAGGATAAGGTTATAATTAATCTTATCAGTGCCAATGCTACCTTGCTTAGGGCTCTGGATGCATTACCAGGAAGGAGAGTGATAATGAAATTAGTCCGAAACAGGGTTATTAGAGCACTATACATAGGGTCTCATTACCGACAACACTGCTGTGCTGGAACCTGGTGAGAACCCTTCTACCCCTGCTGCTGTATTGAGAACAGGACATGAAGCCCTCCTTTCCTGCTGGTAGGATGGCTCCAGCAGATGACTTCTCCCAGCTCATCAGCGGAACAGTAAAAATCTTCCTATTCTAATGTCTCTATTTTCCCTTTCAGAGTGGTTGGGGTCCTACCAGGATCTTCGATCTACAGCGACACTCAAAAACTGCTTGTTCGTCAATGGAACTACGTTAGAAAATTCACTACGTAATTAATCAAAGATTGCACTTTATTATCTCTGAACAAACAGCAACGTAACTATGTTGACCTCGGGCCAACAATGGTTCTGCACGACGGCACTTTCCCATTCCTGGAGCTCGCCAATCGGCTGCATTTCAGTATGTCCAGGTTCAGCCTGAAGTCAGGTGACTTCGGGGCCTGCGTGGCCCTGGGGACGCAAATTCTTGCCAGTGTCATGCACTAAAGCGTAGCGGGAGTCAGAACATCGAAGACAAGGCTCTGCACTCATTAATCAATTTGCTGATTCTTGAGTTGGAGAACTTGAAATAAAGAGCAACGTTTCAGACTGCATTAAAACAGCGACTGTTGTCTTCCCTATCAATGTGGAAGGAGTGATATCTCCCTTGTGAAAGTGAGAATGAGAGCGGGGGAATGAGGGAGGGCGCAGGGGGGAGATGGGGAGGGTGAGAGAGAGTGCATGCGCGTGTGGGATGTCAAAAACGTTGGAGTGGACAGTTAGTTTCTGACGTACTGTAGAGTATGGTCTCTCTTTGAGGACTTTCCTGTTGCTGGCATATTGGGTGGTGGGAATATTAATGCCTTACGCTAGAATAAGTGGGGGGAGGGGTTGATGCTGCTTGTGTGTGGGAGGGGTTCTTACATCTTTTTTCTATTATTCATTCTTTGTTTATTTGTTTATTATTTGTCTGAAGAGAGTAAGAATTTCAGGTCATATATTGTAAACATTCTCTGATATTAAATGGAACTATCGTAATTCCTGCCCTCTATTGTGCTCCAGCAACAATGCATTGTTCCAAAGCTCAGCGTGAACAATGACATTCCAAGATGGTGGCACGACGCAGCTTGCAGCGGCCACTCCGGAACTGATTATCTGTTATTTGTGAAGTGGGGTGCCGTGCGCAATCATAATCAATTGAAAACGGATGTGGGAGCACGGAGGAACATCGGGAAATTCCAGGAAGACCGTCTTCGTTGCTGCTGCTGCTGCGAGGTCTGGGACTCTGCTGGGAAGAATAGGCTCCCAGTCCTCGGGGTCGTGTTGCTGATGGCCCTTTGCGGGGCCGTCATAATATGCTTGGCAGAGGATGGTGCTCGGAGAAGCTGTGCCGGAGGGGATGGTCGTTGGCTCGGAGGTTCGACGGACTCAGGTCGCTTTCAGTGTGTGCTGCGTCTGCGAGGCTGGTTTCGACGGAGCTTCCATTGTGTGCTGCGTCTGCGAGGCTGAGTCGGGCAGCGCCTTGGAAGTCCATAGTGGGGGTATTCCCTTCTGCCGCCGGCGTGGGATGGCGAGTCTGCCGGGACCCTGGGGACTTGTGGAAACTGTGGTGATTCCTTTTGAACTTACAGTCCTTTAACATCTTGGACTATTTTTACTTTGCCCATAGTCTGCTTTTTTTTTTAATCAATTATGCTATTGTGTGCACTGTTGGAACTATATGTTGTAATTATGTGGTTTTGTTCAGGTCTTGTAGCTTTAGTTTTTGGTCTTGTTTTTGTCTGGTGGATTTGGAGCTCCTTTCCGGGGAACTCCCTAGACTGTAGCGCGATATTAATACGCAGCAGCCTCTCCGGACTCTGGATTGGGGATTGCCAAACGTTACGTGGATTTTCTGGTGTAGTCTGTTTTGTCGTATGCTTTTGTAATATCATTCTGGGGGAATGTTGTCTCATTTTTTAACTGCATTGCATTTGTGGTTTCTAAATGACAATAAACTGAATCTGAAGAGACCAATCTGTGAGGGGTGATGAGAATGTCTGCTGGATCCAAGCGACCTGTCAACACATGAAATAAGTGCTGCTGGTCCCATGCAAAGGCTTCTACTCCTCTTGCCAACTCAAGAGGAGTTGTACTGCTCCATGTGGCTTGCCCAAGACCAGCCCTCAGCAATTCATTACTCGTATGCCATTGAAAAACATGGGTCTTTCAATGATTCTTGGCACAGCTCTGCATAGCCGGTGTAACAGGCAGGAGCTAGATACCCAACACAGCTGCGCTTTTCCTAAACAGAGACCCTTTTTTAAAAAAATGGAGTAGACATACATATCTGGAGGGCCAAGTGTACTACAACACATCAGTGGTGTGAGTAGCATTAAGCAAGGTGACAGGAAACTAACAAATAATTTTTACTCATTCGCTTCCATGTCATTGTGGTTTTGATGAGAGGAAATGTTTTTTTTAATCTAAAGTTCAAACATCTTTTAAAATATGCTACAATAATAACCAGAAAACAACTTACTTGTACACCAAGTTGTCCTATTAAACTTTTGAAACAGCATATATAATAGATATAAATAGATAGATATAAACAAAAATGAACCAGAGGAAAATACTTTAGACTTTTAGAAATGCATCTCAGACAAAGGTGATCTTATATTTTATACAAATATGATTTTTTAAAATCCGTAATATCTCTCATGTGGGAACAGGGCTTTGTGCAAGTATAGCGTAGACAAAATGAGTTAAATAATATAACATGAATTGCACTGGACAGAAGACATAGAGAATATAAATGGAGTATTAAACCCTAAGATTTGGCAGAAACATTACTAGCAGCAAAGGTTTGACTCCTACTGACAAAAGTATTTCAACAGGCAAACTCCACTTCTTCAATCATTAAAGTAATTGAGAATGACCTTAAAGAATCAGAAATTTTAAATTCAATCTCCACAGCAAAGTTAAGCGAGAGAGGTGTACAAGGCAATTTCAGAAATGATACCTGAATACATTTCTTCACAGAAATTAATAATGCATGGAATAATCTTCTGTGCTGGTTAGTGGAGACATTAGCTCTGGAATCATTCAAATATCAACTGAATTAGTGAGGAAGCAGAAGAGTGGGGTGAAGAACAGAAAGAATAAATAGCAATAGGATTCAAAAGGAAGAGTATCAAGTTTAAATAGCCTCCATCATCTGCATTTTATCTTCAACTTTTAAGTCTACAGTAGGGCAGAACATGCTGAGACACAAATATTGCATACTTTTCCCCAAACAGCTAAAGAGGGTTTTGTTGAAACATTACTGAAGAATAATCTATTTATATTCATCAGGTGCAGACTGGACCAAAATTATTTTAACTTAGCTTATACCTAGGTGGTGCTGCTCACGGTCGGAGTTGCTGGAGATTGAGCTGAGATTTGAAGAAGGTCGGGAACCGACACGTTCTGTCTGAGCCTCATGCAAATCCTGCAACAATTTGGTGGTCTCATCTAGATTTCTCTGGTTATCATCGTGATCAGGCTCCTTCTTCACTACTTTCCCTAAAATGTGACAAATTTTAAATTAAAGTACAGTTTAAGTAGCTTTAGAAAGCTGGTTAAACTCTCAAGGGATAAGGTAAATAAAATTCTGACTGCACAAATGAGCAAAATATAAAAGCTTTTTTTCCCAGAAAACCAGGAATTTTTCTGCTCATTAGAACAGGTTGTTAGAAGTGAGAAATAAAACATTTCTCATTTCAGTAACCACCATTACTATAAGAAACCAGTTATTATCTGGCCTAATGAGGAACATCGCTCAGTTAATAAACAAATTACAGATCCCAGATCAATCTACAAATCAAACGCATCAGCAACATGATTGCCAGCTCAATTTTTTTTAATGGAAACAATGCAGACATGAAGAGAATGACTTTCAACTCAACTGTGTCAACTGGTTTCAAAGTTGTATTCCAGGGTAACTTAATGAGCTAATCAAATAACTAAACAATTTACAGAAGTCACAGTATTTCACTGTTTGGATTTTGTTAGGTAAATATTTTATCTATATTCATATAAAATTTGCCAATGTTGGACATTACTTTTTGCTGAAATGATTGAGAACAAGAAGTTTTCAACCTACTGAAGCACAGAAATTATTTAGTATTGGATCTGCAGTGCTGTGAAAACTAAGATGAATATTAGCTCTACTGTTCAAGAAATAATACAGGAAAGCAACAACAAAAAATCAAGCAAGAAATTCTCATTTGAGAAGACCTGAAAATTCCATAGATCAGAAAAAGGTGTGCCTGTAAGAAACAGCAATTCCAACAGACATCAAAAGGTATTAATTTTGCAATTTAACTATGAAGGCCAAAATTAAAACAACTCAGAGAAACTGCTTTGAATTTACTGTTCGGTATTGGTAATTTTTACGCAGTCAATAAAAACTCCATTTTGCGTTCTTGACACAAATTGCAAGTAAACAGAGTGTATGCTACATCCTTAAGAAACTTAATAGCTCAATGTTTACAGCCGGCAAGTTGGAAAGTCAGCAAATCATAGTTTTGCTAATTAAAAAAAAATACTATTGCAACATAAATACCTTCATGCTTCTATTAGTTGACCTGCTTGCATTACTGAAGTTGTTAGATTATATAAAGGCCAAGATGACACTGTTGAGAAACTTCCATCAAGCCCTGTTGACAGCATCCCTCAGAAGTTGAACAAAGTTTAAATATACTCCAGTCCATCATATGTGACAATGAAAAGCAAAAGTTAATTCTGGCAATCCCAATTAAGACTTTGCAACAAGATGATCTACTTTTGGTTTCATAAGATTAATTCCCCTAAGGAAAAGGTTTGGATATTCATGACTCTTATGAAAAAGTATTTCTTTATTTGATGGTTGCTGTTTACATTAGGATTAAGATGGAACCAACCAACATGAAAGGCCATGTTCCAAGTGCAGCATGCACTTACCTAGTGAGTTCAGTAAAGAAATATCTAAGGAAACATCAGAATAAGACTTCACAGGAATGAAATCCAGACCAGGCCGGTTGTCGCCTGCACTCCCATTTGCCTCTCCGGCCTATAGAAAAGAACAAAGTACAATTTTTAAAATCACAGCATGGAACCTTGATTATTAACCAGTAACTCTCATAAGTTCTAGATAAATATACCACTTTCCAGTTTGAAAATATTCTACACAATACTGAAGATCCATTTGCATTAACCCACTAATACAGATAAACTTTTGTTAAGTAGTCTCAATTCAGGAAGATGAAGATCTTTCCAAAACCAGGTAATACGTGCAAATATAGTTACATATTTCTCACAAGCCTGCTTTTGAAACACTCTGCTGGTTCGCCATTATTAAAAGAATTGGCCCAAATTGGCCTTTTTGATCAATAATGTATATTAGAATGCAGAATAAAAATCATCAACTAAATAATGGATAACTGAAAAGTGAAACACTGAATTCTATTGAAGTGACATATTGACTTTGCTGAGCTGCTAATCGGCCAACTGTGAGTTAATTTTTTCTTAAAAATTAACTTTTGCAGATATGTAGGTGGCAAATATATAATCCTATTTAAATTTGTGCTTAAATATTTCATACAAGGTGCAAGTCCGACATTCATGATAAAGTTTTGCATTTCAGCTTCCTAAACTGCCTATCCTTCACCTGAATTTTATGTGCACAGTTCTCAAAAAATATTTTTGTACTTTCTGAAGGTATTTTTTCTTCCAAACTATTAAACATTTTGATCAAGACATTTATAGATATATAAACAGCTTTGGCCCAACCCATCCCTCTCCATTCATTTCCCAGTTGCTGCTGAAACATTCAGTGGTTGTTGGGCACTTCACCAGTGTGACATTTTTTTTTGCTCAGCAGCTTCTAAACAAATAACCACAGTCATGGTCACAGGATTGGCCAGCACGTCTGATATCATTAGCTCAACAGCCACAGAATGTTGTACATGTTGAGCGTTATAGATGATGGGATGAAATAATTTCCATGCTACATCAGCTTAATTCTCAAACTAAAGTACCAGACAGTTCCACCATCTTCACAAGACCTACCCAAATATGCCTAAAAACAAAAAAATCCACCTCTTCAAAAATTAAACATTTTGGACAAATGTGTGTTGTACGTAATGGAATTGAATGATTTCACTGTTCTGTATTATAGCATCATCCTACCTTCTGTTCATTATGAGAGCTTATTCCAAGCAAACTGGCCACTAAATACACCCGTCACTTTTTAAAGTACTTAATGTGATCTAAAGTGGGTTCAGTAGTCTTGAACTTGTGAAAGGCATGAATAAGCTAAGTCTTTTAGTCAAATTTATTACTTGTGGTGTTTTTATTATAGTTACTGTACATTCTAATTCTCTTACCATTATTGGCTTTGATATCTCTGTACAGACAGGTTGCATCTTGGGTTCCTCTTTTATAAAAATAGCTGGAGCCTACAAAAAACATAGTTGAGGCATTGAAGCAGTAGCAGAAAAGATAAATACACTTGAATTAGAAAACAGAGGCAGTGAAAGACTGAAATAGAGATTCATTGCTTTGTAAAGCTGGAATAATGCCAGGGATGTTACCACCGTATGACAACAGCTGCAGGAAAAGCTGGCACAATTGAATCTACACCTACTATCCACAACTACGTGTTTAGCCTCTGCCAGAAATGGCTGCTTATGTAGGTAGTGTTCTACAATAGAGTTACCATCAATATAGATTAATTTTTCCTGCATCTGATCAGGTAGGCTGGTGAAGAACTGTTTTGCTGATGTTTAGGGCTTGCTTGGGATAGTGAACCTCGAAGTAATAGTTAAAAGCTGCTTGTAGATCTTCTTTTGATGTGCAACTAAAAACAATTGTCTGCATACCAGAGTTCAATCAATCAGCACCAAAGTTACTTTGGTTCTTGCACAGAGATGACAATAGCATCAGTCTAATATTATAAGCTATTACCCTGTTGTGCCCCATTTCCATTGGCAACTGGCTTACACGGAGATCTGTTGCATAGGATGGAAGCAGTCACCTGATTTGTAGAAGAATCTTGAAACTGAGATAAATTTGTTTGGTACTCTTAAGGATATTCAATTGACTCTCATTTTATGAAAGACAGTCAAAGGCTTTAGTCATATCAAGGAAGGCTAAACAGAGCTTCAGGTGTTCTCGATGTTTTTTCCCCCGAATGTGCCTGGCTGAGAAAAAATCATGTCGCTGTTGCTTCATGACACTCTGAGTACTTCCTACACTGGGGGGGGGGGGGGGGGGGCAGCTTGCAGGAAACTACACAAGTTTCTAAAAATAATCTTCCCAGTGAAGAACAGAGGTGTCAAAGTCTCAACGGTTGTAACCCTTCGACCCATTTATCTTGTGAAAACAGTGGCAATGTTAGTCAGTGGGAATATCTTCAGATTTTCAGGAGCAACAAAAGGAGGTGTTTACCAGAGCTTCTACCTACTCAATTTCAGTGTTTTAACTAGTTTGCCATCATGACTTAATTTGCATCTCATGGTTAGTATTGATATCAAATTTTTAGTTTCCTGTAAAGAAAATCTTACGGCAAGCCACGCACCTGCACTTCATCAAGATTCATTTTGGTATCTTTATTTGTTTTTTGCTCAATATTTCTTTTCTGAAAAAGAAAGGATTCAAACACTGTTAAAATATTATAAAGTTTTTGTAGTTCATACAGCTCAATTGCTTTTTGCAATATTTATGCTACACATCAGTTTTTACTTCCTAATCTGCCAGCATAATCTTCTGTCTCTTTCTTTCATAGGTTCTGGGATAGGCCTGTCCAGGTCGGATCAATACTTTTCATTCCAATCAATGCAAATGGCAGCAAACTACATGTTCTAATTACTGCCTGCATATATTAAAAAAACAGGATTTCCTGGTCTCAGCTATGAAGTGCAGCCATTTGTTAAAGGGGTCTCTGAGTGGCACGAACCTCGATCCTTCAAAATAGATCTGTGGCGTCAAATGCTCAGAAGAGCAGGGCCTGCAGAGCATGGGAATGCAAGCTGTTCCATAAAACATAAGGTATATTACCCTTTTTGGCAAATTATTCATTTCCTTTCATTGTCAGTGTTTCTGAGTAATAGAACTGCACTACGGGAGTGTCTTTCTCAAAAGACAGTGGCAATCCAACTGGGCAGCGCCACATTCTCAAATGCAATTGGGAATGGGGAATAAATGCTGACCCTGCCTGCCATAAGGATCATTATAGATATTTGTCCAAATGTAAATGGCTACGCTTAGTTGCGCAACTTGAATCCACTCTGGAGCTGTGCTAGAAAGGTGGATATTCCAATGCCCTATTAAATCAAACAAATTTTGCACTCTTTCTAGAGATGTTGCATGATCCACTAGATAACCTGCAGTCCTTATCAATGTCTATTACAGCCCCGCAAAGTTGTTCTTACCTGTGATAAGTGGTAGATGGTCTTGGAATGTTCCCCTGCTGTGATTTGATTCAATAAATCATCAACCATTTTCTTCGTGGAGCTTCCACAATCTTTAACAAACTCTTGCAAACTGCAGAAATTTTTTTTAAATACACAATGGAAAGGAAATTTAGACTCTCCTTTAAAAAACCTGAAAAATTACATTCAAAACTTAAAATGTCATAGTACAATTTTCTGCTGTTTCTGAATTTTGACGTTGTAGAATCTTAAGAGTATTTACTAAAATAAATGTAAAATCTAGCAGTAAACATACATAGTGAAATTTAGTCAAGACTATCTTCTATATGTTAACTGTTGCTGCCATCTGCTGGACATTTTTTACATTTTAGGAATATACTGCACAGCAGCACCATTTGTGATTCATGAATAAGAATCAGAATCAGGTTTATTATCACTGGCATGCGTCGTGAAATTTGTTAACTCATCAGCAGCAGTTCAACGCAATACATAATATAGAAGAAAAAAATAGTAAGTAAATTACAGTAATACTGAATAGATTAAAAATCATGCAAAAACCAGAATATATATTAAAAAAGATAGTGTTCGTGGGTTCAATGTCCATTTAGGAAATGGATGGCAGAGGGAAAGAAGTGTTCCTGAATCACTGAGTGTGTGCCTTCAGGCTTCTATATCTCCTACCTGATAATAATAGTGAGAAAAGGGCATGTCCTGGGTGCTGGAGGTCCTTAATAATGGACACTGCCTTTCTGAGACACTGCTCCTTGAATATGTCCTGGATACTTTGTAGGCTAGTACCCAAGATGGAGCTGACTAGATTTACAACTCTCTGCAGCCTCTTTCGGTCTTGTGCAGTAGCCCCTCCATACCAGACAGTGATGCAGCCTGTCAGAATGATCTCTACAGTACATGACCATCCACATTCAAATAAGGTAGGATGTGAAGTTGATAGGTGGCAAGTAACATACGCATACATGTAGCAGGCAATGGCAACATGCAACAAGAGCCTCCTCTTAACAGTCCTTTCGCAATGCTGAGTGGGCAGCAAGTGGTAATAAGGCTTCATTGATGTGGCTTCACTCCCAATATACACTGGTAGTTTTTGACAATTCAAAGTCGTTCAAGATAATTTCACCATTTTAAAATATCTTGCATATTTAGGTATTAAGGAACAACTAAAGTGGTTAAATTTCATAAATTAACAATGGTCAATTGTGTATAGTTTATGTTTTTGCTGCTTATATACTATGTACCTGTGATGCTGCAAGTAAGCTTTTCACTTCAGCTGTGCATACATTTAAGTGCATATGACAATAAACTTGACTCAGACGTGATTTACTTGTGTTTACAACTTGATTGTAAGTATTTTTCTACACGCAATATTAAAGTAATCAACCATCAGGCTCTTTAATCAAAGTGAATAACTACGCTCATTTGATGCCTGATTGAAATGTTCCCACAACCAATGATCTCACCATTAAGGACTCTTTATCTCATGTTCTTGTAATTGATTGCTATTTATTTATATTTGCATTTGCACAGTTGGTTTGTCTTCTGCACTCTGATTGATATTTCACTGATACTGTTATAGTTACTATTCTCTAGACTTGCTGAGTATACCCCACAGGAAAATTAATCCTAGGGCTGTATATGGTGACATAAGTACTTCGATAATAAAATTTACTTTGAACTTTGAAAACTAAATGCTTACTCAATAGCATGTATCTATGACTTGTATTACCTTAAGGCACACTGAACCCCAGTTTCTTCTCCATATGTGGAATACAGCAATTCTGTCTCCTCTGGAGTCAAATTTGGGAAGATGGTGTTGTTTTGGATGGACTGTGCAGTGTACACACAGTTGAGATAAGTAACTGCAGTGGATAAAGATAAGTCTTAATGCTGTTGCATTCAATATGTTTCATATTAAACATGAAAGCAAGAAACACTTGTATTACCACTTGCACTGGCTGCTTGTTTCACACTCTCACCACCCTAAGTAAAGAAGTTTCCCATAATGTTCCCCTTAAACACTTCACTTTTCACCCTTAAACCATGGCGTCTATTTGTAGTTTCACCCAACTTAGTGAAAAAAGCCTGCTTGTGTTTAACCTATCTATACTGCTCGTTATTTTGTATCCTGCTATCGAATATCCCCTCAATCTTCTATGTTCAAGGTAATAAAGTCCTAACCTATTCAACATTTCCCTGTAACTGAGGTCAAGCACCAGCGACATCCTAGTAAATTTTCACTGCACTCTTTCAATCTTATTTATGTCCTTCCTATAGGTAGGTGACCAAAACTGCACACAATACAAAACTTCCCAACTCCTGTACTCAGTATATTGATTTATGAAGGCTAATGTGCTAAAAGCTTTCTTTGTGATCCCATCTATCTGTGACCCCTTTCACCTACTCTAGTTGGTCCTCCCTTCATGCAACTTGTCTGCATTAAATTCCATTTGCCATTTTCCCAACTAGTGCAGATCCTACTGCAAGCTTTGACAGACCTCTTGATGCTCACTTACACCCCTGACCTTGGCATCATGCACAAATCTGCTGATCCACTTTACCACATTATCATCCAGATTGTTGCACAGATGATAAACAACAAACCCAACACCGATCCCTGTGGCACACCACTAGTCACAGACCTTCAGTCAGAAGGGCAATCATCTACTACCACTCTTTGACTTCTCCTGCGAAGCCAATGTCTAATCCAATTTACTACTCCATCTTGAATGCCAAGGGCCTTGTGTTTTCTTTTAGCCCTCCAGATCAACCTTTTGACCGACCTCCTAACGACCTCCTAACCTCTCAATGGTCTCACCAAAGTCCAAGCAGACAACAGCCACTGCCTTACCTTCAACTTTTCTGGTAACTTCCTCGAAAACTCTGTAAGATATGACCTACCACAAAGCCATGTTGACTATTCCTAATCAGTTCCTGTCTATACAAGTACTTACGTGTCCAGTCCCTTAGAATACCTTCCCTTCCAATAACTTTTCCACTACTGACGTCAGACTCACCAGCCTATAAATCCTGGCTTATTCCTAGAGCCTTTCTTAAAAGATCAAACATTAACTATCCTCCAATCCTCTGGCACTTCACTGGTGGCTAAGGATTTTTTAAACAATTCTGTTAGGGTCCCTGCAATTTTTTTTTTTTACTTGCGCCCCACAGGGTGTAAGGGAACACCCTGATTGGTCCTATGGATTTATCAACCCTGATTTGACCTCACGACAGCAAACAGCTCCTCCTCTATAACTTGTATAGGTTCCATGACCTCAGTGCTGCTTTGCTTCACTACTTACAGACTCTGTGTCCATCTCTCAAGTAAATATAGTTGCAAAACTTCCATTTAAGATCTCCCCATCTCTTTTGGCTCCATGCACAGATTACCACTCTGATTTTCCAGAGAGCCAATTTTGTCCCTTGCTATCCTTTTGCTCTTAGTAGGACCCCTTAGAATTCTCCATCACCTTGTCTACTAGAGCAACCTCATGCCTTCTTTAAGCCTTCCTGATTTCCTTAAGTGTTCTCTTGCATTTCTTATACTCCTCAAGTATCTCACTTGTTCCTACCTGCTTATTCCTGCTATGCACCTCCTACTTTTTCTTAACTGGTGCCTCAATATCTCTCGAAAACCAAGATTCCCTAAATCCATTATCCTTGCTTTTTTACTCTGACAAGAACGTACAAACTATACTCTCAGAATTTCACTTTGGATGACCCACTTACCAAGTAGATCTTTGCCAGAAAACAATATGTCTCAATCCACATTTGCTAGGTTCTTTCTGATACCCAAAACTGTCCTTTCTTCAATTTAGGACCTCAACCTGAGGACCAGTCCCATCCTTTTCCATAATTACATTGAAACTAATGGCACTATGATCACTAGATGCAAAGCGTTCCCCTACAAATTTGCATTACCTGCCCTGTCTCATTCTCTAAAAGGACATCTAATATTGCTTCCTCTCATTGGGACTTCTGTGTACTGATTAAGAAAACTTCCCTGAACACATTTGACAAACTTTCCCATCCAGATCTTTTACAGTATGGATGCCTCAGTCAATGTGTGGAAAGTTAAAATCAGCTACCAACCCAGTCTTGTTTCTTGCAACAGACTGTGACCTTTCTACAAACTTCTTTCTCTAAATCCCATGAACTGTTGTGTGATGTTTAATATAATCTCATTAATGTGGACATAAATTTCTTATTCCTCAATTCTACCTATAAAGTCTTACTAGACGAGCTCTCCAGCCTGAGCACTGCCATGACATTTTCCCTGACTAGTAATGTCACCCCTTCTGCCTTTAACCCCACCTGCTCTATCACATATAAAACAATGGAGCCCTGGTACATTGAGTTGCCTGCTCCGCCCCTCCTGGAACCAAGTCTCACTAATGTCTACGAAGTCATAATTCCACGTGCTAATCCATGCTCTAAGCTTATCCACCTTTCCTACAATACTCCTTGCATTGAAATATACGCAGTTTACACCACAAGCCTCAGCATTCTCAACCTTATGATTCCTGACATTGTATATAAGCTGAACAACATCTTTCTCCACAACCACTCCACTATCTGTTCCAGCACTCTGGTTCCCATTCCCTTACAACTCTAGTTTAAACCTCTCTGTGCAGCCCTAGCAAGTCTTTCCACTACAATAGTAGTCCCCCTCCAGTTCAGGTGCCAAATGTCCCTACTGTACAGGTCCCACCTTCTCTGGAAGAGAGCGCAATGATACAAAAATCTGAAGCCCTCCTACCTGCACTATTGCCACGTATTTCTAGCCTCACTGGTACATGGCATAGGTAGCAATTGTGGGATCATGTCCCTGGAGGTCCTATCCTTTAACTTTAACACACAAGTCTCTGAACTCACTTTGCAGGACCTCGTCACCCCTCCTCCCCATAAGACATATGGGGCATTGCTGATCTGATAGGAATAGAATAAATGGATGCATGGACCACAACCTCTGATTGCTCACCCTCTCAATTTAAGAGTGCTATGGAATCGATCTAAGATGTCCCTGACCCTGGTGCAAGGGAGGCCAGATACCATCAGGAAATCTCATTCTCATCCACAGAATCTCCTTTCTGTTCCCCTAACTAACAAATCACCTATCACTACAACTTGCTTCTTCTACCCCCCCCCCCCCCCAAACCCATTCCCTTCTAAGGCAAAGAGCCAGGCTCACTGCCAAAAGCCTAACTAACATCTATGGCTTTCGTGTGGTTGTTTCTGGCAATGGCCCCAAGATACTCTCCACTGGCTGCCTATCTCTTTTACCCCTCCTGACGGTCACCTAGTTACCTGTGTCCTGCATCTGGGGTGTAACTACCTCTCTGTATGTCCTGTCTATCAACCCCTCAGCCTCCCAAATGATGTGGAGGTCACCCAGTTTCAGCTCCAACTCTTTAACATCCACTAATTTTCCTTTCCTATCTTGCTGTATACGTTCCATAAAATAGATTAATTAAAGACTAGGCTGATCTTTTAAACAGGCTAACATGAAGTCCACCATTTTGCTGACTGCTGATGTGAGGCTGACTATTCAACATATTTCCATACTCTCTCCTCCCTTTTATTCAAAGCACCTCCCAATCTATCAGCCTATTCCAGAAACTAGAACAGCCATTCACAAAAATTAGTTCAGGATGCAGCAGGGGAGAGGTCTTACCAGATAACGCTTTGTTTCTCCGATCATCTTTAAATCCCATTGTATTGATGCCTGGTTGGAGTTTAGTTGTAAGGGAACTCAGATCCACTGGGTGAACCTCTTCCTCTGCAATGTTAACAGGAACATTTAATCACATTTTCAACCCAGATACATATATATTACAAGTGATAAATCAGAAGAGGTTCTCAAGACATGAACAGTCAATGGCCACTTCATTAGGGACACCTACTCATTAATGTAAATATCTAATTAGCTAATCATCTGGCAGTAACTCAATGCATAAGAGCATGCAGATATGGGCAAGTGGTTCATTTGCTGTTCAGACCACACATCAGAATGGAGAAGAGAGATAAACTAAGTGACTTTGGCTGTGGAATGATTGTTGGTGCCAGACAGGTGATCTGAGTATCTCAGAAAAGGCTAATCTCAACAGTGATGTGCAGAAGAGCATCACTGAATGCACAACACATTGAACTTTGAAGTGGATGAGCTACAGCAGAACCACACTGTGTTCCACTACTACTTAGCGTACATCCACATTACAACCCTGTGCTAATTTCCCCATGGCAAATTGATTACGGTTGATGTGGAGTTGCATTTACCATGGCAGCAGTGAAGTAGAAGTACTAACCTTCAGTGAAACTCAACTAAAACAGCAATACAGTGGTTAAAAATATTTGAAACTAGGCTTTCTGTGGCATGCAATTCATCATGACCCTTGAGCACTTTCAACAATATGCAAGGTACAGCAGGTGTGAGGTAAAGTGGTCTCCATGATAAAATAGTAAGAATACTAGTTAACATCGTAGTATCACAGATAGCTGGATGAAAACAGGACATGAATCAGGAGTTCCTTAGGGTAATGGCTTAGGTACAATCATTTTCAGCTGCTTCATCAATGACCTTCCTTCAATTGCAAGGTAAGAGGTTCACTGACGGTTGCACAGCATTTAAGACCATCTGTGACTCATCATATAACAAAGCAGACAATATCCAAGTGGAGCAAGACCTGGACTATATCTATGGCTGGGTTGCTAGGTGGCAAGTAACATTCACACCCAAGTGCCAGGCAATAACAATATCCAAAAAGAAGATTTCCAGCTTTTATCCCCTGACATTTAACAGCATTACCATCAATCAATTCCCAACTCAAAATATTCCTGGGTAGGTTACCATTCACCAGGAACTATATACTCAATGTAGCTACAGAGTCAAAAGACAAAGGACCTGAGGAAAATAATTCACTTCCTAACTTACTAAACCCAAAACAACAATTACATAGCTCAAATCAGGATTAAGATGGAATATCCTCCAATTGCCTGGATAAGTGCAATTTCAAAAACATTTTTTTGAACATTTTGATCACCAGGTCAAAATCCTGGAACTCCTTAAAAGCTTTTTGGGTTTACTCACACTTACCTGATCCAACAATCTGGCTGATAACTGAATTACCAAGCAAGTAATTGAATTCAAAAGAAATTAGAATTAAAGAATAATTACTGGTCTTACAAGCATTGCCCAATTCATTGTAAGGATCAATTAAATCAATTTAGTTAACAGCCTATCCACCAATCTCAGCCTTCACTTTGTGGCGACCATATGTTCCATCTACAAAGTTAACTGCAGCAAATTTACCAAGACCTTTTGAAGAGTACTAGCCACCTGTCCCACTGAAAAGGGCAAAAAACACTTGGAAATGCCAACCTACAAATTCTCCACCAAGCTGCACAATCCTGAATTTGAAGTATGGGTCTTGTTCCTTGGCTGAAAATAATGGAATTCTTTGCAATATACAGATTTATAGAAGATCCTTCACCAAAAGACTACAATAGTTCATGGTGACTGTCAGCTTCTCAATTAGGTATGGGCATTAAAGGATGACCTTTTCAGTAATAACCCCACCAATGAGTGAATGAAAAGAAAATTAGACATGGTGTCAAAATTGCTGTCAATTCAAAATCTCTTGCTTTATGGCACTCTGGATCATTTTAAGAATTGCAAGCACCAGAGGCAACTTGCCTTCAGTCTCTGGATCGGACTGGTTTACGACAGCAAAGAGTAAAGGACCATCACCATCCTTTTTGAGGTAGCCAATCTGGAATGAAATACAAACATAGTTAGATCAAATACATTTATTTCAGTTATCAACAAAGTGTACTAAAGCTAACAATCCATTTTGTCGATTAAAATTTGCATGAAACAAGAACTTTCATGTCAAAACATTGTTGGTTTCCTAAATTCTAAAGGATCAGTAGATTCTCTCAATTAATGATAACCAAGGTTTTTAATATCATGAATCCTTACAAGAATGCCCCATTTAAAATCTAATGCAGATTGTTTATGCAACTTTTTCATTTTAAATTGTTAATTATTGAAAGCAATCTTATCTGAAGACTGGGTCACATATGCTCCTCTCCCTACTGCCCTCCCATCTCACAAAAACGTGAAACTCCCATGACAACTATTTTTCGCAGCTTTGTGGGATTAACAATCTGAAAACCTTATTCTGTAGCTGTCTTGCAAGACAGAACGTAATAGAAGTAGTGACATTGCCTCAGCTTGTGCATCCCAAGGTAGTGCTTTTGGAAAGTCTTGGCATCTGACCCTCCCCCGCCCATAAAATTTTGACTTTAGCAATCAAATACCAGAAGTCAGATTCAGCCTGACTCACAAACAGCTGGACACCATCCACACTCGATGAAGGCAAATAAGTTTTAGCCCACTTCACTGATGAAGATGCAGTCTACTGAATCAATATAAATCTCAAAACAATATCAAAGAGCAAATTAGGTTTGCATTGTTTCCACAGAAATAAACAATTATCAATTACTGAGCTGGCAGAAGGACCTAGACATATTAGGACAATGGGCAAAGAAGTGGCAGATGGAACACTGTGTAGGGAAGTGTATGATTATACACCTTGGTAGAAGGAATAAAGACGTAGACTATTTTCTAAATGGGGAGAAAATTCAGAAATCAGGCATGTAAAGAGACTTGGGAATCCCCTGTAGGATTCCCTAAAGGTTAATTTCCAGGTTGAATCGGTGATAAGAAAGGCAAGTGCAATGTTAGTATTCATTTCAAGAGGTCTAGATTATAAAAACAAGATGTAATGCCAAGGTCATGACTGAATGGTCAGACTGCTCTAGGGAGTATTCACAGTTTTGGGCTGCTTTCTATGAAAGGATGGGCTGGTATTGGAGCAGGTCCAGAGAGATTTACAAGACCAATCACAGGGAAAGAGATCCTGGAAAGGTGTAATAATAACAGAGTTGTCGTGATGGGAGATTTTAATTTCCCAAATATAGATTGGCATCTCCCTAGAGCAAGGGATTTAGATGGGGTGGAGTTTGTTAGGCATGTTCAGGAAGGTGTCTTGAAACAATATGTAGTTAAGTCTACAAGAGGAAAGGCTGTACTTGATTTGGTATTGGGAAATGAACCTGGTCAGGTGTCAGATCTCTCAGTGGGAGAGCATTTTGGAGATAATGATCATAATTCTATTTCCTTTACCAAAACATCGGAGAAAGATAGGAACAGATAAGTTAGAAAAGCGTTTAATTGGAGTAAGGGGAATTATGAGGCTATCGGGCAAGAAATTGGAAGCTTAAATTGGAAACAGATGTTCTCAAGGAAAAGTACGGAAGAAATGTGGCAAATGTTCAGGGAGTATTTGTACGAAGTTCTGCATAGGTAATGTTAGAGATCTAGAAGATTATAAGGCTAAAAGGAAGGAGCTTAAGAAGGAAATTAGGAGAACCAGAAGGGGCCATGAGAAGGCCTTGGTGGGCAGAATTGAGGAAAACCCTCAAGGCATTTAAGCCATGATAGTATGGCAGACAGACTTGATGTGCCGAATGGCCTAGTTCTGCCTGTCTTATGGCCTAAGCCATCCACACCTAAAGGGTGTTTGTTCCTCTGCAGAGATTTATCAAGACATAAAATATCTACAATGACAGAGGGAGGTTTGTTCCTCTGCAGAGATTTATCAAGACATAAAATATCTACAATGACAGAGGGAGGTTTGTTCCTCTGCAGAGATTTATCAAGACATAAAATATCTACAATGACAGATGGAGGATCCACAGCAGTTTTTACAATGGAAACAAACAACTAGATGGGAGGAAGAATGGAAATGTTAAACTGTGTGATGAAGAGGAGGTATGAGACCATTCTGATTTTTTTTTTTGCACAGGAATTCAGGTGCAGATACTTTCCTTCTGTACTGTTTATGAATCATCTTACAAATATATATGGTTCCAGTCAGAAGACATAGAGATGCAGTCAGGAATGCTTTCACACCATTTCAAATTGTATTCTCAGGCACAGTATATCCTTTATCCAACTGACTTACTGATATACCTTAGAATTAGCAGCACTTCTGCTAATTCTATCTCGGGCTTCATCCGCTGCATGTTCCACCAATGCCAAGACGTGTTCCTCAGCAGTGCTGTCAGTTGAACTGCATGCATTTCCTTCTGGCTCATATAAGTAACTGAAATATTATAAAAAGGGAGGTAATAGGAAGCGAGAAATCTAATAAATCAGCTCCACCAACACTATGCAACTATTAGTACATAAGTTCTATTTAGGACTAAAGATAGGATCAAGATATTACAAGATAAGATTTCAAAATGTAAATTATAATCTCTTAAAAATATAATGCAATTGGATAAAGGTGATCGGTACTATGCAACCATAGTATACAAGGAATCACTGGGCTGGATCTTACTGAACTGCTTACATATTTACAGCTGTGGTCCTTAACCATTTGGGCTCATCTGTACTAGATGTGAAATGTCACTCCTGCTAATTCCAAGCACTCAAGGATGAGGCAGTGAGATGGAGTGAGACCTCAAGAGGTATTGCTGTTTTACCATTACCCTGGAATACTCTCACAGCAACAGGCAAAGCAGTGAAAAGCACTTCATCTCCTGTCAAAGTCAGAACTGTAATTGCAAGTTTACATGTCTCCAGAAGACCATAAGACATAGGAGCAGAATTAGGCCATTCAGTTCATCAAGATTTTTTATTCCCTCTCAACCCTATTCTCCAGTATTCTCACTGCAACACTTGACACCCTTACTAATAAAGAACTTATCAACCTCGCTTTAAGTATACCTAATGACTTGGCTTTTAAAGACATCTGTGGCATGATTTCCACAGATATACCACCCTCTTGCTTCCTCATCTTTCTGAAGGGATGTCCTTTTATTCCAAAGCTGTACCTCAAGTCCTAGATTCATCCACTATAGAAAACATCCTCTCCACAACTGCTCTATTTAGGCCTTTCAATATTAAGTTAACTTCAATGAGAAACCCCCTCGCGCTTCTAAATTCCAGAGCCACTAAATGTTCCTCAAAAAACATGTAAATCCTTTCATTCCTCAGGAGTGTTCTTGTAAACTTACTATGCATCATTTCTTTGGCAAGCAGATCCATCCTTAGATATGGGGCCCAAAACTGCTCACAGTACCCAAATGTGTTCTGACCAATGCCATATAAAGTCTCAGCATTGCATCCTTGCTCTTACATTCTTGTCCTCTAGAAATGAATGCTAACATTGTCATTGCCTTCATTACTACTGACTGAAACTGCAAGTTAACCCATTGCGAATCTTGCACTAGGACGCTCAAGTCCCTCTGCACTTTCTCTGAATTCTCTCCCCATTTAGAAAACAGTATATCCCTCCATTCTTTCCATCAAAGTGCATAATACACTTCCCTGAACTGCATTCTGACAGATCTAGGAGAGACGGGATGTTCATTTAGTTTAGAGATACAGCTGCACCGCCCAGCAACCCAGCTATTAACATTGGCCTAATCACAGGACAATATACAGTGACCAATTATCCTACGGTTTTGGACTGTGGGAGGAAACCCATGTGATCATGGAAAGGACATACTCTTCTTACAGAGGACGTCGGAATTAAACTCCAAGGACCTGAGCTGTAATAGAATTGCACTAACCGCTACGTTACTCTGGCACCCCACAGATAGAAAGACAAGGGTCTTAGAGAAAAAAGAATAATTATTTGTGGCTGCTAAGAAGTCATTAGGAAGAATAATCTCAATAAAACACAATACAAGAAACCTGAATCATCACTTCTTTGGCATTCTTATCAAATTATCAGGCTATCCAATGCTAGAAGATCATTCTGAGATAATGTTACAGAACAAAATAAAATGTTGTGGGATATATAAATTTACTACCAACCATTCAAGTGTCCCTAATATTTCAGTGACTCTTTGTTAAGGGCTTTTAAAAATAAATCTAACATATTTCTAACTTGGATCTTTGAAAAGTTCATTGTCCAGAAACTTTCTTTAAAAGAGACCACCCAATTTACAAAGTGCCAAAGTGCAGCAATTTCAAACTGAACTTACCTGATGACCTCTTTACTTTGCTTCTTGGATTTTTTGGTTGTTGTTTCGACAGGTACTATAGTAACTTCTGTAACAGTTTCTTCTTGTGCTACATCTTCATCGCCTAACAGTGCTGCCTGCTGAGAAAAATCGATCTCCTGCATGAATGTCATGCTGCGCTTCAAAGCTAACAGACGCTCCTGTAAGCAAAGAACATAGAAGGGCACGCTTTTTACTTCTCCCCAAGTCCTGGGGTGAACTGCATGCACATGCACAGCATTTAGTAGTTGCTGGTCATTGATGTTTGTTCAGTTTAATGACTGACACTCTTGTGAATGAGAGTGATTACAGATGAGCATTGTTAGGGCTCAATGGTGAAGGATACTAGAAGTGACAAAGTAAATGGATCATAAACTATGGTGTGCCCTGTGACAAAGACATGACAACCATCAACACAATAAGGCACAGCCACAGAAATACAATGATGGAAATAGTTAATGATGCAAAATAAACTAAATAACATTCTATCTCTCCCAAATGAGAAAATGCATAATAAATGAATAGTGCATAAACACAATGAGATCATCTAATTTTAACTTACTTTAATTTTGCATTGTAATAAAATGCAACTGAAGTATACTTTGTTCATATTTGTTCTCTTTTGTTATTCCTAGCAACACAAACTGTGGTCGATTAAATCAATACCTTCGAGGAGCATTCCTTAAACTGGTGAAAGCTTATCAATTCTTTAATCTCATTGAAGTGCACTTAGGACAGTCCTAAATGGAAGGATCTGTTATGCGCAAAGCCTATTCTAAAACTGTTGTAATACCAGAGAAAAGTCGTGATTCATAATCATCCTTTCTCTTTATTTAGACCATAAGATATAGTTGCAGAATTAGGCCATTTGGCCCATCAAGTCTGATCCACTATTTCATCATCGCTAATCCGTTTTCCCCCTCAGCCCTAATCTCCTGTCTTCTTCCCGTATCCCTTTATGCCCTGGCCAATCAAGAATCTATCAACCTCTGCCTTAAATATATGTAAAGATTTGGCCACCAGAGATTCACCACTCTCTGACTAAAGAAATTCCTCCTCATCTCTGTTCTAAAAGGATGCCCCTCTTCTGGTCCTAGTTTCTCCCAGCATAGGACACATCCTCTCCACATCCACTCTATCGAGGCCTTTCAACATTCGATAGGTTTCAATGAGGTCATCCCCCATTTTTCTGAATTTCAGTGAATACAAGCCCAGATCCATCAAACATTCTTCATATGATGAGCTGTTCAACCCTGGAATAATTTTCGTGAACCTCCTTTGAACCCTCTCCAGTTTCAGCACATCCTTTCTAAGATAAGGGGCCCAAAACTGCTCATAAGGCCTCAAGTGAGGCCTCACCAGTGCTTTATAAAGCTTCAACATTACACCTTTGCTTTTATTTTCTAGTCCTCTTCAAATGAATGCTAACATTGCATTTGCCTTCTTCAACACTACTCAACCAACAAAAATAACTTTCAGGGAACCCTGCACAACCACTCCCAAGTCCCTTTGCACCTCAGGTTATTGAACTTTCTCTCCATTTAGAAAATAGTTAACCCGTTTACTTCTTCTATCAAAACGTATGACTATATACTTCCTGATACTTATTCCATCTGCCATAGTTAGCATATCTCTCAGCACTCAACATAAGCTACTTCACTGAATTAATCATTTAATCACCAGATGTTCAAAATCTAGGAAATTCCTGCCTAACAGCTTTGCCAGAAGAAAATCTGTGATTCAGAAAGGAATCTTATTTTGAGCTACCTATCACATGCAGATTGAGCTACTTACAGACACTGATCTTGTTGGCAATGCCCACAAGCCAAAATATGAGTAAGTTAATAAAAATCAGTTATGGGACCAATATTAACAAGAAGCAAAATGGAGCACGCAATTTATGTCTGTTTTAGTAAAATACTATACTGATCCACCACTAGACACACCTTCTATCAGATAACCAGATGAAGAAAATAAATCATCTTACTTTACTCATCATCTTAAATCCTGTGTGAAGCAGCTTTTTTGCAGCTTTGTAGTACACAGTTTCAGGTCGGTTGTAAGTCATTGCATTATCGCACATCAGCTTGAAGTCACCCTTGGAGAAGAAAAAGAATCAAAATTACTTCAAGTTAATGCATATACCTCCCTGGGTTTTGACTGCAGTTCTGTATGGAACTGCCAACCTTTGTCAGCAATTTGGTACAACCACACAAATACAAAAGATCCATAATCTGCTGACAATTTCTTAAATCAAGAAGTGGACAAGAACATACTGAAATTCCTTAACTTTACACTGGAGAACCTACTTCTGGATCTGTGAACCCATTAGTTTGAATTGAGATATTAGACTCATTTGAAAGCCAAAAGTACAGGTTTTTGCCTTTGCACGAAGAAATCTTTAAAGTGCTTTTTCATATAAGGTCTTTTAAAAATGATTTCATTTATTTCTTTAAAAAGATAAATTAAGGTCAGACTGCTTGAGGCTCTATTAGCCTTGGGATTTCTGTTCAACTGAAGCAGCCTGCTGACAACAATATATTGAGCTTCTTAAGTATTATCAGAACAATGGTCATCAAGTCAAGTATTAGCTATTCCATTATATTCCCGATCTATGTTGTGATGACGGATCAGGAGTTAATAACTGTATCACTTGCTGCTGGATACTTAACCTAGGAAGCTGAGCTGGGTTGAGGTGCTCTGTACAAAGAGGATGGATTGCATCTAAACCTGATGGGGCCAAAATCCTAGCAGAGGGATTTGCTTGTACTATTTGAGAGGGTTTAAGCTAGATTGACGAGGGTGGAATGCTGATCAGAGCAGAAGCCAATGGGAAGTCAGAGAAATATACAATAGTCAATGAGAGGAGGTTTAGAAGCAAGGATTGCGAGGAGCTTAATATACAGAATGGAAAGACCACTGGTTTAAACTGCTTTAATTTAACTATGAGACATTAACAGGTAAAGTAGATGATCCTGTTAAGTTCCAGGTGAGCAACTACTGTCTGTAACAGCAGCAGACATAAGAAGAACTCTGCAGAGAGTCAACCCCAAATGGTGGCTGGGCCAGACCACATCACAGGCCAAGTACTCAGGGAGTGTGCACACCAGCTCACTGATGTCTTTATGGGCATCTTCAAGCCTTCGCTCATCCAGGCTACTGCTCCCACATGCTTCAAATCAGCAATCATCATCCCTGTACCAAAGCACTCTGCACCTTCAGAGCTAAATACTACCACCAAGTGGCACTGATGTCTATCATCGTGAAGTAATTTGAGCAGATGATAATGGCACATATCAAAAACTACATTTCTGCCACACTGGACACTTGCCAATATGCTTAATGTTATTTATCAGGCACTGGCCCTATCATATCTAGAAAACAAGGACAGTTATTTCAGAATGCTGTTTCCGGGTTTCAGTTCGGCATTCGACAATAGTCTCAAGGACCTTGGTCAACAAACTCCTTCGCCTCTGTTTAAATACATCACTGCAACTAGTGAACAGATCCCAGATAGTTAGGATGCAGAACCACTCCACCCTCTCCATCATCCTCAAAACAAGTGCCTCCCAGGACAGTATGCTGAGCTCATTGCCAAACACAGGAGCAATCATATTGTGAAATTCAACAATGACATGACTGTGGCAGGCTTTATCACCAACAATGATGAGACAGCCCACAGAGAGGAGGAGGAAGACCTTGATGCCTAGGGCCAGGCAAATAATTGCTTCCTTAATGTCAACAAGACAAAGGAGATGTTTATTGACTTCAGGAGAACTCACACCACTTACATCCCCTTTTATCCTTGTGGTGGAAACTGCAAGAAGTTTCAAACTCCTGGAAATGCACATCACACACAATCTCTCATGGTCCCAAAACAGGAAAGCTCACCAATGTCTCTATTTTCTGAGGAGGCAGAAGAGAGCTGGACTTCATACATCCATACTCCTGTGACATTCTACAGATGTGCAGCAGAGAGAATCCTAACAGTCATCAAAACTACCCAACACATCACCAGCACGAGCCTGGAGGAACTCAGCAGGTTGGGCAGTCAACGTTTTGGGCTGAGACCCTTCGTCATGACTGAAGACGGAGAGGGCAGGGGCCCTTTAAAGAAGGTGAGGGGAAGGTGGGAAGGAGAAGGCTAGTGGGTGCCATGTGAAAAACCATTAAGAGGAAAGATCAAGGGGTGGGGAAGGGGAAGCAGGGAGGGGGATAGGCAGGAAAGATGAAGGAACGTGAGGGGAAAGCACTATGTATAGTAGAAGAAGGTGGAATCATGAGAGAGGTGAAAGGCAGCTGAAAGAGGAAGCAGAGTGAAACTGGGATTGGGGAAGGGAGAGGGAGGGAGTTACCAGAAGTTGGAGAACTCGATGTTCATACGAAGGGGCTGGAGACTACCCAGACGGTATATGAGGTGTTGTTCCTCCAACCTGAGTTTGATCTCATCATGGCAGTAGAGGAGGCCATGTATGTACATATCCAAATGGGAATGTGAAGCAGAGTTGAAGTGGGTGGCAACCGGGAGATCCTGTCTGTTGTGGCGGACAGAGCGGAGGTGCTCGATGAAGCGGTCCCCAGCATCTAATTGTGTTTACCAGCACCAGCCTACCTCCTATCAAGGATATATGTACAGAAAAGTACTGGAAAAGGGCCAGTAACATTATGTAGGATCCCCCACACCCCGCTTATGGACTGTTTGTCTCACTCCCATCAGAAAGGAGGCTTTGTAGCATCCACGCCAGGACCACTAGTCTCAAAAACAGATACTTCCTCTAAGCAGAAAGGCTGATCAACACCTTCGCCCACTAACCCCACCGTTAGTTTATTATTTTGTGTCAGTCACCTTATGTACAGCCTAGCCTCACTTTATGGACATACAATCAATCTATGTGTATAAGTTACCTTATGTATTTATATCCATTGTGGGTTTTTTTTTCATTATTATTGTTCTTTATTTTTTGTGTTTTCTTTGTGCTACATCAGATCTGGAGTAACAATTATTTTGGTCTCCTTACACTTGTGTACTGGAAATAACGTTAAGCAATCTTGAATACTGAACTCAGAGCATGGGTTGGTTCTGGGAATCAGATTGCTATTGCCATAACAGAAACATGCCTAAGAAAAGGGCAAGACTTGCAGCTCAGTGTTCCAGGATACCAATGCTGTAGTCATGACAGAGATTCAGGTAGAAAGGTGAATTAACTTTTTGTTGAGGGAGTACATAACAAAATATCTTTGACAGGATATTCCCTAAGTAACCACCCGGTGAGGCCTTTTGGGTAGAACTTAGAAGCAATGGGATGGTCACATTGATGGGACTGTAATAGAATAGTCAGCAGTAATTAGAGGAGCAGATCTGTGAAGACTGCAGGTAGTTGTGATAATAACTGGGTAGTATTAGTGGAGTGGGAAATCTAAATTTTCCTGATGTTGGCTGCACTATCTATAATATAAAGGGCTTGGATAGGGTTGAATTTGTTAAATGTGTTCAATAAAGTATCCTTCATCAATATATAGAGGGTTCTACTAGAGAGACAGAGTGCAGCACTGGCCCCCTCAGAGAACAAGGTGGGGCAATTTTCTTAAATGTCCTTTGGGGAACACTTTGGATCCAGAGATCATAATAATATCACATTTTAAATAGTTATAGAGAAAGATAGGACTGCTCCACTGGTTAAGGTCCTACATTGGGACAGGGCCAATTTTCGAGGCATTAAGGAGGATTTTACAGAGGTCGACTGGGTTAAACTGTTTGCTGATAAAGCGATGATTAGCAAGTGGGAGGCTTTTAAAATGTGATATCAAGAGTCCAGATGCAGTATAGGGTGAAGGTCAAGGCTGGCAACACTGACTGATGAGAGATACTGAAGCTATGGTGTATAAGGTGATGACAGGTATTGATCATGTAGATAGCCAGAGGCTTTTACCCAGGGCTGAAATGGCTAGCACAAGAGGGCACAGTTTTAAGGTGCTTGGAAGTAGGTATAGAGGAGTTGTCAGGGGTATATTTTTTATGCAGAGAGTGGAGTGCATGGAATGGGCTGCCAGCAACAGTGGTGGAGACGGATTTGATAGGATTTTTTAAGAGACTGCTGGACAGGTACATGGAACTAAGAAAAATAGATGGCTATGGGTAAGCCAAGGTAATTTCTAAGGTAAGGACATGTTCGGCACAGCTTTGTGGGCTGAAGGGCCTGTATTGTACTGTAGATTTTCTATGTTTCTATGGTCAGTAAAAAGGAGTATTGATTTTAGGCTATAAGAAACAAAGGAATTATTTGAAGACTAGAATGTGTAGGAGTACAGTTAGGAGGGAAATTTGAAGGGTAATAAGAGGGTATGTAATGGATCAGGCAGGCAGAGTTGAGAAAAATCCCAAGATATATTCTCTAGGTACAGTATATTGAGTGTAACTCAAGTACATAGCTCCCTGAAAGTGGTATGGCAGTTAGATAGGTGGTGAAGAAGACATTTGGCACACTGGCCTTCTGTAATCAGGACACTTGAGTTTAGGAGTTGGGACATTAGGGTGCAGTTGTTTTGCTTTTCTAATTATAGCAAAGACAGGATGCATGAAAGAAAGGCATGAAGTCCAAAGTCCAGATTTTGGTAAGATGAAGAGGGAAATGCATTGTCAGACCTTTCTCTCTCCACCTCCTCCACTAAAACCTTTGTGTCATGTTTGGAAGAGCACTCCAGATATGCACAATTTATCAGTGTCTCTCAAGTCTAAAACTACCAGCATCTGATCCTGCCAAAATACCTTTCATACTTAAAGCACTTAGAAGTTATATATTTAGTAGTCTACAACAAAATTATGCTTCTCAATCATAAAAGAGGCATGCTCTTTGCAACAGTGCAGGTTAATAATGCATTCCAATTGACAAGCATATTTTGAACTTCATCTAATTTAGCCTCTTCAATTTTATAAAACCAAGTTCTGATACAAATCCTCTCAAAGTACATTTGATTATCTGAGAGACTCAATTACCCACATCCCCAGTCCAGAAATGGAGCAAATCTAGTCTGTTTGAATCAGAATCAGATTTATTATCAGTTACATGACATGAAATGTGTTGTTTTACAGAAACAGTACATGCAAAAACATAAAATTGCTATTGGATTGTTCATTCAGATTCTATTAACAAAATACTTTTAAAGTAAGTATGTCAAAACTAAGAGGCCGTAACTGACAGTATTTAAAAGAAAAACCATTAACTGTAAAATTATGGAAACACAGCATTCTTCAAACATTTCTTTCCACTTTCTCAGTATTTACAGGTACTCATATATAGCCAATATCAATCTTACCTTGAATTCTGTAATGGAGTTATATTCATTTGCCAGAATTTTATCCTTCATAGTACTGAAATCCATTGGATGTTTTATTATCATAGAATAACCAGGTGCAATACTATCCGTAACAGGGAATGCAAAAAATCCATGAGGATCTTTCCTAAAAGTAAAAATCAGTGATTTTCTTTTGGTAAGTGTTTAAGTATCATCAATTTCATTTATTCTTTCCTTATCTTCAAGTACTTCTTCAATGTCTAAAAGTAGAAACTTAGAAGAAAATTGTATGTTGTTTACACTATACAATATCATTGATCTCTGCTGGTTAGCTGATCTCCTTAAGCCCAGTGATAATTTTATTGTGGTTGGTTTAATGGTTTATACCATGGTAGACAAAAATAATTAACCAGGATTCACTACTTCTGGGTAAGATTTCCTCAGGTTTTAATATGTTCCCAAAAGTTTAAACATGAAGGGAATTATCTATTAGAATGCAGTTATGATAGAATGAATGCAGCCTGATTGTTCTGTTTGCACCGTCTTAGCAAATTAAATCAACTAAACAGACTGTAATTTAGAGTATCAAAATCACAAGCATGGTTACAACTGTGGGGTTGAGGAGAGAAATATTCTTGACTGCAATTGCGAAATTCCAGCAAACTACACTAGAAACAATACACTAGACTAAAATTACTGCCTACTATACATATTGAAAAAATCCTTCCTGAAGGTGAATATAATTGACAAATAAAAGCTACATTCTGCCTCAAAGAGAAGGAAGTGAAAATTCTCATGAACATTTTAACATAACACTGAAGCCCATTTATCCTCCTAAGCACGTAAGAACATATATAGTTGAAGGTGTTGCAAAAATGAAAGTTATCCATTATTACTGTACTGTGGTAAATTTTTATATTACATGGTGGTTAGTTATGACTGAAACTTACCGCTGTAACTGGCGTAAAAAGTGCTCTAATAATTGCTGCAGGGGTGTATTCTCACTTTCAGCTTTTAATACAAAGAAAATTTTCCATTAGCAGAGACATATGACAATCTGTATCACATAAATCATTACATTATAAATATAATGCATTACATTAAGTGCTTTTAACTATATATAGTCTACGATATACAGGTGAACCCCATTTTTCAAATGTTCACTTTATGACAGCTTGCTGTTATGAAAGATCTACATTAATACCTGTTTTCACTAACGAAAGAGGATTTTCACTTTTACGAAAAAAGACGCCTGCTTTATACGTGTGTTTACCCTGAAAAAACTACCATGACCGTGAAGCCTTGCACAGGCAGTTGTGTGCGCATGTACGTGTGTATGCTTGTACGTGCCGATTTTTTTTCTCCAAATTGATTTTGACTCACTGTCTTCCCAATTTTGATAAGTGAAACTACACCGTAAATACAATATTTCTAATTTATATAGGCTGTATATTTCCTGCTTTTACTATATGTTTGTGTTATTTTGGATTTTATGTGTTATTTGGTATGATTTGGTAGGTTATTTTCTGTATCTGGGAAAGCTCAAAAAATTTTCCCATATAAATTAATGGTAATTGCTTCTTCGCTTTACGGCATTTCAGCTTACAAACGGTTTCATAGGAGCGCTCTACGTTCAGATAGCGGGGAAAATCTGTAAACACACGTAAAGTTAACTGAAAAACTTCAAGCAATTAGTGATAATTTGGTGGTCTGAATGTATTTTGGCCTATGCATATTGAAGCAAATAAAAACTAAAGACAGGTTAAGTTTGTGAGTTATCCGCCTAATAAACTGACCAACAAAAAATACAATATAAATTTAGTGTCCTCCTAAAGAGTCAGAATGTAATTGCGAATGCTATGTCATTCTTACCATCTCCAATGTCAGTGTGGTGACATCCTTGCCAAAGGTCGCAAAGCATTTGAATATAATTAATAACAGCTTTTAAAGACCTATGATTAATACTGTGAAGTAATTTGACATCACACTTTTGTTCAGTATATCACAAGACATAGGAGCAGAAGTAGGCCATTCGGCCCATCAAGTCTGCTCCACCACTCCACCATGAGCTAAACTATTCTCCCGTCTAGGTCCAATTTCTGGCTTTTTTCCCATATCCCTTGATACCCTGACTAATTAGATACTTGTCAATCTCCTCCTTAAAAACCCTCAATGATTGGGCCTTCACAGCTGTATGTGGCAATGAATTCCATAAATCCATGACCCTCTGGATAAAAAAATTTCTCCTCATAAAGCAGTATCATTAGATCTTTCAAATCAATCTACATTATTATAATCGCATCAAGGATTTGTTAACAAACTACACATTTACATTATGTCATTAAATTCTGCTTGTAGTTAGTCAAAAAACAGTGGAATGGTGAAATAACATCTTTCTACCAATATTTCTTTATTATCATAAGATAATTCACAAAATTAACATATTTTGTGGTCACACGAGAAAATCTGCAGATGCTGGAAATCCAAGCAACACACACAAGATGCTGGAGGAACTCAGCAGACCAGGCAGCATCTACGGAAAAGAGTATAGTCGACGTTTCAGTCCAAGGCCCTTCATCAGGACTGGAGAAAAAAAAGTGGAGGAGTCAGAGTAAGAAGGTGGGGGGAGGGTGAAGTAAAGAGCTAGGAAGTTAATTGATGCAAGAGATACAGGGCTGGAGAAGGGGGATAATAGGAGAAGACAGAAGGCCATGGAAGAAAAGGAAGATGAGCACCAGAAGGAGGTGATGGGCAGGCAAGAAGAAAGGAAAATGGTAATGGGGAATGGGTCATTACTGGAAATTTGAGAAATCGATGTTCATGCCATCAGGTTGGAGGTTACCCAGTTGGAATACCAAGTGTTGCCTCATCGTGACAGTAGAGGAGGCCATGGATTGACGTGTTGGAATGGGAATGGGAAGTGGAATTAAAATGGGTGGCCACTGGGAGATCCCACTTTTTCTGGTGGATGTAGCATAGGTGATTGACAAAGTGGTCTCACAATCTGTGTCGGGTCTCACTGATATACAAGTCACCACACCAGGAGCGCCAGATACAGTAGATGACCCCAACAGACTCACAGGTGAAGTGTTGCCTCACCTGGGAGGACTGTTTAGGGCGCTGAATGGTCGTGAGGAGTAGGTGCAGGGGCAGGTGTAGCACTTGTTCCCCTTGCTAGGATAAGTGCCAGGAGAGGAATCAATGGGGAGGAATGAATGCACAAGGGAGTTGTGTACGGAAAGATTCCTGTGGAAAGCAGAAAGTAGGTTGGGGGGGGAAGGTGGGCGCAGAAAGTGTGTGGGGGGGGGGGAAGATGCAGAAAGTGTGGGGGGGAAGACGCATAAAGTGGGGGGAATGTGGGCGCAGGAAGTAGGGGGAAGGTGGGTGCAGAAAGTGTGTGGGGGGATGATGCAGACAGTGTGGGGTGGAAGAGGGAAAGACACAGAAAGTGGTACTTTCTGCATCCTGTAGGGATCTCCATTCGTCCCTCCCCACTGAACTCCCTCCTAACACCTACCCTTGCAAGCGGAACAAAAGCACTACACCTGCCCCCACACCTCCTCTCTCACTACCATTCAGGGTCCCAAATAGCCCTTCCAGGTCAAGTGATACTTTACCTGTGAGTCTGTTGTAGCCATCTACTGCATCTGGAGCTTGCAGTGCGACCTCCTGTATATTGGCAAGACCCGACGAAGATAGGAAGATCACTTTGCTGGGCACCTACACTCCACTCTGCCAGAAAAAGCGGGACCTCCTAGTGGCCACCCATTTTAATTTTTTAATTCCATGTCAGTCCATGGCTCCTCTACTGTCGCGGCGAGGCCAAGTTGAGGTTGGAGGAGCAACACCTTATACTCCATCTGGGTAACTTCCAACCTGATGGCGTGAACATTGATTTCTCAAATTTCCAGTAATGCCCCACTCCCCCCTTCTCCATCAGCATTCCCCATTCCCATTTCTCCTTCACCTTATCTCCTTACCCGCCCATCACCTCCCTCTGGCTGTGTTTTCTACCATGACCTTCTATTCTCTCCTATCAGATTGCCCCTTCTCCAGCCCTGTATCTTGTTCACCAATCAACTTCCCAGCCCCTTGTGTTTCTTTCTCCCCTCCCCCACCTTCTTCCTCTGACCCCTCATCTTTTTTTCTCCTATCCTGATGAAGGGTCTTGGCCCGAAACTCCGACTGAACTCTTTTTCACAGATGCTGCCTGGCTTGCTGAGCATTTTGTGTGTGTTGCATGTATTACTGGTATTGTTGAAAATGATAAATTGAGTCTTCTATACCAATAATAATGAATTGCACTGTCGTTCCTGTCTGCGTTCGTCTTCTGTGACACACTTCTCGCATATGACTCTTATCAGTACAGCCAGGATAACTAAATTAAAACCAAGTTTCTCCTACCTTGTTCTTTTGTTCTACAGGATCGTACTGGTCGATCTGTAGGGGGCTCAACTTCAATCCTTTTCCCTGGGTCAAACTCATCAGCATCAGCCTCACTATCTAAATGTTCTTTCTCACGTTTTCGCTTCTTCTCTTCCTGTTATGAGACAACAAACGCCATCTAACAAATGCCGTATTTCCAATATCATCAATGGCAAACAGAGTACAATTAGATGTTCAGCCTCAAAGTCAGAAGGCCATAATTTTGTCACAAAAATGCAACAAGAGTCATCATTCTAAAACAAGATTTTCAAAAGCACATAGAAAATTCTGCTCATTTTAATTTAGAAGTATGTGATACTTTATTTCAAGATAATTTATTAAACCTATTCCATTACACAACACCAGATCCAAAACATCCCATTCCCTGGTTGGCTCCATAACGTATTACTTCAGGAAATTATCCCCAAGCAGTCTGTGAATTCAACCTAATGAATGCCATTTCCAATTTGGTAAACATAAAGTTTAAAGTAACCAATAATGAATACATTATTTTCTATATGCCCCCTTCTTTCTTGAGAAATACTCTTTCCTATAATGTGACTATTGTTTTGGGGCTGATATACTTTCATTCTCATTTACACACACATTCTTCAGTGAACAGTTATCTTGCCTTATCCAAGATGCCTCCTTCAAATCAAGTCCCAGATGTACCAAACTCATTCATTCAGATTCAGATTATTATCATTTAGAAACCACAAGTGCAATGCAGTTAAAAAATGAGACAATGTTCCTCCAGAATGATATCACAAAAGCATATGACAAAACAGACTACACCAGAAAATCCACATAATGTTTGGCAATCCCCAATCCAGAGTCCGGAGAGGCTGCTGCGTATTAGTATCATGCTACTGTCTAGCGAGTTCCCCGGAAAGGAGCTCCAAATCCACCAGACAAAAACAAGATCAAAAACTAAAGCTTCAAGACCTGCACAAAAACACAGTTACAACAGTGCAAACAATAGCATAATTGATTAAAAAAAACAGACCATGGGCACAGTAAAAATAGTCCAAAGATGTTAAAAGACTATAAGTTCAAAAGAAATCACCACACAGTTTCCACAAATCCCCAGGGTCCCGACAGACTCGCCATCCCACGCCAGCGGCAGAAGGGAATACCACCCCCCCCCGCTATGAACTTCCATGGCGCTGCCCGACTCAGCCTTGCAAATGCAGCACACACCAAAAGCAACCTGACCGCAGCGGACTCTCAGTCCGTCGAACCTCCAAGCCGACGACCATCCCCTCCAGCACAGCTTCTCCGAGCACCATCATCAGCCGAGCGTATTAAGATGGCCCCGCCATCGGCAACGCAACCCCAAGGACTGGGGGCCTGTTCTTCCCAGCAGAGTCCCGGACCTTACAGCAGCAGCAGCAACGAAGGAGGTCATCCTAGAGATTTCCCGATGTTCCTCCGTGTTCCCGCAACTGTTTTCAATCGATTATGATTGTGCATGGCACCCCACTTCACAAATAACAGATGATCAGCTCCGGAGTGGCCACTGCAAGCTGCATCGCGCCGCCGTCTTGGAATGTCATTATTGTAATATTACTGAATGCAGGTCACAGAATCATATATCATAAAAAATAGCCCTCAGTCCACAGTCCACATAATCTCAAACACCTACATTAATCTTATTTTATTCTTCTCATGTTACCTTTGATTTACCCAAGTTAACACCTGACAGGGATGTGGGAGGACACTAGAGCATATGAAGGAAATGAGGCAATCACAGGGAGAATACTCAGACTCCATATACTCAGCACAGTTTAGAAATGAACCTCAGTCAATGAAGCTGTGAGACAACAGTTCTAGTAGCAGCACCTCTAGGACACTGTGATTCTAGAATTATGTCTCAATGAGGTATTCATTTCCTCACTCCTCCCAAATATGAGCCAGGAGCAAATAGCTAGAAACCTGTCATTAAAGATTGCTTTAACCACCTCTACTGTTAACTCAACACTTTGTTCTTAGATCCAGAAGTAACTGAACTATTAAAGAGGATGAAAAAGTTTGCTCAAATTAAGGGAACAAAAAAAATAAGGTGACTTATCCACAAGAGGCATTAACAACATAAATAAAGACAATCAAAGTTAAGAAAAGAGCTTCATGGGTTGATATCTCACGATTATTTCACCAGCAGTAGACCAGAAAAGAAAAAAAAGGGAAATCAATTGACTAGATCAAGGTACTGTCAAAAACATCACAGTCTTTAGAAAAATCAAGATTCAAATAAGAAAATTAAAGTAACACATTTTCCACTTTGGAAAATAAACAATTGAGGAAAGGGAGTTGAGGTACACAAGATTATTCTCTCTATTATTTCTCCATCCTTGATGTGCAGAGTTTTATTTTTGTTAAATTTTCAAAGCAGAATAAACAAGAGTGTGCAAGGAAATAGGGGTATGAGCTGCTACTTTGTCCCTCAATCAAATCTGCTCACCTAAGACTATAGCTGATTGATGCTGGCCTCAAACGTGAGAATAACTGTGTCACTTCTTCATAATTCCCAATTCCTCAGTCATTTAAATATTTATCTCATCTTAAATATATCTAATAATCTAACCTCTACAGTTCTCGGGGCAGAGAATTCCATCCAGACAACACTCTAAGAGAAGAAATATACCCATATGTTAAGTTATAAATGATAGATTTCTTACTTTGTAACTATGGCCCTTTGTGACTCTCGCTTATGAAAATATCTCAATATCCATCCTGACAAGTCCCTCAATAATTTCATTCTTCTGAGCTCCAAGGAATGTAGATCCAATGTCAAGCTTCTCTTGACAAAACACTATCATCCAAGGAAATAGCCAGGTGAATCTTCTTTGAACTGCCTCCATCCTAATGTACCTTCTTTTAAATAAAGGGAACAAAACTAAGGCATCACCAACACCCTGTATTATGGTAACAAAACCTCCCTATTCTTAAACTCCAGCCTTTTCATAACAAATGTCAAAATTCCATTTGCCTCATCTATATGTTGGGCCTGCTTACTAATATCTAGTGATTCATCCATTAGAGCACCTAGATTCTCCCAGAACATCACCCATTTGCGATCTCTTGAATTAATAATCTGCTTTGTGATTCTTCTTACTGAAGTTTATGATGTCACACTTCCCCACATAAACACCAGCCTTGATCAAGCAAATAGATTATCATCTTACCTTTCTCCTTCTACGCTCTTCATCTGAAATATGTTTTTCTTTCTCAGATTTCTTTTTCTTCTTCTTTTTCTTGTCTTTGTGCCGTTCTCGCTCATGATCAGATCGATCGTCATAATAACTGGAATCATGGCCTGAGCCAGAAAGCTCAGTTACTTCACTTCCTCCGACTTTCAGCACAAGCTTAAGTGGTTTTTCAGAGGGTTTATCAATAAATCCTAAAATGAACATCACACACACAAGAATTAGGAAAAAACTAATGCAACATCTAAGCAAACATTTCCTCGAAAGAGAAGAAAGTAAAACTAAAGGTCAGTTCTAACAAGATCAATCATTCTATGAAAAATTTAATTTTTAAATTTATATTGTTCTTTTTAATCAAGATAAATGTGTTTTGATTTTTTCTTTATTTACTTAGAATAAAAGGATTCAGAGAAACAACATGGGAGTTTACCACAAACACGAGAAAGTATGCAGATGCTGGAAATCCAGAGCCACACACACAAAACGCTGGAGGAACAAAGCTGGTCAGGCAGCATGTATGGAAAAAGAGTAAGCAGTCAACATTTCGGGCTCAGACTTGAAGGCGGCTCTTGGGCCAAAACATTGACTGTTCATCCTTTTCCATGGAGTTTACTAGATTCCTTCATAACCATTACTTTGTTATAGGAAAATACAGCAGACAGTCTACTTTCAGCAAGATTATTATTTGCAACAATAATATAAGCAACTCAAAGTAATCTGATTGTGCTGTCTTTACGACAGTTATTTAGTTTATAATATTTTCGCTTAGTAATTCATTCAATAGTATTTTCTAGTTAGAATTAGGAGTGTTTAAAGTATATTCATTGCATGTAAAATATATCGGCATGCGATGACGTCACATCCGGTTTCGCCGCGTCTTGTGGGAAAACACCGGTTTGAAATTAGCGCGAGGATGGGGGCTTTCCACGAGGCTCACCTGAGCAGAAGCAGTTTTGCAGGCATGAGAAATCACAGTGAGAGCAACGCTGTAAGTTAATAGATAATTGATATGTTGAACTAAGATGTTAATGCCGATCCTGTTAGAAGTAACGACGGTAGATAATGTTTATGCTTTCGTTAGTTAAAGAGTCGCGGATAGTTGCATGGAAGTGTATTTAAAGTAGTCAATGGAGCAGGTAAACTCTCCCTGTATACTGCACCTTAGTGTAATGTAGTTATAGTCACCTTTGCAAGTATTTACACTTGAAATGTGATATTAAGGAAGGAACAAATACTGTATCAATCTTGTATTGTTTTATCAACAGTTTTCACCATATGTTAATGTGAAGAGTGAACAGTAAATGGTTAATCTTACTGCGATCTGGTTCTTATTAACTGTGGTTTATCCGGACGTTAAATTCGGCGTTTGTTACACCCGAAGGAGAACGTTACACTGATTGTAATGCGTTAGTGAAAGGTAAATATAGTCAGACTGACAACACTTGCTTTTCCCCTTGAAGAGCAGTACCATATAAACAGCGCAATACACTGCACACCAGGGAAGCAGTACCTCAGATTAAAATTGAGAGCAGAATCTCCGATAATGCAAAATTCCTTTATCATTTTGAGAGTGAACAAAAAGAGACAAATCCTGAGATCTACAAAATGATGACATAAAAATAAACCTGAAAAAAACCTTATTAAAAAAAAATAACAAGAACAGTTCTGTAGGCAGAACTGAGTTTTAAAGTAGGGTAGAATATTACAGATGCTCCAACTATAATCAAAGTTCACATAATTTCCAAAATGTTGGAAATACATAACCGGTCCAACAGTATCTGTGACGAAAGACAAGCTAATATTTTAACATGTTCAAACAAGCTGGATGGACTCAGCAGGTCGGGCAGCATTTGTTGAAACGTTGACTGCTTGTTTCAATGGATGCTGCCCGACCTGCTGAGTTCATCCAGCTTGTTTGTACGTGTTGATTTGACCACAGCATCGGCAGTGTACTTTGTGTAAGCTAATATTTTAGAATGGTGTGGTCAGTTCTGATGATAGGTCAACAACAGAAATGTTACATTTGTTCTATCCTTTAAGCTGCTGGGTATTTCAGCCAGTTTTTCTTTTAGATTTCCAGAATCTGTAGTGTTGTGGTTTTCATTTTATTCTTTTGATTAGAAAAGTATGCATATTACCTGTACCACACAATAAAATATGGAAATTCACATAAGTGTAAATATAAGATAATGAACAGGAGCTGGACAAAACCTGCTCTACTACTTGATGCGGTCATAGATGATCATAGACCTCACCTCCACGTTCTTGTTCATATCCTTGATCTAGCAGTCTTGGTTTAGTACAGAAACTCTGATCACCCCAATGTCCCTGGCCCAGAGAATTTCAATACTCTAATATCTATTAAGATATTTACAGTAATCTGTAAATAAAAATGAAGCAACAAAGAGTATTGAAATTTTTTAGCTATTACAGACTGCCAGCTTAGATTGTTTGTGCTAGTTAAACACAAATATGTTTTTCAGTGAATCTGCAGCATAATTTGAGAATTTTAAAAAAACATATTGTGGATTAATCTAGATTAAAATGTTTTTAATATTATCAGATTAATATTAAATTTGATAATATTAGATCATTATATTAATAATATAATAATATATTAATATTATCAATATATTGGTGTAGCTTTTCCCTCATCATTGTGGGGGATTTCTACCAGGCTATCTTGAAGAAGTCTCTGAACAACTGCCACCAACATATCACCTGTGGAACAGAGGTGCTGACACACTTGACGACTGTTACACACAATCGAGTACACTGAATGAGCCATCGCACACCACATTTTGGAAAGTCCAAATACCTGGCTTTACTTCTATTCTCGGCATACAGATTAAAGACCACTGCACTAGTGGTGAAGACCAAGGTATGGTCAAGGGAGGAAGAGGAGCACTTACAGGACTGTTTTGTGTCGGTAGACTGGATAACATTCAGGGATTTGTCTTCAAATCTGAATGAATACACCCCAGTTGAAACCAACTTCAACAAGTTCTGTGTGAATTCAGTGTAGTTTCAAGGACATACCAGACATAACCAAACCAAAAGCTACGGTTCCACATTTATCATCAGCTGAGGACTAAATCTGTGGTATCAAAGAACAGTGATACAGATTGATATAAAAAGTTCAGATGTAACCTACAGAAACCTATTTTAAGAGTGAAGCAACAGCTCTGACTGAAGTTAGAGATGGAACTTCCCCTCAAAACTAATCAGCAAACTTTAAGACCAAGGCCTCAGTAACCTCTCATGATTAAAATCATGGATTTCCTCACTTGCAGACACCAGTCAGTTCGGAATTACAAAAACATCTCCACAACCTCCAAAGCACCACAGGGATGTGTGCTTAGCCCCCTGTTCTATTCGCTTTACACCTATGACTGTGTGGCTAAGTACACCTCCAATACCATATGGAAATTTGCTGATGACACCACTGTTGTGGGCCATGTAAAAGGTGGTGATGAATCAATGTAAAGAAGGGAGATTGAAAATTTGGTTTAATGGTGTAATAACAACTTCTTACAATGTCAATAAGACCAAGGAACTGATTGTAGACTTCAAGAGAGAAAACCAGAGGCCAATAAGCCAGTAATCATTGGCAGATCAGAGTTGGAGAGGGTCCGTAACTCTAAATTACTGGGTGTAACTATCTCAGAGGACATTCCTGGACATATCATATAAATGTAATTGCAAAGGAAAGGCACAGGAAAAGCAAAGCAGCCGATAACATACTACAGTACGAGACTAGATGAGGTGGCTCAGGGTATCCACCCTGTTATCAGGGATTGGCGGCGCTGTACTATGCATATGAAAAGGCATCATCTATAACCCTGGGCTATCCCGTGACTCTGTACACACACCACAAAGTAGCAGAGTTGTTGGAAAGAGGAAAATTTGTGTTGACGCCAGCTAGGATAGCAGCGTATCAGATGCTATTGACATTTCCAGATATAACTATACAGAGATGCACTACCAGTAATATAGCCGATTATGTCCCTTTAGACTATGAAGGAGAACCCCATGATTGTGTAGGGAAGACGATGGCATTTGCCAAATTAAGAGCAGATTTACGGTCAGAACCACTAGAGGATGCAGATAAAAAGGTTCTGTTCGTAGATGGCTCTTGTTATAGGGACTATGATGGAAATCATGCAGGGTTCTCAGTCGTGCAGCAGGATCAGTCGAGCTATAAGATTATTAGGATGGAATCCTGTCCCCAACCGTGTTCCGCCCAACTAGCGGAAATCAAAGCCCTGACAGCTGCATGTGAAATGATGGAAGGTGAGAAAGTAGACATCTATACTGATTCGGCATATGCTCATGAAGTATGTCATTTGTTCGGGGCAGTGTGGAAGCAGAAAGGTTTAAAAAAAAGTAGCAGAGATCCCATACAACATTGTCAGCAAATTCTAGACTTAATAAAAGCCATTATGAAACCTAAAGCATTGGCTATAGTAAAATGCCAGGCACATAAAAAGGGAAACGATGTAATAACAAAGGGAAATCAAGCTGCGGACGAGGCAGCCAGAAAAGCGTCTGGGTGTACGTCAGCTGTCATTGCCCCCCAGGTAAGCCTACCTCCAGAACCTAACGTAGAGGACCTAATTGAAATACAAAGTAAGGCAACTTCGGCAGAACAGACAATGTGGAGAAAAAGGGGGGCCAAGCAGAAGGCTTGTGGAGCACGGAGAAGGTTTGTTGGTAGTGCCCACCCCTCTCCTGACGATTCTGATTTCAGAAGCGCATGGGATGGACCATTGTGCAAGGGGGGAAGTGATAAAGAAAATAAAGAAGGATGGTTTTTGGTCACCTTATTTACAGGCTTCAGTGGACTTTTTCTTGTCACAGTGTGAGGTATGCGCACAGAATAATGTTGGAAAGGGAATTACAACCCCAATAGGCCACATTCCTGTACCTGAAGGACCATTTAAACATCTAGTGATCGATTACGTAGACATGATAAAGACAGTGAGAGGGAAAAGATACATGCTGGTAGTAATTGATCGACTTAGCAGATGGGTGGAGGCGATACCTTCAAAAGGTCAAGGGGCAAATACAGTGGTAAAATTTCTGACAAATGAAGTGATCCCAAGGTTTGGAATACCTACAGAAGTTAGCTCAGACAATGGTTCAGCTTTTATCCAGAAAGTGGTCAAACTGGTACTACAGGCCCTGAGGATAAAGCAAAGATTTGGATGTGTACACCACCCTCAGTCGCAGGGCATGGTAGAGAGAATTAATGGAACCCGGAAAGCCAAACTAAACAAAATTTGTGCAGACACTAAACTTAATTGGGTTGATGCTTTACCATTAGCATTGATGAGTTACCGCATGCAAACTAATCGAATGACATGCCTGACACTGCATGAGATTGCTGCAGGCTGGGAAGCTATCATACCTGTGATAGGGGTGAGCAAAAATGTTGAATGGATAAACTATATTTACCATTGTAACCCTTACCCAACAGGCTGGTATATGTCTAGGGGAAAAAGGGGATCCAGCCACTCTCCAACCCACCTCCCGTACACGCAGGTGCTGTGAGAATCGAGTTAATGCCTCACGCCCGCCAACAGGATCAAATCCACAACAAATACCGTTATGAAATACACTTTAAAGAGTTTACTAAAATTAAAAAGAGTAGTAAGCAATACAATATATATACACAAGGAAAGAAAAAAAAGGCGCCACTTATCAAAGTTCAGTCTGTTTAGTGCACTCGTTGGAGCTCAATCAACGAACCAATCGACCCATCTGGCCGTCGCACCTGGGACCACCCCGGTGATCTTACGAGCAGTCCAGCACACGTCCACCTTCTTCAGTCTCTTCCTCGGCCTCTCCCAAAAAACCCGCGAAAACCCCTCCCCCAAGTTCCCAGCACCACAAGACACAATGACATTCCCCATTGATTAACAAATGAATACAATTACCATATCAGCCATTCTAAAGTGAAACAACGGCTAGAGAAACACTTATCCGACAAAGAAACATTCCTACTTGTAACAAACCAGAGGCCATTTTGAGTAACATACCCAGGACATTGTACATTCTCTCCCCACCAGCAAATGTCATGCCCTCATGGCATTACTAGAGGTCCCCAAAGCTTCTTGCAACACACAAAACCCAACCCAGGTGCAGAAGGCAATGACATAACTACCCAGAGCAGTAGAAATCACACTCGGTTCTCCTGGTACCACATATGTCAACCGCTCCGGGGGGCGCCTAATCCTCTGAGATCTCCATACCCCTTCTGCCCCACTGGGCTCCCTCGTTTACACTCCGGGTCCAGCCCTTGGGAGGCAACCCCTTCTGCGAACACTGCTCGAAACACTGGATGCACCGAGAGGGTCTCCAGAAAGTCTTCCCCCCCTTTCTCCTTACAAGCTCCCAGGAGCCGTCGCACAACTGGGGAGTTAGTCCCCACCAGGAGGGCAGCACCACCGGTTTCCACCGGGTCAGGACACACCAACACCAACGTCTCAATAGCTTCCGACACTCCCACGTCGCCCTCCGAGAACTCCAATCTCACCGATAGGTACCCATCGTACGGGTAGTCACCCTCGCTCACACCCCAAATCTGCAGGGCGTCAAATGGTGTTACGGGCAAATGCTTTAGATGTTGATTGTAGAAAGACCGGTACAATAAGGTCACCTGCGATCCCGTATCAAGAACGGCTTTTGCGTAAATTCCCTCTATCCGTAGACCCACACTGGCACGGGGTCCTACCAGCCCATCCGGAACAGAGGCGTGGGCACCTGGTGGTCTTCCGGCTGATCTCTGGGAACTTGTTCTTCCAGAGGCTCCAGTCCGTTCCCTCACTGAGCCTCTCCTAAGTTTCCCGACACCTCTCCCTTTTTAGTCATAGGGGGGCTTGTCCTCCGCGGGACTCCTTGTCTCTCACAATCCCACCTAAAGTGACCCTCCTCTCCACAGTTATAGCACACCCTCGGCCTTCCACAATCCCGCCTGAAATGCCCCTCTTTCCCACAGTTAAAGCACACACTGCCGGCCGCCCCTCCTCTCCCAGGACGGCTCCTGCTCCCAATCCACTGCACTGATCGCCCCTGAGAGTAGGTACCTCCCCTGTCCCTCCCCTCCAAAGGGGGTTCCCTACTCCCCGGGGGATTGTCATTCCTCCACTCAGCCACCACTTCCTGTATCGCTGAGGATTGCTCCCGTAGGCCCGTGCCCCTTTTCCGCCCCAACGCTCTCTCTTCCTCTCGCACCTCTCTAATCAGTTGCCCGAAGGATGGATGGGGACCTTTCCTATAAGCTTGCCGGATAGTCCACGCCACCTTGTCCTCCTCCAGAGACCCACTGAATAGCTGACTCATCCTCACGCTAGCCACGTCAATTGCCTTCACTACCCCTCGGCGCCGCAGCCCCAAGAGCATCCCCTCCATCCTAAATATGTACTCGGAGAGCTTTTCCCCTCTCCGTTGTTCCAGGCGTTGAAACTCTGCTAAAAGCAGCCAGGGTTCCCCTGACAACCCAAACGCTCCCTCCAAAACTTCTAGGCAGTCCTCCACTGAGGCCCCAGGCTTCTCAGCTTTCAACTCCCGGACGGTTTTGGCTGCTAAACCCCTCAAACTTCCCACCAATCGCTGCCTCTTCTCCTCCTCTGAGCCTGGCCACTCCTCTAACATCAAAGACGTATGCTCGATCCAGGTCTCATAGTCCACCTCCCCGTCTGGAGTAGGCTTGGCTCCAGAGAACACCCCCAGCTTCAGCCGTGGCCTCTCGGCCACCCCCACTAGGGAATTAAGTGCGGCTGCCAGCTCCGAGACTTCCACCCTACCTGGGGAGCGGGGCTTAGTCACGACTCCCTCCTCCCACCTCCCTTTACTAGTGCCGGGCACCTCTCTGGGGTCCACCTCTGGCTCTAACTCCTCCTCCGATGTCTCCTCAGCCTCATCCTTGTAGGAGTGGAGCCCCCACGGCCCCTCCTCCCCCGGTACACTGACCGTCGCCGGCAGTTCCCCCGTCCTGACTTCAGCACTCGTACGAACCAACACCCAGCTAGACTCTACCTCTTTACCACACCGTCTAGCTACCAATTCTACCTGCCCAATACCCTTCACCGAACTTAAACCCCGCACTATCGCGTCTCCCGAAACTCGAAAATCCACTCCGCTCACTACGCATGCGTACTGTACCGGTACATCTTCAAACTGGCACCAACAAACAAACTTGTCTCTGTCCATCTCCGCTCTGCTGCCTGCGCGATTCCACAGCCCCTGACAATCCAATCCGGGACGAGCACCCCACAAATGTAACCCTTACCCAACAGGCTGGTATATGTCTAGGGGAAAAAGGGGATCCAGCCACTCTCCAACCCACCTCCCGTACACGCAGGTGCTGTGAGAATCGAGTTAATGCCTCGCGCCCGCCAACAGGATCAAATCCACAACAAATACCGTTATGAAATACACTTTAAAGAGTTTACTAAAATTAAAAAGAGTAGTAAGCAATACAATATATATACACAAGGAAAGAAAAAAAAGGCGCCACTTATCAAAGTTCAGTCTGTTTAGTGCACTCGTTGGAGCTCAATCAACGAACCAATCGACCCATCTGGCCGTCGCACCTGGGACCACCCCGGTGATCTTACGAGCAGTCCAGCACACGTCCACCTTCTTCAGTCTCTTCCTCGGCCTCTCCCAAAAAACCCGCGAAAACCCCTCCCCCAAGTTCCCAGCACCACAAGACACAATGACATTCCCCATTGATTAACAAATGAATACAATTACCATATCAGCCATTCTAAAGTGAAACAACGGCTAGAGAAACACTTATCCGACAAAGAAACATTCCTACTTGTAACAAACCAGAGGCCATTTTGAGTAACATACCCAGGACATTGTACACCATAATCAGCAGAGATTCATCAACTACACCGATGATGCACTGGAGGCCTTAGGGCAACAGCTGGATGCAACTAGCAGGATGGCGTGGCAAAACAGACAGGTACTGGATTGGCTTTTGGCAGAAAAAGGGGGTGTGTGTTTAATGTTTGGAGAACAATGCTGCACTTTCATACCGAACAATACTAGCCCAGAAGGATCATTTACTAAAGCAATGAATAAATTAAAGAATCTGCGGACGGAGGTCAAACAGAATGCAGGCTTCGGACATCAGTTTTTTGATTGGTTAGAAAGTAGACTCGGAGGATGGGGAGCATGGCTGACTAAAATAGCAATAACTGTCAGTATTGTATTGTTGAGCTGTGCGTTTGTGCTGTGCTGTTTTCTTCCTTGTCTCAAATCTCTTGTAGTGCGTGCTGCAACCAAACAATTTCCGATGCTTGTGGCAATTACTGAAGCAAGCTTAGTGGAGAAAGAAACACTGAAAATGTATCGTTACAGCCTACAACACCTGCAGGATGAACAAGAGCAAAACGACAGTGTGGGAGTAGATTGTAAGGGCTTATGAGTCTTTTTCCCTGACTCAGGTACAAAGGGACAGGTTTTTGGCTCAGCGGCCCAGGGTAACAGGGAGAGAATACTTTGAGGTCTTGGCGCAGAAAATTATAGTTTTGGGAATAAATGCTTGAGTTTATTGAGGCTTTTGTGCGCGGACTCTTAGTCTTTCTCTGTGTCAAAGGGGGGATATATTGGAGTATAAAAATATTATGGAGTATAAAACTTGTATCATTTGCTGTGTAAACAAAACTATGTAGTCAGTTTGCTATGCATGTACTCAATTTAGTAGAATGAAATCTTAGAATGGTGTGTTAATGAGAGGTAGCTAAAGAGCTAAAGAAATGTAGATTAGAACATTGCTCAGTTCTGAGTTTATTATTTGCTATGCAAGTACCCAATTCGGTAGGAGACTGAAGTCTTAAAAATGTAGAAGACACTGGTATGTTAATGAGAGGTAGCTAAGAGATGTAGATTAGAACATGATTAAGTCAGGAAGTAATAAGAATGTAAACTTGCTATTTGCTAGAGAATGAAATCTTGGAATGTAAAAGACAATGGTGTGTTAATGGAAGGTAGCTAAAGAGGTGTGTGTGTGTGTGTGTGTGTCTCTGTGTGTGTGTGTGTGTGTGTGTGTGTGTGTGTGTGTGTGTGTGTGTGACAGAGAGAGAGACCAGACCAGGATTTTGCTATAAAAAATCCTGTGTCCGAGGATCGGTGGGCAATCATCGACTAGCTCACTGACTGTCTCAGCTTTGATTTGCCAATTAAAGTTCAACCCTTCTTCAAGAATCTTCTGTGTCTCCTAGTCATTTGTGAGGCATGAAAAACCAGGACAATCTCAGCACAGGAGCCCATCAGGGCTGTGTACAAAGTCTACTCCTTAACTTCCTGTTTCCCCATGACTGTGTCATCACCCACAGCTCTAATCTGCTAATTAAATTTGCTGATGACACTACATTGCCTTATCTCAAACAATAACATGGTAGCCTACAGGGAAGAAGTCATCTCTCTGACACAATGATGTTAAGAAAATAACCTCCCCCTCAAAAACAAAGGAGCTGGTTGTGGATTACAGGAGGAATTGATACGGTGACATCACCCATTGACATCAATAGATCTGGGGTTGAGAGGATGAACAGCTTTAAGTTCTTCTGCATCCACATCACTGAGGGCCTCATGTGGTCTGTACATACTGGCTGAGTGGTGAAAAAGGCACAACAGCACCTCTTTCACCTCAGACAGTTGAGTAAGTTTGGTATGGGCCCCCAAATCCTAAGAACTTTCTACAGAGGTACAATTGACAGCATCCTGACTGGCTGCATCACTGCCTGGTATGGGAACTGTACCTCCCTTAATCACAGGATAGCCCAGAGCATCTGTAGTTGCGAATTTCCCATGATTCAGGACATTTGCAAAGACGAGTGTGTAAAAAGGGCCGGTAGGATCATGGGTGATCTGTGTCACCCCCACCACAATCTATTCCAGATGCTACCATTTGAGAAATGGTACTGCAGCATAAAAGCCAGGACCAACAGGCTCTGGTACAGCTTTCTTCAGCAAACCATCAGACTGACTAACTCACCCTGATTGAGTGTATTTCTGTATTATGCTGATTATTCTATTTATTATAAATTACTATGATTGCACATTAGACATTTAGACAGACACATAAGAGTTTTAACTCCCCATGTACGTCAAGGATCTAAGAAATAAAGTCAATTTGATTCAATGAGCTGGATGAGTGGTGTTGCAACAACCACCTTGCACTCAATGTCAATAAAGCCAAGGAATTGATTGTCAATTCAAGAAGGAGAAGTTGAGGGAACACACACCAGTCCTCATTGATAGACCAGCAGTGAAAAGTGTGAGCAGTTTCAAGTTCCTGCGTGTCAGCATCTATCCTGGACCCAACCTATTGATGCAATTTTAAAGAAGGCAAGACAGTGGCTATGTCTTATTAGGAGTTTCAGGAGACTTGGTATGTCAACAAAGACTCTCAAATATTTACAGTGGACTGCAGCAAGCATTCTAACTGATTTTATCACTGTCTGGTGTGGAGGGGCCACTGCACAGGTTTGGATGAAGTTGCAAACTCAGTCAGTTCCATCATGGGCATTATTCTCCCCAGCATCAAGGGCATCTTCCAAAGGCAGCATCCGTCATTACGGACCCCACCACTATAGAAATGTCCCCTTCTCATTACTACCATCAAGGAACCTGAAGCCACACATTTGATGTTTTAGGAATAACTTTTTTTCCCATCGCCATCAGATTTCTGAATGGACAATGACCCCATGTACACTATCCCACTTTTTTTCCATTTCTGTTTCTTTTTGCATGATTAATTTTTTTATAAATGTATTTTTATTGTAATATATAGTTTCTATTATGTATTGCAATGTACTGCTGCCACAAAACGACATACTTCACAACAGATGACAGTGATATTAAACCTGATTATGATCCTTTCCATTTTAATATTTGTCTAGGCTGGCAAGCTTTCATGTTATCCCAGTATTTCTCTCAAATTGTAGTGTCAATGCTGCTCTGAAACTGCTTTCAGTACACAGCAGATTTCAAGGTATGTCAGCTCTAAAACTTCAAAGGTGTTTACTAGTGTTTACGTGAGTTTTTATGGCACATCTCATGTTACCACAATATTTTTATTACTGATTTTACAATCAAATTAACCTAAAACTAAATTGAAACAAAGATTTTTAAGACACTGACCTCAATTACAAGACAGTGAGCAATGAATCTAGTAGTGAATATGGATGGAATTGAAGATGAAGGGCAATCACTATAAAATTGGACAGCAAAAAAAATTAAGTATAATTTTTGTTGACGTTAAGTATCTGCAAAGCACTAGTGTTCACAGGGACTTGCTTCTGCTGAATACAAATCACCAAAGGCACAACAAATGAATATGAAAGCAAACATAGAAGATTAAAATACAAAAGTTCCAATGGAACTTGAAAAGATAAGAGGGTGGAATCAGCAATGACAAACTTAGGTCACCTCTAAATGACAGCAAGAGAGCATATCAACTCAGGAAACAAGAACTGGACCAAGTCATTTGCTCCCTTATACCTGCTCAGCCATTCAAAAGAATTGTGGCCAATCTTTTACTTAAATACTATTTTCCCACCCTATTCCCATTTGATTCCTCTGATGTCTAAACCTTGTGATCTCAGTATTGAATGAAATCACTGACTGGTCCACCATAAGTTAGAGAATTCTAAAGACTTACTACTCTTTCCATGAAGGATTTTCTCCACATTTCAATCTGAAATGACCCAGTTATTTTGGGACAGCGAACACTAGTACTAGAATCCTTAGCAAAAAGAAACACCTTTTCTAAATCCACCTCTTGTCAGAATCAGTCAGGCTCCGTATCACCGGCATATGTCATGAAAATTGTTTTTTTTTCCTTCTTTTTTTCTTTTTTTTTCCCCGGGCCCCCCACCACTCGAAAATTGTTAACTTTGCAGCAGCAGTACAATGAATGATATAGAAAAAAAACCTGAATTATAGTAAGTGCACGTATATTAGTTAAAACAAATAGTGCAAAAAACAGAAATAAATAAAGGTAGAAATAAGTAGAAGCAGAAAGAAATAAAACTAGTGAGGTAGTGTTCATGGGTTCAATGTCCACTTAGAAATTAGATGGCAGAGGGGAAGAAGCTATTACTGAATCATGGAGAGTGTGTCTTCAGGCTTCTGTACCTCTTCCCTGATGGTAACAATGAAAAGAACGCATGTTCTGGGTAGTAGTAGTTCTTAATAACGAACGCAGCCTTCCTGAGACACAGCTCCTTGAAGATGTCTTGGATACTACAGAGGCTCATACTCATGATGGAACTGACTAACTTTACAACTTACTTCTATCCTATGCAGTAGCAACCCCTCCCCCAAACCAGCCACCGATACATCTGTGTAAGTTTTTGACTGCTTCAGGTGACAAACCAAATCTTCTCAAAATCCTAATGAAATATAGCTGCAAACCCTCTCAGAACTTAGTACTTTTCAGTCAGCTCAAATTTTATTTTCCTGATGTAAAGGGGGTTTCTTCTTTTTTTTCTTTGTTACTGTATATGTAATAAAAAGGGCTTTTTTGTTTAGTTAAAAGCAGGAATGCTTCTTTGTTGCGAGAGAGTGCTGGAAGCTTGTTTGGGTTAAAATTTACTGATAACGAGAATTGTATTCCTTTGTAAACCAAATGGGGATTAATGTTGTTCTTCTGAGTCTGTAAGCTTTTGGGCAGATCGGCGCGAGGGGGTTGAGAGAGAGGACGCAATGCTGTAAGCTGGGCGAGGAACGGACCCCAAGCGGGGGTCCGAGGCCAGGAGGTACTCCGAGGAGGGGGGATGAAGCTAGATGTGCTTGGTTGACCACTTCGGAGGGTCCTGAGCTGCTAGTCGAGGAGTTCGGAGGGGATTGAATGGTGGCCAGAAGACTTCAGTAATTTAGCTCCAACGGTTGTGCACTAAGTGGTTTGGACTTTGATAAGTTTGGCGCCTTTTCTTTAGTTTTTTCTTCATATATACTGTATCATTATTAATCACTTAGTTATAGTAACCTTTATAAATTGTACTCATTTAATCGCATATGGTGTACTGTCTGTTTTTGGGCGAGGCGGGGACATCACACAGCATCCACACCAGCTGATTACCCAGTTTGGCGGGGCCGAAGGCTGCTCCCCCTAGATGAGAACGAGCTGAGCGAGCCTGAGGTGACCCAGGGGGTTACACTGAATTCTAAATAGAGGCCTAGACAAATCCACCATTCAAGGAATCAGTTTTGCTGCCCTCTCTCAACAGCAACAATAGGTCTTATTAGTTAAGGAGAACAAGAATATAGACTGTTCCAGGTATAGTCTCATCAAAACCCTCAAGAACCCACATGTAACCTTCACTATTTCACTTAATTTTTATCTTCCATTGTACACTGTAGTTCTTCCTGATGGCACAAAGTAAGCAAGGATTGCAACCTTTTTGGATTTATTTTGACTAGAATACTCATTCACTGAGTATATTCTGGTCAAACAGATAAGATTTCCTTAATGAAGAAATCCAGAGATATGGGATTAATGCAGAAAAGTGAGATCAGCCGCCATGATTTTATTAAACGGAAAAGCAGCATCAAGGTGCTGAGTACAGTCGGCCCTCCTTATCCATGAGGGATTGGTTCCGGGAGCTCCCGTGGATCCAAAAAACGCGGATGCTCAAGTCCCTTATATAAAATGGCTTAGTATTTGCATATAACCTACACACATCCTCCCGTATACTTTAAATCATCTCTAGATTACTTACAATACCTAATACAATGTAAATAGTTGTTATACTGTATTTTTTAGGGAATATGAACAAGAATCTGTACATGTTCCTCTCGCTCACAACACAAGCAGCCAACAAACGAGACGCAAGGCGAACAATGATCAAATGATGAGTAAAACTTCTCATCTCTAGATTACAGAACTTATAACACCTAATACAATGGAAATGCTATGTAAATAGTTGTTATACTGTAATGTTTAGGGAATATTGACAAGAAAAAACTACATATTCCTCTCGGTCACAACACAAGCAGCAAACGAACGAGACGTGAGGCGAACAATGATCAAACAACAAGTAAAACTTGTAATACCTGTACAGTAGTTGTTACACTGTCTTGTTTAGGGAATAAGGACGCTTTGGAGGAGGCTCAATAACACTAAAGGTCAGGAACTGTGGAGCTTGAGGGCTGAGGATCTTCAAGTGTTGTACGTTGAGACTTCAGAATTGCAGATGCTTTAGTTAGAAACATTGTTATAGGAAGCTGTCTCTTTTTCCTTGCATCGTCAAACAAATCTTGCAGTGGTTGTAGGCATGTTGTTATCCCTTGGGTGACACAGAAGCTTCATTCCATCGAAGGATCGTAGTCGAGGATCACATCCTTTAACACTTGCGCCTGCTGAAAAACTGCTGCAAATTTTTCAAGTGTCCAAATTGATGGCTCTGCCTCCTCTAAATCTTCATCATCATCTTCTGTAGAGGATTTCAGACCTTCGAGTTCCTTGTTGGTAAGGGTTTCTCTATGCTCTTCTGTGTTCCTTGACGTTGTCCTCGATCATGTCAGAGAAGCCTTCCCTGCCAACCTACCATGCAACATTCAAGAAAACCCTGACTTCTGCATCACTAGTGGGGAAGCCCCTGAAATCATTGACTGCCTCAGGCTTTACGGAATCTAAGCCTCTGCAATTGTGAATTTCTTCCATAAATCCATAATGCTGCAGTCAGGGGTAGCATCAAGGGCAGCACGAATCCTCCCGAAGGTGAGGCGCCTTAATGCAATTGATGATGCCTTAATCAAGTGTCTGCAGCAGTGACGTAGTGTTAGGAGGCAGGAACATCACTTCCACGTTATTGTTGGCGAAGAGAGAGACTGGGGCTGGCTGGGAGCATTGTCAATTATGAGGGCCTTGAATGGCAGCCCCTTCTCTTCGAGATATTTCTTCACTTCAGGAATGAAGCACTGGGTGGAAATGTTCCAAGAACAGGATCACCGTCACCCAAGCCTTCTTGTTGTGTTGCCAGAACATGGGTAGGCAATTTTTGTTTTTGTTCTTAAGGGCCTGGAGATTGTATGCTCAGTAGATGAGTCCTGGCTTGATCATGTGACCAGCTGTGTTGCCACACAGCACCAGAGTAAGGCAATCTTTCCAGTCCTTGAACCCTGGGGCCTGCTGGGCACTCTTATGGACGTAGGTACGATTGGGCATGTTCTTCCAGAACAAGCCCGTTTCATCACAATTGAAGACTTGCTCTGAAACTTAGCCTTTGTCTTCTATGAGTTCCTCACTGCTGATTCTCCCGTGATCTTTAAGTTCTTGAGGCTGTAGCACTTTACATAGCCAGCCAGCATCCCTTACTAGCCTTAAACTCTTTTCACTCGCTCAGATCAACCCCGTCACAGTAGTGCTCATAAAGACTAAGAGCATGTATAATTTCATGTCCTCTAGCCACACACTTAATGCTTTCTCACTCTTCGCAAGCACTTTATCATGAACCAGAGAGACCATTTTTGCCGTTGTAGGGGCAGCACTAACACTTCCATGAATTTCAGCTCCTTTCTGCTTTATTGTGTGAATGCTCGATTCATGCTTACTGACCTTACTGCCCACTTCGGAAAGCGACGTTCCACTTTTCAAAAGACCTAATATTTCTACTTTCTCGGTGAGAGATAGCACTTTACGCTCCCTCTTAGCCTTTGAGAAATTGCTTTGACCACCTAATTGCTTTTTTGGAGCCATTTTTACACAGGACTAAAGTAGCAAACGAATGAGATGCGAGGCAACAATGCTCAAGCAACGAGTGCTGGAACAGCACTTCCAGGTTTTCTCGATTCAAGGTTGGTTGAATTCACACATGCAGAACTCGCGGATAAGGAGGGCTGACTGTACTTCCATCCTATATTACTCTATGCAGTAAAAGGTTTACCAGGATATCACATGGATTTGGGGGTTTGAGTTACAAAGTGAGGTTGCATAGACTAGAACCTTGTTTTCGGAACATAAAAGATTACGGCATGTCCTGATAGAGATAGATAAGATCACAAGCAATTATTTTTCCAGGACAGGGGAATTGAAAATTAGAGAACATAGTTTTAAGATTAGAGGTGATTGAGAAACATCAGGACCGGCTTCTTCACACAGAGGTAGTAGTATCTGGAACGAGCTGCTAAAAGTAGCGGTTGAAGAGGGCACATTAGCAACATTTAAAAGCAATCTAGTAGATGGATAGGGGAGGTTTCCAGATTGTGAGCTAAATGAGGGCAGATGGGACTAGTTTACTGGCAACACAGTTGGTATAGACTAAGCTGAAGGGCCTTTTCTGTTCTGTACGACGCTCTCGTAGAGTTATTATTGATAAAATAGATAGGTTCCCAAATTGATTTTTTTAAAAAAAACTAGAAATTAAAGCGGACTAAAGTTCTGTTAGTGTGAACGGGCATAATGGTCCTTTTTGTGCCTTGACTTGTTAGGTGATTCTATAAATTTAGGAGAAACCTTCTAACGCTCTGCAACAATGATTGATTGGGGATAATGTTATGTATGATTTTAACGGGGAAACTGACCCAGTACGTAACAGAGAAGGTTACGACGATGGGGTGAGAGGGAAAGAGGGGTGATAAAAGGCTCCTGGTTGGGGAAGGTGTGGAAAGGCTCTTTCCCGCGCTGAAAATATGCTTCTTAGTGTATACGGATTAACAACTATTAGGCTTAAGCAATTGAAGCAAAATAAATAAGCAAATGATCCTGCATAAACGAGCAGGCGGAGATTTGCCCTGGTCTGCTCAGCTGGTGCAGGCTCCTTCAGAGATGCCGAGTGTCCACTAAGCTCCGAGTTCAGTAAACAGGAGCCCTTCCCCCCACCCCGCTCCCCAACCTCCGGGCCAGCTCATCCCAAGGAAGTGTTTTGACGGGACGCTGACCCTCCCAAGCTTTCTCGGGAGGGATCTCATCACGTCGCAGCAGGACGGGCCGAGAAAGCCGGCCTCACTCACCGTCGTACGAGCGCCACTCGCACTTCAGCTTCTTGTGTTTCTTCCCCATGTCCGGCCCTGGCGTCGCGCAGGCGCACAAGGCCTGGCGCCCGATCGACCCAACGGCACCAGGCCGGGGAGCTGAGTCAAACGCGCGGGTCTTCTCTCCGATCTACCCAATCCCAGTACGAAAATTAAACAAAATAATTCACAGATCTTGCATCTGCCGGTACTTTGGAATCACATTGCCCTTTCCTCCAACTATGCAGAAGACCCGCCTCTACCTGACCATCAGCCAAGGGGACCAATCAGACTGCAAACCTAGAGCCATTGCCCAATCCAGAATTGAGGAGGGAAAGGAAGACGGTCCGGTGATAATTGATGTAGAGCAAAACCAATAACATCACAGTATTATTTGATCCACATTTTCCTAACCAATGGAAAGAAAGCACTGGGTTGCGACCCCTCCTCCTTTACCTTGCTCCGCCTGCTTGACGTCGAGCGCGATTCTGCCGAGCCGGTGGCGGCGGATTTGACTTGGTGAAGAAAGGAATCGCTCTGAGTGAAGAGCAGTCTGGCAATCGAGTGTGAGTAGGCAGTGACTGAGGGGGTGTTAATGGTGGGGTGAGTGGAACAGACCTTTCTGCAAGTTACCTCGAATCAGGGAGTTGCGAGTTTGTCTTGTTCCCGAAGCTTGAGGCAAAATCTAGGCCGGCGCAACTGGTTTCACGGTTAACCTGCGAGTCCAATCTAATACATCCACAGGTCCTGGACAAGGGTGAGGAGACTTTTCCAGGTTACTTAGCTGATGTTTCTTACTCAGATAAAATCACTAAAGCACTTTGACGAAAAATCATGATGATTTGTAATAATTGTTTTTTTAATTGAGTTGATGGAAGTAAATTTAATATCGAAGTATAATATGTCACTATATACACCCGTTTTCTTGTGGAAAACTCAGTTAATCCAAGAAATATAATATGAAAGGCCGAACTCAATAGGATGGACAAGCAATCAATGAACAAAAGACAACAAGCGGTGCAAATGCAAAAGAGGAAAATAATAAATAAATTACGAAAACATAAGATGATTTGCTCAGGAATGTGAGTCCATAAGTTGTGGGAACAGTTCAGTGATGGGGCGAGTGAGGTGATCCCTACTAGTTCAAGAGCCTGAATATTTGTAACATTTTCTGTATTTTACTGGTTTGCAAATTCTTTAAAGGAAGGTTACTTATCTGGTCAGGCACTTTTAGAATCTAATATGTTTAAATCACCTGTCATTTTCAGTACCAAAGGAGCTTAGTCCCAACCTAGTCGATAAGTTTCTCTGTCCTGCTTTAAATAAAGAAATAAAGACTATATGCAATACTTTGAGAGCAGGCTTGTGCAATTGTGAGAAAACTACATCTTTGCTTTAAAATGGTCAGTTAATTGTGCATATTTAGGTCGTAACAGATTTTTCTGAATGAATGGCTTGTTTTTGAAATGCTGAAATTGAATCTGGGAGTATGTTTTTGTCGGTTGATTGAATAACTTTAAAAAAATATATATTTTAGTAACTGCAAATGGATTCAGCAGCTGGAGAATTAAAGCAGGCTCTACCATCATTTGAATCAATGCAAATACATGTGGAAGTCTGTGTTAAACAGAACAGGTAAGTCATTTTATTTTGCAAAGTAAAATGAGTAATTTTGAGCTTAAACAATTCTGGTGATGAGGCTCAATTGCTTCTATCACTAAGTGCAATTCTTACCCTATTTCTCATGATGTAATAGGATAGAAAAGTGAAGCAGGGAAAGTAAAAATGTACTTAAACATGATACAGAAGTCGATAGAGCACTAATTCAAATCAGAGTGAACCTGGGCCTTCAAATCTGCGGGTGTTGAATATCTCGGCCATGTTACAGAATGTAAAGGAATACTGAGTTTAAAATTTTAGAGGAAAATGGGAAGAATATACAGCAAAGCAATTTGCACTTCAGCCTGTCCTGCCAATGTTTTGGCTGCCCTTTTGGGATCCATATCCAACCTTTTCCCCATAGAGAGAACTTGAGCCTTATTCAGGTGACAGTTGGGAGTACAAGTACACGCTTTGCTGAAAGCAGCTGCACCAGCAGTCAGGATGGTGAGGGGGGCATTTAACAGGCTGGCCTTCAGTCAGGCCATCAAATTGAGGAGCAGGGACATTATATTGCAGTTATCCAAGTTAATGGTGAGACCATGTTTAGAGAGTTATGTACGGATTTGGACACCCTGTTATAAGAAAGATGTCAAGCTGCAAAGAGTGCAGAAGAGATGAGCAAGGATGCTATCTGGGCTTGAGGGCGTACGTTCCTTTGGAGGGGGGGGGGTTGGTTACACTGGATCTTTATTCTTTGAAGCATCAGAAGATTGAGAGGTCGGTTATAAAATCAATAGGGGATATGGATAAAGTAACAGTCATAGTCTTTTCCTCTGGTAGGGGAGTCCAAAACTAGAGAACACAGGTATAAGATAAGAGGGGAGAAATTTTTAAAAAATCTGAGAGGTAACTTTATGCAGAGGGTAATGATTATCTGAAATGAGCTGCCAGAGGAACTGGTTAAGGTGAGTACAATTGTAACATTTAAGAAGCATTTGGATTGGTATAAGCAGGGAAATGTCATGGAGGATAATGGGTTGAATGTAGGTTACTGGTACTAGCAGTGAGGAGGACTAGTGACTAGTCAACGTGGACCGGTTGGTCCAAAGAGCCAGTTTCTGTGTTGACTCTACAATCAGTAGAAACTGCATTTAACAAGAAGTGTTCTATGGATGATGCATCTCCAAACAGAAACTGGTTTTCAGCTAAGCCACAGCACCTGATATCAGTGAACAGTTAAGAGAGAAGAGCAATGCGAAGAGACACAATCTAAAGTGTCATTTATAAGACTTGAGTTGCACAACAAACCACACCTCTAGTCAAGCTTTAGGATACAATTATAACTTTACCACCTACCTGACCATGTAGAATATTGCCCAAGAAACTCCTGTTTGCAAAAAAAGCAGGACAAATCCAATCCAGCTAATTGCTTCTCAGTCATCAGGAAGGTGATTTCTCATGTTTTTAAAAGTGCCACCAAGCAGCATTGTTTATCAATAATCATTAATTTCTGTTTTGGGTTTTACGAGCTCTCATCACAGTTTTGTTTCAAGCATTACATCAGAGAAGTGAACTTGAAAGTGACTGCCTTTAACATCAAGGTGCCATTTGATCAAGTGTTGTGTCAATGTGCTATGATAAAGTCCATTTTAATTTAGCAAGAGAAACAAGCTAAATATCTTGTCTAATAAAAGTATATGTAGTAAATGCAGGTGATTATTTTTACATGGTTTCTATTATAGTACTGTGAAGCATGAAGATGTGCGTTTGAGTGTACTGCAGTTACTAAGTAGGCATCAAGTCGTGTTTGGAGATTACGTATGGATGCAATTTGATGATGAATTTCTGGCAAGGAATGTAAATTCTGTGAGCATTGTGGACACAGACCTTACAGTTAAGGAAAAACAGGTAAGGCAAAACAGTAAGATACTGTAAAAATCCTAATGGAATTTTTTGTAAAATTGAATTTTTTTTACTACATGTGATATGCTTAATATTCTAGAAGGGCTTCTCTTTACTAACCAGCAAGCATGGAGGGAAAGGAAACTTGCTCTTTAATAATCATTTTTATTTCTTTGGTTACTTCTATTTTTGTTCATTATATGCATTGCTAGTTTTGTAAACAATTATTGTGTCACCTTTGAATCGGGGTGCATATTTATGGACAGTGTGTTACTGGGATACTGGAAGTATGATTAGATTAGAAAGATACAATATTTCATAGATCTCTTGAACAGGTAGAGCTGCAATGATTGAACTTTGTGGTGTTTTAATTGCAGTTTGAGAAGCTGCCTAGAAAATTGGATTTTCCTGGATTTTATTGCTAATTTGATATTCAAAAGGAGGCATCTTGGCCATAACTTTTCAATGTTAGTGGATGGTCTTTTACAGTCATTCATTTGTATTTATACCTGAACATTCAAGCAAAACATTTGATGTATGTGTGACAACTGAAGATAATCTTTAATCTTTGAATACTTAGAACAAATGCTTATTTCCAGAAATGCCTTTTGTGAGACATGTTGCACTTGGTACTGGTAAAGTTCTTTTGTGAAATTGTCTTAAGATGGTTCAAGGGCAGGATTAAGGTTGTATCAAAATTTGTTCTCATTCCACTTTGGAGGGAAGTTTTGTTGAGACAGATACATTAATGTGGGTATCAACGACATTTTTAAGTATTGTTTATTAAAAGGAAGACATGCTACCCCTTTTAAAAAGAACATTCTCTGCATTAGACATTGTGTTGTTACAGCTTTCTAGCTTGTATATTTGCAAAAACATATCTTGCAGAACAACAATACAGTATGTATGTCATGCTTCATCTGTTTACAGTGAATCTTATGTTTTGATAATTCCAGAAATGTAAGAAAAACATGGAGCTGCAATAACTTGTGTATGTTCTTAGTTTTACTTTACTGAGATGCATGTATGACGTGGCAGTGCAATGACGTACACTTTCATGTTCTATTACGTATAACCCATAATGAATTATTTGAACAAATAATAAGGAGATTTTTGATTTGCATAAGGGAGAATATATCAAGAGTGTCACCTTTTGTGTATTTCCCTGGTATTTCCTTTTCCAAAGGTAAATGGGACAATCCGTCAGCATTTCCATGATTAGTCATCATCTTGAATTCCATCTTGTAATTGTGTCCTCCAAGAAACAGAGCCCATCTCTGCATTTATGCTGCTACTTTTAATGGAACACCCTTCTGTTGAAAATGGACACTGGTGGCTAATGATCAGTAATGAGGGTAAACTCTCTCCCATACAATTAATCTGGTTTTACACCCCAAACCAGACTCAAGGCCTCTCTGTCAATCTGTGCATAATTTTTCTCTGTAGTGATAAGGGAACATGATACAAAGGCTATGGGGTGTTCACTATCATCACTCGTAACATGTGACATGACTGCACCTGAACCATAAAGTGAGGCATCACAGGCAAGTTTAGTGGATGGTGTGGATCGCAATATGTGAGTACAGTGTCTAATGTCACCATTTCCTCTACTTTTTTGAAAGGCACCTCGCATTGCTTTGTCCATTTAAGTAATCGACAAACCCTGAAAAGGACTGCAAATATGACATGTCCTTTGGCTTTGGGACATCCACCACTAGAATTTTCACAGCACACTTGTGTGTCAGTGTTGTGACCACAGTGAGTGATGCTTGCTCTGAGACTATAAGCTTCTAACCTTTTTAACACTGTTTTCAGATTTTGGAGATGTTCCTCGTCATCTCCAAACATAGATGGCAACGTGCGTATTTCCAGCAGCTTCAAACTCCAAATCAGGCATTTGTTCTACCATACAGCCAACAGGGCCTTCTGAATACTAATATGAGATGTATTAAAAGTAGTAAAAACTCTCAGCTCACTCTCTGAACGCATACCATCAGAGATTGCTGTAATACTGAGGATTGTCACCAGCCCTAACTGGGAGGCATTACAGACGATGCAACAAGAGGAAGCTGAAGGTGATAAGTGAGCTGGGATCCATGCTAGGCTAGACTAAAAGCTACACTTATCAAGCCCCCGCTTCCATTTGTCTTCACTGTAAACAGTTGATCGATCGCTTATAAAATGGATGAAATCTGACTGAGACTTATCACACAAAGGAATTTATTCGACTCCTATGTAATGATCTTCACTGAAATCTGGCTGGATCATAAAGCGTCCAACACAGTTATTGAACTATCAGGCTGCATGGCCTATTGGAGCAACAGAACATGAAATTCTGATAAGAAATCATGCGGTGGCTGATGCATTCATGTTAACAATGACTGGTGTATGAACTGTGTCTCATTGTTGATGGTCACTGCTGTCCCAACCTGGAATATCTCATGCTGAGGTGCAGGCCTCTCCATCTGACAAGAGGAATCACAGTTGTTCACTTCACGGTGGTCTTCATTCCACCTCAAGCCACCGATAAAGTTAGCATTAACACAAGTGTGTGATGTTATTAATAAGCAACTGTCCACCCTGACAGCACCTTCATCGTAGCAGGTGATTTCAACTCAGCCAACTTTAAGACAATATTCCCTAAATTTTGCTGGACTATGAAATGCACCACAAGAGACAACGATACATTGGAGCAGGTTTACACAAATATTGCAGGTGCATACAGGGCTTATCTGTGCCCTCATCTGGGTTTGTTTGACCACCTGTCTTTTATTTCTAATTCGGGCCTAAAGGCCAGTTATAAGCAAGTTAAAACCAATTACTAAGTCAGTTGCATAAGGTCTAAGGGAGCTTCACGACTTTAGGACAGCTTCAACTGCAGCAGCTGGAACTTGTTTGCATGCGAAGCAATGCATGATTTGGAAATTGACATGGGGGAATATATCGCTACAGTCATGTACTATCTCAGATACTGTTCAGGCAATGTCGCCAGCAATAAAAACATCCGTGTATTCACAATTCAGAAGCCATGGATGAACAACATTGTCCAGCACCTGTTCAGGGCTCAGGATATTGCTTACAGTTGCAGCAACGCTGCGGCATACAACATCACAGAGGACCACCAACACCGCCTTGAGAAAGAAAGGCTCAGCAGTGCCTATAGTATCTTTGGAGTTTAAAGAGAGCAAATCTGCCCCAAAACCTGCTGTTAAACCTTTCTCAATGTGTAAGTGAGAGCATACTGACCTACTGCATGTCATTCTGGTTCATTAGCTGCAACAAGATCAACCAAAAGCACTTCAATGAATGATCAGGACTGCACCTAATGTCATTGGGTCACGACTACCAGTTATGAAAGCCATCTACAACTCTCAAATATCTGTGGCAGGCTTGCAAAACTGTGATGGACTCACCCACCCCGGGAAACATCTGTTCAATCTTTACCATGCAGCTGCAGATACAGAAACGTCTCTGTATGTGTAGTGGTTTTTCGTGCCTCACAAATGACTAGGAGACGCAGAAGATACTTCAAGAAGGGTTAAATTTTAATTTGCAAATCAAAGCTGAGACAGTCATTGGTCTAGTTTCACAGGTACCACACATACAGTTCTAATCTACATCTCTTTAGCTACCTTCCATTAACACACCATTGTCTTTTACATTCCAAGATTTCATTCTCTAGCAAATAGCAAGTTTACATTCTTATTACTTCCTGACTTAATCATGTTCTAATCTACATCTCTTAGCTACCTCTCATTAACATACCAGTGTCTTCTACATTTTTAAGACTTCAGTCTCCTACCAAATTGGGTACTTGCATAGCAAATAATAAACTCAGAACTGAGCAATGTTCCAATCTACATTTCTTTAGCTCTTTAGCTACCTCTCATTAACACACCATTCTAAGATTTCATTCTACTAAATTGAGTACATGCATAGCAAACTGACTACATAGCTTTGGTTACACAGCAAATGATACAAGTTTTATACTCCATAATATTTTTATACTCCAATATATCCCCCCTTTGACACAGAGAAAGAAGACTAAGAGTCCGTGCACAAAAGCCCCAATAAGCTCAAGCATTTATTCCCAAAACTATAATTTTCTGCGCCAAGACCTCAAAGTATTTTCTCCCTGTTACCCTGGGCCGCTGAGCCAAAAACCTGACCCTTTGTACCTGAGACAGGGAAAATGACTCATAAGCCCTTACAATCTACTCCCACACTGTCGTTTTGCTCTTGTTCATCCTGCAGGTGTTGTAGGCTGTAACGATACATTTTCGGTGTTTCTTTCTCCACTAAGCTTGCTTCAGTATTTGCCACGAGCATCGGAAATTGTTTGGTTGCAGCACGCACTACAAGAGATTTGAGACAAGGAAGAAAACAGCACAGCACAAACGCACAGCTCAACAATACAATACTGACAGTTATTGCTATTTTAGTCAGCCATGCTCCCCATCCTCCGAGTCTACTTTCTAACCAATCAAAAAACTGATGTTCAAATCCTGCATTCTGTTTGACCTCCGTCCGCAGATTCTTTAATTTATTCATTGCTTTAGTAAATGATCCTTCTGGGCTAGTATTGTTCGGTATGAAAGTGCAGCATTGTTCTCCAAACATTACACACACACCCCCTTTTTCTGCCAAAAGCCAATCCAGTACCTGTCTGTTTTGCCACGCCATCCTGCTAGTTGCATCCAGCTGTTGCCCTAAGGCCTCCAGTGCATCATCAGTGTAGTTGATGAATCTCTGCTGATTATAGTATATATAGTTTATCCATTCAACAGTTTTGCTTACCCCTAACACAGGTATGATAGCTTCCCAGCCTGCAGCAATCTCATTTCATGCCTTGAATTCGTTAGGTGTACCTCTCGGCTGCCCTATACTGTCAATCCGGATTGTCGGGTCCGGGTCATATTTTCTCTTCTGCCGTAGCAGAGTCCGCTGCTCAGGGAAGTTAGCATTGGACTGTACTTCAGGGGACATTATAATTTCCTGAAGCAGCATGACATGCGTACATGTTCCTTCCTACCTGAGGGGGAGCGTAGATCTCAGACCTCCTTCCTGTCCATACAGCCACCAAGGCTCTGCTAATGGGATAGTCTGAGAGTCCATTGCACCCTCAGGAGGAGGGGAACCCATCAAGTGTCTTTTACCTGGGGTTATATCCCACGTCTGAGTGCAGTTGCCTCGGAAGTGGCCAACCGGGTGAGTGCCCACCCGCATGAAACACTCGTAATTCAGATGGTCCTCCTTTATAAGCTGTTACAGTGTAGGTGTCTGGCTTCTTTTATTTATAGCCCATGGTCTGCTGTAATTGCATTCAGAGGCAATCTTGCTTTGATCAAACTGCGAGGAAGCCTGATATAGCATACAGCAATAGGGGCACATTGGTGCATTGTTCAGACAGTTTTGATAGCTGGGATCTGCTTTAACGCAAATCCTCATGAAACAAGCCCTAACCGGACCTGGACACTTGTCGTTCGCATTGTTCCCTGTGCTCTCTTCGCCACTGCATGCAAGTGGAGGAGTTATAAGGCATGGGAACTACATGCTGAGTGGGGCTTTCCCTTGAGCACAGGTAACAATTCTGTCTCTTCATCATTCCTGCCATGTAAGTTGCCCATTGATACCACTGATTAGTACGTGTCTTTAACCATGGCGAGGAGGTAAGTGTCGTGCTCCTCTTACTTCTTTTCTGCAGGTTATTAGTCCCATTCCATATCTGCCCCACTAATGGTTCCCAAGTCTGCACTGGAGTATGTGGGTGCTTTGTCCCCAGGGGCACAACTGGTCATTCCCAGCTCATCTCCATTATCTGAAGAAGCCCTACTATCGACCACCACATCCTGAGGGTCTTGAGGCCCGTCCTCAGAATCAAAAATTTCCCATCCTAATTGATCAAACTCCTGCGGTGCAGTGTCAGCTTCTTGTTCCCCCTGTCTGACTCCCGCTAGCTGCTCTTCCGCATCATTTACCTTGGACACTTCACCTGATTGCCCTTGCAGGACTGCCCTCATGCAATGGTTCAGATGGTATCAGGTGGAGTGGCCTTCTACCTGAACTGCGGTGGGTGATGCCTTGGTTACCGTAAAGGGTCCTTCTCTTCTTGGCTCGTTCCACTTTCTCCGAAAAACTTGCACGTAAACCTGGTCTCCTGTTTTAATCGGTCCTTCCCCTTGTATGGTCTCCGGCTCTTTCTGTTTTTCCTGGGCATAAATAGACCTATGTATCATAGTTAGCTGCTGCATGTATTGTTTCAATTCTATTTCCAATTGTTCCAAACTAGGTCCCTTATACGGCCCTCTCCACTGGGGCACTGGCATGGGCCTCCCAGTGAGCATCTCATGCGGTGTCAAGCATGTCATTCGATTAGTTTGCATGTGGTAACTCATCAATGCTAATGGTAGAGCATCGACCCAATTAAGTTTAGTGTCTGCACAAATTTTGTTTAGTTTGGCGTTTAGGGTTCCATTAATTCTCTCTACCATGCCCTGTGACTGAGGGTGGTATACACATCCAAATCTTTGCTTTATCCTCAGCGTCTGTAGTACCAGTTTGACCACTTTCTGGATAAAAGCTGAACCATTGTCTGAGCTAACTTCTGTAGGTATTCCAAACCTTGGAATCACTTCATTTGTCAGAAATTTTACCACTGTCTTTGCCCCTTGATCTTTTGAAGGTACTGCCTCCACCCATCTGCTAAATCGATCAATTACTACCAGCATGTATCTTTTCCCTTGCACTGTCTTTATCATGTCTACGTAATTGATCACTAGATGTTTAAATGGTCCTTCAGGTACAGGAATGTGGCCTATTGGGGTTGTAATTCCCTTTACAACATTATTCTGTGCGCATACCTCACACTGTGACAAGAAAAAGTCCACTGAAGCCTGTAAATAAGGTGACCAAAAACCATCCTTTATTTTCTTTATCACTTCCCCCCTTGCACAATGGTCCATCCCATGCGCTTCTGAAATCAGAATCGTCAGGAGAGGGGTGGGTGCTACCAACAAACCGTCTTCCGTGCTCCACAAGCCTTCCGGGTTCTGGTTGGCCCCCCTTTTTCTCCACATTGTCTGTTCTGCCAAAGTTGCCTTACCTTGTATTTCAATTAGGTCCTCTACGTTAGGTTCTGGAGTTAGGATGACCTGGGGGGTAATGACAGCTGACGTACACCCAGACGCTTTGCTGGCTGCCTTGTCCGCAGCTTGATTTCCCTTTGTTATTACATCGTTTACCTTTTTATGTGTCTGGCATTTTACTATAGCCAATGCTTTAGGTTTCATTACGGCTTTTATTAAGTCTAGAATTTGCTGACAATGTTGTATGGGATCTCCGCTACTTTTTTTAAAACCTCTCTGCTTCTACACTGCCCTGAACAAATGGCATACTCCATGAGCATATGCCGAATCAGTATAGATGTCTACTTTCTCACCTTCCATCATTTCACACGCAGCTGTCAGGGCTTTGATTTCCGCTAGTTGGGCGGAACACGGTTGGGGACAGGATTCCATCCTAATAATCTTATAGCTCGACTGATCCTGCTGCACGACTGAGAACGCTGCATGATTTCCATCATAGTCCCTATAACAAGAGCCATCTACGAACAGAACCTTTTTATCTGCATCCTCTAGTGGTTCTGACCGTAAATCTGCTCTTAATTTGGCAAATGCCATCGTCTTCCCTACACAATCATGGGGTTCTCCTTCATAGTCTAAAGGGACATAATCGGCTATATTACTGGTAGTGCATCTCTGTATAGTTATATCTGGAAATGTCAATAGCATCTGATACGCTGCTATCCTGGCTGGTGTCAACACAATTTCCCTCTTTCCAGCAATTCTGCTACTTTGTGGTGTGTGTACAGAGTTACGGGATAGCCCAGGGTTAAAGATGATGCCTTTTCATATGCATAGTACAGCGCCGCCAATCCCTGATAACAGGGTGGATACCCCTGAGCCACCTCATCTAGTCTCGTACTGTAGTATGCTATCGGCTAATTTGCTTTTCCTGTGCCTGTCTCTTGTGTTAGAACTGCTGTACCATAACCCTCTTGTCGGTTGGATACATACAAATGAAAAACCTTCTCGTAGTCAGGCAAAGCTAATGCTGGTGCTGACTGCAATTCCTGCTTAAAAGTATTGAAAGCTGTCTCAGCCTCTCCATTCCACTGTAAGCCGTTTTTCAAATTTTTATGTCCTGCTTCTTTCATTATCTTTCTTAAAGGTGCCACAATCTCAGCATATTCTCCTATCCAATCTTAGCTTTACCCTGCCATTCCCAAAAACGTCATCATCTGCCCTACAGTCTGGGGTTTGGGGGCCTTAGTTATTGCCTCAATCTGATCTGGTGCTATTGCCTTCACTCCCTTGGATATTACCCTGCCTAAGTATTCCACTTGTTGAGTGCAAAATTGCAGTTTCTTTTTGGATACTTTATGTCCTCCGTGCGCTAGCTTCTCTAACAATTATAGTGTCCTGCTCACACTGTTCCTTGCTGTGGGAGCAAATCAACAGGTCATCCACATACTGTAACAATGTACTTTCCAATGGCATACCCTCTAGGGCTGCCTTCAATACGATTAAAAACATGTGGTGAATGTTTAAATCAGGGGTGTCAAACTCATTTTAGGTCATGGGCCGGATTGGGCAAAATGCAGCTTCATGCGGGCCGGATCAGTTGGGCGCGTGCGAACGCAGCTTTCATTGCCTCCGTTTTTTCAGCCTGTTCTCATGTGTCTCAGTCTCTGCTATAACTACAAAGTGTTTCACTTCACAAATTCCGTTTCTTATGAAGAAGACTGCTGGGGGATGTCACGTGATGACGTAGGATCGAGACGCTGGAACTCAGCCCTCCCGTAAAAAAGTTAATAAATTAATGTTTAAGTGAAGAAAAGTCAATCAATACTTTTTTAAGGTTACTCATAAACTACTCTGGATTGTTTTAAGCTATGCCTCATAAACAGAGGATGAAGAAAACTACTTCCGCGAAGACCGCTCAAGTTGGAACAGAATCAAGGCCTACTTCTACCGAAGAACCGCGGACTCAGGTACAACACACCACCGGTGAAACAGAAAAGGAGACCGCGGCAGCATCGGCCATTTCTAAAGGAAAGGATCAATGAGAACTGCGCATGCATAAAGGAATGAGCATGCGCAAACGAGTGCAACCAGAACTACAAAACCCAGCAACGACTGAAACCGACAGTGAAAGTGAGTCTGAGAGAGAGCCGGACTCTCTGGAAAAATCAGACGAAGATGGAGATGAAAGTTCCTCTGAAAATACAAAAAAGACTTTGAGGCAAATAATGCATAAATTAGAAAAATTAAATGCATTAAAAGTAATTAAAGAAAAAATAACAAAAATGGAGGCTATGTTTGATAAAATGACAAAGAAACAGGAAAAAATGGAAAAGAAAATTACAGATTTGGAAGTCAAAGTGGAAGAAATGGATGGAAGAATGAAGAAGATGGAAGATGATAATGATGCCTGGACATCAGAAAGAAAACAACTCGTGGGAAAAATTGATAAGCTCGAAAATTTTAGTAGACGCAACAATATTAAAATTGTTGGACTTAAAGAAGGTACCGAAGGAGAAGACCCAATAAATTTTTTTCAAAAATGGATACCTGAAAAATTGGAAATGGGAGAAGAAACTTCAATTGAGATTGAAAGGGTGCACAGAGCCTTAAGACCAAGATCTCAAGATGATCAAAATCCGCAATCAATTTTGATAAGATGTTTAAGATACCAGGATAAAGAAAAGATTTTGAAGGCAGCTGCCCAAGGTGCTAAAAGAAGAAAAGTTCCATTGATGATAGCAGAGAAACCAGTTCTTTTTTATCCTGATATAAGTTATAACCTTTTGAAGAGAAAGAAAGAATTCAATCCAGCTAAAAATGTTTTATGGAAAAAAGGTTATAAGTTTTTAATGCGTCACCCAGCAACACTGATAATTTTTTTGGAGGAGGGAAAAAGATTTTTTTCTGATTATCGAGAAGCGGAGGTGTTCGCACAAAAACTCCCATCTCTTTGCTAATTAAACGTAGAGACTTTTAAATGTAATGGTTAAAGATGAAGACAGAGTTAGCGAATGGAACTGATGGACATTTAAGGATGATATAAGGGAGAAAAGTAAAATTTTAGAAATAATAACTGAGAATAGTATGTTTTTTTATATATATATACTTTTTATGTTGGGGGGGGGCTGGGGAACTTTGAATCGGTTACTATGGGATTCACATGTGTAATCATGGCGATTGCCATGACCCGTACAATAGAGGGGGGTAATGTTGTGTTTTTTTTTCTTTCACATTAGTAGGGGGGTATTTTGTTTTTTTCTTTATTTTCTATTTTTCTTCTATTCTTTTGCCTGGATGATTGGTGGGGACACACATAGCAACATGGAGACTTCTAAAAAGATTTCCCAGGATACAATGAAAGTTGAAAGATTAGATATTATTATAGATTGGAGTAACAATTAAAAATAATGACTAATCTATTGAATTTTTTAAGTTTTAATGTTAATGGGCTTAATGGACCAATAAAAAGAAAAAGAATTTTAACATATTAAAAAAATGAAAATAGATATAGCTTTCTTACAAGAAACTCATTTAACGGATATAGAACATCAGAAATTAAAAAGAGACTGGGTTGGAAATGTTATTGCAGCTTCATTTAACTCAAAGGCGAGAGGAGTTGCAATTTTGGTTAATAAAAATTTACCAATTAAAATACAAAATGTATTAACTGATTCGGCAGGAAGATATTTAATTATACGTTGTCAAATTTTTTCAGAACTATGGACTCTTATGAATATTTATGCACCAAATGAAAATGATGTAAAATTTATACAGGAGGTCTTTTTGAATTTGGCTAACGCACATGATAAAATATTAATAGGTGGAGATTTTAATTTTTGTTTAGATCCAGTTTTAGATAGATCAACAAAGGCTATTACAAAATCAAAAGTAGCAAAATTAACTCTATTATTGATGAAAGATTTAAATTTGATTGATATATGGAGAAGAATCAATCCAAAAGAAGGGGATTATTCATTCTATTCAAATAGACATAAAACATACTCAAGGATAGATTTTTTCCTATTATCAACAAATACTCAAGATAGAGTGAAAAATGTGGAATATAAAGCAAGAATATTGTCTGATCACTCTCCTTTAATAATGACAATGACAATGGTAGATAAAGAGGAATCAATTTATAGATGGAGATTTAATTCAATTCTACTAAAACATCAAGATTTTTGTGATTTTATGAAAAAGCAGATTCAGTTCTTTTTAGATACAAATTTACATTCAGTTGATGATAAATTTATGTTGTGGGAAGCAATGAAAGCATATTTGAGAGGCCAGATAATAAGTTATACTTCTAAAATTAAGAAGGAATATATGATAGAAATAGATCAATTGGAAAAAGAGATTATAAAATTAGAAAAAGAATCTCAAAGAAATATGACAGAAGAAAAATGAAGACAACTTATTAATAAGAAGTTAAAATATAATACACTCCAGACATATCGAACAGAAAAAGCAATTATGAGAACTAAACAGAGATATTATGAACTAGGTGAAAGATCACATAAAGTTCTTGCATGGCAGTTAAAAACAGATCAGATTTCCAAAGCAATAAATGCAATTTGAACAAAAGTGAATGAAATTACTTATAAGCCTCTAGAAATTAATGAGGCTTTTAAGAATTTTTATTCTGAGTTGTATAAATCAGAATCAAAGAATGATGATGTTAAGATAGAAGAATTTTTATCAGAAATAACTCTTCCAAAATTAAATACAGAAGAATAGAAGGGATTAGATACACCTTTTACATTGAAGGAAGTTGAGGAAGCTTTGGGATCACTTCAAAGTAATAAATCTCCAGGAGAAGATGGTTTTCCACCTGCATTTTATAAAAAGTTTAAAGATTTATTAATTCCTCCTTTTATGGAGTTAATATATCAAGCGGAAAGAACGCATAAACTTCCAGAATCTTTTTCAACAGCTATTTTAATAGTATTGCCAAAAAAAGATAGAGACCTTTTAAAACCAGCATCATATAGACCTATTTCTTTATTAAACACTGATTATAAAATAATAGCAAAAATCTTATCTAATAGATTATCTAAATGCTTACCAAAATTAGTGCATATGGATCAAACAGGATTTATCAAAAATAGACAATCGGCAGATAATGTAACCCGGTTATTTAGTATAATCCATTTAGCGCAAAAGAGGGAGGAAATGAGTGTGGCAGTTGCTTTAGATGCAGAAAAAGCATTTGATAGATTGGAATGGGATTTTTTATTTAAGGTATTGGAAAAATATGGATTAGGAACATCATTTATAAAATGGATTAAAACCTTAAATACTAATCCCAAAGCTAAAGTAGTGACAAATGGTCAAATTTCAACATCATTTCAGTTAACAAGATCAACTAGGCAAGGTTGCCCATTATCACCTGCTTTGTTTGTGTTGGCAATAGAACCACTAGCTGAATTAATTAGAATGGATCCAGATATTAAGGGTTTCAGAGTTAATCAGGAAGAATACAGGATTAACTTATTTGCTGATGATGTTCTACTTTATTTAACAGATCCATTACATTCACTACGCAAATTATCCTATAGATTAGAAGAATATGGGAAAATAACGGGTTATAAAATAAATTGGGATAAAAGTGAAATTTTACCTCTTACTAAAGGAGATTATAATCAATGTCGATTAATAACTCAATTTAGATGGCCAGCAAATGGTATAAAATATTTAGGTACAAGAGTTGATAATGACATAAAAAACTTATACAAATTAAATTATTTACCACTTTTGAAAAAAATTCAAGAAGATCTTGATAAATGGATGGCATTACCAATAACATTAGTAGGTAGAGTAAATACTATAAAAATGAATATTGTAACGTTCTCCTTCGCGTGTACTAATAACGCCGAATTCAACGTCAAGATAAACCAGTCAATGAGACCAGATCGCAGTAAGAATAACCATTTACTGTTCACTCTTCACATTAACATATGGTGAAAACTGTTGATAAAACAATACAAGATTGATACAGTATTTGTTCCTTAATATCACATTTCAATTGTAAATACTTGCAAAGGTGACTATAACTACATTACACTAAGGTGCAGTATACAGGGAGAGTTTACCTGCTCCATTGACTACTTTAAATGCACTTCCATGCAAACTATCCGCAACTCTTTAACTAACGAAAGCATAAACATTATCGACCGTCGTTACTTCTAACAGGATCGGCATTAACATCTTAGTTCAATATATCGATTATCTATTAACTTACAGCGTTGCTCTCACTGTGATTTCTCATGCCTGCAAAACAACTTCTGTTCAGGTGTGCCTCGTGGTGAGCCCCCACCCTCGCGCTAATTTCAAACCGGTACTTTCCCACAAGACGCGGCGAAACCGGATGTGACGTCATCGCATGCCGATATATTTTACATGCAATGAATATACTTTAAACACTTCTAATTCTAACTAGAAAATACTATCGAATGAATTACTAAGCAAAAATATTATAAACTAACTGTCGTAAAGACCGCACAAATATATTCCCTAGACTACAATATTTATTTCAATCATTACCAATACAATTACCCCAGAAGTTTTTTCAAGAGTTAAACAAATATGTGAGGAAATTTCTCTGGAAAGGTAAGATGTCAAGAATATCGTTGGAAAAATTGACATGGAAATTTGATCTAGGAGGATTACAACTTCCAAATTTTAAGAATTATTATAAAGCAAATCAACTTAGATTTATTGCATCTTTTTTCGAGAAAGATAAACCGGCATGGGTTAGAATAGAACTAGATAAAATAGGAGAAAACGTACCAGAAGATTTTATATACAAATGGGAATCTAAATGGATACGGGAAAAGAAAGAATCTCCTATATTAAAACATTTGATTGATTTATGGAATAAGATAAATGTTGATGATGAGACAAAAAAATCTTTATTAGCAAAGAGATCTTTAATTCAAAATAGACTTATTCCTTTCACAATGGACAATCAACTTTTATATAATTGGATTCAAAAAGGGATTAGATATATAGGGAATTGTTTTGAAGGAGGTATATTAATGTCATTTGATCAATTAAAGAATAAATATAAAGTATCAAATAATACTTTATTTTGTTACTTTCAATTAAGGGCTTATTTAAGAGAAAAATTAGGTCAAACAATGTTATTGCTGAAACCTAATGAAATAGAAATTTTAATTCAAAAAGGAAATATTAAAAAATTTGTATCTTGTATGTATAATTTGATTCAAAAACAGGCAATTAAACAAGGAGTTCATAAGTGAAGACAAAAATGGGAAAGTGATTTGAATATTAAAATTGAAGAAACAAATTGGTCAAGACTATGTCTTGATAGTATGACAAATACAATAAATGTTAGGTTAAGATTAGTGCAGTATAATTTTCTACATCAATTATATATTACACCACAAAAAATAAATAAATTAAATCCAAACTTATCGGATCAGTGTTTCCGATGTAACCAGGAAACTGGTACTTTTTTACATTCTACATGGTCTTGTTCTAAAATTCAACCTTTTTGGACAAATTTAAGACTTTTACTGGAACAAATTACAGGAACATAATTTCCTCATAATCCAATATTACTCTTATTAGGTGATATTGAAGGGATAAAACCAAAACTCAAGCTAAATAAATACCAGAAAGAATTTATAAAAATTGCACTGGCAGTAGCCAAAAAAGCTATTGCAGTTACTTGGAAATCGGATACATATTTAAGTATAGACTCTTGGAAGAAAGAAATCTATGGTTGTATTCCATTAGAAAAAATTACTTATAATTTAAGAGATAAATATGAAACATTTCTGAAAATTTGGAGCCCTTATTTACAAAAGACAGGATTAAATCTATAAATGTTCTGAAGATGAAACAATTGGTTATTTGGGGAAAGAAATAAATATACATATTAAAGTTATTACGAATTCCATGGAGCATGTGGAGATCTTCCAACAACCAGGCAATCTTTCTGTCTTTTTTTTTCTATAGGGCAGTTAGGGGGGAGGGGATAAGGGGAGGGGGGAAGGGTTATATACATTGTTTTTCCATACTTCATTTTGTAACTACTTAAAAATGCAATAAAAAAAGTTTAAAAAAAGAAGACTGCTGAGCAAGCATTATTTTTATGATTGGTATTAACTTACAATCATAGGCTTCATATCGCTGGGCCATTAATAATTAAAATAATAGATCTATCTAAAATGATCCATCCGGCCCGTGGGCCTTGAGATTGACACCTATGGTTTAAATCCTTGCGGCATTCTGGTATAGGTATACTGAGCACCTCTGTAAGTAAATGCAAACAAATACTGACACTGATTGGCTAGAGGAATGCTGAAGAAAGCTGAACACAAATCAATCACTGAAAAGTAACTTGCTTCTGGTGGAACATTAGTCAAAAGCGTGTGTGGGTTGGGGACTACCGCTGGCTAGTCCTCTACCACATCATTTACCGCTTGCAAGTCATGCACCAATCTCCACTTAGATTTATCTGCTTTTAAGACCGGCAGCAATGGGGTATTGCATGGACTGTTTGTTCTTTTAAGCACTCCTATTTCAAGCAACCCTGCACTGTCGATGCTATTCCCTCTTCCGCTTCTGGTCTTAGAGGGTATTGTGGTCTCCTGGGTGGAATTGCTCCCCTTTTCAGCCTTATTTCCACCAGACTCACTGTTTTTATTTTCCCTACGTCCGTGTCATGCTGTGACCACAGAATAGACGGCAACTCATCTAATCTTTTATCTTTCTGCTGGCCTCTTTCCTTTGCCAGCAAGGGCAGGTGTGGTTGGGGAGTTATTTTGACCTTTCTCACTGTCCCTACCATATCTACACTTACCATTATTTTAATGCAATTGTTGTCTTCTGATATCCACACCTCTGGCGTGATTTTCCTCCACACTGTTACGGTTTCAGCATTCTTAACTAAGGGTCCTAAGTCTTTAGACTGATATCCTATGTTTACCAACAACGTTACGTGGGGCGCAGCCTCCGGTATCCTGTACCATTTTTCTAAAAAGATGTTCCATTTAACTTGTAAAGCTGCCCATTGCTTTCCAATTATCACAGCCTCCCCTTCCAGGCGCTGCTGGGTACATGCCTCTAGGTGCCATTTCTCCTCTAACTCCCTGTTATGAGTCTCGTCAAAAATCACTGTACAATGTAGCTCAGATTTGGGCATTACAGCCCTGGGTAAAATAGCCTGCACGCCCTTTTTTCATTTCTCCCAGGTTTCCTGAACCTGATCTGTGATGTCTCCTATCCAAAAGACATTAGCCTTCTTGTCTTCTCGCACTATCAATTGAGCCCCTGCTCTTTCCACACTCAGCCCATTTCTGGTGCATTCTAATTTTAATTCCAATTTCAATAAGGCATCTCTGCATAACAAATTAATTGGAGTTCCTTTAAATACTAGCACCGGCAAAACAATTTCTTTATTTCCCATTCTCAACCGCACTGGAGCCGTGCGCTGTGTCAACTGTGTTTTCCCCGAGAACCCTACTGTCTTAATAAACTTCCCTGACATGGGAAGGTGAAGGGCATACTGTGGCTGTACACAAGTGTACGTGGCTCCAGTATCTATCATCATTGGTGTCAGTTGCTCTGAACAATGGGTTCCTCATCTACCTCCCTTGTTATCATTGGGTAATGTCCCTTCCCACTCAAGTTCTCCGGGCACCCCTAATACCTCGCATAGGGGTTCACAGGTCTGCTTGGGCCTGTGGGGGCTGGTCCTTGGCTAAACTTTAGTTCCCTTCTTATTGGTTCCTGCTGGTGTATGACAGGCTATAGTGTAAACGGACAATCTCTTCTCATGTGACCTGGCTGATTACATTCCCAGCACAATCTCTGTACTTCTCTTTCCCCGTTTCCTCACTGGTCCCCTTTGCCCATAGCTTCTCTGACCCCTCCTTGGAACTTCCAGTCCTGTCTGGGCTGTTTGAATTTAGTCTGTTCCTGATAGGGCATTTGTGGGAATGCTCCCTCAAAGACAATTATTGGCATGGGATTTTCCAGCCCCTGTCTTACAGTTTGATCGGTCCCTCCATATAGCAGTGCTTTGTCCAGTTCGATGGCTGTACTTGGACTGGTGGTTGCTGGGAACATCTTTTTGCTTTTCTCTTTTTCCTTCTTTTTGAGTTCTTCGAGCTGCATTTGTCTTAACTTTCTTTGCACTTCTTCCTGCTGCTCAGCCAACCTTCGTTTGTCTTTCTGGTATTTCTCAACCGCATGGACTACGTGGTCTCTAAATTCTTGTGGGATCATTGACATTAGCCCAACCACTACCTCCAGTTTGGATTTTACTTGTGGAGGCATTGCATCCAAAATGCTATGTTGGAACATTGAGGTCATAAATAAGCTATTCTTCATCTCTTGCTCAGTCTCCAGTCTCCACCTTTTTAACTGGTTTTCTACGTAGGCTGCTGTGTTTTCAGTGTCTCCCAGTGGATCCCCTTTTAAGGCTTTGGGGTCCACTTTGGGTGGATAAAGCTTTCTGAGGGCCTGCCATACCCTCTGCCTCACTCTGTCAAACCCATCTCCATCAGTTCTTGGGTCGTTTGAGTTTACTATGCCAGCCATTTTCATTAGTTCATTAAATTTGGAGGTTCCCATCAACCTTATCAACAGTGCCTTCAAATCTCCCATAGCCAATAATCGTCCCGCTGTTTCTTCTTCAAAGGGTCTAATCCGTTTCCCTGCTCCTTCATGTAGATTCAGCCCTTCTAGGTCCTGGGATCCCCAAGGGATGTACTGCTCTTGTCCTGATCCTTTTACTAACAACGGCATCATTCTTCCTCCTTCTTCCCAACTGCCCTGGCTCTCCTCCTCACCTGACCCCCCATCTGTCTCAGGGTTTGTCTTTACTGCCTCCCACACAAATGTCTCCGGGGTTCTCTTCTTCCCTCGGTCTCCCTGTGGAGTCCTTCCTTTCTGTCTTAATTCAATACTTGGCTGGCCCCTGGAGTATTTTTCGCATCTCTTCTGGCAACCCCCTCTCAGTAACTTATCTGGCTCTCTCTCTACTTCCGCAAGTCGCTCCCCTACCGCCTCCTTCTGTTCTTCTAGGCTTCTGCCTCCTACCTCTTCCCCACAAATTCTCACATCCTCTCTCTCTCCACTTAACTCTTGCTCCTCCAATGAGTCACCTTCTTTTCTAGTCTGTTTATTTCTATGGTATAATCGATACTCCTCATATTCCTTTTCCTCTCTCAAGTATTTCATCCGTTCAATCTGTTCTTGCATTTCTCTCTGTACCTGTTCTATCTTTATCCTTTCTGCCTGTATCTCCTTCCATATTGCCGCTTTTTCCTTCTCATATTGTTTTTTTTCCTCATTATCCCAAACTTGGACTTCTCCCTGCATGTTTACTGTTCCCATCAGCAGGGGGCACTGCTTAGGGGTTCCTTCCTCATTATAGGGAGGGGGTTTTTCTGTTTCTTTCGCATCCGGGTACGGAGCTGAAGCCAGCTTCTCACCGTATCCTTCTCTCTCTTTAACAGGCTGTTTCTCCATCACCTTAGTGTCTTCCTCACTTGTAATCAATATTCTACCTGTCCTCCTCAGCCTTTCTCCCTCCGTTCTGAAGAGTTTTAGCACTTCCATTTCTCGTTCTCTTTTTTGCTCTCTTTTCTTAGATTTATCTTTTGGTTTGTAATTTTTAATTAGTCCCTCCATTTCTTCGCACAAACTTACATCAAACGTTCCTTCTCTTGGCCACTTTGTGACCAGGTTATTGGTTCTTTTTTTCCCATTTTTCTGAAGTTTTTGTGATCTCATTATTAATTAACGGGAATTTTTTGCTCAGAATCTCTACTGCCGTTCCTTTACCTGTCATGTTATTCTCTCTTTTTAAGGTATTTCAGAGATTCACAGTTCGTTTACTGGATAATATTATTTACTCTAATTCTATGCCTAGTCTATTGGCTATCTACCAGCACTTTAAACTATATATTGGACTGTCCTTGTTTCCTATTCTGTTCTGCCCATGCAGACCTCTATTCAGAGCGGTATCCACAGAACTTTCTCTTTGCACCTCGCCTATTCAGACCCTTATCTCTTAAGGCGGTATCCACGAGGATTTTCTACTCTAATTCTATTCTATTTTCCTTTCCCTGTCTGTTCAGCCCTTCGTTTCATACGAAGCGGTACCTACAGGGATTTACCAACACCACGTGGACCTTTTCTTAACTTAACTTCTTATTAACTTATTTGTACTTACCTTCACTGCAGTGTTCTTGATCAATCCTCTGAGCCTCCTCTGTTAACCCCCAATTCTGCCAGATTCTTTGGACCGGAGAGACCCTTCGGCAGTGGTTCCACACTTCTGAGACTCCAAGACCTCCCCAAAGCCAACAGAATTCTTAGTCCAAATTGTCGCAAAAGTGCTTACCTTTTGTTTGGGTGCACCCTTAACTCTGTTAGCTTTGTGGGGGTCCCGGAGGACTGGGAAGCATCCCCAATCTGCCGTTTCCTTTCCGCGGGTCTTTCCGGTCCTGCCGCGGTCGCCAATTATGTTGTGGTTTTTCTTGCCTCACAAATGACTAGGAGACACAGAAGATTCTTCAAGAAGGGTTAAACTTTAATTTGCAAATCAAAGCTGAGACAATCATTGAGCTAGTCGCTGATTGCCCACCGATCCTCGGACACGGCATTTTTTATAGCAAAAATTCTGTTCTGAGAGGCGGGACTGCGCAGGCGCGTGAAGGAGGCCCGGGAAGGAGGGAAGATATATAAAGAACGCCGCCTTAAGAAGCAGGCAGCGGAGTGAGCCGGGCGCAGAGTGTAGGGCTTGGGCTCAGAGGGCTTAGGCGGAAGAGGACACAGTAGGCTTATCTTTTAGTTCTTGTATTTTCAGTTATTTGGGAGGTATGAGTGTGAGGGCAGCTTGTTGTTCTCGGTGTCGGATGTGGGAGATCCTGGAGTCTTCGAGCCTCCCGGACGTCCACATCTGCGCCAGGTGCGCCGAACTGCAGCTCCTGAGGGACCGAGTTAGGGAACTGGAGCTGCAGCTCGATGACCTACGCCTGGTCAGGGAGAGTGAGGAGGTGATAGAGAGGAGTTGGAGTCAGCTGGAGACGCTCATGGAGTGAGTACCGTTTTGGATTCGCTCCATAACCTTTACTTTTTTTAACCTTTGATCACCCTTATTCAGCTTATTTTTACCTATATCGAAAGTTTCTTTATTCTTTTTTTTGGATTTACTGCCAAGAGTTTGTTGTGAACTTTTGAAGATATGCAAACAGAAATGTCTCTCAGGTCTAAGGGACGGGATCCCGGACGTAATCCGAACGGTAACGGAAAAAAGCAGGCTCCGACACAACAAACACAATTAACTTTTGAATTGTTTATGGAGGTTTTGGATGAAAAATTTGCTGAACTAAAACAATTTTTTAAAGAAGATATAAAGGCTTTTCAAGAGTACATGGTTAAGACGGATTCAGTAATTAAACAGCAACAAGCTCTTACTGCGTCTCTGCAAGAAGAAGCTCGGAAGCGAGATTTGACTATTGGAAAACTGCAACAGGATTTAATTTCGACCATTAAGCTGATGGAAGCCCTTAAAGCCAAGAGTGACGATTTTGAGAATCGGTCCAGAAGACAGAACTTACGTATACTTGGTCTTCCAGACGGCATAGAAAAAGATGACCCTTCGAAATATTTTGCTCAACTTTTAAAAGAAGCGTTTCCGACGATTTTCCCGAATAACCCCCCTTTATTGGATCGGGCACATAGAATTCGGCGTCGATCACCGAGTGTTACAGACAAACCTTCGGTGGTAATTGTCCGGTTCCATTATGTACATGACAAAGAACAAGTTATAAGAGCAGCTCGTCGGGTAGGAATGATTAAAATCAAAGATTTTTGCTTCCGCCTGATCAAAGATTTTAGTTCAGATCTTTTAAAAAGAAGGCTTCTTTTTAAACCGTTGATGGCTGAATGTTATGAGAAAAATCTGAAACCTGCGAAGCTTCGAATTTCTCCGTCGAATGCTCCACGACAGGTTTTCATTTCAACTTCAGAAGCGAGAAAATATCTGGAGGAGAACTTCCCTACTGCTACAGACACTAGTCTTTAATAAATGAATGATTTTGATCGTGTAAGATGGTTCTCGATCTCTTAAACCAGAATTAAAATCTGGTTATTGGTGTAGGTTCGTCCTACACTTCATACTCAAGTTAAAGTGTGTTTGCGTCATGTTAATTGTTTTGCCTTATACACTTTAATCGTTTAACTACATACTTGTCTATTAATTTTGTTCCTTCGAAGGTATATTTTAATTCTTTGAAGGTAAATTTTTCCTTGATTAAGATGGTGGTTTTTTGGTAGAGATTTTTGGTTTTGCTTAAGATGGCATTATGTTTATATTTTTCGCGTTTCTTCCGTACAATGCGTCGCTTATCTTAGCTTAAATATTTTTTGTTTTGTCTGGGCCAGAGCCCGAGTTATAATTGTTTTTTAGTGATTATATTTTTATTCTTTTTACAACTAACTATACTTAGAAATATGGTTTTTATTATAGCGATTTTATTTTTAAAGTTGGGGTGATTCTTTTATATATATCCTTTTTATATGGAGTGTTCTTTAGCTGACATGGGGGTAGGATTAGTCTTACTTTTTCTCTTTTTAAGTCATATTTTGGCTTTTTCTCTTTTTCTCGGGGGGTGGGGGGATGGTCTGTTTTCTAACTCTATTTTTTTTGTACCAGTTTGTGTTAGTTTTTTTATTCGGGCTGTTTTTGAACTTCAAATATGTCTGTGTTGTCGTCACTTCCGGGTTTTCTCACTACTTTTATTCCTCTTCCGGGTGCATGAGTTTATAAGTTGGTTAACCCTTTCTATACCAAAGGGTTGATTTTAGAATTATGGCTCAGACCATTAATTTTGTGTCTTGGAATACTAATGGTTTAAATCATCTAATTAAACGAAAGAAGATTTTCAAAGTATTCCAAAGACTTAATGCTCATATCATTTTTGTACAAAAAACTCATGTGAGGAGGGAGGACAAATTTCATTTTTTTAGATTTTGGCGGGGTCAACAGTATCACGCAAATTCGAATGCTAAAGTAGAAGGAGTTTCAATTTTTATTGACTCCTCTATTTCATTTGTTCAACGTGATATTTTTTCGGATCCGAATGGCAGATTTTTGTTAATTACGGGTTTACTTTGTAATAAAAAGGTTGCTTTGGTTAATGTTTATGCTCCAAATGTGGATTGTCCTGACTTTTTTAAGTCCTTATTTACTTCTTTACCCAATCTAAACGAATATAAGTTAATAATGGGTGGTGACTTTAATTGTTGTTTAAATCCTCTGATGGATAAATCTTTATCTATTCAGACTTTACCTAATAAGTCGGCCACTTGTATTAACTCTTTTTTGACTGACAATGGAGTTTTTGATATTTGGAGATTCCGGTATCCTAAAGACAAAGAGTTTTCTTTTTTCTCACATGTTTATCACTCTTATTCAAGAATTGATTATTTTTTTGTAGACTCTTGTTTTATTCCATTGGTAATCGGTTGTAACTATGATATTATAGCTATCTCTGATCATGCTATTACTTTCTATGAAATTTACGGATACAGCTTCTAATGCTAGACAATGGCGACTTGACTCTACCTTGTTGCAAGACTCTGACTTTATAAAATTTATGGAGGAGCAGATCGACTTCTTCTTCTCAACTAATTCTACAGATGATATTTCCTGCGGAACACTTTGGGACACTTTTAAAGCTTATATACGTGGACAGATTATTTCTTATTCTGCTGGTTTGAGGAAACGTATCAAGATGGAAACTCTTTTATTGGTTGATAAAATTAAAGAGATTGATAAGAAATATTCGATTGCTCCTAGTAAGGAGCTTTACAAACAAAGGATTGAACTTCAAATGGAACATAGTTTATTACTTACATCCTCGATTGAAAATCAATTAATGAAAACTAAATCTGATTTTTATATACATAGTGATAAATCTGGTAAACTGTTAGCTAGTCAATTGAAGAATGCTCTGGTTAAACGTCAAATCACTAAGATTGGTCAGCAGAATGTGAATCTGACAGTTAATCATGATGAGATAAATAAGGCATTTCAAGATTTCTATACCTCCCTGTATCAATCTGAATTTCCTCAAGATTATAATACCATGTCTGATTTTCTTGGAAAATTAAATTTTCCAAGGTTATCATCTGATGATCTTTTAATATTGAATACTCCTATTACGGATGTAGAAATTAAGGGGGCTATTTCCTCAATGGATTCTGGGAAAGCACCGGGTCCAGATGGTTATACAGTTGAATTTTTTAAATTTTTTTCCGCTACTCTTTCCCCTTGGTTAGGTAAGGTTTTTGAGGAGGCCATTAGATTAGGGAATTTGCCACAATCTTTTTATAGAGCTTCCATTTCTCTAATAATTGAAGAAAGATAAGGACCCTACTAATTGTGCTTCTTATAGACCTATATCTTTATTGAATGTAGACTCCAAGATTTTTTCTAAGTTACTGGCATCTAGATTGGAGAAGGTATTACCCAAAATTATTTCAGATGATCAAACTGGCTTTATTAAAAATCGTTATTCTTTTTTTTAACATTAGGAGATTGTTGAATATTGTTTATACTCCCTCACATGATACTTCAGAATGCGTGATTTCATTAGTTGCGGAGAAAGCATTTGACAGAGTTGAATGGCTTTACTTAATGTGTTGGAGAAGTTTAATTTTAGTCCGATATTTATATCATGGATTAAATTGATTTATCATACTCCAGTAGCCTCAGTGGTTACCAATAATCAAAGATCTCCCTTTTTTCGCCTATTTCGGGGCACTAGACAGGGATGTCCTCTTAGTCCATTACTATTTAACATTGCCTTAGAACCTTTGGCAATTGCCATCAGACAATCACAGGATATTTTGGGTATTAATCGTAGGACAGATATTCATAAGTTATCTTTGTATGCAGATGATTTATTATTATTCATTTCTAACCCGGAGAAATCCATTCCAGTAGTTTTATCATTATTGGCTCAATTTAGTGAGTTTTCTGGGTATAAGTTAAATCTTAATAAAAGTGAATTGTTTCCATTGAATAAACGGGTCCCAATTTATGGAAATTTACCCTTTAAATTAGTTAATGACTCTTTTACTTATTTAGGGATCAAAATCACAAAAAACCATAAAGATTTGTTTAGATTTAATTTTTTACCCTTAATTGATCAGATTAAAGGTTTGTTTACTAAGTGGTCACCTTTGTCTCTATCCCTAATAGGTAGGATTAATGCTATTAAGATGGTTATTTTACCTAAGTTTTTATATATTTTTCAAGCGATACCAATTTTTATCCCGAAATCTTTTTTTACTAATGTTGACTCTAAAATTTCTTCATATATATGGCAGTATAAAAATCCCAGGTTAGGTAAAACATATTTACAGAAGACAAAAAAGGAAGGCGGGTTAGCATTACCTAATTTTCGATTTTACTATTGGGCAGTTAATATTAGATATTTGTTATGTTGGTTGAAAGATGGGGGTGGATCTTTTGGCCCTTGTTGGGTGAGTTTAGAAACTAAATCGGTATCAGCTTATGCTTTGGGTTCTATTTTAGGGACTTCTCTCCCTTTTGCTCTTTCTAAATTGCCGAAACGAATTGACAACCCGATAGTTAAACATACATTGCGTATATGGTTTCAATTTCGGAGATTTTTTGGGTTGACTCAATTCGTTTTAAATAGTCCTATTGTATCTAATTGTTTTTTTCACCCTTCCATTATAGATCAAGCTTATTCAGCTTGGAAAACTAAGGGATTACTAAGATTTTCTGATTTATTTTTAGATAATTGTTTCATGTCTTTTGAACAATTATCCAACAAATATAATTTGCCGAGATTTCATTTTTTTAGATATTTACAGATTAGACATTTTTAAGTTCTGTACTCACTACGTTTCCAAATTTTTTGCCTTCAGATACTTTGGAGAGTTTATTTGAATTAGACCCTTTTCAAAAAGGGCTTATTTCAAAACTTTATAATATAATTATGAAGATACGTTCAGAGCCCCTTTATAAGACTAAACAGGATTGGGAAAGAGAGCTTAGTTTTAGTATTTCTAGTGAGAATTGGGATAGAATTCTTCAATTAGTTAATACATCATCGTTATGTGCCAAACATTCACTAATACAATTTAAGGTCGTACATATGTACGTAGGTCGTACATATGTCCAAGGATAAATTAGCTCATTTTTACTCTCATACAAGTCCTATTTGTGATAGATGTCATTCTGAAATTGCGTCTTTAACTCACATGTTTTGGTCGTGTTCATTTTTGGAGAAATATTGGAAAGATATTTTTGATATTATTTCTGTGGTTTTGAATATTGATTTACAACCTCTTCCTATTACCGCAATTTTTGGTTTACCAATGTTAGATTCACTGCATTTATCTTCTTCAGCCTGTCAAATGATTGCATTTCTAACTCTGATAGCTAGAAGATCTATATTGTTGAATTGGAAAGAAATTGATCCTCCCACTGTATTTAATTGGTTCTCTCAAACTATGTTATGTTTAAATTTAGAAAAAATTAGAAGTGGTACTTTTGAGACTTCTATTAAATTTGAAAAGTTATGGAGACCATTTATTCAACATTTTCATATGATGTAATATGACCCTGTGCCAAGTTCATTTGATTTCCCAGTTTTCAGCTTATGTATTTTGAGAGGACCGGAAGTGACGGCATTGATGAATACTTATTTTTGTGAGATATTATAAACAGCCCGTTTTTTTTCCCTTCTTTTTTGTTTTTTTTTCTTTTATATTACTTATTAGTTATAGTTATTAGATTAGATTAGCTAGTTCTGCATTATATAAATTTTTTTTGTTTTTTTTTCTTTCTTTTTTCTGTTTTTTTTTATATTATACATTATGAAATATTTAGATTTACTATGTCCATACATATATCTTATGGCTTATGTCTTGGTAAACTCATTTATATTGTAACTATTATGTATGTTTTTTTTTCATATGTAATGGAATGTCTATGTTGGTAATTTCTTTATCAATATATCATCTGTATTCTGTCCATATTACTAATATTAATAAAAAGATTTAGAAAGAAAGAGAGGAGTTACAGGCAGGTGGTCACTCCGGGACCACGGGAGGCAGATAGGTGGGTTACAGTCAGGAAGGGGAAGAGGCAGGTACTAGAGAGTACCCCAGTGGCTGTACCCCTTGACAATAAGTACTCATGTTTGAGTACTGTTGGGGGGGACAGCCTACCTGGTGGGAGTGACAGTGGCCGAGCCTCCGGCACAGAGGACGGCCCTGTAGCTCAGAAGGGTAGGGTTAGAAGAAAGAGGTCCATAGTAATAGAGGACTCAATAGTCAGGGGCTCAGACAGGTGTTTCTGTGGAGGTGACCGGATGGTAATTTGCCTCCCTGGTGCCAGGGTTCAGGATGTTTCTGATCGCGTCCAAGATATCCTGAAGTGGGAGGGTGAAGAGCCAGAGGTCGTGGTACATGTAGGTACCAATGACATAGGAAGGAAAGGGGAAGAGGTCCTGAAACGTGAGTATAGGGAGTTAGGAAGGCAGTTAAGAAGAAGGACCGCAAAGGTAGTAATCTCGGGATTACTGCCTGTGCCACGCGACAGTGAGAGTAGGAATAGAATTAGGTGGAGGATGAATGCGTGGCTGTGGGATTGGAGCAGGGGGCAGGGATTCAAGTTTCTGGATCATTGGGACCTCTTCTGGGGCAGGAGTGACCTGTTCAAGAAGGACGGGTTACACTTGAATCTTGGGGGGACCAATATCCTAGCGGGGAGGTTTGCTAGGGCTACAGGGCGGACTTTAAACTAGTAAGATGGGGGGGTGGGGGCGGGAGACTATTTGAGGAGACTATGGGAGAGGAGGTTAGTTCACCTGTGGAGCAAGTAAATAGTGTGTGAGGGAGGAAAGGCAGGTGATGGAGAAGGGATGCGCTCAGCCCAAAGATGTAGGGGAGAAGAAAGAAAAAGATAATAAATTTGAATGCATTGTTAGGGATGGAAAGAGAGGAGGAGATGGAGAGTATCTTAAATGTATCTATTTTAATGCTAGGAGCATTGTAAGAAAGGTGGATGAGCTTAAAGCGTGGATTGATACCTGGAATTATGATGTTGTAGCTATTAGTGAAACATGGTTGCAGGAAGGGTGTGATTGGCAACTAAATATTCCTGGATTTAGTTGCTTCAGGTGTGATAGAGTAGGAGTGGCCAGAGGAGGAGGTGTTGCATTGCTTGTCCGAGAAAATCTTATGGCGGTGCTTTGGAAGGATAGATTAGAGAGCTCCTCTAGGGAGGCCATTTGGGTGGAATTGAAGAATGGGAAAGGTGCAGTAACACTGATAGGGGTGTATTATAGGCTACCTAATGGGGCGCGTGAGTTGGAAGAGCAAATGTGTAAGGAGATAGCAGATATTTGTAGTAAACACAAGGTGGTGATTGTGGGAGATTTTAATTTTCCACATGTAGACTGGGAAGCACATTCTGTAAAAGGGCTGGATGGTTTAGAGTTTGTGAAATGTGTGCAGGATAGTTTTTTGCAACAATACATAGAGGTACCGACTAGAGATGGGGCAGTGTTGGATCTCCTGTTAGGGAATGCGATAGGTCAGCTGACAGATGTATGTGTTGGGGAGCACTTCGGGTCCAGTGATCACAATAGCATTAGCTTCAATATAATTATGGAGAAGGACAGGACTGGACCTAGAGTTGAGATTTTTGATTGGAGAAAGGCTAACTTTGAGGGGATGCGAAGGGATTTAGAGAGAGTGGATTGGGCCAAGTTGTTTTATGGGAAGGATGTTGTAACGTTCTCCTTCGCGTGTCACGAACGCCGAATTTAACGTCGAGATAAACCAGTTAATAAGAACCAGATCGCAGTAAGATTAACCATTTACTGTTCACTCTTCACATTAACATATGGTGAAAACTGTTGATAAAACAATACAAGATTGATACAGTATTTGTTCCTTCCTTAATATCACATTTCAAGTGTAAATACTTGCAAAGGTGACTATAACTACATTACACTAAGGTGAAGTATACAGGGAGAGTTTACCTGCTCCATTGACTACTTTAAATACACTTCCATGCAAACTATCCGTGACTCTTTAACTAACGAAAGCATAAACATTATCTACCGTCGTTACTTCTAACAGGATCGGCATTAACATCTTAGTTCAATATATCGATTATCTATTAACTTACAGCGTTGCTCTCACTGTGATTTCTCATGCCTGCAAAACAACTTCTGCAGGTGAGCCTCGTGGTAAGCCCCCACCCTCGCGCTAATTTCAAACCGGTATTTTCCCACAAGACGCGGCGAAACTGGATGTGACGTCATCGCATGCCGATATATTTTACATGCAATGAATATACTTTAAACACTTCTAATTCTAACTAGAAAATTACTATCGAATGAATTACTAAGCAAAAATATTATAAACTAAATAACTGTCGTAAAGACAGCACAGATGTAATAGAGAAATGGAGGTAATTTAAGGGTGAAATTATGAGGGTACAGAATCTTTATGTTCCTGTTAGGGTGAAAGGAAAGGTTAAAGGTTTGAGAGCACCATGGTTTTCAAGGGATATTAGAAATTTGGTTCAGAAAAAGAGGGATGTCTACAATAGATATAGGCAGCATGGAGTAAAGGAATTGCTCGAGGAATACAAAGAATGTAAAAGGAATCTTAAGAAAGAGATTAGAAAAGCTAAAAGAAGATACGAGGTTGGTTTGGCAAATAAGGTGAAAGTAAATCCGAAAGGTTTCTACAGTTATATTAAAAGCAAGAGGATAGTGAGGGATAAAATTGGCCCCTTAGAGAATAGAGGTCAGCTATGTGTGGAGCCGAGGGAGATGGGAGAGATTTTGAACGATTTCTTCTCTTCGGTATTCACTAAGAAGAAGGATATTGAATTGTCTAAGGTGTGGGAAACAAGTAAGGAAGTTATGGAACCTATGACAATTAAAGAGGTGGAGGTACTGGCGCTTTTCAGAAATTTAAAAGTGGATAAATCTCTGGGTCCTGACAGGATATTCCCCAGGACCTTGAGGGAAGTTTGTGTAGAAACAGCAGGAGCTCTGACGGAGATCTTTAATATGTCATTAGAAACGTGGATTGTGCCGGAGGATTGGCGTATTGCTCATGTGGTTCCATTGTTTAAAAAGGGTTCTAGAAGGAAGCCTAACAATTATAGACCTGTCAGTTTGACATCAGTGGTGGGTAAACTAATGGAAAGTATCCTTAGAGATAGTATTTATAATTAGCTGGATAGACGGGATCTGATTAGAAGTAGCCAGCATGGATTTGTGCGTGGAAGGTCATGTTTGACAAACCTTATTGAATTTTTTGAAGAAGTTACGAGGAATGTTGACGAGGGTAAGGCAGTGGATGTAGTCTATATGGACTTCAGCAAAGCCTTTGACAAAGTTCCACATGGAAGGTTAGTTAAGAAGGTTCAGTCTTTAGGTATTAATGCTGGAGTAATAAAATGGATTCAACAGTGGCTAGATGGGAGATGCCAGAGAGTAGTGGTGGATAATTGTTTATCGGGATGGAGGCCGGTGACTAGCGGGGTGCCTCAGGGATCTGTTTTGGGCCCAATGTTGTTTGTAATATACATAAATGATCTGGATGTTGGGGTGGTAAATTGGATTAGTAAGTATGCCGATGATACTAAGGTAGGAGGTGTTGCGGATAATGAGGTGGATTTTCAAAGCTTGCAGGGAGATTTATGCCGGTTAGAAGAATGGGCTTAACGTTGGCAGATGGAGTTTAATGCTGAGAAGTGTGAGGTTCTACATTTTGGCAGGAATAATCTAAATAGAACATACAGAGTAAATGGTAGGGCATTGAGGAATGCAGAGGAACAGAGAGATCTAGGAATAACTGTGCATAGTTCCCTGAAAGTGGAGTCTCATGTAGATAGGGTGGTGAAGAGGGCTTTTGGAACGCTGGCCTTTATAAATCAAAGCATTGAGTACAGAAGTTGGGATGTAATGCTAAAGTTGTACAAGGCATTGGTAAGGCCAAATTTGGAATATTGTGTGCAGTTCTGGTCACCGAATTATAGGAAAGGTATCAATAAATTAGAGAGAGTGCAGAGACGATTTACTAGGATGTTACCTGGGTTTCAGCAATTAAGTTACAGAGAAAAGTTGAACAAGTTAGGTCTCTATTCATTGGAGCGTAGAAGGTTGAGGGGGGATTTGATCGAGGTATTTAAAATTTTGAGAGGGATGGATAGAGTTGATGTGAACAGGCAGTTTCCATTGAGAGTAGGGGAGATTCAAACTAGAGGACATGATTTGAGAGTTAGGGGGCAGAAGTTTAAGGGAAACACGAGGGAGTATTTCTTTACTCAAAGAGTGATAGCTGTGTGGAATGAGCTTCCTGTAGAAGTATAGGAAAGGCCAGTTCAGTTGTGTCATTTAAGGTAAAATTGGATAGGTATATGGACAGGAAAGGAGTGGAGGGTTATGGGCTGAGTGCAGGTAGGTGGGACTAGGTGAGATTAAGGGTTCGGCACGGACTAGGAGGGCCAAGATGGCCTGTTTCCGTGCTGTGATTGTTATATGGTTATAAAAATCCTGGTGTAGTTTCACAGGTACCACATGTACAGTTCTAATCTACATCTCTTTAGCTACCTTCCATTAACACAACATTGTCTTTTACATTCTTAATATTTCATTCTCTTGCTAAATTGGGTACATGCATAGCAAATAGCAAGTTTCAAAGCTGACTACATCTCTTGGCTACCTCTCATTAACATATATTAACACACCATTGTCTTCTACATTCCTAAGATTTCATCTTGGGTACATGCATAGCAAACTGACTACATAGTTTTGGTTACAAAGCAAATGATACAAGTTTTATACTCCATAATATTTTTATACTCCGATACATGCACATCTAGACTGAAAAACAGCTTTTTCTCCAGGGCTGTTGTGTAACTGAACAATAGGTGCTATGTACAATACAGAAACATAATTCTTGATGCTATTTTATATTTAATGTATTTTACAACATTTTCATGGGTGAGCCACTGTTTCTTTTAATTTCAGAGTTGTTTATTTTAATTCATTTGTAACATAAATGTCATTCTAAATAACTGATGTTATTTTAAATCTAGTCATTAGAGTTTTTAGTAATTGATTTGCCAGTCTGCACTGTTCAGTTTTGCACTGAATGGAGTAGCATTGCAATCTTATTGTCCTTAGCAATGACAATAAAGCTCTAACTAACTTGCAATCCTTACCTGTATATATGTCATTCAGGTAGCACTGAGTGCCAGGACAACCTTGCAGCACCTGGTCCATAGCTTTCTGCCACAGCGCAGATCAGATGCTACCCCAAAATTAAGCCTATTATAGTGATAAAGTTCTTTTTGAGTACTGTATTTATGGTGAGAAACACTTTGGACTCTTCCATCTCCATCTGTAGGTAGGTCTCAGTTAAGTCCACTTCGCACTCAGTTAAGTGTTTTCCTCCAGAAAGATTTGCAAAGACATCCTCTATCCTGGGAAACAGGTATTTATCTACTTTCAGTACTGGATTGTGTTACGACTGTGCCCCAACTCTGAGGGGCTGAATGGTACAAAGTAGCCCCCTCCTTTTTGAGAATCGCAAGATCGCTGTTAATTCGGGTCTGGGACCCAGGAAATGAGAAAGAGACATGCAGAATCCTCAAGGTTTGGAATGTGTCCTGGGCCTCTGAAAGACAAAGCCACGGATAACGGCCATTGTCTCTTGGAGACGGAATTGTGTATTGAGTACTGTACTATTTATTTGAAGCCCTCAGGGAATGACCAAAGTGGGCTGGTTGAGGGATGGCATCATTCCAACCTGATTGACATCTGAGACCCTGTGAGTAAGGATAAAAGAAGGTCTGGGGAACAACCCCTTTAGATGCACCAGGAGATTCGCTAGAAATCCCGTGACAGCGTTTAATAGCGACAGCCGGTGGGGCCCGCGTGCGTCCTTTCCCGTTGCCTGGGATTGGCGGGACTGACCACGGAAGAACGGCTTAGCTAAAAGGAAAAGGACACCAACGACATTTCGAAGGATCGACATCATAATAAAGGAAACTGGCAAGTTCCAAAATCTCTCTCTCTTGACTCCAACCAAAGGCTGCAGCCTGAATGAACTTGAGTGACTTTTATATTTCCATCGTACAATACATTATCCTCTAGACAACGATAGAGCTTATTTCTTATTGATTATTATTATACCCGCACTTTTAGATTTAGTATTGACGACATATATTTGTATGTTTGCATTGATATTATTTTTGTGTATTTTTATCAATAAGTACTGTTAAAAATAGTACCATCAGACTTCAACGGACCTCTTTATCTTTGCTGGTAAGTTACCCAGTTACAGGGTACATAACAGTTGATGGTGACCTTAAAGTCACCACAGGTCTAGACAGATCCATTCTCTTTGGCTCCTCTCAGTCTTGGAAAGAATTCCTTCAACCTCCATACAATCTAGCTCACTCGCTACTTTATCATGGGTGGTATAAGGAACTGAAAGGGCTTTGTAAAACTTGGGTGTGGTATTTTCATTCATCAATATTTTACCCTTGATATGTTTGAGTTTTCCAGTGCCATTTTGAACACTGCTGTGGCATCATCTAGTACCTTTCTTAATTTGCTTTCAGTTGACTCTATTACAGGGGATGTGGCATGCACATTGTGAATGGATCTTCAATCAAGTTGTCATTGTCTCAGCCATTCACAGCCCCACTATGTTGGCCCTCCCATTTGTTTTTACCCAATGTGACTTATTGGTTGTTGTATTTAACTGTTACAAATACCATTCCCACATGAGTTATCTTTTCTCCAGTATAGTTTCTTAGTTGGATATCTGTAGGCTTCAGTTTAGTATCTTTGAAATGCCGTTCAAATTCATTTTGTAGAATGACTGAAAACAGCTGAGCCAGTGTCCAATTCCATTTCAATTAAATTTCCTTTCACTTCTGGTATAAGCCATATTGTCCTTTGTTAGTTTTCACATTGTAAATCTCAAGCATAAGCAGCACTGTGTCATTCTCATCATCATAATTATCTTCAACAGCATGCTGATTAGTGCTCTTTTTGAAACTGCAACTTGACTTTTCATCTTTTTCTCTTCCCCGTGCAATGAATGACATGTTCTCTGTACATGTCTTATTTTGTTGCATTTTCTGCAAGTTTCACCCTTAAACCTGCATTGGTCTGGTATATGTGAGCTCCTGCAACAATGATAATGCAATTTGTTTGTTTAGGCCAGTTTCTGTTTAGATGTTGCAATTTTGTTTGTGCTCACTTTCATTCCTGACTCCAACTCAGATATGTCTCTGTCTGCTGTTTCTATTGATACAACCATTTCAACTCTCTCAAATGTAAGTTGTACTTCAGTTAGGAGGAGTTTTTGAATGCTTTCTTGAAAAATTCTACGAAGTAAGTGAACTCTTGGTGCATCATTAAGTCCAACATTAAACTGGCAATGCTCAATCTCTTCAATTCAGTCACATAAGCTTAAATGGACTCCCCTGCCTTCTGATTCTGCGTACGAAGTCTAGAGGGTATTGTAGTCAACAGTAGTTTGGGTTCTAAATGTTCCTGTATTACTTTCACAATATCAGCAAAGTTCATTTCAGCTGGTTTGCTTGAAGCAGTCAAACGTCTAAGTAAACTATGCCTTTCAACCCAATGCACTCAGCATATATGGCACACACTTCTCATTGGCTATTTCATTTGCTTTAAAATACTGCTTAATATGTTCAGTATACATATTTTAGCTAATCTTTTGTGCAATTGAACATGTCTTATCTTTACGATGTAGGCAACCATTTCTGCTTTGTTTTCCAAATTTAAGATTATTTCATCCGGGACTCACTGTTTATGAACCTGCAAATTTGTCAGTTTTCTGCCCTTTCTTTAAACTCTGTCTCACTGAGCTTTTTAAAAAAAAACAACTTGAATGCCTTACTGTGATTTAACAGGTAGGTATTCCTCTCTGATTTGTTTAAAACTTCCTTGTCACTACTGTTATGTTTTGATAACTCCAGACATTAATCAAAAGAAAAACACCAAGTTGGGATAACTCATGTACATTCTTAATTTTACATTTAGCACAAAACACTTATGACGTATGTCATTCATGCACTATTACATAAACCTGTGATAAATTATTTGAACAAAGAATGCTTAATCAAACAATATATTTACAATATTACTCAAATAGTACTGAAATATTAAATGCACAAGTCTGACTGTCATGGAGATGATTGAACCCATTTCAGTTCTTAGTGTTTTGGACACTTAAGAGCTTTTGTGTCTTCCATGTCTGAAACATAATTTATTTACTGAATCTGACAAGTAAAATGTACAGACAGGCACTCTCTAGTGAGAATCAACTCCCTGCTGAACTGATAGAAATCAGGGCAAAAAATTAGCTCCTAGAGGTACTCAGGAGGTCAGGCAGCATATGTAGGGGGAAATAGACAGTTGGTGCTTCAGGTAATGAACCTTCATCTGGACTGGAATTCGAGGGCAGGGCAGAAGTTACAAATCAGGCATTGAATGAAATAGATGAGCATAAACTTTACCACTGCTTTATATCAGAAAATATTATTTTTAATCATGTTTCCTTTTCTGTGATTTATTACCCCATAATGTGAGTGCTGATGACTGTCAGCAGTGCTTAAAATTAAAATAACTATATCTTAACAGATTGATTCCAGAAAAAAAAACTTAGATAATAAATTTTAAATATAACCCATGAATACTATTTTGTGGAGACTTCTAAAAATAATTTATGTTCTATAAATTAATTTAAGAAATATTAGTACAGTATTACCCATGTACATAGGTTAAATGTAAATTAAGTGCAATTTTTAAATTAAAAATAAGTTATTTCTTCATGGGGGGGGGGAGTCATCTTTCGGCAGTGCTAATTTTTTGAGTTATTTCTACTTGCATACAAAACCACAACATTTATCTTTACTTATTAAATATCTCATTGCTCTTATATCATTTTGTTATGTGTCTCTTGCAGCCTATTGACCTGACAAAATCCAATCTTTCAATTTATATATTCCATCTGAATGAAGAAGGTCCATCTGCTGAGGTTCTGGAAGGGGAAGAGGAGAATATGCCTGCATCAAATAACTGGCTCTTACCTGCTGGTATGTACCTCAATACCCAAAGCAATCTCCCAGTTAATACTTGTACAGTGACCGTCAGAGATCCTGATTTGAACAATTTTCAAAAAATATTCAAGCAGCCTATCATAATTCTGCATTTTATTTTAGTAGAACTTATAAATTATAGCAATCCTCATAGAGGGATCAGAAGTGCAGAGAGTGAGCAGCTTCAAGTTCCTGGGTGTCAAGATCTCTGAGGATTTAACGTGGTCCCAACATATTGATGTAGTTCTAAACAAGTCAAGACAGTGGCTATACTTTAATAGGAGTTTGAAGAGATTTGATATGTCAACAAATACACTCAAAAACTTCTATAATTGTACCGTGGAGAGCGTTCTGACAGGCTGCATCACTGTCTGGTATGAAGGGGCTACTTCGGAGTACTGAAAGAAGCTGCAGAAGGTTGTAAATCTAGTCAGCTGCATCCTGGGTACTAGCCTACAAAGTACCCAGGACATCTTCAGGGAGTGATGTCTCAGAAAGGCAGCATCCATTATTAAGGATCTCTAGCACCCAGGGCATGCTCTTTTCTCACTGTTACCATCAGGTAAGAGGTATAGAAGCCTGAAGACACACATTCAGCGATTCAGGAACAGCTTCTTCCCCTCTGCCATCCGATTCTTAAATGAACATTGAATCTTTGGACTCTACCTCACTTTTTAAAAAAATACAGTATTTCTGTTTTTACATGTTTTTAAAATCTATTCAATATATGTAATTGATGTACTTGTTTATTTTTTATATTATTTATTATTGGTATTGTTATTTTTTTCTCTGCTAGATTATTTTTTTCTTCTATATTATGTATTGCATTGAATTGCTGCTGGTAATTTAATAAATTTCACACCACATGCTGGTGATAATAAACCTGATTCTGATTTGAACACTAAATGTATAATGCTGGAAACATTCAACATGTGTATAGAAAAAAAAAGCAATTTAGTACTTCAGATTGTTAAACTTGCATTATTTGTGATCATGTTTATTTATTAGTTATGACCAAACTGTAGTGTTGTCTTGTTCAAAGGTTCTAAAATTCTCCACATGAAAGAGTTAAAAATTAGTTTTGGTACTATCTTTCAAAAGTGTTTGTAACTGGGATTAATATCACTGGAGTGAATTGCGCAATAGTTAATAGAAAACAAAGAATAAACTTGCCATTTTCAGGTTGAGAAGCTGTGTCCAGTGGTTGCCACAGAGACCGATATTTGGGCCTCAGTGGTTAACAATTTATAGCAATGATTTGGATGAGGATACCAGGTGGAATACACTCATTGGCCACTTTATTAGGTACACCGGTACACCTGATTGTTAATGCAAATAGCTACTCAGCCAATCACGTGAAATTGACTAAATACATGAAAACATGCAGGTAAGGTCGAGAGGTTCAGTTATTGTTCAGACCAAATATCAGAATGAGGAAAATGTGATTTAAGTGACTGACCATGGAATGGATGTACGTGTCTGATGGGATGGTTTGAGTATGTCAGAAACTGTTGATCTCCTGGGATTTTAACAGTCTCTAGTTTACAGAAAAAGGTGTGAGAAACAAAAACATGCTGTAAACTTCAGTTCTGTGGGTGGGGGGAAAAAAGGAAATAATAATTAGGCAATCAATATTGAGAACATATGAAGATTAATTGACAGTGAGCCCATAGGTTGTGGGAACAATTCATTGACGTGGCAAGTGAAGTTGAGTAAAGTTATTTATCCCCTCTGATTCAAGGGCCTGATGGTTGAGGGGTAATAACTGTTCCTGAAAATGATAAGAGTCCTAAGACTCCTGTACCACCTTCCTGATGGTAGCAGAAGAGAGCATGACATGGCCGGTGGGGGTTCCTGATGACACATGCTGCTTTGTGTCAACGCTCTGTAGATTTGCTCAATGATGGAGATGGCTTTGCCCATGATGGACTGGGCTGTATCCACTATTTTTTTTTGTAGGATTTTCTGTTCAAGGGCATTGGTGTTTCCACACTAGGCTGTGATGCAGGCATCGCACATCTCTAGAAATTTGTCAAAGTTTTAGATGTCATGCTGAATCTTCACAAACCTCTAAGGAAGTAGAAGTGTGCCAGGCCCAGGACAGTCCTCTGAAGTGATAATACCAAGGAATTTAAAGTTGCTGACTCTTTCCACCTCAGATTTCCCCGATGACTTGGCTCATGGACCTTCGGTTTCCTCCTTCTGAAGTCAATAATTAGCACCTTGATCTTGCTGACATTAACTAAGGGGTTGCTGTTGTGGCACCACTTAGCCAGATTTTCAGTACCTTCAATTCAGGAACGGAAGGGTTATCATATATGGTACATTTGATAGTTCTGGGTCTGTCTTGCTGGAATTCAGAAGTATGAGGGGAGATCTCGTTGAAACCTTTTGGATGTTGAAAGGCCTAGACAGAGTAGATGGAAAGGATGTTTCCCATGGTGGGAAAGTAGGACAGGAGGGCATAGCCTCAGGATAGAGGGGCGCCTTTTCAAAACAGATGTGGGGAAATTTCTTTAGCCAAAGGGTAGTGAATTTGTGGAATTTGTTGCCATATGCAGCTGTGGAGGCCAGGTCGTTGGGTGTATTTAAAGCAGAGGTTGATAGTTTCTTGATTGGACATGGCATTAGAGGTTACAGGGCGAAGGCCAGGAACTGGGGTTGAGGAGGAGATGGATCAGCCATGATTGAATGGCAGAGCAGATCAGATGGGCCAGATGGCCTAAGTCTGCTCCTATGTTTTATGGTCTAATTCCCTCCTATATGCTCTGATTCTGCCTATTTACAGTGGTGTTGTCAACGAACTTGAATATGGCATTGGAGCTGCACTTACCTACACAGTCGAAAGTGTAAAGTGAGTAGAGTACAGGGCTAAGCACACAGCCTTGAGATGCACCTGTGCTGATGGAAATTGTGGAGGAGATGTTGTTGCCAAATGAGGGCATCGAGGATCTAATAACACAAAGAAGTGCTGAGGCCAAGGTCTTAAAAGCTTAATGCAAAACTTTACTACTATTTGGGACAGACTCAATTGATAAGACATCTGTGTTACATGATTCTGTGATTTAGGAACAGTGCCTTTAGTTTATCTCTTTTTCTGCTTTTAGTACCTTGTTAGATCCTTTGCAAGCCTTTCAAATTAATCTTTTGTTGCAATCAGCCATTTTTTCAAGGTAGCAGAACACATTTTGAGGAACAGAATCAAATTGCTTCTTGGTAAAAATAATTAATTATTTATATATTATCTATATATAATTTTTGACGCTCTTAGTTTAAAGATAATTATTAAAATCAAAAATCTTTACAAGATTTTATGAAACTGTTGAAGGTATCCTTCAATTCATATCTGGAAGATGTACAGCACTGACTGTTCAGGCTATTTTTGAATCTAATTGGATTATGCTGACCTGTCTGCAAAGAATAATGGTCAAATTTACTTTAGCTATTTATAAGAATCATGGTATGCATGTTATCTGACTGGTAATTTATTGTGCTAATAATGTGTTATAAAGGAATTTTCCATCATATACAGGAGTACTTATAGAAAAACAGCTATATGTTTTAGAAATTTATGCACTGAAGTTATTGCTATATGTCACTAAATATACTTTTTAAAATCCCATCTTTATAGGTGAATTTCATGGACTCTGGGAGAGTTTGGTATATGATAGTGAAGTTAAATCACAAGTAAGTGATTCCAAAAGTTACAACACTACATTGGTTTTGTAGAGTTTATTTATAGTGTTACTGTTTTAGACTTGTAGATGCATTTAGGAATATTTATTTGGAATACCCTCAAAAATATTAATTTCATTCAAATTGCTTTCTGATATATTTCTAATATTCTATATCAGTCCTTCATGTTGCTATCAATCTCCCCTCATTTCTTTAAAAATAACCTTCGATGCTTCAGTGCCATCAGGAATACTCACTTGCAAAATAATTCCCTGGAAAGTTATCGTTGGTCATGAATTGTAAAGCTCTATTGGGTATTGATAATCATTGGAACAATATCTCAAAAGTGGTCAAATGTGCAGCTGTATAATTGTAGAAATGCAGAGACTGAGAAGAGGACAATAGTTTTAAACTTGAGCCAAAGAACGTCAAGAAGCCAGGAATAATGATATTGATAGGATAAGAAATGGTTAGGGTGGCGGGGCAGCATAGAATTTTCTACATGTACAGTAGGAGCAGGAAGGTGTTTAATAATCAGTACTGTGGATGTTTAAATGCAATAAAACAATTGTTTTTGGCAGTTTTCTCTATTTTTTTAAAAGTCTGATTGAATTTATCTACTTTTTTTTTAAGTATGCTTGAACTGGATATTCTTTTACATGCTAACCTACAATAACTAATTTCTTCCAGTTACTTGACTACGTCTCAACCACCTTGCTGTTTTCTGACAGAAATGTTGACAGCAATCTGATTACATGGAATCGAGTGGTGCTGCTCCATGGTTAGTTAGTCTTGGCGCGTTTGCTGTTATTAATATATTTTGTTTTGGTACCCCAGTCAATTTGACATGCTCCATCTCCTAATATTACTGCCATCAGTGGATCCTCTATGCATCCGGGTATTTGTTCATGTAGATATCGATTTCCTCCAGATTTTAAAACCATTTTGGTAAGGATAATGTATCTAAATTGGAACTTTCAAAATGCAGTGGTTTGTGAGATTAGAAATTATAGTGCATACTACCACATTTAATCTGATATTTTTTAAGTATTTTCTCAGCTTTAGAACCACTATAAAATTGGGTAAAAGAACAGGGTCAAAACTGATGTTTCTTTTCTTTTCAACACTCCAGTCAGTAAAGGGTAAAACTGTTAGGTTTCCTGCTCTTTGTACTTGTCAATGTTTTGTATGGAAAAATATGCCAATGTGACTCCCTCTACACTGAGACCTGATATAAATTGCCAAAAGCAGAACTTTACTGTGGCCAACCATGTTAATTCCCATACCTATTCCTGTTCTGACATGTTGGTCCATGGTCGCTTCTTCCATCACAATGATGCCATTCTGAGGGTGGAAGAGCAACACCTCACATTCTGTCTAGGTAGCCTCCAACCTGATGGCATGCACATCAATTTCTCTTTCTGGTAATTTTTTCCCTCCACCCCCTTCCCTCTTCTTCTTGCCGCCTCTTCTCATTTGCCTATGACCTCCTCCTTGCCTTTTTCTCATGATCCACTCTCCTATCAAATTCTCTTTTCTCCAGCCCTTTACCTTTCCCGCCTGACTTCATTTATCACCTTCTAGCTTGTCCTCCTTCTCCTCGCCCCACCTTTTTATTCTGGTATCTTCCCCTTCCTTTCTAGTCCTGAAGAAGGGTCTCAGCCCAGAATGTCGACTATTCATTTCCATAGATGGTGCCTGACCTGCGTTTCTCCAGCATTTTGTATCTGCTGTGGATTTCCTCATATCTGCAGAATCTCTTGTATTTAGTGTAGATATTTGGTGAACAATGAGTCTGCACTCTGGAAATCATTAGAAAGCGATGATGTAAAACAGGAGTCGAAAATAGAATGCTAGGTAGTTAAGAACACTGCATGTTGGTGTCAAGCACTTTGAGACAGTTAGATTTGAACAACAATGTTATCTTCTGTTTTACAACCATACTATTTGATTTGAGCAACATACACAAAATCTGCTTGACCGATCTGCTTTAGAAACAGTTTAAGATTCTGCATGGATAATGCAGAAAATATTTTCCAGCTGTACAAAGAGCTTTTTAAAAAAAAATTAAAGATTGTCTTTTAAAGGTGAAAAGAAAATGATGAAAATAGAACAGCCAAGTGTATTCTTTGCTTTATTAGATCGTGACCCAAAGGAAATGGACAAATTGTTTAAAGGAACTTAGCTTACAGAAAAATACTTAAGCTTTTTCACAGAGGTACAGAATTTGCGTTCATGACTGCTGCATAAAATCTACACTTTAAGTTGAAATGAGGAAATTTTTTGCGGATTATATGGGCTATTGTGGTTCCTTCTGTGGAAATGAGCTAGCTGGGAGGGAAGTGAAAAAAGTCATTCCAAGATTGATTGCCTCACGCTTCCCTGAGGGTTGGTTACCTGGGTCCTCTGCTCTTAAGAGCCTCATCCTCTCCTATCTTTACCTTTTCTTTCAATTATGCCTCCACTTCCCATTTGAAATTTGCTATTAAATCTGCTTTGTGCAGCGCATTCCTGATCACAATGCAGTAATCACAACAAGATAAGTGTTAATATGATACTGTTTTGTCTCTTTAAAATAGGTCCTCCAGGAACTGGGAAAACGTCTTTATGTAAGGCACTGGCTCAAAAGCTCACTATTCGATTTTCTCACCGGTGAGAGTTCACAAAATTAATGTTATATTGAATTAAGCTATTTCAATAAACTTGAGTGTTCTATGTTTATTTGCTGGCATTTAACAAAAAAAAACTACTGTAAGTGAAGAGCACAACTGGTATTTTTAAGATTCAAGATTCATTTATTATCAAAGAATATATAAATTATAGAAGCTTGAGATTTGTTTGCTCACAGGTAGCCACGAGGCTAGAGACCCGAAAGAGCCTAATTAAAAGGAAAAAATAATAAAAATAAAAGACCAACACTCAATGCACAAGAGAAAGATAAAAATACTAATCATGCAAACAACAGCATTCCAAATGAAAAATTAGTCCTTGGATCTGAACTCAAGAGCAGACCCAAAGCCTAGCTGATCAGTTCATGATATAATCAAGCATGGAACACAGCAGCTGGGGTAGTCTTCATGGCCTCAGTGCCATGGAGATGACCTTTGCAGAGATATGAGTGAAATTGGCTCTCATCTTGACCGACGCCCTGTCTTTTCAGTCTATCTGGGCTGGTGTTTAAGTTGACCCAATGACAAAAAGCGAATGACTCCACGCCTTAGAGAGAGGAGTGAAGATTGTGGAGAGTGAGTGAAATTGGCTCTCACCTCCGATCTGGGCCAGTATTTAAATTGTATAAACAGTGTATAGTACCTCACATTTAGACCCAGTTACCGCTGCTACAAAAGGCACTGGGCCTAGATTGCACTACCCAGCGATTTTATTGAGCCATATTTAATTTAAAGTTGTTAGTGTGAATGACATGAGAAATATGGAGACTTTTCATCAGTAATTGAAAATAATTGAGGAGGCTAATAAAATCAAATATGTTATTGCAACTGTGTCTTTCAGGTACCGGTATGGACAACTAATTGAAATCAACAGCCACAGTCTCTTCTCCAAATGGTTTTCAGAGGTAAATATGTCCAGTACTTTTTCACATTTTTGTGATTATTTTCTTGTAAAACAAAAATGAACTTCCAAACAAGAAATTGCAATCTTACAAGCCTTGCCTTTTACACCCCAGAATCTTGCTTTAAATTGCTCTTGCTAAATATTTTCAGTTTTGATCACTAAAGCTAATTATTTAAGATAATTATGGACTGAAGTTTAGTAAATCTATCATGCCTGCTGGTTATTTTATCAATTCTAAGCTGATATTTGTGTCTAATTTCTCTTTCATATGTCCTAGATGAGTGGAGAAAAAATTAGGCTTCGCAATAGTTGAGCCTAATTATTCATAAGATCATTAGCAGTACTGTCAAGCACATTAAACAAATATATGCAAATGAGCTGCCAGAAATTTAGGAAAATGTCCCATTACTCTCTTTGCCATCCACAAGCTTAGATTTTGCATTCTGTGACTAGTATATTATTGTCAGGGTTTGTACTTGCTGTGTTATCAGCCATGAGTGAACTGTAGCCAATGTTTCTGCTTTGAAGGATTTGATAAAGAATGGAGGGTGATTAGCATAAATCTTGGGTCACTTGCAAGGCCATCTTGAAAGGCTGTGCTCTGAAAAACAGTGAGGGGAGTGCATCCTGATCCTTGCACTCAGATCTGCATAGAACCATACCTTCCAGTGTGGAAACAGTGGAACATTATACCATCTGCGTCACGTGAATTGATATTAATTTTATGTATTTTGGACGTATGCACAAATGTTTGTGATTTAGTGAGGAGTTATCACAGGTATGTTATATTTGGGCATGAGACTAGATCAGAATTGTGCACAAATGAGGGTGTGGAACACATACAGATGCACTGCATAATTTAACTTCTAACCCTGAATTGTTTTATTCCGTGAAACCATTGCTTTCATTTTGCAACAGTGATGTAGTTTCCTACTAACTGAATTTTGATTAAAATATCATTTAAACAGAGTGGAAAACTTGTTTCAAAGATGTTTCAAACTATTCGGGACTTAATAATGGATGCAGAATCCCTTGTATTTGTTTTAATTGATGAGGTAAGATGATTCAACAGTACTACTGAAAATTTCAGATTACCTTGGGTAGATATTTTCTAGATTGTTTTTGCTTTGAATGCAATGATATAAAGTAGAAAGAAAATTCAACAAGAGCACAAGTTCCACCACAGAACATAATTGTCCAAGTACTTCTGTGCTACAAGTTCTGAGTTGTCTTCTAAATCTTATTTATGCAGATATGGCTTAAACTGATTATCTGCCCTTGTACCAACAAAGGGCCAGTTTTACAGTAATTTTATTTCATTCTAATTCACCAGAAATTTACCATTACCATTGAATATTTAGTAACTTGCTTTTGCTTTCCACTTTTCATGTTTGTATTGCTAATCCTTGATTTGTGCTGTTTATCATCATTGGGAACAACAAAAGTGGAGAAAATTCTTTTAATAAATCTAGGTGATTCATTCTAGGTCATGAGTTTCAAAGTTGAATTTGCAATCCTTGGAAATATGAAGAGATCTAAACAGGCTGTCGAATTAATTTTTCTTTCATATTTCAGAGTAACTTCCTCCATTATCCACAGAGGCAGTGCATTGGTAACTTGTAATGTGTTGTTCAATATGCTTTTTTTAAAAAAAGAAGTGATATTCCTGCCCTTCTCTAGTGAAATGTCATTAAAAGCAGAACTTATCAAAGGATGTAAAAATTAAATCTATTATCACAATTATGCTAAAGTTCCTGTGACATTTTTATTTTAACTGAAGGAGAAATTTGATTATAACTTTATTTTTGGAAGAGCAACTGTTTCATGATCTTTGCTGTCTCTTGTGCTGCAGGTTGAAAGTTTGACAGCTGCCAGGAATATTTCAAAGGCTGGCACAGAGCCATCTGATGCCATTCGAGTAGTTAATGCTGTATTGACACAAATAGACCAGATCAAAAGGTAAACATAATTCCTATAGTTTAACTAGATGACTAACCACATATAGTATAACCGCCTCTGCAGTCTCTAATTATTAGTTTTAAAGGTTTTCTCTTTTGTTCTAGTGGTTATATGCTTTGCAGCAGAGTAATCAATCCTCTGGTAGCAGTACAGATAAGCATGCCAACAGTGGCCTAACCTCCTGTTTTGACCTGCAATGCAGCATCACTTACTGTGATGCAGAAGGAGGTTGTACAGTCCATTGGACCTATTTTGGTTCCAAGCAGAACAATCCCATCAGTCTCATTCCTATACCCATCAACAGTTTAGAGTCTCAAGTATGATAACTGATGCCAGGGCAACTGAAGACCGGTTGAAAACATTCATATACAATGGTTTATGAACTTGTAATACTTAAGGCATATGTTGATATTTCTGAGTGTTCAGAATTTAAGTGCCAGCATTGAAAGCCTCATGGTGCATGGGGCCTCTCTTCAGGTGTGAATTCCATGAATTAGTATATTACACTCCTGGTTGGTGAATCTGGGGGCATGCTTCTAACACTCCCTACACATTTGTCATCCCTGGCATCACATCCTTTTTTAGAGTCTGACAAGGTTCAATGCCAACTGCCTTTTTAAATACTGAAGTCCTGCTCAATTAGTTGAAATTGATTATTGGGAAGCTTTGTAACCATAACTGCAAAGTGGTTGTATCTAAACATTCGTATCTGAATGCTTCCAACAAAAACTACAGAATTCTACTTCAACAGTTCTATTAATCAGTTAACAGATACCATTTCCAGGTAGTTTTCTATCTTTTAAATTTATAGGGTTTTAATTGTACTTTTATTTGTATGGTATTTTACACCATATAAGCTTGATAATTATAAATATGATAAAATTGTACTCTTAAGAAACTGAGTTCAATTCATTGCTAGGCTAAAAAGTGTGACAAGTTTATGTATTCAAGCACTGAACTTGATTTTATTTCCATTTTAATTTAAATGTCCCTTACTTGTACATTATCTAGCTTTATCAGTAATAGTTTAAAACAAATGACTTGCTGTATGGTTTTGACTGGAAAGGGACATTTTGCAGGAAGGACAGCAGAGCAGCAATGGCTGGAGTTTCTGCGAAAAATGAGGGAAGTGCAAGACAGATATATTCCAAATAAGAAATTTTTAAAGGGAAGAAAGACACTACTGTGGCAGACAAGTGAAGTCAGAGCCAAAATAAAAGCAAAAGAGAGAGCATACTAGGAAGCCAGAGCTAGTGGGAAGACAGAGGATTGGGAAGCTTTAAAAACTTGGAGAAGGAAACTAAGAAAGGAAGGAAAAGATGAATTATGAAAGGAAGCTGGCGACTTATATCAAAGAAGATACTAAAAGCTTTTTTAAGTATATAAAGGGTAAGAGTAGAGGGTAGATATAGGACCAATACAAAATGACGCTGGAGATATTGTAATGAGAGATGGCAGAGGAAATGAATGCATATTTTGCATCAGTCTTCGCAGTGGAAGATATCTGCAGTATACTGGACATTCAAGAGTGTCAGGGAAGTGAAGTTTGTGTAGTGAGAATTACGACTGAGAAAGTGCTTAGGAAGCTTAATGCTTTGAGGGTGGATAAATCTCCTGGAATGCACCCTCGGGTTCTGAAGGAAGTAGCTGGAGAGACTGTGGAGGCATTAACGGTGATCTTTCAAGCATCGATAGAATCTGGCATTGTACTGGATGACTGAAAAATTGCAAATATTACTCCACTATTTAAGAAGGGTGGGAGGCAGCAGAAAGGAAACTATAGACCTGTTAGCCTGACATCAGTGGTTAGGAAGTTGTTGGAATTGATTGTTAGGGATAAGATTATGGTGTACCTGGAGGTACTTGACAAGATATGACAAGATAGTCCAAAGCCAGCATGGTTTCCTGAAAGGAAAATCCTTCCTGACAAACCTAATGCAATTCTTTTGAGGAAATTAAAAGCAGGGTAGACAAAGGAATACTTGGATTTTCAGAAGGTTTTTGACAAGGTGCCGCACATGAGGCTGCTTAGCAAGATAAGATCTCAAGGAATTACAGGGAAGTTACTAGCATGAGTGGAGCATTGGCTGATTGGCAGAAAACAGAGAGTAGGAATAAACAGATCCTATTCTGGCTTGCTGCCGGTTACCAGTGAAGTTCCACAGGGGGCAGTGTTGGGACCGCTGCTTTTTACGATGTATGCCAATGATTTGGGCTATGAGATGAATGGATTTGTGGCTAAATTTGTCAATGAGATAAAGATAGGTGGAGGAGCGGGTAGTGTTGAGGAAACAGAGTCAGCAAAGAGACTTGGATAGTTTAGGGGAATGGGTAAAGAAGTGGCAAATAAAATACAGTGTTGGAAAGTGTATGGTCATGCACTTTGGTAGAAGAAATTAATGGGCAAACTATTAATTAACTGGGGAGAGAATTCAAAAAGCAAAGGGACTTGGGAGTCCTTGTACAAGGTACCCTAAAGGTTAATCTCCAGGTTGAGTCGGTTGTGAAGAAGGCGAATGCAATGTTGGCATTCATTTCTCAAGAATATAAGAGCAGGGATGTGATGTTGAGGTTCTGTAAGGCACTCGTGAGATGACACTTGGAGTATTGTGTGCAGTTTTGGGCTCCTTATTTTAGAAAGGATATACTGACATTGGAGAGGGTTCAGAGAAGTTTCACGAGAATGTTTCTAGGAATGAAAGGGTTACCTATGAGGAATGTCTGGCAGCTCTTGGGCTGTATTCCCTGGAGTTCAAGAGAATGGGGGGGGGGAGGATCTCATAGAAACATTCTGAATGTTATAAGGCCTGAACTGATTAGATATGGCAAAGTTATTTCCCATGGTAGGGCATTCTAGGACAAGAGGGCACGACTTCAGGATTGAAGGGACGTCCATTTAGAACAGAGATGCGGAGAAATACACTATTCAGAAGGTGGTAAATCTGTGGAATTTGTTGCCACAAACAGCCGTGGAGGCCAAGTTATTGAGTGTATTTAAGGCAGAGATAGATAAGTTCTTGATTTGCCAAGGTATCAAAGGGTATGGGGAGAAGACAGGGGAGTGGGGATGACTGGAAGAATTGGATGGTTGAATGGCGGAGAAGACTCGATGGGCTGAATGGCCTACTTCTATATCTTATGGTCTTAATGTCATATCCATTTTAATAGGAAGTCCACGATTAAGTATTTGAAGAACCAATTACAGTACTTGCTGAATGACATCCTCAAAACTGAATCAAATTAATTTAACTTTAATGTTTGATTAACAGATATTGCCAATTTCTGGTGAGAGGATTTTGAAGCAATGAATAGATGATACTCTAGGAGTTGACTAGAGGAGTTGAAAAATGTATTTTTACTACATCTGACCATTAGACTACGCACATACAAAGCTTATTGACTTGATAGAGAATGCTGGCAGGCATATTGAAATGATTTGTTTACAGTAAGAAAATGTAGTTCACTCAGTTTGCTAATTAATTTTGGTTTCTGAACAATGTTCCCTCTAAGGTGAGCCAATCATTTGCTACTAGCGCACAAAGGAATTTAAACAGTGCACAAAAGGTTGTCACCCTCTATCTCATTGGCATGTTAAGTACATTTTGCGATCATACACAGTCACATTTTCTTTTCTGGTTTCTTTCATGGATGGTGTTGACAATGTGGAGTTTGTGCTGATTTGTCTGCAGATTTCAGAACTGGTTTATTTATACTGTTTTTATTGAAGAAAATATTGATTCACTCTGAATTCCAAAGAAGCAAACGGTGTGAAGCACAGAAGAACTGCTTGTTCATTTAAAGTGGAATGGCTTAATGAAAGAGTAGAAACTGCTACACCGATGACACCTGAGATCAGGAACGTGCAGCTACGAGAAATATTTATATACAATACAGAAACTGGTGTTACCTGTGTGTATTGTCATGATGCAGAAGTTGCTGGAGAAATTGCAAGTGGGAAGAAGTGAAGTGATATTTGGAAACTTTTTAAAGTGTTATTTATCAAGCAAATCTATATGGATAGTGTGTAAAAGTTCCAGCGAGGAAATCCTTCATTACCTGCTACAGGCCTGCTGTTGTGAGAGTGCAGATGAACAAGAGTGAAAACGATGAAACAAAGAGGAGATCGAAGGTCTTGGTGACAGTGCTTTGCTAGTTGTTAGAATGAATACCTCTATATATAAAATTCATGCACACATGTCACTGGGCAAAAAAATTGCACAGCACAGGATTTTTGTGCAGATTGGTGAACTACATATACCCGTCTGGACACGCCCATCTGCTGACTGCTCCTGTGGCTCCTCCCACAGACCCCTGTATAAAGGTGATTGGAGGCACTGCTCCTCCCTCAGTCTCCAAGATGTTGTGTGGTGGTCTCTTGCTACTAATCGTGGTCTCTTGCAGCTAATAAAATTGATGCACCATCAATAACTCAGGACCACGAGCTATAATCCCCGGGGAAATGGACAGGTGGAGAGGGAGAATGCCATGGTGTGGAAGGCCACACTCTTAGCACTTCAGTCAACGGGATTGCTGGTGTCTTGCTGGCAGGCGGTCCTCCCTGAGGCACTCCACTCCATCCGCTCCCTGTTATGCACATCCACCAATGCCACCCCTCATGAGCGACTCTTTTCTTTTCCCAGGAAGTCTGCCACTGGGACCACCCTACCGGTTTGGCTGATGTCCCCAGGGCCAGTGCTGCTCCGGAAACATGCAAGGAGCAATAAATACCCTCCGAAGGTCGAGAGGGTTCACCTCCTTCATGCGAACCCCCAGAATGCCTACATTGTCTTACCTGATGGGCGGGAGGACACGGTCTCCATCCGTGACCTGGCGCCCGCAGGAGCACCAGACCCCTACCCCGAACACTCCGCAGTGACTATGAACCCCGTAACCACCGAGGTGTATACCCACGAGACACTGCGCACACCAAGCTCTACACAGACTCCTCACGACACTCCCATACCGGGTGCCTCGCACACGCATGAGGGATTACTGACGCCTAATGGGCTGACACCTGAAGTCAGGCCGCAGCCAGCATAACCACCGTCACCGGTGCAATCACCACCCACACTGGTGCTACATAGATCGCAACGACAGATTCGACCGCCTGATAGACTTAACCTGTAAACATACTTGTAAGAAACTTCGCTCCATGGGGACTCTCTTTTAAAACAGGGGGGGGGGGATGAATGTGGTGAACTACGTATACCTGTCTGGACACGCCCCTCTGCTGACTGCTCTTGTGGCTCCTCCCACAGACCCCTGTATAAAGGCGGTTGGAGGCACAGCTCCTCCCTCAGTCTCCAGGATGTTGTGTGGTGGTCTTTTGCTACTAATCATGGTCTCTTGCAGCTAATAAAAGCCTATTGTTTGCCTCTTGTCTCCGAGAGCTATTGATGGTGCATCACATTGGTCATTTAAAAATTAGAGGGAACATTGCTTTTAAACTGTACTACCTGGCTTCTTTGGTGACTGGGCAGAGGTTGCAAACTTGTCATGTAAAAATTGCTGCATGATCCTACAGCCCATCATTTTTTAGCATATGACAAGAGTGGTGTAGTGGAGGGAAATTAAGAATAGGAAATAAATTATTTGCCAGATTGTTTTTTAAAAAAGGTGGTAGTGGTTAAGTTTTAAGGACTGAATGATCTGAATTGGATTACCAACTTTAGTATCATGACCCTTGTATTAGCTCCTCTGGGCACATATATTTAAGTCAATGAAAATCTTATTTTCTGAAATAAAAATAGTGAAGTGGTCAGGTATAATGAATTTTGGCACAAAACCAGATTGTGTGAGTGAGGAACTGTCAGAGCAACAAGTTGAATGGCAAAAAGTTGCTTGAGTTATTTGCCAATGAAGAAAAATTAAACACAAACCAGGCCCATGTGAGAATGTAGGTATGAAGTTACTTATGAATAAATCCTTTTGTAGATGAACTAATCTTTCTGATAATTGTGATGATGAATTTTAATTTTATAGAAGTTGCTATTAGTGTTTTAAGCTTTCTAATTAGAAAAATATAGAAACTATGGAAAGTGTAATTACAAAGTAAAATTTATCAATTGCTTTGTAACTAAGTTAAACATGATATCTCCAGTCAATTAAAAATTAACAAATTTGGTAATGATTGACCCATTATGTGCATTTCGCCCTCTATCAGCTTACTTGGGGATGGAGGCAAATAATGGTAAAATTGTTCTGATGCATGATCTTTGTGGTGTAACCACAAACTCAACACTTCAGGATGTAACTCTCTTCCATTTAAATTCTCTGTCTGTGCTATTAAACTAACAAAGCTTTTGTTCACAAGTTGTTAATTTCTCTCTAAAAGATTCCACATTTTTCTCCATTCTGTTGCTTAGATTTCCTAATGTGGTAATTCTAACAACATCAAATATCACAGAAAAAATAGATTTGGCTTTTGTGGACCGAGCAGATATCAAGCAATACATTGGGCCACCATCTGCTGCTGCCATCTTTAAAATTTACCTTGGTTGTCTAGAAGAATTGATGAAGGTATGGTACTGACTGCTAATGTGAAGTATGCATGTCATTTCATGTTTAGATTGTAAAGTGAATTTCTTTTGTGAGGCTAGACCATAACAGCAAGATGAACTACCTTACAGAGTTTTATTTATTTTTAGCGTCAAATCATCTATCCCAGACAGCAACTGCTGACGCTGAGAGAATTGCAGATGATCAGTTTCTTGGAAAATGATGTATCAAGGTTGAGTTTGGCACTCAGGAATATTGCAGCGTGAGTTCCATGTACTGATATTTCCTCATTGGGTATTATTCACAACTTAGTTGCCATGTAACAAATCTGTGAAGACTACATAAATCTTCAATCTATTTTGTTTTCAATATGCTTGATAATAGAAGAAAAATAAGGTACTGCATGGTAATAGTTATATTACTGGATAATTCAAAACTAATTGGTGGTTCTTGATTGATTTCCAAAAGCTATCAAATAATTAGTATTTCCCCTGCCTTCTGTTCCTTGTTATCATTTGTGCATGACAGCAGAAATGCTTCATTTTAAAAACAGTGTTGTAAGGCTAAGTAGCTGGACATTCTTTGCAATTGTCCTGTGAATTTCCCCACACCACCGAATATGAAAATAGCTGACATCTGCTCCTCACTGCTTATGCTGGAAGATTCAGGGGATGTGACTTAACCCTATATCACTCTATCGAACACTTTGTCATGTTGTGATTGAAGCTTCATAGCAGAGTAGTTTTCAGTTTTTTGACCTGAAACATTGAGATTAAATTATCCATTAGTTTGAAGGCAAATGTTAGAGCTGTTGCCCTTCCATTATTAAATAAGCCACAAAAAGATACTGTTATATGATCTTGATACTGTGTCTCATTAGGAATGTACAACCAGGTTCTAGCTGTGACTAACGTGCTATCAACACTTACATAAGATCTGATGTGTGAATTAAAATTTTCATCGTGGTGATTTTTCCATATTTTTGTGAAATTCAGGAAAAGTGAAGGACTTAGCGGACGAGTTTTGCGAAAGCTACCATTTCTAGCTCATGCGCTGTTCATTCGGGTAGGTTTCTTTAGCCATTTGTGATAGATGGATGGATACATGATGTGTAAATATTTTATGTACACTCACCTGAAATGTGGGTGTAGCTAGATACAGTTGACTCTGGTGTTACTTGGCCAGGAAGTGATTCCTTTTAGTTAAATTTGTATAAGCAAAATATTTTGGGTTCTATAGGATGATGGGTGGGGAATATCAAGATGCATTGTCATTGCTCAGCAGTTCTCGGGTAACATCCTTGAAGAGTGACACAGTTTATGGTTCGAATTTGGATAATAGATCTGCAACTTGTAATACTGAACTCCTCACTCTGTAAGTTCTGCTTGTCATGCAGAATTCTTCTGATATTCTGGTAACCCTTCTCTGATATTTTGTTTGATTACTACTGAAGTTCTGCTTTAACATGAAATTTTATTAAGTTGATCAGATTATGCAATGAAAAATATTGCTATGATTCATTGTTCTTAAACACAAGCGTATCAAGAATTCTCAGCTTCTCAGTATTGTCAGTTTTGGTGTGAAATCCTTTATTTGGTGTGACTGCCTTGCAGAAGCATTACTGAGAATTGCGATGTGCCCTCATGAGTTTCATAATTTTCCTTCTACTCCCTTTGTATGGAGTCGTCATATCCACCTCAACTACTTCAATGGATGCTCCATTTGCTTTCTGGTTCAATGAAAGCTGCCAATCAGTATACAATGGCATGTCTGCAATTTTCTGTCCGTAGCAAGTGCTTGCTTCAGATTTTAAAATTCGACCATTGGTATGGGGGTGAGTTTCACTTCAAAATTTCCAGGGTCAGCATTTGCACACAACCATTTAAAATTATCAGAATACATGCATTATTCTTCTGCCAGACAAAAACTAAACAAAATTATGACATTCTGAAAATAATTAGTCTCTCATTCCATTCGTAATTATATTTGTTATATTAATATGTACTGAATTGAACTGCTCTGTATTTTTATCTTATTTTACACTATATTTTCAGTCATCATCTGTAACAGTGGAGAAGTTCCTAGAAGCTCTATCCATGGTGGTGGACAGACAATTTGAAGAAAAGAAAAAACTAAATAATATTAACGGCAAGATTTAGTGCTGCTCTTGACAAGATAGTTGTGTGGCATAAAAACCTATCTTTAAGTATTGATAATATTGCCTTCAATATGCACCATTTTATTTTTTATTACAGTAGAGGTAACTGATATGTATGTTGTTTCTTTCCATGTTAGTAAACAATGTTTCTGTGAAATTACATGTTCTAATCTTTCAATCTCATAGCCCAAAACCCAGAGATATCCCTTTAATCATTGTTTCACCTGCCCCTCCTGCTAAACCTACATGGAATCTACAATGCATAAACAGGCCATTTGGCCACGGTAATGTATTGCATTGGTGCTTGTCCTCTGTACGAGCTTGCCCAATCCAGCAACTATCAGATTTCATTTTATCACTTTCTGCTTAAAGTACTTATTTACATTAATTCAGGAATGATATATAGAAACTATTACCTAAAATATAAAGTAACAGAATTTCTTGATTATGACTACTCAGGCCACATTGATATTTGGAAAAGGATTTTTTTAAATAAGCGCTACGGTATTTTCAGGTAATGGCAGTGCAAGATGTATTTACACACATTAACTCTCCTACTTTTGGAAAAATTCTTGTGGTTTTTAGAATAGTTTTTTTCTCTATTAATTACCTTCTTCAAGCATTAGCCATTGACAGCTATTAGTTGATAATAGATTTACTCATATGGTAGGACCATGGCATGCAGTTATCTCAAATTATTTGCCAGTCACATTTCAGTATGTATGATTGCATGTCTCACCTACCTAGGAAATTAATCTTAAGATTATATACTTATTTCTGAGAAGTGCTGCAGCATAATGAATTTATGTAGAAACAAATTAATCACACTAATTTATGCTGATGGTATTTATGGTGATATTTGTGCTCTGCATGAGTTTTTTTTTGCAACGCATCAGTTTATCCCATTTTTTTAAAGACAGTGCCATCCTGTTAAGTGTCTACTGTACCCATCACAGCAGCTCATTGTCACGTTAAGTTCCACATTTCAGTCTTTTTCTGAGTAAAGACATTTCTTTTGCATTTCCTATTGACATTTCTGAGATTGCTCTTCTGGCCTCCAAAAGATTGGCTGCCCCATTTTCCCCATTAGCAAAAAGATTCTTTAATGTTAAATTGTAGGGATGTGCTAACATTATTAACAGCACGTAATTGTTGAGCTGTGCACAAAATTTCCCCTACATTCAAAGCAAAGGAAATCCCAAGTGATTTCTGTAGTTGAACTTAATGACTTTTTTCAAGAATTTGAGCACCTTGGATCAAGAGGCAGATTCCATTCCTTTTATATTTGAGTAGTTATCTCATTACCATAACACTTAAAATAGAAACATTGACGCTTGGAGTGTTAGGAGATATTTTTTAATTATATCAATAACTCTGTGTTCATTCGCTTGTGCTGTGCAAAATTTGAATTTTGCATATGATTAAGATTCTGTTCTGTAGTTTTGAACTTGGGAATATGTTTGAGGGAAAACTAATGTAACAATGTAACTTTTATAACAAAGTTAAGGTGAATTTTCTGTATGTTTTACCATACTGACTGGATTTAAGTATTTGTGGTGTAATAGTTGAAGTCTTAAGAACTAAAAACAAAAGACTCCAACAAATTCTTCATGTAATTTAATTGTTGGTTTTGGTAACTGGGGCATTGATTTTAAGAAGGGATTTCCCAGTTATTTGGTTAAACAAATGTTCATTGTATCTTATTATGTACATTGTTACTTTGTAAAATACAATGCAGTAATCACTCTTAATTAGTCAATAGATAATCTTGAGGATAAGCATTAGAATTATCCCAAGCCTTGTGTACATCTCATAGTTAATCTTTAAATTGTTGCCAAAAATATTGATATGTTACTTGAATATTGTACTAAGTAAATTAATTATTGATACACGTTATACTGTCTAATCATATTGCTGCACCATGATTAGAAATGTAATTAAAGATGATAAAGTGAAACTACATAAAACTGTATTTATCTACGCAGTATTATGTTGGAGAACCAGACCAGCATTCAAAAAACAAATTAGAAATTTAATTTTACTTTCCACAACTGAATATTTTGTGTTTGTGAAATTTGATTTTTCACAAGCTATATGGTGTGTAAAGAAAGTAATGCTTGTTTAACAAGTTAACTTTAATTTTTTATGTGCAATGTTAAGGAAATTAACTTCCATCTGTTGTCTTATTCCATTAAAACACTTGTTTTCAAAATGTTCCGCAGTATTTTTTCACAGAACATTAGTAGGTGTTGAAATGATTGTTCTTGGCATGTTTCTGATTGTATGTTTTGTATTTGACTGTTTTCTAATATTTTTGATAAATTAAGAATGTTAATAAAAAAAAGTCAAACACAGCGTATGTTTATTTAGCCTAGCATACCTCTGGTGACTGGTTAGAATTGCCTGTCCAATCTGATCTGGCTGCAGTGAAGTTCACAAATTTTCTGTTGGTAATTATGTATTTAGGGCAGCTCAATATCCAGTGCGTATCTGTTTGGGTTCCAGGTATTCTTAATGTTTCTTTAAATGTAGGAGTAGATCACTCTGCTCTTGCCTGTTACACCACTGTCATTGCATGATTGACCAAAATCCCAATTCTGTTTGTGTTGTATTGCCACTGTTGCCTAACATTAACGCCGTTCTCTAATTTTATGCATATGCAGGTTCCTATTAAAAGTTCCAGAGAGGCAGTATTTTCATTGTGGAAAGTTAACTTGCTAATCTAAATGTGGCTTAGCTATGACTTTTATGCATTTTGTGCATACAATATTAAAGGAAAATCTGATTTGTTATTCCAAAACCTTTCAAAATTCCAAGGTCATAAGAAAGATGTTGGCTGGAGGAAACTGAAATGAATTATCTTCAGTGACAATACAAACTTGTTTCAAATGCATTGGGCTAATGGTGCAAAGATTCACAGCTCCAGCTACCTACAAGAAGTCTCTTGACTATTAGATAATGAATGGCGGACACATTTGGAATGGATTATGTTTGACATGGCCTGACTCTTTATGCCATGGCCAAAACTATGGTTCCAAAATTAAATGCCTGGTGTATTTGATAGTGCAATCATGGGCTGTAATCTAAATTGGAAGCCTCACTGTTACAGCCATCTTGCAAAGCAGAGTAATCTTAGTGGCAACTTGCCTCTGTGGATTAATTTCAGAGATAAAACCCATATGTGTTTTGGTACTGAGAGCTCATAATATCAATGCATGTTCTAGTTCTCTAAAATGTCTAAAATTCAGGGGTATTTAGAAAACATTTGTATTAAAAGATTTCATTTTCTACCTTGCAAATTGATCAAAAATATTAACCAATAAATAAACGATCCTTTTAAATGAAGGATTTTAATTAATTCAAATGAAAAGGTTGGTGTTTATTTGAGGAGTTAAGTACAAAGGTTGAGTGTCCTCACAACAATTAGGAAATGCACTGGACCTGGGACAGAATCAAGTGATATCACAGCCGATCAGTTGCACATATAGCTGTAACTGCATCTGAACTTCAGCAAATCCTGCAATTATGTATTGTAGTACATGTCTCTGTAAGTCCAGGTTGTCCTGATATTTGCACTGATTGGTAGTTTGAATGCAATCTAGCCCAAAGTTAAGGATTTGCAAGGCTGGAATATACTTTTCTAAATATTTGCTGGAAATGCTCCTCTACCCATTGTGTGTTAAATAGGTCCAGTAAGCCATGTGCCTGAGAGGCATTTGTTTCTCTTCGTTGTATTCTTGTGTTAGATTTTTGGCAACTGGGTCTCCAAACAGGTAAAACAATTCACCCAACTGAGAAGCTACAATTCAAGGAGAGTTCCCAGAGGAAGCAGGATGGCTGGAAAGAAAATTAGTTTTTGATTTTTTTTTTAAGTACAAAAGTAAACCTTAAATGGGAAATGCTTGATTTTTTCCCCCCTCTGGTGGAACAACCACCAATAGAAAACTGGATAATTTAATTTGGAGTCTAAAGATGAAATTAAGAATGCTGTCAATATTGCTCCACTAGAGGGAGTCTTGAGGTTGGAAATGTATAGGAACTTCTGTTCCACATTGTAGTTTTAGTTTGTGTCAAAAGAAAAGGGTTTTGCATGTTTACTTCCATGAGTGCAAAGCAGTAAGACATTTGTAAAGTTAGACTGAGCAGTCGAAACACTTCTGAAGGCCAGTCATGCTTTATTTAATCATAATCAAATGACTAAAATCTTATCTACAATCACATCTGCAAGGTCATCCCTCAGTCTCCAATGCACTAATCAATACAATTCTAGCCTACCCACCTTCTTCCTATAGCTCAGCCTTTCAAATCCTGGCAATACTTGAATTTATAAACATTTGAAGTCATTTTCTTTATTAAAAAAATTGAAATATAAAAATATTAAAATGCTTGTAAGTAATTGAATAGATTAAAATCAAATCACAACAAAACAGCTGAGTAACTAGCAGACAATAACTGTTGCTGATTGAGTGCTCCAATAAATAAGAACCTTGGGTGTGAAACGAATGTGTGTATGTATGTGTATATATCTTTTTATATTTTTTATTCATTAACTCACCTGAGGTGTGAACTTCTCCTGGTGCTGTCACTCCAGGGATGCATCTATTCCAGTATGCCTTTAATAGATGCTGCAATGGGCAGTGTAACCTCCCCAGTGATTGCCTGTGGAAAGGCATATTTCATCGCCCTGTCTTAGGCTTTGCTGTGCCAATGATGAGAAATGGGTTTTATGTGGCAATTGCTCCACCTGTCTTTGCCCACTCTGCTCCTCATTCCACTCTTGTCAGCAAAGTCTTGGCATGGTCATTGGAGAATCCACACAGGGTAAGTGCAGGTAGCATGTAGGCTACCTCCTGCTTGCCACTGATCAGAAAACCACAGCCAAATGTATTGTTACATTTTGTTAACATGGGCAAAGGGTACATTTAAAAACATAATGAGTTAATTTGGCAATCTAAAAGGGCTAATACCCAATTAGGGTTATATACTGGTAACAGGTTCATAACTAGTATTTCATGTGGTGTATTTATAGCATGATAGTCAATTATCTATTTGGCCAAGGTACAAAAATAAAAGCTAGCAGAAAATAAATGTGGAAGAAAAGGATACAAACTGGGATCCCAGGAATGAAAGGGTTAGCATGAAGTGTTTGATGGCTCTGGGCCTCTATTCAGTGGAGTTTAGAATAATGAAGGGGGATCTCATTGTCACCTATTGAATATTGAAAGTCCTAGGCAGAGGAGGGAGTGGCGGGGGGGGGGGGGGTGGTCTGGGACCACAAAGTACAGTCTCAGAAACGATTTTCCCTCTACAGTCCAAATTCCTACCAGTTTGTAGTTTAATCATTGTAAATTGTCCTGTGATTAGACTAGAATTAAATTAGGAGATTGCCTTAGAACAGAGATGAGAAGAAATTTCTTTAGCCAGGGGTTGGTTTGGTGAATCTGTGGATTTCATTGCCACAGATGGCTGTGGAGGACAAGTCATTAGATATATTTAAAGTGATGATTGATAGGTTCTTGATCAATAAGGATGTCATAGGTTATGAGGAAAATTGAGAGGATGGGAATAATAAATCAGCCATTATATAATGGCAGAGCAGACTCGGTGGGCAGAATGTCCTAATTCTGCTCTTTATGTTTTATAGACTAAACAAAAGCCTGCCAAATTGCAATGAAATTTTAGTTTATCTAATGCATTTCTTTTGTACTCAGCTTCTCTATGAGTTTGCATGTACCACACTGAAGCCACCTAACTTTCAGTGGAGGGGCAGAGACAGGATATTTACATATGATCCGCAGAGCAATTGCTATCCTAGTAATATTCTGTGGGATGATTGCCTGACTGTTGCAACATTCCATGTAGTCATGTAGTCCTTCGAACATTTGTTTTGACAATCAGATTGGCAACAATCTGACATGAATGATTGAAGTTTGATCTTCTGTTATAACACTGAGACACTGATGTATTGGATGCTGGGAAATTCTGTTTTATGCAACATGCACAATATGTTTGATAGCAGGTCGGACACCATCTATGGAGGGAAATGGATAGTTGACATTTTAGACTGAGACCCTTTATCAGAACTGGAAAGGAGGTGGGGAACCAGAGGGATGAAAGTTTAAGTCATGGACAGGTCATGAGGTCAGGGGATTGGAAAGAGAAGAGGTAAAGAGGCCAGAAGGATAAGCCAAAACAAAGGGCAGAGGAGAGTGGTCCCCAGAAGTGTTAGGGGAATCAATGTTGATGCCATCAGATTTGATACTGCGAAGATGGAATACCAAGTGTTGCTCCTCCAAATGCAGCAATAGCGGAGGCTGAGGGTAGACATGTCAAAATGGGAATGGAATGTGGAATTAAGTAGCTGGCCTCTGGTAGAGCCTGGTTGTTTTGGCAGACAGCATAGGTTCTTGACAGAAATCCCCCGGTCTGCATCAGGTCTCACCATTGTAGTGGAGGCCTCACCAGAAACACTGTAAACAATAAATGACTCCGATGGATTCACATGCGAAATACTGCTTCACCTGGCTGAATTGTTTAGGGTCCTGAACTATGATGCTGGTTTCTCCCCTATTTCTTTCCATTCCTGCTGAAGGTTCTCAATCCAAAAATTGACTGTCCATTTCCTTCCACTGAAGCTGCCTGACTTACTGAGCTCCTTCAGCATTTTGTGTGTTTGCTCCAACATCTATAGTCTCTCTTATGTCTAAATTTTGTTTTATGATTGGATGCACAGATGCACTAGTAATGTTCCTCACTTCCATGCTTGCAAGAATAGACCAAGCTCTCTGCAAAGTTGGTGCTGTTCTCCTCCATATTTATTAATACATGGAAGCTTTCTGGTGAACCTGCCAATGCATCAGGCATTTCATAATGCATAACCATCAGTTTTATTCTATTGGCTGACTTATTGAAGTCCTCATCTTGGTCTTCTACTTTGAGGAGCAGGCCACACATGCTTGTAACTTACTATAGGCATATCCTTCTTGTAAGATGGTTGTTTAGTTTCCATAATGAAGTTGATGAGTCAGAGTGCTGATTCAGCAGGTTATATATCAGGAAAGATTGTGTGATAAGAAGTTACTAAGATATGCAGAGGAAGATTGGGTATTCTTCTTGATTTCAGCTCTACATTGGCAGCGTTCTCTGAATGGCAGCACTCTTACCAAACTATCACCAAATAATGTAATGCAGCTGGGATCTCTCTCAAAACTCAGAATGTTGTCTCTTACCTACTGAAGCCCGTTGCACACGTCCAAGAAAGTAGCATTGCCAAGAGCATTCACATCCAGCATACTAAGGAAGCCAAGTGGCCCAAGGCAGTAGTTGAAGTCCATCATCACAACCTGAAGTGTTCAATTAATTGAATCAAAGCACAGAACTAATAAGTAAAACCCATAAATAGCAATTGGCAAGAGATACATACCAAGGTCACTGGAATGAGGGTTCTGAATAAATTGAGGTATTTTAATGAATGGCTTTTTATTCTAAAAGCTATAAATATTTATTAGGAACTTGGCTCATTGTGAGTTACTTTTCATTTCATTTACTGATGAGTTTTAATGTTTTTCCTTTTATTTCCTGCTCTAACAATATTACAAAGAAAATATGTTCATTAAGAAAATCAAATCTGAAAAGTATGATAGATTTATATTGCTTTTTAAGCAACCTCCCCCCCCACCCCCCCCCCCCCCCGTTGAATCCTGTTACAGGTCGTTCAGACAGATGGAAGCAAGATCTTCATCTCTGACTTCTGACAACTGACAGCCATTTCTGATAGGGTCAGTTATCAGAAACGATGGACGAAGATAGGATGTGACGTATACCACAGTGATATAACACCAGCAGGAAAGGAGTGGAGGCCACAAGTGTCACAAACAACAAAGCTGCATTTTAAAGACTGGTTGCAATCAAGAGGACAAATGAATCCAAGAAAAGCCTATTTATTTATTTATTGAAATACTGCATGGAATAGGGCTTTCTGCCCTTTGAGCCATGCAATCTCCTGATTTAATTCTGGCCTAATCGCAGGACAATTTACAATGATTAAACTACCAACTGGTAGGTATTTGGACTATGGGGGGAAACTGGAGCACCCGGAGGAAAGCCATTCAGTCATGGGGAGAACTTACAAACTATTTGCAGAAAGTGCTGGGAATTGAACCCATGTTATGCTCACCACTAAACCCCATTGTATGACCAGATAGGAGTGATAGAGATGATAGATAGAACAGAAGTAGATTCATGAAAGGCATGATAGCAAGTAATTGGAGATCAGATCCAAAGTGAGGGGCATTTTTGCTGTTCCACTTAATTTAATCTTCCTGAAAATTTGGGACTATGGAATTACAGATAGCATAAGTATGGATCAACTAAAATGAGAACCAATCTTCAGGAAATAAAATCTGTACACAATTTAACTTTTAACTGATACTTTGTGGCTGGTGAAACCAATCATGTGGGTATAGGCAACACACACAAATTGCTGGAGGAATTCAGCAGGCCCAACAGCATCTATGGAAAAGAGTAAACAGTTGACATTTCAGGGTGAGATCTTTAATGAGGATTGGAGAAAACTGATGAGAAGTCAGAGTAAGAAAGTGGGGGAAGGGGAAGAAGAAATACAAGATAGTGGGTGATAGGTGAAACTGGGAGAGGGGAGGGGTGAAGTAGAGAGCTGGGAGATCAATTGGTGAAAGAGATAAATGGCTGGAAAAGGGGAATCTGATAGGAGAGGACAGAAAGCCATGGAAGACAGGGAAGGGGGAGGTAATGGGCAAGTAAGGAGATAAGGTGATCAAGGGAAATGTGAATGGGGAATGGTGAAGGGGGGAGGCATTACCAGAAGTTCAGAGAAATTGATGTTCATGCATTAGGTTGGAGGTTACACAGATGAAATTTAAGGAGTTGCACCTCCAACTTGAGTGTGGCCTCATTGCAGCAGTAGAGGAGGCCACGGACTGACAAGTTGAAATGGGAAGTGGAATTAAAATGAGTGGCCACTGGGAGATCCTGCTTTTTCTGGCGGATGGAGCATAGGTGCTCACTGAAGTGCCAAGCTATATTGGGTCTCACTGATATACCGGAGGCCACTCCGGGAGCACCGGATGCAGTAGACTCACAGGTGAAGTGTTGCCTCACCTGTAAGGACTGTTCAGGATCCTGAAGGGTAGTGAGGAAGGAGGTGTGGGGGCAGGAGTAGCGATTGTTCCGCTTGCAAGGATAGTGCCAGGAGGGAGATCATTGGAGAGGGACGAATGGATGAGGGAGTCACATAGGGAGTGATCCCTGTGGAAAGCAGAAAGTGGGGGGAGGGAAAGATGTGCTTGGTGGTGGGATCCTGTTGGAGGTGGTGGAAGTTACAGAAAATTATGTGCTGGACACGGGGGCTGGTGGGGTGCTAGGTGAGGACAAGAGGAACCCCCTATCCCTTGTAGAGTGGCAGGAAGATGGGGTAAGAGCAGACGTGCATGAAATGGAAGAGATATGGTTGAGGCAGTGTTGATGGTGGAGGAAGGGAATCCACTTTCTTTGAAAAAGGAGGACATCTCCTTCATTCTAGAATGAAAAGCCTCATCTGGAGAGATGGAGGAATTGAGAGAAAGAGAGGGCATTTTTACAAGTAACAGGGTGGGAAGAGGTATAGTCCAGTCACTGGGTTTATTAAAGCTATCAGTAAATAAACTGCCTCCAGAGATAAAGACAGTGAGATTGAGAACGGGGGGGGGGGGGGGGGGGGGTGTCAGAAATGGACCAGGTAAATTTGAGGGCAGGGTGGAAACATTTTAGCATTTTGTGTGTGTGTGTCACTTGGATTTCCAATATCTACAGATTTTCTCTTGTATGTGTATATGGGGCATTCTCTGTCCATTGAAACTACATAGGGGAAAAATAATAGATGAATTTTCCTGCTATTAGCATATTGTTAAAGGTATATCCCTGCTATTTAAGGCATAGTTCAGGACAGATTTGTTTTATCACCTAATCTTCTGGTTAGTTGAATATTTACAGAAACATCTTCAATCAAAAGGATATAGTTTGGGTGTTTGTCTTTTGGACAGACACCAATATTGAATACTCAAAGGGGTTCTGCTAGTTGGGATGTAGTACTACTATTGCAAATATGTAATTCTGCAAATTTACCTGACTACATTCCAAATGTTAAAGTTAATAGGTGATTATTACAACTGAAGCTGTAGTTAGTCACTTATTACAAACAAGAGAGAATCTGCAGATGCTGGAAATCCAACCAAAACACACAAAATGCTGGAGGAACTCAGCAGACCAGGCAGCACCTGTGGCAAAAAGTACAGTCGATATTCCGAGCTGAGACCTGCCAAAGGGTCTTGATCTGAACCGTCAACTTTTTACTTTTTCCATGGATGCTACCTGGCTTGCTGAGTCCCTCTAGCATCTAGTGTCTGTTGCTTAGTCTCTTATTATTACCTTTGTATTGAAAAGGCATAAAACATTGCATTAGGAGAGTGAGATTATCTTGGATTCTCCTGGACTCTCTCTTCTAGAGGGTTGATGTGTGAATAAAGACTTTTATATTTCCCAGTTACAGCTTCCGTGTGGCTCAAAAGTCACAATAGACAGTTATGTAGAAATAGTCTTACTTGTGTAGTTGATTCTACTTACTACCCACCATGAAACTGAGGACAGGAGGCTTTTAGTTGCTCAGATAGTTCCGTTTATTATCAGAGAATGTATACAAGCCCAAATACTTAGTGTTCACAGACATCCACGAGAAGTTTTCAAGTGTTTAGGTAACAAACCAAATCTCGTCAAAATCCTAATGAAAACATAGTGGCTGTCTTGTCTTCTTTATAGCTGCATCTACTGTATATGTTGGGACCAGGTTAGATCCTTAGAAATCTTGTCTCCCAGGAACTTGAAATTGCTCACTCTCCCCACTTCAGGATTGCTTCGTGTTCCCCTGTCTTCCCTGTCTGGAAGTATAGGAAACAAAGTATAGCAGGAAATATTTGGATAGGAGACTAAAAGGTTGATCAAATAGACAAGTTTTAAGGAGGTTCTGAAGGAAAGAGAGAAGAGGGAAAAATGAAGGTTACATTGTCAATCACTCTCCCTGTAGGGAAGCATTCGATCTCCATATAGCTCCGAGAAGGACACACTCAGGTTCCTCAACTCTTAGTTTCTTACTCTCAACAGAAGGGAAGTTTTCAAATGATCTAGCAGGGGGATAGCATTGGCCATCACAAAGACCTATGTTGAAATGGAAATCTGCAACTGGAGGGGGTGCATAAGATATTTCCTAAGGAAAACTATCGGAATCCTCCCAAGAAATCTTCAACATGGAAACCTTAGGAAGCAATGTGAACCACTGTAAATATATATTGGTTATAGCAATGTGCATAAGAAAAACTTAGTGTGAGCTATTTTTGCACAATGATTACACTGCCTGATACATGAAACTTTACCAGATCAGCTGTAGGAGTCAGCTTTGGTTCATTGGATAGCAGTCTCGACTCTAAATCAAAAAGATAGGGATACTAATTCTGCCACAGAGACTTGAGCACATAATCCAAACTGTTCTTTTACAGAATTTAGGAAACCCTGCACTACAAAAAAATCGTATTTTGATATGATGTTAAACCAAAGCCCTTAGGTGTTTACTTAATCACTTGATGATGACAAGATTTGCGCTGTTATGTTGTGTCAGACAGCTTGATTGGACTTTAAGCATGATTTCAGGGATTGAAATAATAAAATTGCATCCTATCGCATTAAGGTTTGATTTAAAATAAAATGAAGTAGCTGGGCATTTGTTAAACATTGCGTGAAACTTAATGCATTCCATTTATTACATATACCCAAAGGTATGTTAGGATGTTTTGCACTTGGGAACAAAAATATAATCTTGGTAGCCATAGACTTCTTCAATCCATATAAATGCTATACCTTCACACACAGTACGTAGACTTACAAACTTGATTAGTTTATAAGAAAAATGATCTTCTAATGATCTGTACATGATAACTTTCACGTTTATTAATTTTCTTTCCAAGTATGATGGGAAAAATGTAAAACTATGACATTTATATTAAAATTATGGACAGTTTTGCTTTAAATCCAGCTTTGGACATAAAAGTAAAACATTAGGTGATATGGCAGCTGGCTTCAGTGCACCTTGGTTGCATAAAATGAGCAATAAAATGGAGATCAATAAAACCTAAGACACATGTTTTGCAAGGATGCACAATGAAACCTGAGCACTTAGATGAAAGTAACCTGTAATATAATACACGACTGTGCTAGCAGCTGAAGCAGGGTACCATACACTGAACTGACAGACCAAGTAATGTGCATTGTTTTCAATAATGCTGATTAAAATAATATTTGTCAAGTGTAACCAGAACAAGGGTTCCTTTTTATCAGGACTTTCTCAGAACTGGAAAGCAATTATGGAACCATGGAGTGGAATATTAGGCTTCAACACCAGAAATAACTCTTAGCTTTCCCTATAGCGCCCTTTATATGTGTGTCACTTTTAAATTAAAATCTCTCTTATTTAATGGGGCTGGCATTTAATAAGATCTCACACAATAAAAGCTGTTTTCAAGTATTTAATAATTTTTTGGGAGTTACTATTGAGATCACTCTTGCCCTTTTTGCCCACTCCCATCCAAAATGTCATAGAATAAACCAGAGAGTTAGATCTCTCAGGTCTCCAACCCTGCAAGACGCATCTCTGAATTTCATTCAGATACACCAGAAAATCTTGATAGAGCCACCATAGTTGGGAACAGAGGTCGTCTGATGACACAATGTTCAAGTTCCCCGTGATGGATTGGTGTGATTGTTATCAGGAAGGCAGGCTTCATTGATCAGCCAGTTCCTTCTGGAAAAGTATGGTGCATTCTTCCAACTGGCCTACTCAAGTTGACTCCACCAAATTATTCTTGATTTGTTTACTTTTTCAATTTTCTTTTTCATTCTGAAATTCTTGTTCTGTGTGATGGGGTGTTGATCTTGTAGAGGGCATTGAAATCATACAGGATGGTCTGAGTAGTCCAGTTAAGATAAGGCCATAAGATCATAAAAGATAGGATCAGATTTAGGCCATTTAGCCTATTAAATCTGCTCTGCCAGTTAATCACAGCTGATTTTTTTTTCAGGTTGGGAATTAAATATTGGCCGCTAATGATGGAAAATTTCAAGGTTCTTCTTCAAATAGTGTTATGGGACCTTTTGTCAGAAGTGGCCTCAGTTTAACTTCCAGCAAAGCATTATCTTTTCAAGGTTTGAACTCACAATTTATGCACTTGAGGTAAGAACTAATTCAAACAGATATGGGTTCTCATTTAATTGAGAACATTATGCTTAGGCTTTTAAGCCCCTGAGCATAATATCTTTATAGCTCAAGTTTTAGTCCTGAGTTTTCCTTTGTCAGGCCTGCTCCCTCTGACACCTCCTCCTCCGCCCATCCAATAAGATTCACTTGCCGCTCCTTCCAGTCTCATCACCTGCAGTCTGTTTAACCCCAGTTCTCATCCATAGTTTTTGTTCACTCATTGAACCAACCAGTCTCAACCAGTTGCTCCTAGCTTTCATTCTTCCTGCCTAAAGTTTACTGCGTTGCCTGTTGTGTTTAGTTTCTGTTCTCTCATTCTGTGTCCCCTCATGGCTCGTTATTTTGTGGTCTTTTTATTAATGTTATCATTCACCACTGAATCATCTCCATTGCTCTGCTTTTGGGTTAAGGCTTCTCTACATTTCTTTACATCCTTCCTTTCATTCTATATTTTACATACACTTCATAAATTTTTTTGTTGCTAAAATAGTTACCAACTATTGTAGGTACAAATAGAAGAACAACGATCAGCTTCTTTCTGTTATATAGCCAACATAATATCTTTAGCGGGCGCATGCCTCGGGCAGAACATTATGACATCACTGTCTTCCAATGGGCAGCCCACTGCTGGAGCAGCTCTGTGGACAGTACAGAGTAGGTTCTGATTGACAGGCCAAGCGGCCTCAGCATCACCACTCTGAGCAGTAGCATGTCTGCAGTGGAAACAGACTGATAGGAGTGGTAGGTGATGGAGCACAAAAAGGGAATTTGAAACTAGGTGAGAGACAGTTCACACACATTCAGAGATAGAGATGATAAAACTAGTCTTTATTTCCCTTAGCCTTAGAAGGGCTGACAGAAAAGAAAGCTGGAAACCTAACAACTAGGAGGAACCCATTGCTACTGCCTGTCTTCCCTCTGTTTCCATGGATTCTGGAAGGATTGTCAGGATCCTGCAGAATTCCTAGATTAATACCATCCACAGACATGTAAAGAAGCTCAGATTATAGCTTATACAGGTCAAAGATGACCTGGGATTCAGGTTGGCTGGCTTTTACAAGATTCCCTTTGAATGCTGAGCAGCATATATTGACCAGATGGGGCGCATGGTGGAAACCATGCTGACGACACTACACTGATTAGCCTAATCTCAAATAACAATGAGGCAACCTACAGAGAAGAAGTCATCACCCTGACACAGTGGTGTCAAGAAAATAACCTCTCCCTCAATGTTGCAAAAACAAAGGAGTTGGTTGTGGACTACAGGAGGAATGGAGATAGGCCAACCCTCCATTCAATGGATATTCATAGACATCGATGGATCTGGGGTTGAGAGGGTGAACAGCTTTAAGTTCCTTGGCATGAGCATCACCTAGGATATCACATGGTCTGTACAAACTGGCTGTGTGGTGAAAAAAACACAACAGTGCTTCTTTTACCTCAGAAGGTTGATTAAGTTTGGTATGGTCCCCAAATTCCAATGACTTTCTACAGGGGCACAATTGAGAGCATCCTGACTGGCTGCATCATTGTCTGGTATGGGAACTGTACTTCCCTCAATCACAGGATTCTGCAGAGAATGGTGCAGACAACCCAGCGCATCAGTAGATGTGTACTTCTCACTATTCAGGACATTTACAAAGGCAGGTGTCTAAAAGGGCCCAAAGGATCAATGGAGACCTGAGTCACCCCAACTACAAACTATTCCAGCTGCTACCATCCGGGAAACACCACCGCAGCATAAAAGCCGGACCAACAGTCTCCAGGACAGCTTCTTCCACCGCTTAATGCTGCTTAATTTATGCTGATGCAACTGTATTTCTGTTATTTTGACTATCTTGTTGTACATAATATTTATTATAAATTACTATAATTGCACATTTGAACAGAGGCGTAATGTAAAGATTGTTACTTCTCATGTACAGTGTATATGAAAGATGTAAGTAATAAAGTCAATTCATTTCAATTCATTTGGGTCACCCAGAGAAATCGGTGGTAGCAGAATATTGTATTCTCAGTGGCCATAAGATTGACTTTGACAGCGCAAAACTACTGTGCTACGCAAATAGCTTTTGGGAGCACCTGGTGAAGGAAGCTATGAAATAAAACTAGAGGAAAAGAATTTTTATCAAAGATGAAGGTCTCACTCTAAGTAAGAACTGGAATTCAATTGTAAACGAGGTGGGACAGCGGAAGCCTGATCGGATGAGGACTTACCAATCAGGAGCGATGGACAATGGAGCGATAAATACCTCCGGACTAGGCATGTCCAGGCATCAACCCCGATGAAGATGGCAGAGTTTGTCATCAAAACTTCTGTTAAAATCAATACCTGTACCTGGCTGGAAGCACAAGAAGAGTTTATTCATTAATACTCTGGACAGCATTAGATCCTTTTCCACCTGGAGGTACATTTCTGCAGGTATTGGAGTTTACATGAAGTATAAGCTGAATGGTAAATATGAGCAGGCACTTCATCCATCTGTGATCAAAGGCAGGCTATGGTCTCAGCTCACTTCCATAATTACCGGATTTCTCTTGGGTAATTGCTCAGAATTTATAGTCAGAAATAGACCGTTCAGCTTAGCTGGACTGTGTTGGTGAACATGACACAAACCTACTTCGAGCATATTTAATGTATTCCTTATCAATCTTCAATTCCCTTCATCCTTGTACTTAACTAGGCTCCCTTGAAATATGTCCATGCTGCTCGACACAATCACACCAGGGCAGTAAATCCAAATGAAGGGTCTCAACCTGAAATGCCAACTGTCCCATTTCCCTCCACAGATGCTGCCTGACCTGTTGACTTTCTCCAGTGTCTTGTTTGCTGCTTTCTTAAGGTAATAAGTTCCACATTCTAATTACTCTCTGGGTGAAGAAATTTCTTTTTCCTTGCAAATTTGATTTGAGAAAATTTCTCTTGACTTATGGACAATTAAACCACATTGGCAGGCCAATCCTCAATACAACCTGATATTCCATTGTGCAATCTATTTTCCTAAAAATTAACAATTGTACTCTTTGTCTGTTATTTGGAGCAACAAACCCAGGGGAAGGTAGATGGGGAGAATTTTATTTCCTTAAGCATAGGGATCTTTAAAATTAGAACTTGATAACATAAAGCCTAATATCATTAAATACTAAATCTCAAAAAAGATTGCAGAAATCTCTAACACTCCCACCCTATAAAAATTTACCTTTGTTGGGACTATTCTAAATTTGAAACCTGTTATAACAGTAACATTTCTTATTCTAGTCTATCTTTTAATATTTAGCTCCAAAAGATTCAACATAAATGAATTTTGGAAGCAGAAAAATAACAACAATGGAATGGGGTTAATATTAACAACTGCAGGTGAATTTCTGGCCTTGGAAATTTGGTAGATAAATGATTGAAACAAAGGGGCATAAAAGGAATAGACTGAAGGTATGATTTAACTGAGAGGTTATACTCCCATTCCTCATCTTTAATTGTTTTTCAATATTACTATTTTTATTGGAGTTTTTGATAGAAAACTGAGTGCAAATAGAATAACAGTTGAGTCTAGAAGTTATACAAACCTGTGGTAGAATAAATCATATTGCTTGCTTGCAATTATTTTTGGTTTCTGTATTTGTGGGAGGAAATTTACAAGAGATTGCTTCTGGACTATTGAAGCTTTTTTCCAACGATATTAAAAGGATAAAGAAAAGACTGCTTCTTCAAGAGTCATAATTTTCCAAATAATTCTCTACCTGTAATTGTATGTACTGAAGGAAAAGATTTAGTTTTCTTAACAGCAGTGGTCCCTCAAAATTACTCATCTCTTGCAGAATTACGTATCTAGGATAGCTTTTGAGTGAGAACTCAGTTTTAAGAATTGGAGACACAATTCCATGGAATTCTGTAGTATGCAATGTAAGTCACAAATTTCTGAAGGTTCCAGGGCAATCCTGGAAGGTTGGTGATCTGAAGGAGGGCACATTCTTAACTAGACACCATAATGTATTCCATGTTTTGCTAAACCCAGTGTACGTAAACTGTCATTTTGTAAAAGGAAGACCTGCAAGTTAACATTTAGGGTGTTCTGCACAGGAACTCCCAAGACCGTTTGGATTTTCTCTCCACTTAGAAAATAGTCTGCACATTTATTTCTAACTGCATGACCATGCATTTTCAAACATTGTATTTCATTTGCCACTTTCTTGCCCATTCTCTTATTCTAAGTCCTTCTGAAGCCTATCTGTTTCCTCAACACTACCTGCCCCTCCACCAATCTTTGCATCATCTGCAAGCTTGGCAACAAAACCATCCATTTCATCATCTAAATCATTGATATACAGCATAAAAAGATGTGGTCTCATCACTGACCCCTGAAAAACACCACTAGTCACTAGCAGCCAACTAGACAAGTATCCTTTTATGTCCACTCGCTGCCTCCTACCAATCAGCCAATGCTCTAACCATGTTAGTGACTTTCCCGTAATACCATGTGCTCTTAACTTGATAAGCAGCCTCATGTGTGGCACCTTGTCAAAGGCCTTCTGAAAGTATATGCAAAAGGTGCTAGTGATTTGCCAGCCCACTTTTTTATTCTCATGATGTTTTTCTTACTGTTGCTTTTACTAGGGAGAACAGTAAAGTGGGCAGTTGATTTGCAGTTACAAACATAGCCTAACTCCTTCACCCATCACTTCTGGCTTGGCACTTGACCTAGCCACTCCTTGATTAAAACATTCTTCTTATTTTTAAATTCCTCTGTGCTCATGCCCCTCCTTGTCTTAATCCCAGCTCTAAATCCCACTGAGATTTCTGAACTTCTCTGTTTCTGGCTCTTTGCACACTTCTGTTTTTCATCATCTAACTATTGGCAGCCATGCCTTCATTTGTCAAGGGTATAAACTCTGTAATTCCCTCCCGATACATTTCTACTTCCTTAGCTGGCATGTTCCTTAAAAATCTTCCGCTTAACCAAATAGACTTTTTTTTCATATAGTGGTTCTATGAAAAATTATGGAATGTTTTACTATAATAAAGCTCTTGAAGTGTCTTTCAAGGTGACGTTTACTCTTGCTTGTTTGTAGAGAAGTAATGTCACCTCCTCCATTGTCATCTCCAGTTCATGGAGACCAAGAGCACCCAGACGATAGTTGACATTCATGACAATGACTTTTTCCCAGTGGACCAGTGCATTGCCTCCATACAACGAGCTGTTTATGAGGCTGATGCCATGATCTGATCCAATGATCCAATGATTTCTCTATGAATCCAGGACGTGATGACTTTTCTTCTTGAATGCCTCTGAAAGTATAACATAGCAACAGCTGTGAGTGAGATGGCAAACTTAATCCTGTTTATACCTCAAAGCAACTGTGCATCTTCCAAAAAGAGCCTCTTTCCAGGTGGTTTGCCAGTCTTAAATGACAATTATGACCTAGTGGGCAACAGTCTTACTTGTGAATCAGAACTTTGTGATGTGCCTGATTCCTCATGAGCAAATATTCTAAATTAATAGTCAGAACTGAATATAAAGTGAGCTATTAGAAGTATAGTCCTTCAGATGTGGCAAGGCATAGCTGACTTTGATATAACAGATCCTACAGACAGATTTGAATAAAATGCAATTAAGTTCTCCCTGGTAGACTGGCATACATTTGTCTTTAGAATTATGACTGGAAGAGATTATGTTCTTATTAAAATATAGCTTTTTCCATGTCTACTTATTTCCTAATTTACTGTATCAGGGTAGTAACTCAGAGAAGTGTATACTGAATGTGCAACTGTGACTTAATATGAACAAGGACCCCACAGTGAAGTCTCCTTTCCATATCACTGCAACTGCTTGAGGCAGATTGGCAAGGATGAAGTGAAAGATGCCTTTCTATTGGTTTGGTTCTCAGTTCAGAAGCCACAGGCCCAGATGTGGAAGTATGTTCTTCAGGATCCGGCTAGCTTGGTCAATGGCAGTTAGTGTTGGATACTGAAGCCATTCACCTTGAGTACACTGCGTGTTCTTGCTACTTTTAGTGTTTCTTCCAACCGGAGTTCAGCAAAGAAGATTAGTAACACATCCACTGTCAGAGTGCAGTAGATCATAACCAGAAGAGGTTTCTTTGCTCACATTTGTCCAAACTTCATGAGACTTCGCAGAGTCCAGAATCAATATTGAGGACTCCCTCCTTCCCTTCTTCCCTCATGTTTCAGTGTGCCTAGAGATCAGTTCTAATTGTACTAATTTCTTCCACAAGGATCACCTGTGAACCAGATGGCTTTTTAATATAGGAGTTTAGTGCTTTTATGGTATCACTGAAAGTAAGCAAAGACCTTTTCTTTTAAACTTTCTTTTGAGGATGAGACAATCACTAGGTTGACTTGCATTTATTGTCAAACTTCAGTCCTTTGACTTTTATTCCAGAACACTGTTTCTTTTAGTGTGAAAAAAAAGCTCTCTGACTTCCTTTTTAATTTCCCAATTCTTATCTCCTGAGGTTTTGAATTATTCACTTTTGTGAACAATTTGCCTGAATCAACTTTGTCAAATCCCTTCAATGAGATCACCTCAAATCCTCTCACCCAAAGAAAACAAACCCAATTCCTTTAACTTCCCCACATAAAGCAATTTCACCATGGAATTGCTCAGCACAGTTCACTTAAATCTTTGGCTCTATTGTAAAGAGAGTTTGTTATACTTTACAAATACGCTCAATTCAAACCAGTCACATAAATGAAATTCATTATCAATCTTTTTTTAAAATCTAAGAATGAATGGAAACAGTTTTAAAGGAGGCCCAATGTACAATAAGGAAGGATATCTGAAACTTACTGCATAACATTCCAGCAGGGTCAGGACTTGATGCTTCAGTGATATGACGTGTTTTTCATGTTACCTCATTGAGCCTGTATATATAAACCAGAGTTCGCCAAATACTTTCAGAATTTAAAAAAAAAGTCCTTTTCATCTCAATGTTATTCTCTCTGGGAATTAAAGTTGAAAAGGTAAGAGTTTGCACAGACTAGAAAAATAGAAGCAGAGAACTGAAAGACCTACACAAAGATCTCACATTACCACATAACAAATGTGTTTCCACTTGGCAGAAAAGGATTCAAATTACTGAGCTATTCGGAGGACTCAGATTTCCTCTGATTTGCACATTTTGATTGGCTCCATTTCCTCTCTGTAAGGTCCTCACTCCATTTGCAAGAATGATCACGGAGGTGTTATTAATTGTGAAATAAATACTATCAAATTTAGCACAGAAAGGTAAACGAGAAGAAGTACTAGAAAGTGCCAGATACGGCTTTTGAGTTCATTAAATAGAACTTATTGCTTTCAAGTAAAACACACTAAGCATGTCTGCCAATTGTATTCACCTTGTATACTTCCAGCTCCACTGAAGTCAGTGGATGATACCCTCAGATGTACTCTGCACTGGCGTATTTGTTAAAGTTATTCTCCTTTGAACTGTATATCACACAACAGGAGAGCTTTTGCCCCATCAGACCTGTCCCAGGCCTTTGAATCAAGAAGCTAGGACAGACCAATTAGTCCAGCTCTCCTGCTCATCCACACTGCAATAAGCTCCTCTTGAGCTTTTATCTCATTTTCCTTTCAAAGTAGCTGCTGACTCTGCTTCTTTCTTGCAAGCAATGCATTCCAGATCATAGTAATTAGTTGCCCAACTAAAAATTCTACTCAACACACACAAAATGCTGGAGGAACTCAGCAGGCCAGGTGACATCTATGGAAAAGAGTGCAGTCAACGTTTTGGGCCGTAACCCCTTGGCAGGATGTGTTTCCAGCATCTGCAGATTTTCTCTTCTTTGTAAAAATTCTACGCATTTCCCACTAGTTCTTATGCTAATTATCTATATTGGTTTGGTATGGCAACGGCACATGTTGTGGATGCTGCTCAGCAAAACACAGGGACCAACTTACCCTTTATGGGCTTTGTCTACACTTCTCACTGCCTCTCTGATAGCCTCCATTAACTTCAAATCTTCTCTTCTCTGTGGAAAATAATCCTCAGCCTTACTAGGATCTCTGCATGTTGAAACCCTCATCACTGATGCCATTCCAGTACAATTCCTCTGAACCTTCTCCAAAGTGTGCACATCATCCTAATAATGTGCTGATCAATTACCTATGGTATTGAGTTTGTTTCCAAAAGCCCCACTTGTTCTACTGGGTGTGCAAATTTGAGCTTGTTCATTCCTGAGGGAAACGCCACCATGGACGGTCCCAAACCCCGCTACAAACAGAAGAGCATAGCAATCCTATCCTGTGAAAACCCAGAGCTACTGAAGTTGCCAATAGAAGCTCTGTAGACCTCATCCCTGGGAGACGAAAGATCTTCAAAGATGGGCTACACGAGGACAGCTTGAGAGACTGGCCCAGGACAGAGGACTCTGGCAAGCTCCTGTTGGCAGCCTATGCCCCAGCAGCGGCGAAAGGCTTAATCCATTCCTGAGGGAAGAGTATTTGCCCTGGCATCCCTGGTGGGTGGGTTTCACAGCAGCATTTCTGAGTTAAATGCATCATTTGGAAACAAATAATTGATCAATTAGAATATATTTCCTTATAATGATAATGTGTGGTTGACAATGGCAAGGGCGCTGTTAATTGCCCTTTCTTCAGTTCCCCTAAGCCACAGGACAGAGTTCTTGACCCCTAAGTAACAGCTTGATAAAGTCACTTCAGAAGGGAGCTTAGAACCAGACAAGGACCAGATAGGACAAAATAAAACAGATTTACCTTCCAAAAGAATCAGGACATTTCTCATGGCACTCTAAGTTTCATAGTCAATTTGACTTTTGCTATGGCTAGTTACTTTATCACACTGTGGTGAGGTAGGTCTTGCGCTCAGGTCAACTGTGTGATGATAGTTACTGCTGCGCAGCTCCAGTATGGAATTTGAACCTTTGTCCTATGACGGTGCAGTTTTCTGCTGGGGTTTCTAGTTTCCTCCCATATCCTAAACACTTACAGGTTGGTGGATTAAGTAGCTACTGTAAATGACCACAACTGTAGAGGGGTTGCAAGAGAATTGGGAGTGGCTGATTGGTTTGCGGGAGAAAATAGGTAATAGAATAAGGAAATATCTAGGGGAATGAGACTGATGAGGTCACTTTAAGGGCTGGCATAGACTTGATGGGCCAAATGAAACATGTCAAGAGAATACATATCATGAGAACTCATGCCATGCAGTGAGAATACTAGTTTGTCCATTGACAAACCCATTGCAAATCATTCCATTCTGTGACTCCTGGAAGGGACAATCTTCCAAGTTCTTGAGTTGTTAGGGTCGCAAACAATGGTTATACATGATGATGATGGAGATACAATGATTGATCATAAAACAACCCTTTGGGCAAGGCAGCTAATAGACTGCATGCAGCTATTTACATATATTCTTGCATCCTAAATAATGTTCCATGGGTTTTTTATGGTCTTGGCTTTGGAAACAAAATTCCCCAATAGATGGCTGTGTGAAAATATCTGTCAGCTTACTATTCTGCTGAACCTTGCTGCTCTGTAAAAAAGGCTATTTTGGGTCCATATTAAGGGATTACATCTGGGCTGGCAAATGAGAAAAAGAGCAAGAGAAATTTTCAAGCAATAGTTCTTTATTATGTTTATCAGGTCTCTCTGACTCAGAACATATGGATGGTCATTCCATTGCAAATATACTTCCCAAGGTAACCATCTGGTCTAATTTAAGAAATATAATTTCCTACCCCATAAGCAATCAAAAATATTAGGTTTGATATTTCTAAAATATTCCTTCTCAGCATGTATCAATCTAGGTCCCCAATGTGTCAATTAACTTAAAATTAATTCAAGTTTCAATGAGTTTTTCCATGTGTATTTGTAGCCAACTTCTCAAATTTGTTTCTTGCCTAGTGCGACACCAAAACCAGACCTGTCCTAGGTTCCTCAACAATGCTGCTGTTCCAGGATACACAATAAACCCATAATGAAAATGATTAGAGTTTAACACAACTACAACTTTGTAAGCAGACAAACTCCTGCAAGGTACCGATGAGCTGGCTGTAGAAAGTAACCTGCCAGGGTCAGGTGTTTCTTTATATTCACTTTTAACAGCCTGATACAGTGTCTATATAAAGTATTCACCCCACCCTTGAAAGTTTTCATGTTTTATTGTTTTAAAATATTGAATTATAATGGATTTAATTTGGCTTTTTTTTGACACTAATCAACAGAAAAAGATTCTTTCAGAGTAAAAACAGATCTCTACAAAGTGATCTAAATTAATTACAAATATAAAACACAAAATAATTGATCGCATAAATATTTACCCCCTTTAATGTGACACACCAAATCATCACCAGTATAGCTAATTGGTTTTAGAAGTCACGTAATTAGTTAAATAGAAATCACCACGTGCAGACAAGGTGTTTCAATTGATTGTAGTAAAAATACACAGGTATCTGGAAAGTCCAACTGCTGGTGAGTCAGTATCCCAGCAAAAACTAGGCCATGAAGACGAAAGCTCACTCCAAGCAACTCCATGAAAAGGTTATTGAAAGTCAGGAGATGGGTACAAGAAAATTTCCAAGTATCTGAATGTCCCTTGGACTGCAGTTAAGTCAATCTTTGAGAAATGAAAAGAATATGACACAATTGTTAATCTGCCTAGAGTAGGCTGCCCTCAAAAATTGAGTGACCATGCAATAAGGGGACTAGTGAGGGAGGCCTCCAAGAGACCTATGACAACTGTGGAGGAGTTACAAGCTTCAGTGGCTGAGATGGGAGAGACTATGCATACAACAACTGTTGCCCGGGTGCCTCACCAGTCGCGGCTTTATGGGAGAGTGGCAAAGAGAAAGCTGAAAAAAAACCTCACAGGAAATCTCAGCTAGAGTTTGTCAGAAGGCATGTGGGAGCCTCTGAATTCTGCTGGAAGAAAGATCTATGGTCTGTTGAAACCAAAATTGAACTTTTTGGCCATCAGATTAAATGCTATGTTTGGCGTAAGCAGGTTCTGGAAGGCTTGTGAAGGTAGAGGGTAGAATGAATGCGGCAAAATACAGGGAATTCCTGGAGGAAAACCTACTGCAGTCTGCAAAAGAACTGCGATTTGGGGGAAGATTTGTTTTACAGCAAGACAATGACCCCAAGCAAAAAGTCAAAGCTACACAGGAATGGCTTCAAAACAACAAAGTTAATACCCTGGAGTGACCAATTCAGAGACTAGACCTCAATCCAATTGAGAATTTGTGGCTGGACTGGAAAAGGGCTGTTCACTCACAATCCCCATGCAATCTGGCAGAGCTTGAGCAGTTTAGTAAAGAAGAATGGGGAAAAATTGCAGTGTCTGTATGTGAAAAGCTGATAGAGACCTATCCACACAGACTCAAGTCTGTATTTGCTGCTAAAGGTGCAACTAGATCAATACTGGTTTTGGGGGGGGGGGGGAGGGTGAATACTTATGCAATCAATTATTTTGTGTTTTATATTTGTAATTAATTTAGATCGCTTTATAGAGATCTGTTTTCACTTCAACACAACTCTTTTTCTGCTGATCAGTGTCAAAAAACAAATTAAATCCACTGTGTTTCAATGTTGTAAACCAATAAAACATGAAAACTTCTAAGAGACGGTGAATACTCTTTATAGGCACTGTGTCCAATTCGAGATAGTGAGGGGTTATCCTGTACTTCAGCCAATTAACTAGCAAATTTATGGGTGAATCTGGATTACTAGAGGACAAATAAATCAAATATTTTCTCAAATGTTTGGCTGAAAACTGTTGTGGGAGGTCTTTACAGTATTTGGTATTTTCTAACTATTTTTCAATCCAGACTTTAAGTGAGCTGTTATTTAATGGTTCAGAGTCTGATACCTGAGCTGGCATGACAACATTCTGAGCCAATGAATAGACTGCAGTGTTGAATTTACTATTCTGTTGCTTGTTGAGGAATTATTTATTTGGCCACTTTATACATTATTTACAAAGCATGAAAGGGAAACTTGTGTGTACAGTCATGTAATCTCCCCAAGGGCAACCTTAGTTCAAATTAACTACCTTTTCAAAATGATTAACTAGAACATTACATTAAAAATAGGTGACATAGTGTACTAATTTTATGGATGGGCTTGTTCTGACCCCACCTGTTTGCCAGTTTTACCACACGGGAGACCTCGATGGTGTACAGAGAATTGGCAAATAATCCAGTTGGTTGTGAACTCTAAGTTCTAGTAACTGCTAAGAATGTTCCTAAGAGTATTTCCCCCCTCAAACTGCAATATATTGTTTAAAGATGGTGGGATGAGAACAGATGATCAGGTTCCAATATGACCAGGTTTTTTTTTTGATTTTTTTTATTGAGTTTTCAAACGATTACAGAAAGAAAAAAAAATATCTATCCTTACCCCCCTCCCTTAACCCCTCCCCCCTAACATCCCTATAGAAGAAAAGAAAAAGAAAAAGAAGAAAAAAGAAAGAAAAAAAGAAAGAAAGAAAGAAAGAATGCCTGGATATTGGAAGATCCCCACATGCTCCACGGAGTTCATAATAACTTTAGTATATATATTTATTTCTTTCCCCAAATAACTAATTTTTTAATCTTCGGAGCACCTATATATTTAATCCTGTCTTTTGTAAATAAAGGTGCCAAATTTTCAAAAATGTTTCATATTTATCTCTTAAATTATAAGTAATTTTTTCAAGTGGAATACAGCTCGAAATTTCATTCTTCCAACGATCTTTACTTAAGTATGAATCGGATTTCCAAGTAACTGCAATAGCCTTTTTGGCTACTGCCAGTGCAATTTTTATGAATTCTTTCTGATATTTGTTCAATTTGGGTATATAATTGGTTTCAAAAAGGGATTAGATATATAGGAGATTGTATTGAAGGAGTTATATTAATGTCATTTGATCAATTAAAGAATAAATATAAAATATCAAACAACACTTTTTTATTACTCCCAATTAAGGGCTTATTTAAGAGAAAAATTGGGTCAAACAATCTTATTGCCGAAATCTAATGAAATAGAAACTTTAATTCAAAAAGGAAAAACTAAAGAATTTATTTCTTGTATGTATAGTTTGATTCAAAAACTGGCAATTAAACAAGGAATCCATAAGTCAAGACACAAATGGGAAATTGACTTGAATATTAAAATTGAAGAAACAAATTAGTCAAGACTATGTCTTGATAGTATGACAAATACAATAAATGTCCAGTTAAGATTAGTGCAATATAATTTTTTACATCAATTATATATTACACCACAAAAAATAAATAAATTAAACCCAAATTTATCTGATCACTGTTTCCAATGTAACCAAGAAATTGGTACTTTTTAACATTCTACTTGGTCTTGTTCTAATATTCAACCTTTTTGGACAAATTTAAGAGTTTCACTGGAACAAATTATTGGAACACAACTTCCACATAACCCAATATTATTTTTATTATGTGATATTGAAGGGATAAGACCAGATTCTTAAAGGTACAGAAAATTTCATAAACATAAAAACAAACACACTGTATAAATAGAGTCACTTAGCTGCTTATGCCTGCTCTAGATTTAATTATATCATGTCTGATCTGATATAGTATGTGCATTCCTTTGACCCATCATAACCTTTCATTCCTATTGCTATACCTATCTAACTCTACCTTAAAATACCAACGATTCAACATGAAGAGGGTTTCAAAGATTTATAACTTGCTGAGGATTTTTTCTTGTTTTACCTTGGTCATCAATGGGCGTTCTTATTTTTAAACCCTGTATTTTAGAAAATGTCCTCTCTGCTACGATTTGTCAAGAACCCTCAGGCTCATCTTGCATACTTCAAAGAGTCCCTCTCCTTCTTTTAAACCTCAACCTTTCCTCCTGATAACAAAATATTCCATGTATTAAATCCTTTCTGACCAGTTTCTGATGCTTTAACATCTTTCCTTCTGCCAGTACTAGTTACATTTGGTTTGGCATTGAATCTCCTAATCAAAATGGAGATGAGTGGGTTAATGTTGAAGTTGTGTAGATAACAATCCTGTGGTCTCTATTTCTGCTGCCTCTCTTCACTCTGTGCTACCTCCAGCTTGTTGTTTCTCCAGTAACCTACACTCTCCATCCCGCCTACAGTCATTCAGCATGGGACTGGGACAGGACTGTTTTAAACTGTCTGTTTTCCATGTACCTCCCCCACCCGCTGAGAGATTTTACAAGCTTCTGAATGTTATCTTCTGACATTGTTTGGCAAAATCCCAAGGAATTTAGTTCCTCAGCAAAGGCTTCTTCAGTTGAATTTTATTCTGTTAAATTAATTTCCATTCTTTTCCATAGTTTTCAATATCTCACTCCAAGTAATCTTGATATCCCACCCAACAAAGTTCCATTCTTCCAACATCCTTCTAGATCCTACACATTGTTACCTCTTTTTCCTTGTGGCCCTTAATGTCTCAGCCAGTCTAATTTATCTGTTCACTCTTTGCATTCTTCAATTTAATCTAATGCTAAGTTCCTCTCATTTACTCTGAGAAACTATTGTTGTAAATTCCTCTGGTGTACTGCTACTCCATACCACTACCACTGTCACTTCCAGTCCTTACTTTTTCCACAGGGCCCCCATTCCTATATCCATTGCCTGCAGTATCCATTCCAGCCACAACCAAATCGAGGACCCAGCTCCCAGAGCTCTCACCTCATTGGTACATGAGAAACTAAAACAAGAGTGGACCATGCAGTCCCTTGTGTCTGCTCTAACTGCCCTTCAATTAGATCATGGCCAATACATTACCTTGGTGTCACTTTCCTGTACTAATTAATTTCCTCTGATTCCTTTAATAACCAATGACCTTCTGGTGTTTGCCTTGACTATAAGCAGTAATTGAGCCTCCCCAGCTCTCTTGGATCTCGTGCAGAAAGGTTGACTCTTTATTTTGAAGTGATGACCCTCGATTTCTTGACATCCTGGTAAGGGAGAACAACTATTCTGCCAAGCCCCCCCTAACAGGTTTAGAAGTTTCATTAATATCACACCACATTCTTCAGGACGCTTGAAAATATTGATCCAGCCTTGCTTAATCTCTCCTCACTGAGCATTTATCCCCTTCCCTGCATTCCCCCTGTCATAAATATGGCCTTGTTTAAGTTGAAAGAACAAGTCAAACATTATTACAGCTGATGTCTCACCGGGGCTCCATGTATTTGCAGAACGGCATGGTAAAGCCTGTGCTCAGATTCTTTTACAATAAAGGCTAACGTACCATTTGCCTTCCGAAGCCCTTGTTCTATCTGCACAGTAACTTTCTGTGATTCATTTTAAAAAGAAACCCGTTCCTCAAAGTGCGCTATCAGAAACCGTGGATATGTTATGCCTGGTTGTATTGCATTGTGATAGTTGTGAAAAGTGGGGATCCAGCTTCGAGCTCCTTGATAACCGATGGTGTCAGTTTTCAAACTCAAAAATGGCCAATTTATTCCCTACTCGTTGTTTTCTTTTAATCAATTCTTACACTATTCAGCATAACTACAATACTGTACACCATAATTTTATTTACTTACTATATGGCAATCTGTCAAAGCTTTCTGAATGTCCAATAACTGATTAGTGATTCCCTTTCACTATACTGTCAATCTCAACCTCAGAAAATGAACAGATCTGTGCCTGCTCTATTCCTGTTCTTGTTCCTGGTGGGATCCTAATGATTCCATCTTAGGGAGGTTGCCTACAAGCTGTTGCATCTGGGAATCCTGCTCGTGTAATGGTGACAACACCACATGGCTGATGGCTCCCTTTGACACAAATCTGCTTCTGTCGCTGCCACCTCCTCGATGAATCTTCTGGAGGAAAGTTCCTGTCCAGACTTGGGACACGATTTGTCCCACAGTCAGCCAGTATGGAACCACTACCTAACTTTACAGGTTGCAATTGTCCCAGTGTGGTGAACTACATATACCTGTCTGGACACACCCCCCCTGCTGACTGCTCCTGTGCCTCCTCCCACTGACCATGGCTCCTCTCACAAAGGCAATTGAGGCCTGAGCCCTGCCTTCAGCCTCCAGGATGTAGCATGGTGGTCAATTGCTGCTTGTTCTTTCTTCCAGTCAATAAAAGCCAATATCTCGCCTCACGTCTCGGAGAGTTATTGATGGTGCATCACCCAGCAAATAGGGAAAGATGTTCACCCTGCTTAGCTTCTAAATTGGTGGCCAAACCCAACTCTCCAAATTGGAGCACATTACCCAGTCTGATGTTTCGGACTAGCACAGAGTTTTGCATCTTCAGAAAAGGTTTTCTTTTAATAGAAGAGCCAAGGCACCCTCTGAAGTATGCACGGAGCTTTTGCAAGTCTGTCAGTTTTCCAGTGTTTTGGCTGTATGGGATCCGTGGTGAGTTACTGGCAAGTGTACAGAGGATGGATAAATGGGTCTGTGCTAAAGTAAATACTAAACCATCTTTTACATCTAAAAGCAAATGAACAACAACATGGAATTACACCCAGAGCACAAAGCAATGAAATATTTGGGCAGGTAACTGATAAAGAGGTACATTATATGGACTATCTACGGAAGGATACTGGTGAGTGCAGTGTTAGCATTCATTTCAAGAGGACTAGATTATAAAAGTAGGGATGCAATGTTGAGGCTTTATAAAGTACTGGTGAGGCCTCACTTCGAGCAGTTTTAGGCCCCTTATCTTAGAAAGGATGTGCTGAAACTGGAGAGGGTTCAAAGGAAGTTCACAAAAATGCTTCCAGGATTGAATGACTTGTCATATAAAGAGTGTTTGATGGCTCTGGGCCTGAATTCTCTAGAATTCAGAAGAACGATGGGTAACCGCATTGAAACCTATCGACCGGTGAAAGGCCTTGATAGAGTGGATGTGGAGAGGATATTTCCTATGGTGGGTGTGTCTAAAACCACAGGACACAATCTCAGAACAGAGGGGTGTCATTTTAGAATGGAGATTAGGAGGGACTTCTTTACCCAGAGAGTGATGAATCTGTAGAATTCTTTGCCACATGTGGCTGTGGAGGCCAAGCATTTATGTATATGTAAGGCAGATATTGATAGATTCTTAATTGGTGAGGGCATGAAGGAATATGGGGAGAAAGGAGGAGATTTGGGCTGAGATGAAAATTGGATCGGCCATGATGAAATGGCGGAACAGACTCATTGGGCCAAATGGCCTAATTCTGTGCCTATCTCTTATGGTATTCTAGATACTTAGATAGAAAGACAGAGATGTTTAGCCTGTCTCTTTGGGAGGTGAAATCAAGGCAAACAAAGGAAGAGCAGATAAATTTGGGAATAATCCAGAGTCTGGAATGTTTTAGGTGTGAAGCAGATTACAGAGATAAGAAGGTGTGTGACAATAAAGAGATTTGCTAACAAAGATGAAGATTTTAAAGTCAAAGTGTTTGGAGTGTGTGAAAAGGACTCCTTGTGAGTTAGGTCTCAGGCTGTAGACCTCATATTTACATAGGGCAGTACAAAGGAGAAAATCCAGAAGCGAACTGGAATATCAAGTCTAAACATAGGTGTAAAGAGATGGGTAGATATGGAAAAGAATATTTGTTCCACTTCCTCATCAAACATGTCTACTGCAAAATGTAGAAATTATTCACAAACACAAGAAATACTGCACATTCTGGAAATCCAGAGTAACATGCACAAAATGCTGCAGGAACCTCACATGTCAAGCAGAATCTATGGAAAGGAATAAAAAGTCACCATTTTGGGCCAAGATCCTTCACCAAAATTATTCATGTTGTTTTAGAAAAGCATAATCAGGCGGACATAAGTTTATATGTCATGGAGACAATGAAAATTCAGTGAGGAAATCTGAGTGTATATATTAGACTTCTTAAGTCACAGCTGGACATTGGGAGGAAAAGGATTGGATGGTATACCAGGGACCAGATTTTGAGAAACGTTGAAGATAACAGGTTAGGTGTAAATCACAGACTTCCTTCTGACCTGAGCACAACTTTTAGCACAGTTTACTGATGCTTATGTTTAATATCGGGAAGTTCAGATATATTACAATAAAAACCTGTTATGTGCACTGCTGACAGTTAAGTACCATGTAATCTATTACTTTTCCGATGTTATACTAGTTCTGTCCCTAAAAGTATATTGATAAAATGATCATGCAACTTACGCAGTTACAGCAAAGTTTGTCTGATAGTTCATTATTTGTCTTAGGGCCAAGTCTTTTTTCTCCTACAAGTGTGACCCTCCCATGACTGGAATTCCAAATACAAACACAAGCTCAGCTCCATACCCTGCTCCCATCCATTCAGGCAATAAAGATTTTCTAGGGTGTTTAGTTAAGTAATATATATGAACATGCTGTCTTGCATTAACTATGAAGTCACCTCTCATCACTAGTGGTTTTGTGAAACCTGCCTCACTAACAGCATTGAAGCTGGAACAAGATGTGGTTAAGATTTTTCCATTCCTTGTATTCCCACAAAAATAACATCAGATACCACTTCCACTTTATTTGATGTCAGTTGAATGAAATTGAATAAAGCCAGCTTTGGGAATTGATCTTCCTCGTCACCAGGCAAGCTTCCCTTTTGACTTTTAACTCCTGCCACACGGGCAAATCAATTGACCAAGCTTATGCTTCTGGAGAGTTCTTGTTGTGTTTTGGGAAGGAGTAAACCATCCACAGTCAGAACAGATTTAAAATTAAAGTTTTTTTTGTTTATGACAGCTTATTAGAATGAAGCTGTCATTGACTGGGCAGGTAATAACTTTGCATATTATTTTAGTCCAGAAGGAGGGATTACCCAACATCAGAGACCCAGATAAAATATGAAATTTACCCTGTAAACTTGCTTGACTAAAGACCAGTATTGAGAGATGACAGACTATCCAAATGCTACTATGGCCACTGGATTACCACCAAAGTATTTGATGTTGGTCCTTACTCATGATATTGCAAATCGTTGGTCAAGAGGTCCTCTACTTCCAGTTGCTGTGTTGTCCCTTGACAAAAGAGATCCAGACACCTCATATTGATTGCCGCTACAATAACCTGGCCAAAGTCAGCTCACACGTGCACCTTGTAATTCCCAGAGCCAAGGACAAAGGCTCCTCTGTTAGGCCATGTCATCACCGTTTGCAGTTTGTTAGAAAGAACTGCTTTATGGGGCACATAACGTCGATGCTCAGCTCGATGCAGTCCTCGTTGCCATGTGTTTGACTGGCGTCAAGAAATTCTTGAGGGCACAATGGTCCAATTGTTTTTGCATTTAGGGTGTTAATTGAAGAATGTTCACTGGAAGTACAACTTCGAGGATTCCAAGATAACATTCCATGCTTCTATATCCTATTGTTCTAATTTGTCGAATGAGATCAGCAGATGCTAATAATCCATTAAAACAGCAAAGAATGAAAAATTCACAAATCACGGTGCAAAATCTGTAGTCTTAAATCATTCAAAACACCTCATGGCCTGTTAAATAATTCCCCTGTATACTTCCTCCTTTTATCAGTAACACCTTTAACCTTTGCAACATGCATTAGCTCATGTTCTTATGCAATGTTGGTTATTACGATTATTCAAGAGCTTAGATAAGATTAAATCATTTTTTTGCAGAACAGAAAGGCACAAAATTAAAGGATGAGGAGACTACAAAAATAAAATTTTTCTTTCTCAGAATCATTCAGAGAGCTGTCTTGGACATCCAGTAGAAAATTAAAACTATTGATAGAATTTGTTTCCAAATCTGTTCAACACAATTGCTAATTTTAAGCCTGTATTTATCAGAGGTAAAAAAGATTTCAGTTCAATTGAGCATTCCATGATTCAGATTCATTTACTTATCACAAATATATCGAAACACACACTGAAATGTGTAATTTGCGTCAACAACCAACATGAGCTAACGATGTGCTGGGGGCAGCCCGCAAGTGTCACCGCACAGTCCAGCAGCAATACAGCATTCCCACAATGTTCAGCAGAACAGCACAAGTAACACCAGCAGGACAATAGTGACAAAACACCCACTTACTCTTACACACAGGCAGCTCTCCAATGCAGGACAGGCTGCTTCTGGGCTTCCAGACACCATAAAAGCACTGCATGCATAGCTCTCATTAGTACCAATCCTGCCTCCATGCTAAGCTGCATGCATTATACAGTTGTACTCAGCACCCTAAAATGCATTTGTTCCACATTCTAACAATGGCAGATCATTACTTAGTTCTCTAATATCCTTGCCAAGAAAATATTGTTAGGCTAACTGAAACAAATGTAAGCACACTCCAATAAATAAGAGCTTTGCATATTTATGACTTAGTACTGAACAATTAATTTCAAAATTAACAATTAATTTTAATCCTAAAAGAGCTGTTGGGAAATCCTCCAAATCACAGTGAGAAGTGACTAGGTTAACTCCTCATTCGATAAAGCAAAGCTTAACTAAAGATGTTGCCTTCACAATGTAAAAAGGAATAAAAGGTTCAGAATTTAACTGGACGCAAGTGGGAATTGTTGACTGCGAGAACTTTAATCTTCCAACACTTTTCCATTCACTTTGTGAGTTGAGGTGAGATAAATTGTTGTCCAATTCACAGGAAGAAATTCTTGGTCAAAAATACCTTACTAATCAAAATGACAATGAACATAAGGAATCGTATTATAGATTGAATGTGGTCTTGAGTAAGCGAGGAGATTAAAGAAATTATCAGGTGCAAACTCCAATTTCTGGTGCTCTTACTGAAATCTCATACTTGGTTCCTAAGATTTGCAAAGAAGAACTGACCCCCTGAAGACACAGGGTGGATATGGTCTCCAGCTGAGAGCAACACTCCTGAAACAGAAGTAATAAGAGTAGGAGTAAGGCAAGTCACCTTTCAGTCCTAATCTTCGTTCAGTAAGATCATGATTGCTCCATTTTTGGCCTCAACACTACTATCCTGCATTCTGCAGAGAACCCAGTTCTCTGGGTTTGAGAATTACAAATATTCATGACTCTTCCGGAGAAGAAATGCCTTCCTCATCTGAAAGGGGAGAACACGTTTTCTGATACCATGCCTTTTAGTTCTAAATAACCCACATTCTCTCAGCATGTTTCAATAACATCACTTCCATATTCCAATGAATACTGGCCCAGCCTGCCATTTCTTCTTCAAATATCAGCAACTTCATCCCATGAATTAACCTAATAATCTATCTCCGTACTGCCTCCAAAGAAGGCATATTCTCTAATACATATTGGCACCAAAACTGTAAGCTACTGATGCACCAAATCTAGTAAAGTTATATCGAAACTGCCCTATTATACTTAATGTCAATTGCAACATAGGCTATATTTCATTAGCTTTCCTAATTACTTGCAAAATCTGTAAAGGGAATTTGATGGAGCCCCAGATCCCTTTGCATTGTGACACGTCGCAATCTCCCTCCATTTAAATGGTAATTAGATTTTTTTTAACCTTCTCTTTCCAAAAGTAGATATCCTCATATCCTCCCACACTCTTCTGTAGCTGCCAGCTTCTAGATATCTAATGTTTATGTTAGATACTCTCTTTTTTACATCAGAATCAGGATTTGTGGCAGAAGTACAGTGAAAAACATAAGAATGACTACCAGTTACAATACGTAAACAGTGCAAAAGAAGATCAGTGAGGCAGGGTCTATAGGTTCAGAAATCTGAAGGCAGAGGGGAAGAAGCTGTGTGTAAAACATTCAGCGTGAATCCTCAGGCTCTTAGATTTCCTCCCCAGTGATACTAATGAGGAGAGGTTATGTCCTGGATGGTGAGGGTCCTTAATGATGAATGACAACTTGTTGAGGCACTGCCTTTTGAAAATGTCTACAGTGGATATTTTCACTTGTGGAACCATATATGCTGTACTTATGGAAACAAATGATTACCATTGTGAAAATGTTGTAATAGTGTAAACTATTGCTTGTCTTTTTAATACTTTCCTGTTTGTCTCATAATCTATCATCTACCTTTTTACTCAGTCATATTTGGTGCATTTTTAAAATTACCCAATTCTCCAGCCTATCACTAATCTTTTTCAATTTGATAACATGGTTAAATACCTTTGTTAGCCACAGATTGTGCATACTTTTGATAAAGCCCATCTTCCTGACTAAAATATATTCTTGCTGACTTATATCTCCTTAAATATCTATCATGGTCGATTGACCATTTTACTGTTTAATCTACTATATTTTCCTATTCCACTTTAGCTCAGACTTCACATATTGTAATTGCCTGTGTTTAAATTCAAGGCACATAATTTCAAAGTCAGATTTCTCACATCAAGGTGAAATTCCATCATGCTCTTAATGTTCAGTTTTAAGTGATCTTCTACCATGAAATCATTAATTAATCCTGTGTCACTACATCATTCCAAATTTAAAACACTGTATTTATAAGAAACTGTCCCAAATACACTGTGTGAACATCCCCCCCCCCCAACTCCTCATCCATCTTCCAGCTCCCTGCCATGTTCTGCGTGCCCCTCATTCATTGTCCCAGTCATGCTTAGTCCAAGGGGAGTGGCTACCATTTACCCATGTTAGGAGTATGTGTACAGTATCTCTCTCTCTCTCTCTCTCGCTCTCTCTCTCTCTCTCTCTCTCTCTCTCTCTCTCTCCCTCTCTTTCTCTCGTGCAAAAACAAAAATAAAAAAGTAGTGTTCATGGGTTCAACATCCTTTCTGAAATCAGATGGCAGAGGGGAAGGAGCTGTTCTTGAATTGCTGAGTGTGTGCCTTTAGGCTTCTGTACCTTCTTGTTGATGGTAACAATGTGAAGAGGGCATGTCCTAGGTGGTGGGGGTCGTTGAATATATCTTGGATACTATGGAAACTAATACCCAAGGTGGAACTGACCAAGTTTACAAAGCTCTGCAGCCTACTTCGTTCCTGTGCAGTAGCCACCTCCCCCCCTTTACCAGACAGTGATGCAGCCAGTTAGAATGCTCTTCATGGTACATCTGTAGAAATTTGAAGGTTGTTTTGGTGACATACCAAATCTCCTCAAACTCCTAATGAAATATAGCTACTGACTTCCTTTTTTATAGCTGCATCAATATGTTGAGACCAGGTTAGATCCTCAAAGATATGAACACTACTTCTGATCCCCCTATGAGGACTGGTTTGTGTTCCCTTGTCTTCTCCTTTCTGAAGCCCACAATCAGCTCTTTGGTCTTACTGACACTGGGTGTAAAGTTGTTATACTCAACAAGCTGGTATATCTCACTCCTGCATGCCCTCTCGTCACCATCTGAGATTCTGCATCATCAGCAAATTTATAGATGGAATTTGAGATGAGCTTAGCCACAGAGTCATGGGTGTAGGGAGAGTAGAACTGTGGGCTAAGCACACATCCCTGAGGTGTGCCAGTATTGATTGTCAGTGAGGTGAAGATGTTATTTCCAATCTGTAAAGATGGTGGTCTTCCAGCTAGGAAGTCAAGGATCCAGTTGCAAAGAGAAGTAAAGATGCCCATGTTCTGTAGCCTTTCAATCAGAACTGTAGGAATGATGGTGTTAAACATTGAGCTGTAGTCAATAAACAAGGATCCTGACAAAGGTATTTGTGTTGGCCAGGTGATCCAAGGTATGGAGAGCTAATACGATGGCATTCGCTGTAGACATATTATGGCAATATGCAAGTTGCAGTGGGACCAGGTGCTTGCTGAGGCAGGAATTGATTCAATCTATGACCAACCTCTCAAACCATTTCATCATGTAGATGTGATTGCTACTGAACGGTTGTTATGGCAGCTCACCTTGCTCTTCCAGGGCACTGGTATTCATTACAGAACCAAAACTGCATGGAATTATAGCAATAGCCAATAACAGCCAGTCCACAACTAACTTGAAAGCAGTTGTAGATATTTCTCTACCATGCTGGGATGGGAGAAGGGGATGATTGGAGAGGAGGGGGATTTTTTTGTTATTTTGTGATGTTAAGAGAAAGGATTAACTGAAACACTGACCTCCCAAATGAGGCTCAGTTACCTGGGGTGGCTGTGTAATGATTAGAGTAACACTTTATAGTTGTAGCTCTAAGATCAAGGTTCAATTCCCGCCACCGTCTGTAAGGAGTTTGTATGTTCCCCAGAGACTGCGTGCATTTCTTCTGGGTGCTCTGGCTTTCTTTGACAAACCAAAGACATACAATTTAGGGTTAGTAACTGGAAGCATGGCGACACTGCGGCTGCCCAAGGATATCTCAGACTGTGTTGATCATTGATGCAGACAATGCATTTCACTGTATGGTTGGATGATTTCAAGTACATGAGATAAATAAAGGTAAGCTCAAACCTAATCTTATCTTAATAAATCAGTGATAGACTGAGATTTCAGTCTTCCTATTCTGCATACATCGAGCAGGCAACCATTGCATACAGGCTCACATCTCATGGATATGTTGCCCTGTGTGACTTGCATCTAAATTAATTGAACAAGTGCAATAGAACTTATTTCTTTCCTTACAAGTAAAGAAAAAGTTTAGTGCAAAAGTATTTATGCTTGACCACTCACATTGGGAAAACTGTACTCAGAGCATAAGCCTTTCATCTCCACCCCTCTGGGTTTAGATTACGTTGAGAGGAACTAAACCAACATCATATTTCTGATAATCGTAATGTGTGAGCACTGTGAGAGATGTATTTTTCACAAGAACTGAGCCCTGTGTGTATTAACTTGTACTTATGGCCAAATGAATGAGTGGACTGCTTGACAGGTAACTTTATTCGACTGGATTGTCAGGCTAATTACACTGTATCATTGCTAATAACCCATCTTTAATAATCTGGCAATGTTAGGACAGATTGCCAAGGCACATTGAAAGTAATAGTTTTAAAGGAGCATCTGACAGGAGAAACTGGAAGAGAAGAGGTGACGATGAAAAGATCCTAGACTCTAGAACATGGCTAACAGAGCTCACGTGATCAATGGACAGATGAAGGAAATCAGACCTGCAGAAGGGGCCGGAAATGGAGCAATACGGAACTCTACTGAGCTCTGTTAACTGAGCATATGTGAATTCTATAAGTTCTTTCCCTTCCTTATCTGATAACCTGCACTGTCTCCTTGGCTATTGCTCTGACCTAGAAATATATAAAGTATGTGAGCTTAATTATGTTCAAAAATGATTACTTCAGCTCTGTAAACCAAAGGGTACTTGCAACTCTGCAATGTGTCCTTAGAGTCCTGAATTAAAACAAAAGGTTATTTCTGTAAAGAACTTTGAAAGGATTACCTTTTCATCTTATCTGTAGTAAAAATACGATTTCTGTGTATGAAGAATAGGTTTTACAATATTACTATGGAGAAAACCTACTTCACTCCCAAAAAAATTTCTTTGAACTTCTACAATATGAGCACAGCACAATGAATATCATGGAATGATTAAAAGGCTGTAAACTCAGTAAAGTACAGTTGTGGACATCTGGGAGTTATTTTATTAAGTCTTGTATCACAAAGACCTGAGTAAAAGAATAGTTTATCAGATAAATTCCCCTTTCTACAAGGTTGGGGAGGGATAGGGATGTAAATTTTGGGTGATGGGAGAGGTCATAAATGTTAGTGCTAATTATTGACAGATATTTTTAGCAATTACAGTAGCTCCATATGAAGAAACTGCCATCACTGAAATTATTATGGATGGATGGTCCATATAAACGGAGACTTTCTAAACTCTTTGGCAATGTTCTTCTAGCTCAAGGGTTCCCAACTCTTTTTATGCCATTACCATTAATTAATTAATTACCATTAATTACCAGTACCATTAAATAAGTGGTCCATGGACCCCAGGTTGGGAACCCTTGTTCTATCAAAGATATTGTACATATCAAAGATACGCATTCAGCATGATCTTCTCCATGTGATTGGAGAGCTGCATGAAGTAGTAGAAAAATTCATGTAACCATTGTCATACCAGCCAATAGCATGTGATACGAGGAGTGTCAAGGGTTGGAAAGCTCCTGGGGCAAAAAGTCCATACTGTCTGGGAGTGACCATCCTAATATTGATTCACTAGCAGACGACCAACCCAACACTAACCTTCCATAATCTGGTCCAACCACCACACATCAGTCTCAGCCCTTGACCCTGATTGATCACCTCTGGGCTCATCAATCTAAATGTCAGACAGAATACTCTGATAGTTGTCCTGATGCTCAGTTCACAGTCCCTTACTCTTGTAGATCTGATTTGCAGGCAACAGGTTTCACCCTCTCCAGCTCCAGTGCATTGATCTTCCACCCTTATGCTAGCTGCCCAACCTTTAATTCCCAGACTGGACCCAACAGCCTTTCCCAAGTCCCAATGCATCACTCTTTGGCCCAGCTCTGATTTTTGACATTTATTACCTCATCCCCCAGCCCCAATACCCTGCTCTTTGCCCACAACCCCTGCTCCTGACACCAATTGTAGTGATTTTTCATTTCAATATTCATTAACCTTGGCTTCAATATTCTTATTTTCAACCCCAACACTCCCAGTGCTCTGACCTCTGACCCTTGCACCCACGACTCTTGATCTTCTGTACTCAGAGTGATCATTCTCTCTGTATTTAGTTTCTCCAATGTTGTACATGTAATGTGGTTTCCTCCACACCAGCAAAACCAAATACAGACTAAATGATTAGAACAGCCTCATTCAGTCTGCACGAGTGACCCTTAGTTACATAATTTGCCATTCCCCTCCCTTTCTGATCTGTCTGTGGACTTCCGTCTTGTTACTATAAGGCCTACGACATGCTTGAGAAATAACACCTTGGCTCATTGGAGCCTTTGAATTTGATATCAAAGCTCCAGCTTCGGCTAGCTCTTTTTCTCTTGTTAAAGTCTGAACGGGGCATTTCTGCTGTAGTTCATCTTCTGTAATATTGACTCATATTCTATCTCTTCATTAACACAGCCTTGCCTGCTGCTCATAGCTTGTAGCCCTGCTATTAGTGACACCTTTCACTTCTTGCGATAACAGCCATGAACCCATTTGATCAGATGACTACAACAATTCATCCTCACAGCAATTCTGGCCTCACACGATCACAGATTTTCCTTTTCTCCTATCCCATCCCCGTTGACACTTCTTCTGCAACCCAATGCAACCCTTTCTTTAATCCTGAGCACAAGAGATTCTGCAGCTGCTAGAAATCTTGAACAACAGACACAAAATATTGGAGGAACTCAGCAAGCCAGGCAGCATCTATAGAGTCACATTTTGGGCTGAGTCCCCTAATCAGGACAGATGAAATCCTTCCTGATTCTAACAATGATGCTAGGGCATATTTCGGGTTTAGGCCATATAGCAAAATATTGATTTCAGCTATCAACCTTCAGATATGGATATGCATTGTAGATTAAATTTAAAATGCCACTCAGAACTGTAAAATGCAGACCAGACAGACCAGGAAACAGGCACTTATCTAATTTTCTACATATGCATGAATTAAATGAACATCCCATTGCAGGGATACACCAGTAATTAACACTTATTGTGAGTGTGATGGTGGGAAGATCCAGGCACTTGAAACAGGTTGCATGTATTTCAAATGGAGCATTGTAAATATGGAATTGTTTAAATTGTTCTTCTTGTGTGAACAAAGTCAGTGGAGAGAAATACTGATCGAAATGATCAGTATATCGATTTCTCAATATGAGAGAGGGAGAGAAAAGAGAAAGAAGAGAGGGGGAGGAAACGGGAGGGGAGGGGAGGAGAGGTGCTTTCTTTGAAACTACACATAAACATCACACCTCCTGATTCACACCCCCACCACAGATATCTGAATGAATTTTAATCAGCATTGTCTGGTCTATGATCCAAGGCTTTGAGGAATCCATTGTTCAGAGCTGCACTTTAAATTTAATCTACAATCTCTTTTCAGATTTGAAGATTGGCGGCTGAAGTTATTTGGTATATGTGCTAAGCCCAAAAATCGTTCTAACAATCCTAACTTTCCTTTGATCTTTAGCGCATAAAATGCCGTGTAGTGTTGGGGCCAGGTAGACCTTGCTTCGAAAGGGTCTCACTCTTTCTCTCGTGACTCCAAAGGTTGTTTGTGATATTTAGTTGAATAAAGTGACTGCTTTATGTCTATCAGTACTTCTCTCTGGTAACTTCATTCAACCTGAAATTTTAACTTTTTTGCTCTGTCCACATTTGCTGCCCAGTCCACATTTTCAATTATTGTCTAATCTTTGACCACTACATCAACTTCCTTCATGCTCATTTCTCTAATTCTGTACTGCTCCCACTTTCATCCAGAGTCCCAATAATTGAGCCTGTTACCCATTGCTTGTGGCCCAAGTTTTCTCATCATTTTCATCATCAGCCTCATCACTTTTGTAGTCTGACCACTGTATTGCTGACCAATACCTTGGACCCTGATTCTAATCATCTCCTTTATCTGATCCTTCTCTCCTGACTTTGAGCCAAATAAGGCCTCTGACCATTGATTCTCTCTCTCTGTCTTCCAGGTGTCACATTTTCTTTTGTGTTCTCCATAGTAAAAGAAAAGTCCATCATCCACTCAATGGAGACTCAAGCCTTGGAGGTGGAGGTGGATCTATATCCCAAGACTCTTCGCAGGAGCATTCACGGACACAAAAAAAGAGTAACCAATGTTCTTGAGATAATTCCAGAACAGATAGTCAAAGAGAAGAGTTTTAAGCACTATCTTAAAGTAAGTAGAGTGTAGGGAAAGTATTGAGAAAGAACTTCAGAACTTAAATTTGCAAATCTCTTACCTTGATATGTTGACAAACAGCTATATATTTTTTTCCTTAATCTACTGTATATACTGATCTAATCCATTTTGAGCCTTGGCACATTCTATTGCCACTTTTGGATAGGAAGAGAGACATAGGATACAATGCATTAACAATCAAATCTTTTCAGTCACCTTCATTTGGTCTTGAGCAGGTACAATCAAATCTAGGTTGATAAATGAACAGATACTTTTCCAAATTAATTTTCAGAAAATTGTTGAGTATAGGAACAAAACAAAATGATTGTGGCCTTCAGAAAGGGTAAAGTGAGGGAACACACATCAGTCCTCATTGATGGATCACAAGTGGAAAAGGTGAGCAATATGAAGCTCCTGGGTGTCAACGTCTCTGAGTAATTATCGAGGGCCCAAGATATTGATGCATTAACAAAGAAGACATGACAGCAGCTATATTTCATTAGGAGGTTGAGGAGGTTTGGTATGTCTGCAAAGACACTCACAAATTTCTACAGATGTACCATGGAGAGCATTCTAACTGGCTGCATCATCTTCTGGTATGGGGGTGGTTCTGCATAGGATCGAAATAAGCTGTGGAAAGTTGTGAACTTAGTCAGCTCCATCATGGACAGTAGCCTCACTAGTATACAGGACATCTTCAGGGAACAATGCCTCAAAAAGGTGATGCCATCATTAAGGACCCGCTATCACCCAGGGTATGCCACTTCTCATCGCTATCATCAGGGAGGAGATGCAGGAACTTGAAGGCAGACAGTCAATGATTCAGGAACAGCTTCTTGCCCTCTGCCATCAGATTTTTTGAAAGGACATTGAACCCATGAATACTACTGCACTACTTTTTTTTCTCTTTTTGCGGTAATTTAACTTTTTTTTAAATAAACTTTTTTTATTGAGTTTTCAAAAAATTACAGAAATAAAAGAAAATATATGAAAAAAATATATATATACCCTACCCCCCTCCCCTTAACCCCTCCCCCCTAACATCCCTATATAAAAAAGAAAGAAAGAAAGGGAAAAAAAAGAAAGAAAGAATGCTTGGATATCGGAAGATCCCCACATGCTCCATGGAGTTCGTAATAACTTTAGTATATATATTTATTTCTTTCCCTGAATAACCAATTATTTCATCTTTGGAGCACCTATATATTTAATCCTGTCTTTTGTAAATAAGGGCGCCACATTTTCAAAAGTGTTTCATATTTATCTCTTAAATTGTAAGTAATTTTTTCAAGTGGAATACAGCCATAAATTTCCTTCTTCCAACGATCTATACTTAAGTATGTATCTGATTTCCAAGTAACTGCAATAGCCTTTTGCGGTAATTTAACTTTAAAAAATATATGTATATACTACTTATTGTAATTTACTGTTTTATTATTATATATTGCAATGTACCACATAACAACAACTTTAATGACATATGCCAGTGATATTAAACCTGATTCTAACGCTGAATACTGACTTACCACATCAATGTACGTAACTGCACAGTGGTTAATGCTATTCATATTCACTAGATGGCAATGTTGTGTCTAAGAAAAAAACAATGTTCCACTTGAAGTTTTGTTAAGTGTTACACATTTTAATCCTAGATTTGCTGTTTTATAAACAGTGTTTTCATAGCACTGAACAGTGTTTCTCTGGTTTCCTTTTGCTCTATTTGTTTTATAGTCAGGCTCTGTGAGGTAGAGCAGGATTGAAAAACAGGAAATTTTAACATGGACTAGGGCCATATGGCCCAATCACTAGAAGTTGACTTTTACATTCCATACAAACAATAGTTCTAATCAAATTCACCTATCCTGTTTCCTCAGTCCTTCGTCCCTTCACTTGTCCAACTAACATTGAATAGTGATGAAGCTTGTATATGAATTCTGCTGCTTCTCAACTCATCTGAAGAAATTTATCATGTCATTTTGCTTTACTTCCTTGGAGTTAAGTTAGCATTTCTAATTATTCTTGAATCAATAATTGCTACCACTGTCAAACATTGCAAACCTCTACATTTTTTATTTCCATATGACATAGGAGGTCATTTGCCCATTGAGTCTATTCCAGACCCAAGAACAATATCATGCTTGCACTGATATTTCCCTCTGAACCATCCTGTGCACATTTGTATAATTTCACTACTGCTTCAGATCTTGCTCTCCTGAACCGATCATACTACGATTTCCGACTTCTGCCATGTTTTATATCCCTCCTGATCTTCATGTCTGTGATGCTGAATAATCAGATCTCAACAGAAGCCTCACTTCATTTCTCAGCCTGATGAGTTCCAAGCCCAGCACAACATTGCCCCCTGCTTTGTTGCCAACCTTATCCCAGACAGGGGTTTTTCTGTTGTCTCCAGAATACCAAATCTGCCTTGATCCCTCCATCTGGCCTCTAACCCATCTATCTCTATTCATTGCTAACAGCCATCTTTGACCATCTCAATTTTTTACTCATTTGAAGACTCACTCTCTGAACTTGTTCCTGTCAACTAAGGACCAACCCTGAAACCATTATTACCATATCCTTACCTTCACATGGTCCATCCCTGACTCTTGCCTTCTCATTTTGGATCTGCCTCCATCTCAGGGGCTAGGCCAGCCTCAAACATCCATGATAAACCCACAGTTACGTTGACAGTGTCCCCCCCCCCCCGTCTCCTGTAAGACTAACTAATTCTCCCAGTTCCACCATCGCCATTACATTTGCTCCTATGAAGTGACTTACATTTTACCCGAACCATTGCATCCCTGCCACTATAGTGGACAGCCCATGATCACATCTCATTTATTTTCTATTCCTGTCCTCCTGGACAGAGCAAGAACAGAGATACCCTAGTTCTCCCAATCCCCCTAACCAGCCTCTGCATCCACTGGATTATCCTTCACAAGTTCTATTGGCATCAACAAGATTCACTCACCAGGTGCATCTTCCCCTCCCCTTCCAGAATTCCGAAGGGAAACATTCCCTTTGCAACTCCCTGAGTGGTTCTTATATCTCCATCATCCAAATCCTCTCAATTGCAACTGCCAATGAGATGTAACACATACTCTTTCAGTTTAGCTTTTAGCTGCACTTCACAGCTTTTCCTTTAGCTTTATTCCTTTTTAGCTGCTATCCTTAAATTATCGACCAGATTGCTTTACAAACTGGGCATACCTATTGCACCCATACTCATTTTGTCCTATCAATCTGTCTCCCACTGCATGAGACTTAAAATAGTGTTTTTCCAATTTCCTCATTCTGCCGAAGGAACTTTGACAACTACTCTGTTTTTAATTCAACAAATGCTGTCCTAACTGCTGAGTTTTTTTCCCAGCATTTTCTGATTTAGTTGCTTGGAACATCTGATTCTATTTACTCAGTTCCACCTTTGAATAATTTTATTCTTTTATTCTCTTTAATTATATGAAAGAATAAAGGAATTCCTATTTTTTTCACTTAATACAACCTCAGGATATTCTAAAGCACTCTGCAGCAGCCAAATGTCCCAGAAGATGTGTGAACAACCTTCCAATTCAGTGAACCTTGCTGTTTCATTCTTTTAATAACTCTTTATATATGGAAATCTATTCACTTAGCTTGAAAAATTCAATCAAAAGTCAAAGCCTTGTAATTACATAAAAAAACAGGTATGAAAAACATCTTCAGAAGATCTGATCCAATTGGGAGTTTGGGCCAAAGGATCAGATCAATTGTACTGTCTGACTTCCCTAATTTTTTTACCATTAGATACTGTTCATTTGATGAGATTGTCAATATGCATGATGCAGATTTTTGACCTATCAGCAGAAATTGTATCCTAAATGTGTGACCCACAGCTGTCATCTGAACTCTCAGTAAACCATAAAGTAAAGCATGCATGACATGTCCAGTAAGTTCTACATTTTGACCATCTCTAAGTTTGCACACTGCATCTGTCTAACACATGGTCAATTGGTGCACCAGATGGCACCCATAGGGTTTGGCCTTTTACACAGATTTGTACTCAATTTATTGTGCAGTTACTGGCCATTGGCATTGCTTGGACTTGTATTAGCTTCTTCTTCCTAGTCCTGGGTTTAATTAGTGGCCTGACATTATCCAACTCCATTTCATAACAGGTGCTGGCAATCATCAAACAGTAAATATCTCATACTGTTTGTCAGGGATGGATCTGAAGCCAGTTGCCCAACAATTAAGACTTAAGACCTAGAAATCGCCATGGCTCAATCATTCTTAATCCATAATCTTCAAGGCTTCTGCACAAACACCATATACGAATACACTTTTAGGCTCCAAGCTCAGGAGCCATCTTTAAACCCTTTCTGCTCTCTTGCCCAGCTCCTTTAATCACTTCTTCAACTATTAGTCCCATCACCTGCTTATGTAGCCAAATTTCTTTCTTTGTCAGTATGTCAGAAAGATCCTTGGGACAACTTCTTAGGTTAATGGTGCAAAAGTAAATGCATATTTTTGTGAGAAACATAATATGCCCCCAATCTGTATAAAGTTCCTGGCTGCTGTATCAGTCACCCATAGATTATATTGGAAAAGAATTGTACCCTGCATGTTTGTTGTACCTGCAGTGTCTGCACCAAACTCCCGTGCATTTTAGGATTCATTTAGGGTTGAAATTAACCCACGGGAGGGGAGTGAGTAAAGTTCAATGGAGCCTCTTCATCCAGAGATGCCTCCTTCCTCATGGGAAGCTCTTGTATGTTATTCGAAGCCTCTTCACAGTGGGTGGTTGACTCTGAGAGCTATGCAGGAAATGACTGGTGTAAAACCACATCCCATCAGCCGCTGTGACCACACAGTTGAAAAGTAACTGTGATCTGCTCTGGAATGTATTCCTTCTTTTCTATATCATGGAAATACGTCCTGGAAAAACAGAACTCTCACAACCTCAGAAGATCCCAAGCACGTCTCAGCCAATGAAATAGTTGTCAACTTCAGTTGCCGTCTGTCGCAAAATGGGAGCATCTTCTTGTACACGACAGCTAAGAAAGAAATGGGAATCACTTCCAGTGGTCAGGAATAAGTATTGGCTAGGACATCTGGAGAAAGACGTGAGTAAGTGAGCTACCTTGCTATTTAGATTGTTTCCTTGTTTCTTTGCTCTTTTCCAGAAAGAATTTGTTCACTAATAACTTGCACTCTCTTCTTTGATTTACAGCACACACTTGATTTATCTGCCTCAGTATCAGCCACATTGTGTTTGCACCAAATGTGTTGGGATGAACACCAGCTGTCAGGAGGATAATTTGAATCCAATTTACCTGAAAGAGTCAGGAATAAGCTGGCCACCAACTTCACACTAACCTGTTTTAACTCCCCATTGAAGAACACCAAATTTCTTGGTGTTCACCTGGCGGAGAATCTCACCTGGTCCCTCAAACCAGCTCCATAGCAAAGAAAGCCCAGCAGCGTCTCTACTTTCTGCAAAGGCTGAGGAAAGACCATCTCCCACACCACCATCCTCATCACATTCTACAGGGGTTGTATTGAGAACATCCTGAGCAGCTGCATCACTGCCTGGTTCAGAAATTGCACCATCTCAGATCGCAAGACCCTGCAGTGGATAGTGAGGTCAGCTGAGAAGATCATCGGGGTCTCTCTTCCCGCCATCATGGACACTTACACTACATGCTGCATCTGCAAAGCAAACAGCATTATGAAGGACCCCACACACCCCTCATACAATCTCTTCTCCCTCCTGCCGTCTGGGAAAAAAGCACCGAAGCATTCGGGCTCTCACGACCAGACTATGTAACAGTTTCTTCCCCCAAACTATCAGACTCCTCAATACCCAGAGCCTAGACTGACACCTTACTGCCCTATTGTCTTGTTTATTATTTATTGTAATGCCTGCACTGTTTTCTGCACTTTATGCAGTCCTGGGTAGGTCTGTAGTCTAGTGTAGTTGTTTTCTGTGTTGTTTTTTACGTAGTTCAGTCTAGTTTTGTTACATGGTGTCATGTAACACCATGGTCCTGAAAAATGTTGTCTCATTTTTTCTATGTACTGTACCTGCAGTTATGGTCAAAATGACAATAAAAGTGATTTGACTTGACTTGAAATAGAAGTGATACCTCAACTCTGGTGAAAAGTCTTTGATGTAATTCATTTACTCCATCCTTCTCACTACAGATGCTGTTAGACCCATTGACAATTTACAGGATTTTCATTTTTTTTTAAATCACTGTTGTAAGGAAAAGTTGCCACCTTGGTTATATTTTAGTAAGTTACGTCACTCCAAATTGCCAGAAAAATTTCCCCCCATCACCAATCCACTTACAAAAAATGAAGTGATATTTTAAAGAAAGTGAAGGAAAGAAACCATGCATTTGATTTTACTGCGCGCTTGATCTTTCTCCCCAAGTTGCTGGCAGCAGAATAATCTCTAATGCCTTGCAGACTGCAGGATAGTCACTGAGTAATGCCAGCTTTGGGGTGTGAAATAGAGAGCCAGGCAAAAAATAAAGAAAGGCTTGCACTTACAGAGTGACTTTCATAACCCACAGACTCCCCAAAACACTTTATAAATAAACACCTTGAAATTTGATCACCGCTGAAAAACAAACTATTTTACACACAAACAGTAATAATAGCAATTTCTTAAAGAGAGGATATACCAAAATATCAAAGCCACAGTTTGACTCTTTGATCAAAAAATCTGTTTTCTTTTAAAATGATATTGGTGCAGAGATAAATTTGGATAGGACATTAGAGAGTAATCTAGGATAATATCATGAGACCAAGAGGGAAGTCTCAGTTTAACATTTCTACTCTGTCACCTGGAATTTGCGCTCAATTTTATGGAGTGGTTTGACTTCATAACATTCTATGAGAGAAGGAGAGTGGGAGAGAGGGAGAGTGAGTGAGTGTATTATGGAGAGGTCATATGGACACTAACTGGAGCTAATATCACCTAAGCATTTTCATTGCTTTTTCTACATCACAAATCTGGATAGGCCTGTTGGCTGATCAACAGATTGACCCCAGTCTTTCAGCAATAGCATTCTGGAATTTGTTGAGATTTGGTGTAAGACCAAAAATTGAATCAACAACTTTATTTTTCCATTTCACCTCTCATAAATGGGAAATATAAAACAGCGGGGAAGGAAGAAAATGGTGTTAGAGTAAATGTTTCCACATTTCACATTGTCTGTATGTATACCCCCTACCTGTTCAAGCCCATTATGTTAACAAGAGCAACATGAAACTTGTGTCTAATACTCATCCTCTTCCCCCGCACCTTCCCTAGGACTGAGAAAAACGAATCATGTTTGAAAGCTTGTTCCTGGACGTGGATTGATTCTCATAATAAACGAAGGGTATTTTGGGCAGTGACCAGCTACGCTTATATGGTACGAGGAATATCAATATCCTTTACAGACTGAGAAGTGATTTGCAAGAGTTATGCAGTATACATTTTCTGCACTGTCATGCCCGCAAAGCAGCGACGTGATATTGACCAAATGATCTGGTCGTAGCTGAGTGATAATATTAGACAAACTCTCCTGTTCTTCCTTGAATTAAATGTAAAATCTTTTACTTTCATCTGCGAGGTCAAATTTGATGGCAAAAACCACCCCCCCGACCACTAAAACTACCGTATGTGAGAAGGTGAAGAGGGTCTATGTTGCCAGAACCCACCCAAAATTCTTATTTATGTAAATAATTTATTAATGAAATAAGAAACATTTTATGGGCCTGTGATTATTTTGTTCCTGCTATTGCCACTTGAAGTTACTAATTACACCATTAAATGTAAAATAAGCGCTTTTGTTATGTATACTTAATAAAAAATCGTACTAACAGCCATGCTTTGTTTAACTTGGTCCATCTCTAACATCTCCCACCCCTTTCTTGATCTCTCTGTCTCCATCTCTGCAGACAAACTGTCAACCGGCATCCTTTATAAACCTACTGATTCCCATGGTTACCTCAACTCTACCTCTTCCCACCCTACCTCCTGTAAAAATGCAATTCCTTTTTCTCAGTTTCTTTGCCTCTGCCATATCTGTTCCCAGAAGGTGGCTTTCCTTCCCAGGGCATGTCCTCCTTCTTTAAAGAGTGGGTTTCCCTTCCTCTACTATTGATGCTGTCCTCACCCACATCTCTTCCATCTTCCGTACATCTGCGCTCTGCTGTGTAATACTGATAGAGTCCTTCTTGTCCTTACCTACCACCCTGTTAGCCTCTGCATCCAACACACTATCCTCCACAGCGTCCACCATCTCCAAAGGGATCCTTCTACTAAATGTATTTTTACCTCCACCTCTTCCGCTTCCCACAGGGATTGCTCCCTCTGCTATTCCCTTGTCCATTCGTCCCTCTCCTCTAATCTCCCTCCTGGTACTTATCCCTGCAGATGGCCTTAGTATTACACCTGCCTATGCACCTCCTCCCTCACCTCCATTCAAGGCCCCAAACAGTCCTTCCAGCTGAGGCAATGCTTCACCTTTGAATCTGCTGTGGTCACCTATTGTGTCTGGTGCTCCCGATGCAGCCTCCTCTACGTTGGTGAGACCTGTCAAAAATTGGGGAACTACTTCGCTCTGCACCTTCGCAACATCCATCACAAGCCGGCCTTCCCAGTGGCCAAGCATATTAATTCCAATTCCAATTCCCATTCTGACATGTCAATCCATGGTCTCCTCTTGTGCCAAGAGGAAGCCACCCTCAGGATGGAGGAGCAACATCTTATATTCTGTGTGGGTACCCTCCAACGTGATGGAATAAATATTGATTTCTTCTTCTGGTGAACAACTTCCACCCCTCCCCTTCCTCTATGCCCCACTCTGATCTTTCACTTCTTGTCAACTGCCTATTACTTTCTCCTGTGTCCCCTCCTCCTTCCCTTTCTCCTATTGTCCACTCTCCTCTCCTATCAGATTCTTTCTTCTCCTGCCCTTGACATTTCCCACCCACCTGGCTTCACCTATCACCTTTCAGCTAGCCTCTTTCCCCTCTCCCCACCTTTTAATTCTGGCATCTTCCCCTTTCCTTCTCAGTCCTGATGAAGGGCCTCGGCCCAAAAAGTCGACTGTTTACTATTTTCCATTGATGCTACCTGACCTGCTGAGTTCCTCCACCAGTCTGTGTGCATTGCTTTGTTTGACACATGTCACAGCTGTCAGTTTGGTAAAATCAGTACAATCTGCATTTCTGTATCTCTGTGCTTAAAATCAGGAACTACAAATAGGTCCAATAGGTACATTTAATGTCAGAGAAATGTCACATGTCACAGCTGTCAGTTTGGTAAAATCAGTACAATTTGCATTTCTGTATCTCTGTGCTTAAAATCAGGAACTACAAATAGGTCCAATAGGTACATTTAATGTCAGAGAAATGTATACATCCTGAAATTCTTTTTCTTCACCAACATCCATGAAAACAGAGGAGTGCCCCAAAGAATGAATGACAGTTAAATGTTAGAACCCCAAAGTGCCCCCATCTCCCCCTCCCATATACAAGCAGCAGCGAGGCAACAATGCCCCCTCCCCCTCCAATAAAAAAGCACTGATGCCCTCCACCGAGCGCTCCAGCATGCAGTAAAGCATCAATAAAGACACAGACTTGCAGTATCCCAAAGACTACTCATTCACCCGGTAATTCGATATTTTTCAGGTTTTTTTCTCTGCCTAATAAGGGAAAAGGGGTGTCTCTGTTTCACAGCGAGAGGGGAGACATAACAAACAACTCACTGATTTATGGTGTTATAAGTTGTGGCGCTTTTTCCGAGCTCTGCGCCCAGAGAGCTCAGCTCTCTGGACACACAGCCAGCAGCCAGCACGCTGCTCCCAATCTTCTGTGTTCTCCCACGATGCCTCAGGCAGCGATGAAATTAATGATCGGGTTATCTGTTTTCATGTGCTTTTGCAGAAAATAAACAGCAAGCAGAACACTTCATTGCTCTTCCTAAATTAATGAGGTGGGTCTTTTGCATCCTTCAGAGAGAACAAGTAAGGTCTTGGTTCACGCCCCATATTGTATCAGTGTCATTGACTTAAGTCTCTCCAATAGGACAACACTCTGCCTTTAAGGAGAATAAAAGAAAAAATGTGGAAGACGTCAGGTGGTGGTGAAATTTGCAAGGACTTTGTAGGTTTCCAGACATAATCAGAATTTTACTACAATTTGAAGACTTTGCTTAAATATATCACGTAAAAACTTGAGCTGTATATGTAACATATATTGATCTATTTTATTGCCTCACCATGTGTTCATCAATCGTGTAGTGTTCAAGATGTTTCATGCCTAACAGTCGGGTCCAGTGGCCTTACAGTATTGACATTACTTCACAAAGTGTTCTTGTACAAGTGTCAATTGAAAGGGATTGTGGTTTTAGTTCCCAAAGCATACCTAAACCTCCCTCAGAAAGCATCTTGAGCCTTCCAGAGACTTCAGAACAACTAGACAGCGGAAGGTGCTAAGCAACCCTATTCAAGCTGGCAAAGGGATAGTGTCCCAATACATTCCATTGGCTGGTATCCAACATTGATCTCAACAGAAATAAATATCTGTACCTATTTTCCACAGTTCATGTTACCTTTTATTTTCTTGTCTCTCTGAAAGACATATTTTATTGCTGGAGGAGAAAATCCATATTTTAATTGATGGCCTAAATATATGATATAACACTGCAGGCAAAACAAATTCAGTTGGCCATCGATCAAGGGAGAATCTAGTTTTCTATATTCAGTCGAGTTGTTGCTGGCATGAACAGTTGAAATGTAGGATCTAAGTTCCGCCTGAGTCCTTGGGAGCTGAGAACACTTCGCCTTGTGCCTATATTTAATCTGTGTCACTTCTTTGCTTCAGTCATTCCCTTTCCGTGTTGAACAACTGCACTGACCTTCATCACAGCTGCCAGGTACTTTATTTTTAGCATTCGTTAGAAGTGACTGTGCAAACTAATTCCTGTCCTCTCCTTTCATCAAGACTTCAAACACCCTGTAGAAAAGAAAAATAGAACATTATTGCCACAGAACAGGGATGTGTTTCAGACAATGGAAAAAGGAACCATTGTTTCAAAGAAGATGCACTTTGCTAAACCATAGGTATAAATACACCAGGAAAAGTTCATATTTCGAGCGTGAACTCAAGTCATGAGCATATCACTGCCAATTAAGTTCTTTTGAAGTTCAGTAATCGCGTGCAGCAAATAAATGGGCAGCAAGATCCCACTGGCAGCAACTTGATAACCATGAGATTATCTGTTTTACTAATGTTAATACAATGGTATTATTTATGTCAGGTTTTAAACATGGTGATGAGAGGCATAAGTAATAACATTTTATGAAGGAATGTGAGCAAATCTTTGGTTGGGGGGTAAAGTTTAGGAAACCTATTAGAGAAGGAAAGTGAGACACAAAGGTTTTGAAGGAATTCCAGAGATAAGGCCTCAGCAGCTGATGATGTCTGCTGATGATGGCATGGTTAAATTCAGGTTTGCCAAACAGAATCGAATTTGGAGAGGTGCAGGTGTCTTGGAGGCTTATGGTGCTGGAATGAATAGAGAAGCATGAGATCATGGCTTGATCTGAAAATAAAGCTAAGAATTTTAAAACTAAGGCGTTGCTTAACTGGGAAATTATACAGGTCAATGAACACAGGCGAAATGGACAACTGTGGCTGAGTATAAGATGGGACATATTTTATTACCTCAAGGTTTCTGTGGGCAGAACAAGAGGGTGTTAATGTAGTCTAGAGGTTTAAAAATAAACATGGATGGAGATTTCATCAGCTGGTGAAATTGAGCAGAGTTGGATAATGTTACAGAGGTAAAAGAGATGGTCATAATGATAGTCCAGATATGTGATTAGAACTTCCTCACTGAGTCAGATATGTAGTGGAATATAGGTTTAATTCAGATTACTTACAGGAAGAGGTTTAGAATGAATATCATTAAGGTGTTAACCAAAGCTAATGGGAGAAAATCAATAATTATCTTCTAAGTAATCTGACAATGGAAAGATTGAGAGTTCCAGTGTAAAGAAATGTTAGTTGGAAGTTCAAAATTCACAGAAAATGTATAATCAAAGTACATATATGTCACCATATGCTACCCTGAGATTCATTTTCTTGTAGGCATTCACAGTAGAACTAAGAAATAAAAAGTATAGATGAAAAACTACACATACAAAACAACTGACAAATATCGAAAGTGCAAAAGAAGACAAACCGTGCAAATACAAAAAAAAAATACAAATAAAAATCATAAATTAGTGAGGACCTGGACCCATTGTAATTTCCCTATCACCACAATGGCAGATGCAATCTCAATGGCTCTTCATATGGCTTTAGACAACCTGGACAACACAAACACCTATGTCAGTATATTGTTCATCAAGTATAGCTCAGCATTTAATACTGTCATTCCCACAATCCTGATTGAGAAGTTGCAGAACCTGGGCCTCTGTACCTCCCCCTGCAATTGAATCCTTGACTTCCTAACTGGAAGACCACAATCTCTGTGCATTGGTGATAACTTCTCCTCCTTGCTGATGATCTACACTGGTGCACCTCAGGGGTGTGTGCTTAGCCCACTGCTCTACTCTCTCCCTATATCCATGACTATGTGGCTGGACATAGCCCAAATACCATCTATAAATTTGCTGACGATACAATCTCAGGTGGTGATGAGAGAACGTACAAGAGTGAGACATGCTAACTAGTAGAGTGGTGCTGCAGCAACATCCTGGCACTCAATGTCAGTAAAATGAAAGAGCTGATTATGGACTTCTGGAAGGGTAAGACGAAGGAACACATACCAATCCTCATAGAGGGAGCAGAAGTGGAGAGAGTGAGTAGTTTCAAGTTCTTGGATGTCAAGATCTCTGACGATCTAATCTGATGCAGTTATAAAGAAGGCAAGACAGCCACTACACTTCATTAGGAGTTTGAAGAGATTTGGTATGTCAACAAATACACTCCAAAACTTCTATAGATGTACAGTGGAGAGCATTCTGACAGGCTGCATCACTGTCTTGTATGGAGGGGCTACTGCACAGGACCGAAAGAAGTTGCAGAAGGTTGTAAATCTAGTCAGCTCCATCTTGGGTACTAGCCTACAAAGTACCCAGGACATCTTCATGGAGCAGTGTCTCAGAAAGGCAGTGTCCATTATTAAGGACCTCCAGAACCCAGGGCATGCCCTTTTCTCACTGTTACCATCAGATAGGAGGTACAGAAGCCTGAAGGCACACACTCAGTGATTCGGACCAGCTTCTTCCCCTCTGCCATCCAATTCCTAAATAGACATTGAACCCTTAGACATTGCCTCACTTTTTTAGAATATATGGTATTTTTGCTTTTTCAATGATTTTAATCTGTTCAATATACATATACTGTAATTGATTTGATTATTTATTTATCTATCATTATTATTAATTTATTTTGTTTTATTTTCTATATTATATATTGCATTGTACCGCTGCTGCTAAGTTAACAAATTTCACATCACGTGCCGGTGATAATAAACCTGATTTTGATTTTGTATTGACTACTTTTTTCACAGCTTTTCCTTATTTGGGCATTGGTGTTTCTATACCAGGCAGTGATGCAGCCAGTGTTAATATTAGTGTTAATAGTGTACACCTAGCCTGAGATATTAGATGATGCTGCAGAGGTTAGAGAGTGAAGGAATGAAATGGGGAGGTTGAAGAATGATTCGTTAGATAAATGAAGTAATCCTGTGGTGGCAGACTGAGAAGCCAATGTAGATGTCCATCTGATCACAGAAGTACATTAATGGGAGCAAGTGAACATGGCTGATCCAGGCTGAACGTGGTGAAAATGGTTTGGAGGAGTATGGTGTATTCAGCACCATACTCCAGTACTGGATAGTGAAACATGTTCATTCATCGCTGTCATTGTCAAGTGCACCACTGTTGTTGCATTGAAATGCATTTCATTCAGTACCTGTGGGATGGAAGCATAATCAAAGGGATTAAAACTTTCAGTTATTGATAACATGGGCTTAGCTTTGTGCTCATTGAAATAGCTGGGAAAGACTTGGATGACTATATTAGGTGAATAAAAAAGGGAGGTTCATTTGCTGGATTTGCAAGGAAGAATTTGTTGAGGGGAATGACAACGGATTTAAAAGCTTTTGCATTGAACCTGAGGAGAAAGAATCATTTTCAAAACCAGGCAATACAGATGCTAGGGAAAGGACACAAGGTGGACAGTGTTTAGTGGGAATAGGTTAGAGGGAGTGGATATATCTCATGGACATAATGATCTAAGATTCAAGTGATGGAAGAGAAACCATCAAAAGATTTGAGTTTAGGGCTAGGGAAAGGATAAATCTTTGAAGTTTTGGTCAGTGGTAATGTTCACCAATCAGCTACTCTTAATCTCACTAACAAAGAAATTTATGAATTCTTCCCATGTGTTACAGGTGAGGGTGGAGAGGGGAAATAAGTTTTTCAGGATGGTAAGACAGGAGCAATGCTGGAATTTCTGTTTACATTCTTTAGTGATCCTTAAATGGTGAGTAGTTTTGGTAGATTGCATGGTCCAGCCATAACCAGATGATGAATCAGTTGCTTGCTAAGTCTGTGTTCCTTGATTTAAGGATGGAGAAGAGGGCCATATTCGGTGAACAGCCATGCTGAAATTAACCACTGGTTTTAATGAGGAGCTGAAAAAGTAGGGATGCTTTGACTGAACCAATTCATAATTGCGTTGAAGTTAAAAGTGAAGGAAAACCAGAGAGATGTTAAGATTTTAAATGCATGTAAAGAAAAGAGTTTTCCCCAGGATAGACAGTTCAAAATGCCCACAGGGAGTTTGTTAAAGACTTTAATAAACTGAAATTTGTTTCTCTGTAGATGTAGTGACATTAAGGGATAAGTGTACAGTGGGGGAAAAAAATCTGTCACCCTTCAGGAGGTAAAGCACACAACTTTGTCCACCACAGAGGCCAAGGCCTAAGTCATTTGTTGTCAGACTTGCACCACTCTAACTTGGTCATGGAGGCACTAAAGTGCTCCCTGCTTATCAGGAGAGAAATGTTATATCAGATTTTGGTAGACTGATACTGGTGAGTGAATGTTACGACCACTGAACTGCAAACAAATGCAAAGCCAAACACTGATTAGTGGAATGCTGTTACAAGGTTATTTTAAGAGTAAGACGCACAACTGTTTACATTCTTGTAGCTCGATTTTAAGACATAACTAATGACAGGTGTGCTGTGTTGTTGCCAATGATCCAGGTTGTTATTTTGCAGATAAAACCTGTAGTGACTCAGAATAAATTGTACTCAGACCAGCGCTACAGATGTGAAAATATTCAACATGACAACTGGACTTTCAGGAGGTGACTTGGAGAAAGAATCCTAATCATTCTGAACTCAAAAGTACATGGAGGTCATGTACTCATTAAACATACAGATATTAACAGGTGATTAAATATTGTTTGAATAGTTACAGTTTCATAGATTGCTTCAATTTTATCGAGTGTAGACAAGAGATTCTGTAGAATTATATATTTACAAGGGGAGCATGTGTTAACGAACTCATTATCAAACATTTTTGTTGGCACAAGGTAATTCACATCGATGGAATAAAAATTACTCTGCACAAACCCCCAGACGCTCAAATTAGTGTTCTGAGGGCTGATTTGCTGGATACGCTGGAGCAAAATTTCTTAGTTAAGAATGTCTGATGCCTGCTTTGATCAAGGTCATTTTGCACAGCTCTGTTTTCTGTAGGTTTGACTTGTGTTTACACTCACAGTCATGGCACTTTCTAAACCACTTCCCCTGAGTGGTCGCCTGCTCTGAGGTACTCGCCTGCTCACTTTGTAGATGAGCGCGAGTTCCTTGTGCTTCCATCCTTATAATTTTAAACTCAATCGCAGCTTGTAGGCGTAACATTTGAAGTGATTTGCAGATTGGTTCTCATTTGTTCTAATGGATTCTACTCCACACAGTTCCTAAAAAAAAACATGTTGTTTTCCAAAGAGACGGCGCCTGTACCCATTGGAGGTGAAGTGCCCAGACTAGGCCCTGCTGCTCAATAAGGCAAAGACGCAACCACCTTCGCTGCACTGGAATAAAAACCCAAACTGTTAGAAGCTATATCTGCGGAAAGAGAAATAAAGTTAACATTTCAAGCTGAAGAGCCTTTAGCAGATTTCCTGCCACAGATGTTGCCTGACCTTTCAGGTGCTTCCAGCACTTTATACGTATAATTCAGATCTCCAGCTTCTGTGGATTTATTATGTTTCTTCTCAAGACTGGCCCTTTGCCTACACATCATAAAGAGTCACCTTCTGATCAGCCATGCCGCTGATAGTACAGAAAGCAGCACTTCACCGTTCTTGCTGATTTGTTCCTCAGTGACATTCTCCCATTGTCTTGAAATTTTTTTTACCCTATCACTTGACTTTCTGGATCTAGAGATTCCAATTACTAGATTTTGAACATGTTCTTCCATTAAACTATAAACAACAGTGATTCATAGTACAAAAGATTGAAGGGATGTGAAAGGGGACAGCTCTGGTTTGTGTAACACTATTACAGTGCCAGTGTCCTGGGTTTAATATCTGTAAGGAATTTCTACGTTCTCCCTGTGAGTACATGGGTTTGCTCAGTGTGCTCTGGTATCCTCCCACATTCCAAAGATATAGGGGTTAGTAGGTTAATTGGTCACATGGATACAATTGGGCGGTGCGGACTCATTGGGATAGAAGGGCTTGTTACTGTGTGTAAATAGGCATCTGTTAGACCCGTGAGACCATGGATCTGCGCCTTGGAAGGTTTCCAGGGTTGTATGGGAGACCGACAGCTGCCCAAGCTGCAGGCCTTCCCCTCTCTATGCCACCGATGTTGTCCAAGGGAAGGGCACTAGGACCCAAGCAGCTTGGCACCAGTGTCGTCGCAGAGCAATGTGTTGTTAAGTGCCTTGCTCAAGGACACAAACACACTGCCTCAGCTGAGGCTTGAACCAATGACCTTCAGATCACTAGACCGATGCCGCATCCACTAGGCCACGTGCCAACACTACTGCCTAATACTGTGTGTAATCTCTAAAAATAAATAAATAAATAGATAGATAGATAGATAGATAGATAAATAAATAGATAAGTTGGTTATATACAAAAGCACCTATTTTTCTTATTCTTTTACATATGTTAAAATATATATTGAAAGCCATTTGCACTGTCATTAATTTATTGGCTATCCTGCATTCCTCGCGTGGAAACTAATTCCTCTTGCATCTCGACAGCCTGTTAGCTGAGAAGTTCTAGTGACAATGAAGAGGCTGCATATCCACGGTGCATACTAGGTCACTGAGGATGTGGGTTTGGAAAGTAGACAGAGGATACAAGAGAGAAAGATTTGTGTGATGCAAAAATGTCAGGTCTGGAGAGTTTGTGGTCCTGAGCTTTAGTAGGAATATTTCCTTTGATCGTAAATGTACTTATAAATATAAATAGCATTTGTATGCATTATTATACAAATATGATTAACCCTGTTGAGCATAGAAGCAAAGATTAGAACATTTCTTTTCACATTTTGTTGATCCTTCAGTTCTGTACTGGCCATTCCTCATAACAGGCATCGTTGTTGAACTAATTTAGCCAATGGCAGTAAAATAAATAATTGAAGTAATTTAGTTTGTTCTGGAACTACTTGAAGAAGTGAGAGGTGATACTTCACTAGGCAGGTTTTGTTGAGCAATCACAAGTGGACGATGAAGGGTTAAATGGCTAGTACTTGGAATCCAATCATCCATTTGCACAAGACCAACCAGATTTAATGTGATGAACAAAGATGAGGTATGAGTACTCTTTCCTGAATCATGGGCAACTCATCCCTGAAGAAAGGGGATATTACTACCTCTCCTGATACAAGTTCAGATTGTCAGCACATATTTCAGCCTGAACCCTTAACACTCAACAGCAGCAAGTGATCATTCCAAAATTGCTGATACCTAGGGTGTGTTCAGCAGGATTGCAACATTGCAGTGTCAGGCTTTTAGCACTGGAATATTGAATATTCTGCTTTTTCCCTGTAGTGTAACTTGTTTGTATCTGATCTGTTGATAGAAGTTCTACCTTCAAGATGTCTCTCAAAGTCCTTCCAAAGCTTAAGTATTAGTAGTAATGGAGTAACATATTTTTACAATTGACTACACTCTCAAGGAAAGCTTTGACACTGACTTCAATCTTTTTCTGGTATTGAGGGAACCTGGAGACCAAATATAAAACACTGGATTGGGGAACTTTTACCTAATTTGTGAAAGAAAAATACGTACCAAGTCAAAACCAGGCAATTATCAAATGATAATGTAATAAAAACAATTATATTCATATCGTGCTCTTAATGTAAAATAAAGACTCGGAATGTTTGTTGAACAAACTGGAGAATGAACAAAAGAAATAATAAGGCAGATGAACATAGTTTTATGAAATGGTTGATAATCAGGAACTTAGAGGAAAAGGTAGAGACTCAAAATATTCTAAACTGAGCTTGTTCTCTGAAATACTTGAGGCCAGGAGTGTTTCAGGTTTCAGATTTTTTTCGTATTTTGTCATATATAATGCGATCGTTTGGGATTGCTATCATTTCAGATTATAAATTTATGAGTTACTTGTTCATCATGTATATGTACTTAACAGTAAAAATTATTACATACCATTAATTTAATGAAAATATAATGTGTGCCGGGTAGCCAAGGCAGTACAGCAGCATGGACAGAATACCTGAAGCAGTTGTTGAACAACAATAACAAACAATGGCAGGATTTCAGTCTGCACCTACGATGCCATGTTCTGATGAAAAGGTTGCAATACACTGTATTTGTATTTTACTTTTTTTTAGGTTTTATGTAAAAAGCAATCAGCATTGTAGACTTGCTCAGGTGTTAGATTTTCATCAGTGATGATCTTCGTAAATTCATCAATGAATTTCCCTGCTGCCTCATGATCAGCAGACATGTTAACTTCAAAATTTTTTAAATCTTTTAAAATTTAATACCATACATTTTCTCAAGACTGCAATTTTCAGTTCATTGTGATTGATCTTTGCTAATTCCATGATGAGCATACAATTAAACAACATATATTCACTCCATTGCTGATGAATCCACTCCTTCAATACACACCTGAGGCTTTAATTTTTTTGCTTTCTGGAGTGTTTTTCTATTTTTCATTCACTTCTGTTCATTACGTATGTGAGGTCACTTGGCAGAACTGTCCGTGGTGCGCTGAGAACTGTGCATTGCCCGCGAATCTTCCCAGCGCCTTGGAATTTTCCATTTGTGACATCGTGTCAGCACTCAAAAAAATTTCAGATTTTGGAGGTTTTTGGATTTTGGAATTTCAGATACTCAGCCTGTATTAGTTTCATCATATTATACAAGGTTTTCAGAATCAGAATCAGGTTTATTTTTATCACCGGCTGTGTTGTGAAAGATAACTTAGCAGCAGTAATACAATGCAATGCACGATAATATATAAAGAAAAAAAAAGGTAAATTAATTACAGTAGGTATATATATGTGTATTGAATAGATTAAAAATAGTGCAAAAATAGAAGTAATACATATTTAAAAAAAGAAAAAAAAATGTGAGGTAGTGTTCACAGGTTCAATGTCCTTTTAGGAATCGGATGGCAGAGAGGAAGAAGCTGTTCCTGAATCGCTGAGTGTGTGCCTTCAGGCTTTTGTATCTCCTTTCTGATGATAACAATGAGAAGAGGCCATGTCCTGGGTGATGGTGGTCTTTAATAATGGACATTGCCTTTCTGAGGTACCGCTCCTGGAAGATATCTTGGAAACGCCAGCGGCTCTTATCCAATCCGGAACAAACTAATTTTATAACTTTCTGTACCTTCTTTCGGTCCTGTGCAGTAGCATTGCCACCTCATACCAGACAGTGATGCAGCCTGTCAGAATGCTCTCCACTGTACATCTATAGAAGTTTTGAATGACAAAACCGAATCTCTTCAAACTCCTAATAAAATTTAGTCATTGTCTTGCCTTCTTTATAGCTGCATCAATATGTTGGGACCAGGTTAGATCCTCAAAGATCTTGACACTCACTCTCTCCTCTTCTGATCCCTCTGTGAGGATCATAAATATGAAGGTAGAGATTGAGCATCAGATGCCATAGATGCACAGAAAAAGGCGAAAAAGTTAACAGAACTGTATTCCATTCAAAATTAATCATCATGCACAAAATGTCTCAAATGATTCAACCTGCCAAAACTTTCTTCTGGCTGATATAACTTTGCATGGTAAGCCCTGCCAGGATCTCCCCTCTGGTGTAACTGTGACTGTCCATTAATAATGGGGTGCACTTCATTACAGCTGTTTACAGTTTGTCTTGGGTGAGAAACAAAGTCTTTTGGGTTCTCAGTCCAGATATACTGTATGAACAGATGATGGGTAGAAGAGAAAAGAACTTGCATTTTTATACCTTTCAAGGCTTTGGGGCTTTCCAGAAAGCTAACGTTTTTTTAAGCAATATTGTTTTGGTAAAATAAAAGATAGCAGCTAATTTGAGCATAAGTTCTCGCCACCATCAATGTGATACTCTATTTTAATAACATTGAGTGAGGGGATAAACATTGGTCAGGATATCAGAGAAAACTGTGAAATTGAATCTTTAATCTTCAGCAGCAAGGATAGAAGGGATTTTGGAAGAACATTTAATTGAGTCAAGGTGTATATCAAGCATTGGTACTTTATATAATGCAAGGATGCTTCATCATCATGTTATTAATTGATGTGAATGGAAGATGAAATGTCTATTTACATGTGTATGTAAGTGGGTAACTATTTAGCATGACAACTAGATAGCTCTGAGAAAGTGTATGGGGTGGAATATAAATTCAATGAGTGTAAAAGTGCGAGCAACAGGTAGACCACCCAAATTTCAAGATTCAAGATTATTTAATGTCATTTCCAGTGCTCAGAGTAAAGGAGAACAAAATAATTGTTACTCTGGATCCAATGCAGAACCAAAAAAAAACCACAATAAGACAAAGAACACAACGTTACTACATTTGTATATAAACATTAATAAACTCAAAGTATCTGTTCTTCCTTATTCTCACTCGGTTATATTCTTCACTGTTGGTCTTCACTGTGGAAGACCCCAGCAGTATGCCAGAAATTCAAGAGTGTCAGTCAACAGAAGTGAGGGTAGTTCCTATTACTAAGGAGAAAGTGCTTGGGAGGCTGAAATTCTGAAGGTAGTTAAGTCAACTGCACCCAATGGACTACACCCCAGGGTTCTGAGAGAGGTAGCTGAAGAGATTGTAGAGGCATTAGTAGTGATCTTACAAGAATCTCTAGATTCTGGAATGGTTCCAGAGGACTGAAAAATTGCAAATGTCTCTCCACCCTTTAAGAAGGGACGAAGGCAAAATACAAGAAATTATAGGCCAGTTCGCCTGACTTTGGTGGTTGCAAAGATGTAGGAGTCCATTATTAAGGATGATGTTTTGGGGTACCAGGAGGCACATGACAAAATAGGCTGAAGTCAGTGTGGTTTCCTTAAGGGGAAACCTTTCCTGACAAATCTGTTGGAATCCTTGGAGAAATAACAGGCAGGATAGACAAAGGAGAGTTGGTGAATGTCGTTTACTTGGATTTTCAGAAGGCTTTGACAAGGACCACACATGGCACTGCAAAACAAAATTAGAGCCTATGGTATTACAAGAAAGATACAAACACAATAGAAGATTGGAAGGAGGCAAAAGTGGGAATAAAGGGGGCCTTTTCTGGTTGGCTGCACTGACTAGTGGTGTTCTTCAGGGACAGTGTTGTGACCACTTCTTTTCAGGTCACATATCAACGATTTGGATGATAGAATTGACGGCTTTGTGGCCATTTTTGCAGATAATACAAAGATAGATGGAGGGTGGAGTCTGCAGAAGAACCTAGGCAGATTAGGAGAATGGGCAAAGAAGTGGCAGATGGAATACAGTTTAGGGAAGTATAAAGTTGTGTACTTTGGAAGAAGAAATTAGGATGTAGACTATTTTCTAAATGGAAAGAAAATTCAGCAATCAGAACTGCAAAGAGACTTGGAGTCCTTATGCAGAATTCCCTAAAGGTTAGCTTGCAGTCTGAATAAGGAAGACAAATGCAATTTAACATTCATTTCAAGAGGACTAGAATATAATGCTGAGGATTTATAAGTCATTGGTCAGACCACACTTGGAGTATTGTCAGCAGTACCTCTTATCTAAGAAAAGATGTGCTGGCATTAGAGAGGGTCCAGAGAACGTTCTCAAGAATTATTCTGGAAATGAAAGCATTAACGTATGAGGAGCTCTGGGCCTGTACTCACTAGAGTTTTGAAGAAGTTGGGGGGATCTCATTGAAACCTATCGAATATTGGAACACCTAGATAGTGTGCTTTTGGAGAGGATATTTCCTACTGTGGGGGAGTTTAGAAGGAACAGCCTCAGGGTTGAAGGACATTCCATTAGAACAGAGATGAAGAGGTGTTTCTTTAGCCAGAGCGTGGAGCATCTGTGGAACTCATTGCCACAGATGGGTGAGGAGGCCAAGTCATTGGGTATACTTAATAGAGTTTGATAGGTTCTTGATTACTAAGGATGTCAAAGTATATGGGGAGAAGGCAGGAGAGTAGGGTTGAGAGGGATAATAAATCAGCCATGATGGAATGGCGGAGCAGACTCGATGGGTCAAATAGCCTAATTTGCTCCAATGTCTTGTGGTCTTATATCATTGAAAACACTTTTTTTCTGTAGAATAAGAATGCATGAAAACCAACTAAGCAAGAATTTACTGTATTTTTCTTTAACCTGAGGTTTTGCCTTAAATTTGTTATTTACTACAAGCCTTGACACATTATATTAATTGTCCATTACTGTTACTATCCAACTGCATTGTAATGGTTAGATTCAGAATCAGGATCAAGTTCACTATCACTGACATAGATCATGAAATTTGTTGTTTCATAGCTGCAATATAGTGCAAGATGAAAAAATTACTGTAAGTTACAATAAACAACAGAAACCTGATTGGATGTGGATTAACCAATCAGGAGAGCTGGGTGATGGGATATAAATACCACTGGACTAGATATGCCCAGTCATCATCTCTGATGAAGATGACAGAGTTTGTCATCAAAACGTTGGTTAAAATTGATACCTGTACCTGGCTGGAAGCCCGAGAAGAGTTTATTCGTCGTATATGCCGAGAAAGCACTAGATCCTTTCTCAAATACAATAGAATTTATGAAAAGCAATAAAAAAACAAAGATTGACCACCAACCAATGAGCAAAAGAAGACAAACTATGCAAATAAAAAAATAATACTGAGAACATGAGTTGTAGAGTCCTTGAAAGTGAGTCAATCTTTAGGTTGTGGGAAGCAGTTCAGAGTTGAGGCACTCAGTTATCCACACAGATTCAAGAGCCTGGTAGTTGTAGTAACAGTTCCTGAACCTGACGGTGTGGGACCTGAAGCTCCCGTACCTCCTGCCTGATTGTTGTAGTGAGAAGAGAGCATGGCTGGTATGGTGGGAGTCATTGATGAAGGATCTCAGATCTAAAACATTGGCTCTTCCTCTTCCCACAGATGTGGTCTGACCTGTTGAGTGTTTCTGGCTTTTATTTCACCCTCAGTAAATCATCATGCCAGCGTGCTGTTCTCTGCCTTTCATTTACTGTTCATTTGACTGAGGCTCTGGGCTGCACGTATAGACCCTGTTGAAAAACCGACGGCCAGTTATGTTTGCCTTCAGATTTTTACTCAGCTATGCACTCCATATTAAATTAATTGTAAAATTGCTTATGGTGCCTTATTTTTGGCAATTTTGTACAAACTGAGGATGGGTGGTTAGCTTAAAAAAGCCAGATGATCGTTTCAATGCCATGTGTTAGTTGTTATAATGTAATTTATCCAAAACATAATCACAAATTTTGATTCAAATCATATGGAAGTATGAAGCAACAATGGCAAGGAAGGTATTTCTTTACTTTTGAATGCTTTAGCATAAATATCTCATTTAGAGTAATTATTCATGCTGTCATTGTAATTTTCTTGTTTTCTTTTAAAGAGGAATGACCATAATGGGCACTTTTTCAGCCCAAGAGGATCTCAAGGGAAGTGTAGGCTGCAGCCTTGTCACTTGATATTCATCGAATCTTGGAAAGATGCAGCACAAGTGAAGACCATGAAACTTACCACCCTTCTGACGGCACCTGGAAGGTTTCTATCCCCAGTACCATCCCACCCCTCTTTCTTCATACCGCCACAAGATTTCCTATTTGATTTATTCCATTTGCTTTCAAAAGCTTCTCTTGAACCTACTTCCACAATTCTTTCGGACAATGTATTCCAGGACATAATAAACCATAGCATGAAAAAGGAGTGCTCTGGTTCTGAAGTCAATCTGTCCGACAGCATTTGTGGAGTGCAAGGGAAATTTTTAAGTATTCAGGGATGTTTAGAAACAAATGAAAAGGCTTTCAGACAGTACTGCTTGTGGAGCTGATCCAATCTCTTCTTGCAGAATGACTGGGGGCACCAAGGCCTTTAGAAAGCTGTGAGTCCCTGGCCTTAATGCCATGAATACAATCATCCCATGACAGACAATACTAGGTTGAACACGATCTTTTCCAAAAATATATCTTGAGCTAAACAATTATTTATAAACATTCAGTATGACTTAATGTTTTCCTCCTTTCTTGTATGGGGTTGTTGGATCACAATAGGGCTGTAGGATTTGTTTCACCTAAGAGTGGAGAAAATAAGATTATTAGTTCTAGAAATTCAGTTTTAAGTGTCTTTAAATCTATGAAGTTGCATTCTTCATTCCTTATTTAAATATGTGTCCTTTTCTAGCCTCTTTATTCTCATTAAAATAAAGACAAACTTAATTAATTGATCTTGAATAAATTCCCTCTCTGTTTTTGAGCACAAAGCTCATTTCTCACAGTGCAGTAAGTAATCCAAAGGTACAATATGGAAGACCATTGTGAATTTATTCTTCAGTTATCTTTAGGAAAGTACAGTGATGACTACAAGTTTGGCCAAAGTGTGAGATTTTAAGGGGAATCTCAAAAGTGAAACACTCAAACCTTTGGTTTCTGGGTTAGGAGTTCAGAGTGAGCAGCCCAAATGGCTGAAGGCATGACTGACCTTGGGAGGTTGGGTGAAGTGTGGGCTGCATAAAGTGAAGATGTAACCAACCAGCCAAATACTTAGAAAAATTGAGGTAGTGCTGAGTATATAGGAATTCAGTACACATCTTGTTTAGTTGCTCCAACTTACTAATGGGTTAGATTTTGGGAAAAGTCACCTATCCTGAAGTAATTTTCCTTTCACCTGAAAACAAATTTTGGCAGAAACTGATTCTGCACTGAGCCTTGGGGTAATTTGCTCTTTAGGAGCACCTTGAGGGTTAATCTTCAAAACCACTCTACAAGTTTGAATGTATTCAAATCACCAGTTTTTTTTGGTTCTGATTCTTACTGAGGCAATTACAAAATAAATTATTTCTAAAATTGGCTGTCAGAATCTGAATTAGAATCAGGTTTATTATTACTGACATGCACTATGTTGTGAAATCTGTTGATTCTGAGGCAGCAGTACAGTGCAAGACATAAAAATTACAATATTTCACAAATGAAGTACATAAATTGTTCAAGAGGAATAGTGAGGTTGTGTTCATGGGTTCATGAACTGGTCAGAAATCTGATGGTGTATAGGAAGAAGCTGTTCCTAAAACATTGAGTGTGTATCTTCAGACTCCTGTATCTCCTCCCTGATGGTAGTAGTGAGAACAGGTCATAGCCCAGATGATGAGAGTCATTAGTGATGGATGCTGCCTTCTTGAGGCATTGCCTTTTGAAGATGTCCTTGATGATGGGACTGGCTGAGTCTCACAGCCACTTTCCATCCTATGCATTGGTGGTAATGCAACCTGTCTGATTGCTCTCCACCATACATCTGTAGAAATTTGCTACCCAGTCTTTGGTGACATACCAAATCTCCTCAAATCCCTAAAGAAGTGTTGCTGGTGGTTGCAATCTCAAACTTGGTTTCTGTATCTTTCAAATGCTTAGCGAACATATCGCTTTTCCAGCATCTCCTTTGTGGAAAAAAGAATAGGTTGTTATTTTTGGTTCACAAGACCAAATGGAAGTTCTTGATCTTGAATAAGTAAAAAAACACAGGATATTTATTTTATAAATATACCACAAAATCTTTACTTCCTTAAACAAAAGATTAGTCCTTATTATTTCCAACTCTGGATGTCAATTTTCAGAATTTTGCCAAGGCCTTCTTGGAGAGATCAGTTAAGCTAAGGTCATTGTCAACTGTGAAATCAATAGCAAATGAGAAGGATAAAAAGTGATGTAGGTAGAATGGGAGCAACCTTCATGAGAGGGGCTGTGACTTAGAAGAGATCCTCTTTGACAGCATAGATTAGTTAGAGCTGTGGTTGGACTCACTATGGAACAGAACACTTTGGATCTAGAAGATAAGGGAGATAATTTAGTGAGTTGGTAATACCGCAAGTAAAAAAACAGCGGAGACTGGCACCCGCCAAGAAAAGCAGTAAGTGCAGACTCCCCTAAGGTCATTCCCCTCTCAGAATAGTATCCATTTTGGATACTATTAGGAAGCTGGTCTCTCAGAGGAAGGCAGCAGCAGCAGCAGAAGCCAAGTTTATGGCTGCATGCTTGGCTCTGGTGCTGCCCAGAGCTTTTGGAGTGGTAGGAGATTTGTTTCTGAGGGGAATGGGCAAATGCTTTGTTGTTAGGAATGAAATGCCAGAATGTTATGTTGCCTCCCTGACTGTCAAGGTTAAGTATGTCTCAAATCATGGATAGAACATTCTGAAGGGGTCAGCAGTTGTAGTACACACTGGTGCCATTGACACTGGTAGAAAGAGAAGATAAGTTTCTGCAAAGTGAGTCTATGGAATCAGGCAGAATGTTAAAAAGAAGAACCTTTAGAGTCATAATTGCAGGATTATTCCCTGTACTAGGTTCTAGAGAGGGAAGAAATAGGCAGATGATGCAGGAGAGAGGACCATTGGTATTTCAATCTTTGAGATCACTTCTTGGTTAGGTGACACCTGTACGAGAAGGATGGGTTGCTTCTAACTTGGGGGGGGGGGGCGTTTACCAATATCCTTGCATGGAGTTTTGCTCACAAGACTGAAGAAAGTCCAGTGGACAGAGCAGACAGGGGTAGGTTAGGGAGTATGGGAGGACTGGCAGACTCAACCGTTTTTACTTCCATACAAAGAACCTCACTGATATGATCTTATGATATGTATCTGCACTTGGAATTAAGATGTGGTTGAGAGAGGGGCATGACTAGCAGCTTAAGGGCATGACTGGGCCATAGAGGTTTCAGACATGTCAGAGGGCAATTTTGAAGGAGGACGGGGAATTGCACAGCTGATTAGGGAGGACATAGTGACAATATTTGGAGAGTATATCCTAGAGGGACATCCAATAAGACAACATTGGTAGCACCTAGGAATAAGATCACTTTGGCAGGGCTATAATATCAGTCTCTCAGTAGTTGCAGGAATTAGAGAAATAGAAATGTAAACAAGTGGCAGAAAGGTATAAAAGCAATACGAGAGTGATGCAATTTTCCCTGCATTTTATTGGGATTGTCTTAGTACACAGTGCTTAGACTTTCAAAAAAGAAATGATGTTCTCGAAGGGAAAAGGTTTGTAAAATGAAGGGTCCAGGTCAAGGCCTTTCAAAGAGCTGATACAGATCCAATAAGCCAACGCTCTCACTGTACTGCACGATTCTGCATTTTGGCAAACCCTCACTTTCTGGTGCATTCGTGTACGTCAAAGTGATGGCCAAAATAGTGGAAATTACTCAGTGGTGCATAATCCCATTGGTGTCTCTGAGGGAAAATTTGCAGTTAATAAATCAATAGGATGTGCTAGAGAATGCTTCATGTCTTGTAATAATCACAGAAGTACAACTGCTTACATAATACCACGTGAACTTATTGTCACCATCTTGCACAGAGACGTACTGGTTTCACAGACATCAACAAGCCACTCAGAGAAAACTAATATTATTGTTTGGGCCAGTGACCCTTAGCTGAAATTTGAATTTCTTAGCATTTACCTTTGACTCATACTAAAATAAAATCAGTTCATTCATATTCTGCTGTAGAGGATAATGGAAAAAAAACATAATTTAAATAGTAGAGCAGAAAGTATACTCATTAAAGCAAAACAGGATGGCTATGTTTTGAGAAAATAATTTTGCATCTACAGTATATTATTGGGATTGAACCTTCTGGTTTTGCTAATATGTATCCATGTCACAAGAAGACTGTAACCTTGCTAAAATTTGCCATCACTTACCTTAGGGAATCTGTCTTCAGAACTTGTGAGAGGCAAGCCCTGGCATGGAAGTACTGACTCCATCTATGGTTAAAGTATATGTGCTCAGGGATTTTTAAAGCATTTCATAATTGTGAAAATAGCTTAATCATTTCATTGTTAGTGTCCTTTGAATGTTTCTGAGCACAAAGTACACTGCAGATGCTGGGGTCAAAGCAACACTTGCAACATACTGGAGGAACTCAGCAGGTCGGGCAGCATCCGTGGAAAGGAGCAGTCAATGTTACTGTTTGTTTCCACGTATGCTGCCTGACCTGCTGAGTTCCTCCAGCGTGTTGTACGTGAATGTTTCTGAGACCTGGGTTACCTACGGCAGCAATGTCACGTCACTGGAAAAACATCATCAGTACAAAATCATCCCAGTTCACTGGCGGGATTGGGGAACCAAATCCGAAGAAGTAAGACAGGTCATGGGTTTGCATTCCCGACACTGGACTCCCTAAGTAAATACACTATTTCAAACTCCGTTGTGGGAAGTAATTGCTGAGTGGACCCGGAGGGGAAAATGCACTCATACCTTCCTTGAAGAAATGCAATAACTCCAACAACATCTGAGAACCTTTGGCCTACAACTATTCAAAGACAGAGTAGCATTTGGGATGAATCGATGGCACACAGAAACCCTGACTATCTTCAAGTGACTTGGTCATCTTATGAACTACCTACATGACATTTAATAGTTACTAAAACTAGAGTGTATCGTCCTTGTGCAGAAATAGAACAACTATGCTGTTAAGTAAGAATTAATGTAAGACTCATTTGAAACATTCATATTTCTAAAATATTTGGTTTTTCCAAAGAATCTGTGTAAAATGATTTTGTGTGGATAACACTATTAGGCAGAGGAAATTAACTAGAAAGTCATAGAGTGCAGAAGAGTATCGAAAATAAATGATCTCTGCATTCTGTTATAAAATTTTAAATGTTGAATTTTTAGAAAAAACTTTTATTCATCAATGTGTTAGTAGGAATCTTTTATGGGCCCCAGTGGATGGTCCATTTTAAAGATCTGGCAATACAATGAGCTTTCATCTAACTTTGCTCAGACTCTCTGCCTTTAATAGAGTTATGTTTTAATGTGGCCAGCCTGGTTTTAATTTGTACATTCAGAAGTAACTCCAAAGTGGCTTTCTACCAAGCAAAGGTGAGGTGTTTGAACCAGTGAACTGGATATCTGATTGCCAGTACTGTGGAATTATTGGCTTCGAGATCAGAGAGGTTTGCTTTCAGGTCTGATTGAACTGATGATATCAAATCATTTATGTGGGAGTCTTGAGCTGTTTCAAAAATCTCTGAAGTCACTGCTCAATGGAACTTCTTCAAATTAAAGTTGTAAGAACTAAACAACACTGGGTGATATTTAAAACTGCTTTCGCAGAAATAAAGGCATTGAGGAAAGATTTTAACCTCCCTTGCCTGGCAGAATGGAGGAAGAGTTAAAGTGGAGGTCCTGCACTTGCCTCCATTGTGACTCTACTGCTGTTTTTTAACCAAAGCCTAGTCCTGTGCCCGTGTTCAACTCAATAGGTGGGCTTCTCATTAACTCATGCAACTGACCCCGTACCCCTGGCACAACTGACAGGAGTTATTTTTGCCGGCTTTTGATGTGGAACCCACTGCCTGAAAAGGTGGTGGAAAGGGCGCGGAGAGTGGGACTAATCTTAAAATACTTTCAGCGCTGTGATTGTGCAATGAGTTCTTTCCTTGTGGTAGGATTCTATCACATAGATAAGACTGCAGATTAATTTAACTGCCTTGTGGGAACTTGTGTGTTCAGGCAGAACAGGACTAGATAGGCAGCAGCAATTAAACACTCCAGTCTCATTCATTTAGCAGGCATTACATAGTTTGCAATATTTTTAACTGAGACACAAAAAAATTCACACATTAGTCAAAAAACCATTATTATTCAAAACTAAAATTCTCTGTCAATGGTCTTGATGTGCTGGATAGTTCGTTGTAAGCATTTTAACACAAAAATTGCATACCATTTTGATTCAGTTTCTCCTCAATGTTGGTAATTGTTAACCATTTCTAATTGCCATGATTTGAAGAGGAACTTAAGAGTCAACCACATTTCCTGGAATCGCATTTAGAAAAGATCAGGAAAGTATTTCTTCCCTGAAGGATATTAATGGACCAAATAGTTCTTTTTCCTTCCCAACAATCCAGTAATTTCATGATTACTGTTACTGAGATTAGCTTTTCTTCTTTTTGTAACTTCAGATTTAATTATTTGAATTCAAATTTTGCAGTTGCCATCTTGGTGTTCAGAATCATTGGTTCAGAAGCCTGGCAAATGGTTTGGCAAATTAACTCCAGTGCAATCATGGCTCAATGAATATTTTTGGTGGTGTCCCTGCAAGTTATTGTTGTTTATATTCAGCACAGATTTAACCAGCAGTTGTGGTTTAAATCCACTGAGAACAAATTAACTTGCATTTACAGAGTAGCTTCAGGTTTATAAATGGCGTTTCATAGGAGTGTCAAAATAAAAATTTACCTGAAAACATATTTTGAAAAGGGTCTGAAGGTTTTTGTCGATATTCTGTCAAAAATTACCCCTCAAATCAAGAAATAAAACAGATTCTTATCATTTACCTCATAATCCTATCTAAAGTATTCTTAAGTAAATCACCACATTTCTTATATTAAAATAGAAATAGCTAACTGTATACAGTAAATGTTCTTCAACTATGGTGTACCATAATACCCAGGAGTGTATAATCATAAATAAGAGCTTGGCCAGCCAAAAGTGAAGTCAAGATATTTGAGATGGAAGAGTGATTCAGTATTGGGAACGCAGGAGACACTTTCATTTGCAGATGCTGGAATCTGGAGCAGTAAAACAACCTGTTGAGGAACTTGGGTCAAGCAACATCTGTGGGGACAAAAGATTTGGTGATGTGTTGGGTCAATATCAGGACCTACATTTAACATGGGGATCATTGATAAACCACACGTGATCGTAGAATTTAGGAAAAGGGCATGTGAACTTTAAAAATTGAAGCCAGTCAGGAGCATCTTTTCGCACAATGAAGGGTGGATCTCTTAAAAAAGACTGAGTAGTAAGACTGGGACTGGTAGAATTTTGTTAGATTATGTGATCACAGAATATGATATAATGATAAGTAGTCTGTTGTAATATAAATTATGGAACTAGATCAAATAATTCAAATATTTTTTATTATACATTTCTGTAGAAATGTGTAGACTGAAGAAAGATGGTAGCTGGGTGAGATTTAAGTTAGCCTGTGTTAAAATATCAATATTGACATCATGTAGAAATTTAATTGGCAGCAATGGAAATTGCTCGAGTTAGATCGTTGCACTTCAGGTATTGTTTTCTTTTCCCAGATCTATTCCAGGCTTTACAGCTGAAGAAATTTTGTTTGTGTGCTCTTTTGAATTTTAACTATAAGTAAACTTCATCCATTTGGATTAGGCTACACCTTTGGATATGGTTTTCCAACCTCAGTTTAAAACAGTAGGAAATCTATTTAAAACATGCTCCCAAGGTTCTCATGTATGCTTTCAGAGGATAAGGATCTTTTGCTGAAATTAAATTATAAACATTTTTAATATAATAGACAAATTATGCACCAAATCTGTAATATCAATTTAAAGGGAATCAACCTCACCCTTATACAGTTTACATTTAAAAAACTGGGCGTTTAATTCCTCAACATCACCTTCTGTAAAGAAATCTCTTCATGTTCATGTAAGGGGATGTTAACACTTTAACACTTTAACATTTATTGTCTAAAGTAAAGGGATAAACATTTACATTTCCTGACATATGTTCAAACAAAATCAAAGGGAAAATATACTTTGTTCTTTATCCAAAACAGGAAGTGAGCAGAAGTTCTTTTGAATGAAAAAGAATGGCACAAACAAGTTTTCAACAAGCACACAATAGCGACTTGAGGAAGCAGAAGGTATATGGGAATTCCGGACATAATATTCTCAAAGGAAGTCCAGCAGAACTGAACATTCGTGTCCCAAGCTCACCTTCATGTAAATGAAGGGTGAATAGGGAAGGTACAAAATACACGTTTGGCGAAACCTGTGCAAAATACAACAATAAATGTGGATGTATAAATACTATTGACGCTGTTACATTGAATGACTTCACACTTTATCTCCATCTCCTACTTTTACTCGTGGTTGCACGATATATCCATTATCACGACTCTCTAAGCAAACAGATGCTTCCTTGCCTCTTGGCATGATTCTTGATTGCCACTGAAAGTGATATTTTCTCATAGTTGTACAACATTTCTTCAAGGTTGCTGCAGCTGTGTCTGAGAGAATATTCATTAATTCCTGAAGCCCCAGGAATCTTTTGGGAAGATTGTCTACATAACATGACTATGACTTAAATTAAGAGGCATAAGAGTAAAATTCCATTGAGTTTTACAGCATGGAATCAGGCATCTTGGAACACCATTTCTATCCCAACCAACATGCCTATCTGTACTCTGCAATTTTCCCGCATTAATTCCATATTCCTCTATGCCCTGTTCATACAAGATTCCGTCCAGATGTAGCTTAAATGTTGCTACTGCTTCTGCCTCTACCAGCACCACGTCTGGCAGTTTATTCCTGATGCCAGCTACTCTGCCTGAAATATTTACTTGCATTCTCTAACCTCAAACCTTTGCCCTTAGTTTTAGACACCCCTATCATTCTCTGGTTATTTACCTCATCTGCACCTCACATAACTTTATATACTTGCATCATGTCACCGCTCAGCTTCCTCATCTCCAGAGAAAACAGGTACAATCTCTCCTGGTAATTCAAGCCCTCCAATCCTGGCAGCACCCTTGTGAACCCTTTAGGCACCCTCTTTAGCTCCATCACAAATGTTCCTGTAGCGAGATACAATTCTCCAAGGATAGCCTAACCAAAATTTAGTTCAACTGTCTGAGCTCTTGTACTTGATGCCAAAAAAGCCAAACACACCATATGCCTTCTTAACCACCTTGTCTACCAGTGTTTCCATTTTCATAAAAGCATGCTATGTACCACTGCTCATTGTGTAACAACACAGCCCTGTCCCAGCTATTCATGATGTAGCTTCATAAAATTCATCACTTTGCACCTATATGGGTTAAAATCAATCTCCCATACCTTTGCCCAATTACCCAGTTGATTAATACCCTGATGTAAACTTTGACAACCTTCTTAACTGTACACAATGCCATCAATTTGGATATTGTCTACAAAATAATTACACTATCAACTGAATCATTAATGTATATGACAAAAACAAAGGACTCAGAAGTGATCCATGAAGTATATCACTGGTCACAATCTACAGTCTGAAACTCAACCCTCCCTTTTCACCAATCCAATTACATATCCAGTTTGTTAGTTCACCCTGATCCCATTTGTTCTGCTCAGCCTCTCAGGTAGAACCTTGTTAAGAGCTTTGCTGAAGTCTACATAGGCAATGTTTATCACCCTGTCCTTGACAATCCTGTCGGTCACCTCTTCAAGAGACTTGGTCAAATTTATGAGACGATTTCCCACACACAAAGCCCTGTTGGTGATCCCCAGTCAGTCCTTGCCTTTCCTAATGCAGGTAAATCCCGTCTCTCAGAATCACTTCCAACAATTTTGCCTGCACTGGTATATGGCCCACTGCCTATTAGTTCCCTGGTTTAGTAATTTAGTAGAACTATTCACCCTCTAAGAGGACCACAACCTAGTTGTGCTTTTAATGTTTCCATACCTCAATGACCTTAAGACTTATGTTGGCTGGAATCAGAGCTCTATGATTTGGCTCTTGGTAGGGTCACCCATGCCAAACAGGTCAAAGGGTAGAGGCCAGACTACGAGTGATCTACTGGTCCTACAGGTTCAGGGTTTCAACCTCAGGGTGAACAACACTGACTGGTAAAACAGAACTTACAGGCAATGAAAAATCCTTCTACATCTGATTGGCCCAGGACAGACAGATGATGGAGGACCTTCATTGCTGCCCTAAATGCCAGAAGGCATTACAGGCAGAGAGTAAACTATTCACATAAGTATGAGAACCAAGATGACTTAAATAGATCAGGGTACCAGATCACTAATATCATTAATATTCGAGGTGTGATTGATAAGTTTGTGGCCTAAGATAGAAAGAGTCAATTTTGGAAAACCTAGCACATTTATTTTTCAACATAGTCCCCTCCTACATTTACACACTTAGTCCAGTGGTCATGGAGCATATAGATCTTGGACCTCCAGGAAGTGTCCACAACATGGGTGATTGATAAGTTGGTGGCCTAAGGTAGAAGGAGATGAGTTATACAGCTCTCGTTACATGCACGTGCAGGTCAACTCTTTGAGTGATTATGCAGAAAGTTTGAAGTTAATAACATCAGTTAATAACTCATCAGGGTGATTGATAAGTTTGTGGCCTAAGGTAGAAGGAGATGAGTTATTAACTTCAAACTTTCTGCATAATCACTCAGAGTTGACCTGCATGTGCATGTAACAAGAGCTGTATAACTCATTCCTTTCCACCTTAGGCCACGAACGTATCAATCACCCATGTTGTGGACACTTTCTGGAGGTCCAAGTTCCGTATGCTCCATGACCGCTGGACTAAGTGTGTAAATGTAGGAGGGGGCTATGTTGAAAAATAAATGTGTTCAGTTTTCTAAAATTGACTCCTTCTACCTTAGGCCATGAACTTATCAATCACCCCTCATAGTTTTGTCCTTCTTATTGAAAAATATCAAACATGTTTAGAAATATTTTATACTTATCAACAAATGTACATTTCATTGAAATATAAAACTCCATGAGAAAGATGATTCATCCATGGTTTGCTACAAAATAATAGAGTTGTACTAGATTAGGGGCAACACAGTGGTACAGCCAGTGGATCTATTGTATCACAGCTCCAGCCACCTGAGATCATGCTGTTTCTGTGTGGAGATCTTCCTGTAAATCCATTGGTCTCTTCTGGGCACTCCGATTTCCCCCCACAGTCCAAAGATGTGCAGATGGTATGTTAATTGGTCATTGTACTGGACAACAAATTTTTTCCAAAGTGTTGATTCCTTGAATTTTCTTTTTGTACATGATAGACCTCTTGAAGCTGAATACAAATATAATTTCAGACTGCTTGTATCGTTTAGGAATGTGGCTGAACAAGAAATGAACTTTTATTGAATATAATGCATTTACTTGCATAATTACTATAGTTCAACTAAGCTAAAAATGTTTTGTTGATGATTTTCATTTGTACTCAGTGTCTGAAGCATTTTGTTAAATGTCCAACGATAATCAGCCAGCATTGATGGATTCCAACTGCCCTGATACCGTTTCTTCATGACCACAATGTCCTTCCACTATGCTGTTCACTGACAGCACCAAGATTTGTAGGGAATACGTCTAAATGGGAATGCAGAGAATGAATATTTAATGACGTGTTGCACTTCATAGTTTTGTATGCCTGAAGCATGTTGTCAACCAGCTGCATGTAGTTTGGTGCTCGGTAATTCAACAACATCCTTGAATGCCTTCCATGCGATTTTCTCTGGTCCCACTAGAAGTTCTTCAAATTGCCTATCATTGATGACCTGTTTGATTTGTGGACCAACAAAAAATGCCTTCCTTCATATTGGCATCAGTTACTCTCGACACCGAGGGGAAAATATCACTGCTGTATGTCTCAATGCCATCAATTAAAAAGGAGGCTCATAATGTTAGAATAAAAAAAGCTGAGATTAGAAATCAGTAGTGAATGATAAGAAAACAATTAACATGGAGAAGGAAAAGAGAGTGCAAGACAAAGCAGGAAATGTGAAAAACATTTATAAGAAGTTCCAATATATATAAAGAAAGGAAGAAAGCAGTGAAAGCAGATATGGATTCCTTACAAGTTGAAAAAGGTACAAAAATCTAATTGGAACATGACTGAGAGTAGAAGCAATTAGTTTTCATGGTAAAGGATGCAAATAACATTCAACAAATTAGTCAGAATCAAAGAAATTAATATTTTGGTAGTTTACTAGATTACCTTGAAAATTAATGTAATTAAAACATAATGATTTATATTTTAGGATTCAATAAGAGGTGGCTGCAAGTCAAGTGTATGGGATCGAGAGTGACTTTTCACAATGCTCTAAATTCTCAGCAGTCTGAAAGATGTCAATGTCAAAACATAAAGAGCCAGCTAGCCCGTTTGGTTAATAGCAGAGTCTTCTAATGTGGTCTGAAACAATGGCAAACGTCAATGGTTAGAACATTTTTAAAAAGCAACGGAACATTAGCAAAAGAGAGGGAGAGATGAACGGATTACCAAAGTAAATAGGCAATTTAAGAATGAACTGGAATCTTCCATTAATTTCAATGTGTTCTACATTACAAAAGTGGGCCTATCTTCAGTTGTAAAGTCATTTGAAGCAACAGAATCAGAAAATACACTGCATGCATCTATATTTTCTTTACCACTTGATCGAAAAAGGAAGGCTCACATGAAATTGATTATAGTAAGGAATCAGCACTGAAAGACCAGCAAAGTACAAAAACATTTTGACTCCTAACGGACTGGATAGTTGCTGATGTTGAGCAAAAAGTCAGCTCACCATTGTATTTCCTCTTTTATATTGTGAAAAGCTCTTCCAACTCGTTTGAAATATATTGACTTTTTGGGCCAAAAGCAACATTCCATTTCTTCTTCTTTAATGGCACTTCAAAGACTATTGTGAAACAAGACCACCTCCTTCTCCCACTGTTTGTTCTGTCAGCTGCCAGAAAGCTTGCATGGCAGGCTGAAGAGTGGGTGTACAAGTTGGATTGACAATATCCTCCCCAGAGAGATGCCTGATATAAGGACCATGGAATGACAAAAACAGGCTGACACATGAATCACTAGAAGTAGCAATACAAGAGAAAAGACCATACAGAAAGGAAACAAAACACTCAGTGCATTTCAAGTGGAATTGAAAGCAGGAGCAAGGAGGCAGTGCTCCTTTTGTCGGGAATTTTGGATGGACCACACTTGCAGTGCAGTGTACAGTTCCAGACATCATTCCATTTTATAGAAGGGCTGTTGAAAAAGTGGGGAAGTGTACAAAATAAACAATGTTCCTAGAATCAAAAGGATGTTATTGTCAGGAAAGATTTTACAGTTTAGGTCTGCTTTTTCTGGAAAAGAGGCAAATAATGGGCTTTAGAATTATGATGGAATTCAATGGCGAGGATGTGGAATATGAGCTTCCACTTGTGATAGAATCCAGAACAAGGTGTTATCGAAATTAAAATAGGTGTGAGGTAAATTTATGACGAAGTTCTTTTTATAGAGTGTATTAAGTATGTGAAAAGTATTACCACACAGAGTGGTTAAAGCAAATGGCAAATACGCATTTAAAAGGAGTTGCTGCATAAAAGACACAAAGTGGAGTATGAGGGAAGGTGTGTAAAGAGGTAATCACAGCGGGAAATGGCCGATTATGAGGACTGCACCAACATTTACCAGTTGTATTGTATATTTTATGTAATCAGAGAAGATGGGAACAAGCAATGTTAAATAGCTAGCTGTGGGGATAAACATTTACTGATTGCCTGTCAAAGGACCCTGAGTTAACTGTGCAGCCTTAATCCTCTTCTAACATTAATGAAGCTAATCCCAAAAGTTTCTCTCATTTGTTTACTAATTGATGGATGTATTCGTTACAGATTGAAGAACAACTGCAGTAATTAATAGGAACATTCATGGTCACGCAGATGACGTTGTTTATCAGAGACACAGGTATTTTTCCAGGATGGAGTCAACACATTTTTGCTTTGCTTCTAAAAAGTCTGGTGCTGGATCTGTCTGATGTGGGTGCTGCACTGGAAAAGGAGAGCTAGCTGCCATTGAGGCAATACTGTTGTATATAGCGGACAGCCAGAGACATCCCCCCCCCCACCCCCCACAATGACGATGGCTAATGAGAAAAGGCATAATTTTAAGGTGATTGGAGACAAGTACAGTGGGGCTGCAGGATGTCAGAGACAGGATTTTTACTCAGAGGGTGAGTGGTAAGTGTGTGGAATGCAATACCAGGAGTAGGGTAGAGGCAGATACATTAGGGACATTTAAGAAACTCTTAGGTACAAGAATGAAAGAAAAGTGGAGGGCTATGTGGAGGGTTAGGTTGATCTTGGAGTAGTTTAAAAACCTGGCATAATATCATGGACAATGGTCTCCAGTATGAAGTGTCCCATCTGCATCAAAGTAGCTCCAAGATGTGAAGAGCCTGCAAGCTGCACTCTTTGCCCCTGAATCCTCCCAAGATCATCCAGCAGTACAAAACCCATTTTGTGGAGAAGGATGGGCTGTGCTCATTTTTCTCCTTCCAAAAGGCTCAGTACAGGAGCTCTGTTGATTCCCCAGACTTAAGAAAGATAATGGCTCAATAACACCCTCGCAGGCAGACACACTAAGGATCGGCAGATCCTTCCCCCAGGAGATTTTGCAGATGCTGGAAATCCATAGTAACACATACATACAAAATGCAGGAGGAACTGAGCAGGTCAGAAAGCATCTATGGAAAAGAAGAAACAGTCAATGTTTTGGGCTGGGATCCTTCATCAGGACTCATTTAGTCTCTGGTTGAAGTATTGGCTGTTTATTCTTTTCCATAGATGTTTCCTGACTCTTGGAGTTCCTCCAGCATTTTGTTTGTGTTATTCTACACATTCTTCTATGGTTATCTGAATACACAAAGGCTATAGACAACACAGCCTCCCAGAACTTCCTATACTCTATCTTATAGGTGCTAGATGTGGATGAGATGAGGACCTACAAGTACCTGGGTTGCACCTGGATGACATACTTGAGTGGAGCATCAACACAGAGGCCATGTACAAGAAAGGCCAGAGTCACCTCTACTTCCTGAGGAGACTTGGGTTATCTGGAGTATGCAGGCCTCTCCTTCACATATTCTACCGGTCTGTTGTCGCCAATACAATCTTCTATATGGTGGTGTGCTGTGGCAATGGCATCAACATGGGTGATGCCAACAGACTCAGTGAACTGATTAGAAAGGCTGGCACTGTTATAGGAGTCAAACTGGACACGCTGGAGGCAGCGGTAGAACAAATGACCCTATGGAAAATGATCCTATGACAATTCTGGACAATGTTTCTCACCCTCTGCATGCCACCTTGGCTGAACAGAGGAGCACTTTCAGTAATAGACTAAAACAACTGTGTTGCTCTAAAGAGCACTGTATGAGGTCATTCTTACCCTTGGCCACCTCTATAATGAGTCAACCTATAGCCAGGAGTGATGACCCCCTCCTGTAGGACTGCCTAAAATAACTTATTTTCATTTTTTCTTCTTTTCTAATATTGCATATTTGTGAACTTGTAATGCTACTGTGGCACTGTAATTTCCTCTGGGATCAATATATTATCTATCTATCTAGACAATGCAAGTATGAGAGTCTGGATCTGCCACTGATGCTGGAGGTGCTGACTGGCTGCATCCATTCCCATGACACAAATAAATCTCCTGGAAGTGACGGCTCACCAGCAGAGTTGTACCCAGCTCTTTAGAAATGTTAAGGCCCCGACCTGCTGGAAGTGTATAATGATATGCTTCTGGCTGACTGCATCAGACTCCATGAGGAAATACATAACTACCTTCAATAACAAGCAGAAGGGGAAGAGCAGGGGCATCAGGAATCAGACATCCATTTCACTGTTGATCCTGTCTAAGGCTATTGCACTCTGGGTCAAGCCTGCTGTGGGACAGATGATCCACCCAAATCAAATCTGCGCTGTTGCAAGCAGGAAAACATCTGACAGCTTTGTACTATCATCGTCCATGTGCGGGAGGTATGGAGACCTGCTTGGTTAGCTTGGACTCGGAAAAAGCCTTCAAAGGCCTATCACTCGGATACATGATGGACACACTTTCCAAAGTGGGTTTTGGAGAGGGAATGAGAAGTTAGTTCCAACTGCTCTACACAGATATCTGTAGTGCAGTCTGAATTAATGGGGGGGATGAAAGACCGTTTCCCCACCAAGTCTGGAGTAAAAAATTAATTCAAGATACAAGATTTATTATTGTTTAATGACATTTCCAGTACACAAGTTCAAAGGAGGACAAAATAATTGTTACTCCGAATCCTATACAGCACAAAAAAGATAAAGAACACAATAATTAAAAAAACACAACAAATACAAATACATATGATTTTATATAGGTGTATAATTAAAGAAATAATAAAGGCCAGGAATTTAATTTTTTCATAGTTAATAAATACTGTTTGCTTTTGCCTCCCAATTCAGATGTTTGGAATCCCTAGTGAAATAATAAGACCTTCAATCCCTCGATGGGTCTAGCTGAAGTTTCTGAGAGGAACTGCAAACTCTAATCAAGAAAGCTGGATAGAGGGAGTGAGAGAGATTGATTGTGCAGTTTACACTACTGAATACTGGTACAAGATTTTCTGCACTGCTCCTTCCTTTCTATATAATTCTTATGAGTAAAGTCTATTTTTGAAAGTTAAAGGTCAAACTATCTTTAACAGACAAAACATGTTATCAAACCATAGAAGAGGCTTATGGACATGAGCTAAAACTTTATCCAGGAGCCTGCACTATCAGAATCAACTTAAAGAGGAGAAACAGCTGGAGCTCATGCAGCCAGGAGAATGCCCAGCAGAAGAAATGGTGGTAACACAAAAATGAATGGATTGGAGGAACCAGTGATATTGGAAGATTAGTGTAGAACCTAGTTGTAATGACAGGGAGAAACACATAGCTTCCTTTCATCAATTATTGGCATCCACATCTGAACAGATCTATTGCTTTCAAATGGAAATCAAATTCTTTGAATTTTGATTAGTTGGTTTTCTTACTTACATGACTGTTATGCACATTTTTGGTGATCTATTCACATTAACTGAATATTGGAATAGTGCCTGCAGAATCTAAATACTAAATGGCTAACGATGATCCAAGTACACAAGGCTTTACTCAACATACATAAGCTGAAGAGAACTTGACATCTTATTGTGCACCATACTAATGTCAAGAGTTTAAAAATGGTCACTGCAATTTTGTCAACAGGTTGACCACGAGACCTCTGGTCTCCAAATCACCATCCAATTTTCCTAGACCGGGGGTCGGCAACCCGCGGCTCTGGAGCCACATGCGACTCTTTTACCTCTGTGCTGCGGCTCCCTGTTGCTTTGGGAAATAATTGGTCAGTATTTAATTAAAATGTATTTTATGTTAGTTTGTTAGTTTTTGAAACGTAATTCTAAATTTGAAGATTATGGTGATCTTGTACAATCTAAATAAGATGTTGTGGCGACCCATTTCCTGGCACATTGGAACCGGCTCACAATTAGCCAGCATTCAGGCTAAGGGAGATAGCCTACGGGGGTTTGTGAGTACGTGTCTTTTGCAGCATCCGCGCTCATGAGGGGGCGGGTTGAGGGAGGCTTTAAAGCAAGGCTGTTTAGTTCAAATAAAGCTATCTTTGACTGCATTTTACTGACTGCGTGTAGCACACCGCTACAACGTGTTTTTATCGCTGGCTGTCCAGAGGGGAGGTGCTGAAACGCTTTGTCGCATGTCTGGAAGAAGTGAAAACTTTCCTGGGCAGCAAAGGGCTCACCTTTCCTGAGCTGGAACAGCCAGAGTGGCTGGAAAAGCTACACTTCATGGTAGACATGACAGCACACCTGAACACGCTGAACACAGCTCTTCAGGGGTAAGGACGTACAGCCCTACACATGTTGGAGGATGTTTTGGCATTCGAGCGCAAGTTGACAGTGCTTGCCAGAGATTTACAGAAAGGCACATTGTCTCACTTCCCCAATTTGAGAGAGTTCAAACAAGGTCACGACATGATAAATTCGGAGTATTTACATTCTGCAATCATCGCAATGCAAACATCGTTTGGGAAACGCTTCTGTGAGTTCAGAGAGGAAAAAAACACATTATCCTTCCCGGTCACTCCCCTAAGCATCGATCCATCCCTACTGAATACGACTGCATTGTCAGGTGTGAGTCAACCTGACCAAGTATGATAAATATTTTAATTTCCTATTATTTTACGTACATTCATATGTTTTCATTGTTCAGTGAAATAGTCCTTTTATTTTTCAGGTTGACAGCTGGCTGACGTTATTTTTGGTTTGCTGCTGGCGGCAAATTTAAGTTTGGCATTTTTCATAAATACAAGAAGGACTCAAATAGACATTGAGTATTTTACTTAAAAGTAACCTTCAACCCAACGTCTTTTTTTCGGAGTTCAAAATGTTTTTGTTGCATGCAGAAATGTAATTTCGTTTTCTCTGCAGGAGTTCATCAATTTCATAAATGCAACACATTATAGTTTGTTTATACATAGCATAAAGGCAAAAAAAAACGTTGTATGCAGTGTTATTTCATTTTAAATGTCAAACGGGTTTTGCGGCTCCCAGTGTTTTCTTTTCTGTGGGAAACGGGTCCAAGTGGCTCTTTCAGTGGTAAAGGTTGCTGACCCCTGATCTAGACAGATCCTCAAGAAAATGTATTCCTTTATATCTACAATGTCAAATCATGTTGAGTTGAGGGCTGCCTGACATACTGAGTTTATTCTCTTGTCAGGTGACTACAATTAGAGCTTTACCGTTGATTGTCCACTTGATTAACTCACATGGTCTGAACTGAAAGGGAATTTTAACATGTCCCTGTTCACTCCATGATGAGCATATGAGGAACAGTGTTGACAAGTGAGGATCTGTCAGACATGTGAGCATCGAACAGTTGCAGTGGGGGACTGCCAGGCGGTGTTTCATGCATTTTATTGATGTGTATTTCAGTAAAATGCTAACAATGGCAATTGAGGACAATACTGAGAATTGTTTAGTTGCCTGAAGCATAATCAGATTACATAAGGACTGGGTGAGTGGGGTGGTGGAAGTACATGAAAGTGGATATATGGGTGGTGCTGAAACTTAATTCACTGCGAGGACTCAACTGCAGTCACCTTTCCTGGTCATTGAACTGTTTCTTGATTTATGTTCATATTCAGTGCACTACTGCCCACTACCGACCCCCTGCTCCATCTATTCCCTCAAGCTATAAACACAAGCATTTCTGCAGATGCTGGGAATCTAGGAGTTTCACCTATTACTTAACTTCCAACTACCCCACTGATCTACCTTCCCCCTCGCCTGGTCTCACCTATCACCTTCCAGTACTCCTTCCCCTTGCCCTTACCAGTTCGGACGAACTTTCAGCCTGAAATTTCTGCTTCTTTATTCCTCTCCATAGATGCTGCTTGAACTGCGGAGTTCCTTCAGCATTTTGTGTGTGCTACCTTGTTACCAACAACTGCAGATTTTCTCTTGATCATTATCAAACTTAATTGGATAGCAATGGATACCTTATGAAACTGTGATGAAACCATTGCCTTTTTGGTTCCATTATTAAATTTTCCTTCCTTTATGCTATGTATCCAGTCCCTGCAAATTCTCTCCTTGCATTAGTCTGTTAAATGCCACACAGCTCTTAATCTTCCTTCAAAATTGACTCTGAAGGTTTTTTGGTGAAACAGTGAAGGACATGGGAAATATGAACTGCTTTACATTGCTGTAGGCAGTTGACTCTTGTTTGAACTCAACACTTTTGCTGTATCCAGGCTTGGGCATGCAGTGAGGAAGACTCTAGCCAGGGTCCATCCACATAAAGCAATAACATACCTGGTCGAGTGCTGAGAGACTGTGCAGTCCAGTTAACCGAGGCTCCAAAAGGCATTTTCAACATCTCTCTGGAACAGTCCACTTTCTCTCCAGGCTTCAAGGTGGGCGCTGTCATCCCAGTGCCCAAGATGCCGACAGTAACCTGCCTGAATGACTGCTGTCCAGTGGCACTGACCTCAAAAATAATGAAGTACTTTGAGAGGCTAGTTATGGATTGCATTAAATCCCATCCTCCTGTTACATTGTATCCTTTCCAGTTTTTTTTATCACTCAAATCAGCCCTCTGATGATGCCATAGCCTCTGCACTCTACTCCATCATATCCCACCTCATATGGTAGGATGCTCTTTTATTGACTTCAGCTCAGCATTCACTATTATGGTACCTCAGAAACTGATAGGTAAGCTGGCCTTGTTGGGTCTCAACATCTCTAACTGGATCCTGGACTTCTAGACAAAAAGGCCATAAGGCAGGTTGACTCTGTGGTTAAGGAGGCATACGGTGCGTTGGCCTTCATCAATCGTGGGATTGAGTTTAAGAGCCGAGAGGTAATGTTGCAGCTATAAACAGGTCAGACCCCATTTGGAGTACTGTGCTCAGTTCTGGTCACCTCACTACAGGAAGGATGTGGAAGCCAGAGAAAGGGTGCAGAGGAGATTTACAAGGATGTTGCCTGGATTGGGGAGCATGTCTTATGAGAATAGGTTGACTGAACTCAGCCCTTTTTCATTGGAGAGACGGAGGATGAGAGGTGACTTGTTAGAGGTGTATAAGATGATGAGAGGTATTGATCGTGTGGATAATCAGAGGCTTTTTCCCCAGGGCTGAAATGGCTAGCACGAGAGAGTACAGTTTTAAGGCGCTCAGAAGTAGGTACAGAGGAGGTGTCAGTGGTAAGTTTTTTACGCAGAGAGTGGTGAGTGCATGGAATGGGCTGCTGGCAACGGTGGTGGAGGCGGATACGATAGGGTCTTTTAAGGGACTCCTGGACAGGTACATGGGGTTCAGATAAATAGAGGGCTATGGGTAACCCTAGGTAATTTCTAAGGTAAGGACTTGTTCAGCACAGCTTTCTGGACCAAAGGGCCTGTATTGTGCTGTAGGTTTTCTATGCTTCTCATCAGTCACCGTTGGCAGAAAGATCTCTAGCTCCATCATGCTGAGCACTGGCGATCCGAGGGCTGGTTGCTCAGCCCACTGCTATTCATGCTACTGATGCATGACTGCATTACTAGATCCCATTCAAAATGAATCAGCAAGTTTGCTGACGGTTTTCCCTTTGGAGACTGCATACAGACACGAGGTAGAGTGACTTGAGTCTCAACGTGGACAAGACCAATGAGATGATTGTGGACTTTAGGACGGTGCAGGCTGACCACTCCTCACTGCACACACCGCTCCTCCGTAGAAAGAGTAAGGAGCACCAAGTTTCTGGGAGTGTAAATAACTGATGACCTCACCTCCCCCACCACCATTTTAGCCAATTTTTAGAGGAGCACCATTGAGCATGTTGCTTGAAACCTATAGAATATTAAAAGAGCGGATATGGAGAGAATGTCTAGTTCCCTCATCCTGTCATCTAGAGGATGGTTGTGGATGAGTCTAGACCAGAGGGCATAACCTCAGAGTAGAGGTACTTCCATTTAGAACAGAGATGAGAAGGAATTTCTTTAGCAAGAGGGTGGTGAATCTGTGAAATTCATTGGCATAGATGGCCGTGGAGGCCAAATTACTGACTATATTTAAAGCATTTAGGTTCTTGGTTAGTCGGGGTGTCAAAGATTATGGGGAGAAGCGAGGAGAATGGGGTTGAGAAAGATGATAAATATGCCATGGAATGGTAGAGTAGACTCGATAGGCCAAGCAGCCTAACTCTGCACATATGGACTTGTGGACGTATCGAGTGTCCTGACCAGCTCCATCATGATCTGGTACAAGAATTGCAAGGCATCTGACTGCGAGTCCCTACAAAGGATTGGGAGGACTGCTGAGAGGATCATCGGGGTTTCCCTTCCACCCATTAGAGATATTTATCAAGAGCTCTGCTTGTGCAGGGCCCTTAGCAATGTCAATGATCCCTCCCATCCATCCAACAATCTATTTGACCTCGTCACCGTCAGGCTGGAGTTACTGTAGAGTTAAGACAAGAACTGTTAGTATGAGAAGCAGCTTCATCCCCCTGGCTATGAGACTACTGAACTCCTTGCCACCACCCAGGTCTTATCATGTATGAAGTGCTAGTAGCATTAAACAGTTTACTTTTTAACTTTTATTGTATATGCAACATTATTTGTTAATTTATTTGTGGTAATGATACTTCATGTGTTATAAGTATGAGTTATATGTACTGCATTGTGCCCCTGGTCTGGGGGATTGCAGCCTCGGTTGGTGGAACATGTGTAAGGTTCAATGACAATAAATTCTAACTTGCAGTTGAAATCCTGCAAGGGAATGATTCTAAATCCATAGTGTATTAGTGAAATAAAGCTAAAACTTCAGCAAAAGTTACAACTGAATTCTAGATAGCTCTAAAACAATTAATACAAATAATTCTTTCCTCCTTTTCCAAGACTTACTGCAACCCTGTTGATCATGGTGATTAACTCAGAGGGTCACTTTTATCTCCACTCTGGAAGGATGCACTGGTGACGCAGAGATCAGTTCTCAAATGGGGTTATTGTTTAAGGGACTGAACAGCGGTCTTTGTGTAGCAATTCGCCAGTTTATATGAAAGGCATTAGAGTTTGGCTGAGGTCAACAGAAATCACCTGCACTTGGTTTAAAATAATGATGGTCTTTGTTGCAGGGATAATTGGCAAAGTATGGAAGGGACCTGGCTGGACAGGAAGAAACTTCAAGCTGATATATCTCTTCAGGTCGATGTTTAGCTGAAAAATGACATATACATCTGAGTGAAAGGAATAGAAAAGATAATCGGAGTACAACAGCAAAAGAACTCTTGATTGTTTAAATACAGATGGTAGGTATCGTGACAGCTGTGTTACTCATCAGTGGGAATAAAATGAATCTATCAGTATGAGAAAACATGGGAACAAGTGTGGTCATTCAACCTCATTTGAGCATGTTCTGCCAATCAGTCATATCACGATAGATTTATTTTGCAACTCTAATATTGTCATGATATAAAATGAGCAGAAGAATATCGATATGGTGTATACTATAAAAGACAATATTTACTGTAATGCTGTAGGTACTGTAGCCATCGGGATCACATTTCAATACTGCCACTAAATTAAATTTAACTACATTCCCCTGAAGAATCTCCACCATTTTTGATTTCACCTCTATTAAAACTCAGCTGTCTATATTCAAATAAGCACTAGGTCTCATACATTCATCTAACCTCCCTTATAGAACCGTTTCTCCTTAAAATCCTGCACTCCTTTTAATTGTAATCTCCTCCAGCCTTCCCTACCTCACTACTAACCTGCACAGTTCTCCATTAACCTGAACTTTGCCTTCTGTGTATCCCTCATGACCCACAACTGCAGGCAGATTCCTTCGTCTTACCTCTAGTAGATGTGCTTTCCTAAATTCTGGAGTCTTCTTTCTTCTTTATTCTTCTTTGGGATATGTGTGTTGTTGGTGTCCATGGTTAACTACCTTGTTGAACCACTGCTCTTTTAATGAAGGCAGACCTTCAGTGCTATTGGTGAGGGAGTTCCAGGCTTCTGACGCACGAACAATGAAGGAATGGTGATACAGTATATTTCCAAGTCAGAATATCTGCAGGAGGTAGTATCCCCACATAGCTGCTACCCTTGTTTTTCATGATGACAGAAATCACAAAATTGGAGGCTGGGGGGTCGTGCTCAGGGACCCATTACAATCTAAGGCAATCAACAGTCACAGATGACCCAGTAAACTAAAGGAAATATAGATTGATCTGACATTATTGAGACAAACATCCTAGGAGCAATTTTTTAAAAAATGTTTCACTCCTTCCTTTTGTTTTTATTTAAGCATTGATAATAGGGAGTGAAGACTATTTGACTTAAGAAGCAGTTATACTTTGTGAGGTAAAAACAGAAAATGATAGAACTACTCAGTAGGTCAGGCAGCATCTGTAGAAATACAAACAAAGTTAATGTTCCAGGCCAAGGACTTTTCATCAGAAATTTGTTTCTCTCTCCATAGACATTGCCTGGACCCCTATGTGTTTCCAGGTTTTTGTCCTTCAGATTTCCAGATGTTTTATTTTATTTCAATATATTTTATGAGTCATGCCACGTGGCTATGTTTCTGACACTTAAATATTCACATGATCCTGATTATCCTTATTAGCTTTTAAGGTTTCAAAGGTACATTTAATGTCAGAGAAATGTATACAATATACGAGGGGTGATTGATAAGTTCGTGGCTTAAGGTAGAAGGAGTCAATTTTAGAAAACCTAGCACTCTTATTTTTCACCCTCCCCTAGTGTTGCCACCATGTCCTTGTGGATCTCCTTGGGTAATAAGCCCTTGAGACGAAGGTAGCGGACAACTGCACGAAGGCCGATGTTGACCATTTTCTCAGACGGTGTTTACTTGCAATTTTCAATTATCTGAAACAGAAATACCACAAAGATTATTAACTTCAAACTTTCTGCATAATGACTCAAAGAGTTGAACTGCACGTGCATGTAACTTACCAATCACCACTACTGTGGACCACTTTCTGGAGGTCCAGGACACCAACTTCTACAAAGAAGGGATCTGTATGCTCCACGACCGCTGGACTAAGTGTGTAAATGTAGGAGGGGACTATGTTAAAAAATAAATGTGCTAGGTTTTCTAAAATTGACTCCTTCTACCTTAGGCCACGAACTTATCAATCACCCCTCGTACATTCTAAAATGCTTTTTCTTTGCAACCATCCATGAAAGCCGAGGAGTACCCCCGAAGAATGATTAACAGTTAAATGTTAGAACCACAAAATCCCCCTTCTAGCTCCCCAATTAGGACCCTAATTTGCCATTGCTCATGTGATCTACATTTGACTAACATCAGGCAGTAGTTACTGCTGGAGAAAAACTGAAAGGCCTATTTTATGTGACCAAGGTAAATGCCCCCCTTCCCAGTTTTTGCCTCCATTGCTCCCGTAATTCCCATAAGGCCATAAGATATAGGAGCAGAATTAGGCCATTCAGCCGATCGACTGCCACTCCACAATTAAATTAAATTTAATTCAGTTTTGTTAATCGTTGGGGAAAGGAAATGGGCATCAGTAAAAGTGTCCAGGAATTAATTAAAGAATTTTATTTTATTTCGAGATATGTTGTGGAATAGGCCTTTCTAGCCTAATGAGCCACAGCACCCAGTAATGCCACCTACTTTATACCTAACACTAACCTAATCACAGGACAATTTACCATGACCAATTACCCTGCTAACTGGTACGTCTGTGGACTGTGGGGAAAAACCGGAGCACCCGGAGGAAACCTATACCGTTCACAGACAGAACATACAAGCTCCCTAATGACAGTGCAGGAATTGATAATAAGGCTCGAAGGTTCAAAGGCTCATTTAGTATCAAAGTATACAACACCGAAATTCTTCTTCTCCAGATAATAAAACCAAGAAAGAAAAGAACAGCAGCACGATCATCAACCCCCAAGTTCCTCCTCCCCACACAAAAAAATGAACAAAAAAGGAACAGGCACATTGACCCCAAAATCCCCCTCCCCCCATAAAAAACAAGAAAGATCGGGTGAAAAACGCAGAATATAAAAAAACTATAAGGCTGAAAAAAACTCTATAGAACAAGTCCATATCCAAAACGTAGAAAAGCTGGGTAACATTCTCCGGGCAGAGCGGCAGGCCTTTCCTTCTCAGCCAGCAATTGAGCCCACCAGCGACAAAAAGGCAGTTTTCCCTCTCTGCTTACTGAGTGATTTTACCAGCGAAAAAAAGACAGGCAGCCAGCACTGACCTTTTGCATTTGCCTAAATGTTTCAATCTCCCTCGTTGCTTCAACTGGCAAACAATGGAAGCTTTAATTGGAGAAATGGAGTCGAGCATCGGCTTGCAGCCTTCTTGCTGCAAGGTTTCCACATGCTGCCTCTGCCTCCCAGAATCCTCTCGGAGCCTGTAGAGCTCTGAAATACCTAAACAATCCCCAAACTGCAAATCCCTGGCTCCAGCAGTTCAGAATCACATTCAAAATGAAAACTGAACATAAAAGACATAAAAGAAGTGGAATATATGATTTCATGGTCTATCCAGAAGATGTCAACTGAAGGCACCATCTTGACCAAATTGAACTCTGAACTCTGGCATGCTCATAGCTGTAATAATGTTGCACTAACCGCTGCGTTACCAATTCTATGGAGCAGCACAAACACTGACCACTTGGCTCAACACATCTAGATCAGTGCTAATGCCTCCCACAGAATTCCTTCCACCTTTGTTTCATCCAACCCTTACTGCAGTTATTTCCATTCTTTTTTCCCAAGCAATTCGAAAGGAAGGGAGGAATTTTGTGAGAGACATTAGCACTGATCGAGGATGTGTTGAGCCAAGTAGCTTTTCCTGACCATTTATAAAACTGTATTAGTTAACTGCACAGCTATAATATCTGGAGCAATGGAGGCAAAAAACAGAGGGGGGCACTCCACCTGGGCAATGAGGTAACAAAAGCCTCAACAAAATATGTCTTTCAGCTTTTGTTTAGCAGAAATTACTGCCTGATGTTTGTTGAATGTAGATCACATGAGCAATGGCAAGTTGAGGTCCTAAAAGCTAATAAAGGTATTCAAGATCCTATGAAACTTTTAGAATCTGAAACAAGGTTACATCACATGACTGATAAAATATATTGAAATAAGATGAAAAATGGAAAGGAGAAAACCAGAAATAAGCTGAATTGTCATTGAAAACATAACTGCTTCATCAATGTCCCTTACAGAAGGAACTTCAGTAGTTTACAACGAAGGCCCATCAGTATCTCCTCAGGATAACTAAGGTTAGGCAATAAGTTCACAATGATGTCCACCTCCAGAAAAAGGCTCAAACTGAGGAACAGTTTCATGAGCAAAGAACCAAACATTGAGAGTTCCTTGCACAAATCACTCCACAGAGGGCAAAATAGGAAGATAAGAGAAAAAGGTTGAAGTCAAATTTAGTCCCTCATGAAAGTAAGTTTAAACATTTGACTGAACAAGCTGATGAGCTGGTTTATGACTTTGCCTCGGGGATGATATTTGGCAAAAGATATAAAGATCTCTTGGTGCCACAATGAACGAGTAGTTAATAAATCAATCGCATAGCTGCAGTAAATATGAAAGAGATTCAAAATGACTGGCTCTGGTATGTTAGGAAACAAAAGCCTGTCTTTAGGATATTTGGCTCAGTATTTGTAAGAATAGCACAATACATTAGTATAGGACAATTATAATTAGGAAAGCGGGGGCACTTTTCTGCAGCACATGTTATGGAAAATTAAGTGAAAACCAGTAACAGCCTCAGGACATTTCCATTGCTTTAAAATCTAATTGCCAGTGTAGCCCATTCCAACTCTCTAACAATGAACAGCACATAAAACTTCCAGTGCTCAGAGCACAACAGCACCTTTTGTATCTCCACTCCGAACATAAATCCTAACTATTCAAAACCCTCAACGTCTTAATACTAGACATTTTAAGAAGTTCCAAAAGATACCGACTTCTTTGATTGCTGTCTCACTGATGCCTCTTCCAAAAGCCAAGAGATTTGTAAAGCTGATTCTTTGAAGATCTTTAACATTTGGAAAGCAATGCAGTATTCATAAAAGAATTTTGAAGTTCTTTATTAATGGAGTTTGAATGGGGAGTTTTTGTTCTGAAGGATCTGAAGTCCAGAAAGGCAGAAAGCTGTAAACATTAAAGAGGCAATAGTTTTCCAACAGCAGTATAGTTCATCTGTGGAACACAGAGACGAGTATAGACTACTCAGCCCTTTGATTATTTTATTATTCAATCGGATTATGGCTAACATGCATCTTCTCTCCGTTGTTAGCTTTTGCTTCACACCTCATAATAAAGTCCAAAAATAAAATTTTATCAAATTCTATTCTGCAAAGAAGATCCCAATTTTCATGACCACTTGTGAAATTATTCTATAACTAATCCAGGAAGAGCAACTGACCGATGAACAGAAGATGTAAAACGGGCTTCTGATAAAATATGCTGACCTAAAAATTCAGAGTCCAAACCAGAATCAGATGTATTAACAGCAACACATGACGTGAAGTTTGTTGCTTTACAGGCACAGTACAGTGCAAAGATTCTCTCAGAAAATGGCTGTCATGGACTTTATAAAAACAGCTATGGATGAATGTGTCCTCACAAAATTATTCAGAGTCTTCCCCAGCCAGAAGCCCTGAATGAACCAAGGGATCCACAATTAGTTGAGGGCCAGGTCAGAATTATTTGGGTCTGGCGAACAAGAGAGTTACAAGAGGACCAGGTACGATCTCCGGAAAGCCGTCTGGTGGGCAAAGTAGCAATTCTGGACTAATCAAAGGATATTCGACACTTGTGATAGGGCTTGAATGCTATCTCCTCTTATAAAGTAAGATCAGATGATATAGGTTACAACAGGGCTTCATTGCCAGATGAGCTCAATGCCTTCTATGCTCACTTTGACCATCGGAATGTGGAGGAACCATTGTGAACTCCCGCTGCCCCCGATGACCCTGTGATTTCAGTCTCTGAGACCAACATGTGGGCATCCATCAGGAGGGTGAGCCCACAGAAAGTATCCGGCCCAGATGGAGTACCTGGCCAAAAACTAAAGCCCTGAGCTGATCATTATTATGATTATCTGTTCTTTCCTTTTGTATTTGCACACTTTGTTGCCTTTTGCACACAGGTTCCATGCCCAGCTGGTGCAGTCTTTGATAGATTCTATTATGGTTATTGGATTTATTGAATATGCCTGTAAGAAAGTGAATCTCATGCTTGTATATGATGATGTATATGCACTTTGATAGTAAATTACATTGAATTTTACTGTGAACTTTGAACTTAAACATCAAAATTTATAAATTAGAAAAATAAATAAATAGCGCAAAAAAGGAATAATGAGGTAGTATTCATGGGCTTATAGAGAGTTCAGAAATCTGATGGTGAGGGGAAAAAATATTCCTAAATCATTGAGTGAGGGTTTTCAGACAGCTGTACCTTCTCCCAGATGGTGATAGTCCATAATGAAGGTTGCTATCTTTTTGAGGCACTGCTTCCTGAAATTGTGCTCGAGGGTGGGGATGGCTGTGCTCATGATGGAACTGACCAAGTCTAAAACCTCTGCAGCCTCTAGCAATCATTTTCATTGGAGTTTTCATATCAGGTGTGATGTAACCAGTCAGAATGCTCTTCTTCTTACATCTATAGAAATGTGCATGTCAATGAGATATACCAAATCTCCTCAATCTAACAAAGTAGACCTGCTGGTGTGTGTCCTTCATGATTACATCAATGTGTTTGTTCCAGGATAGACTCTCTGAGATGCTGAAGCCCAGGAGCTTGAAGCTGCTAACCTTTTTCACCACTGATTCTCCAATGAGAAATGGTCTGGATTCTCCCGAATTTCCCTTCCTGAAATCCAGAATCATTCCCTTGGTCTTGCTATGTTGAGTATGAGGTGGTTTTTGAGACACCAGACACCACTCACCTTGTTGAGTAGTGTCAAAAGCAGGCCATGAGGTCATTGCAGGAAAGTCATTAACCATTCTGTCCATGAGATCGTCAAGGGAAACTTATGCCAAGGCCTTGTGCACTTTGGAACATGTATGGAAAATGCACAATCTGGAAGCAAGTTCACTCTGAAGGATACTGAGGGGATAAGAGGATCAGTGGTCAGAGAGAGAGTTGAGTTAAGTATCTAATAATCAGGGTCTAGAGAACTGGGCAATGCTTGGTCACCTATTAGAGCACTGGAGTGGGGATGGGGGTGGCTGGGATGTGGAAACCAGGAGATCAGAACCTCCAAGTGATTGGTTGATCAGATACATTAGGCCGTAAGTGAGCCTCATCATCAGGAGTGCGTTGAACAATCAGGAAGTCAGGAGTGCATGGATTGGTAGTAGTAATGTGCATGAGGAGAGGAGAGTAGATTAAAATACTGAAAGTGGAACTATTAATTCTAGGTCTTAGTCCAGCAATATACCTTAAAAATAATTATCCTGTAAATAACAAAGAATGGTCATTCCAGGGATAAAGTGATCCAAATGCTACTAGCAACATTCTTAAAGGAGCAATGTGTGACATCATTAAGTGCACATCCAATCCAAATGTTGTATTTGATGAATGTGCTTGACTTAAGCAGAGCAAATTTCCAGGGTAATGGGAAAGGAAATGGTCTTTATCGTTTTTAATTTCATTCAAAGTGCTCTTCCAGTCACAATGTTGAAAGAGAAAGCATTTTCCAGTTTTATTTCTGGGTGCACAGATTCAACTCAAAGTCAAGTTCATTGTCAAATGCACAAGTACATTGAAAACTTACTTGCAATAGCATCTCAGGCATATGGCATCAGACATGCAATGTTCACAAAGAACATAAATTAAACATAAATAATTCATAATGTTTCCAAAAAACATGATTAGAACAACAAAAAGTAGTCCATTGTAGTGCAAAATAGTCAATACTCAAGAAAGAATACTCTATTAGAGAGGTGACAGAACACAGAACATAAAAGCATACAGAGCAGTGTAGGCCCTTCAACCCACAATGTCATGCTGACCTGTGTAAATCTACTCCATGATCAATCTAAAAATTCCCTCCTACACAGTCCATAGCCCTCCAATTTTCTTAAATCCACGTGCCTATCTAAGAGTCTCTAAAATGTTCCTATTATATCAGCCGCCACCACCACCACCCCCGACAGTGCACGCAACACTTTCTGTGTGAAAAAGCAGCCAAAATTTTCCTCTGCTCATATTAAATGAATGTCCTCTGTTAATGGCCATTGCCACCCTGGAGAAAAAAAAGTGCTGGCTTTAAGTCAAAGTCAAGTTTATTGTCATATGCACTTTCTAATCTTTCATAATCTTGTACACCTCTATCAAGTTAATTCGCAGCTTCCTTCACTATCTCCTTCCCTCTTCGAGTTGAAAAATCAGGAGAATTGCTGTGTGTTTTTATTGGATATATATACCAAAAGACTTCGCGTGACCCTTGAATAGGCTTGAATGATGACTGTCTTACATCATATATGGTTAATGCAATAAAATAAACATTAATAGTTCATATCTATGTATAAAACTAATGTCCTGTTTGTCAATGTATCAAAGCATCACTTTCTCCCACTGGCTAAAATTACATTTGAGACCTGACCGACACATTTGAAAAGGGAATCTGCTACCCTCTGGCAGACATTGTCTGCTTAAGGGATGATTGGGAAATCATAAGGGTTAGTTGTTGCCATTTTTAAGCTGTTTTATCTGCCCAGGTAGCCAGACACTTAAAATCACCCCAAGACTTGCCATTGTCTCTTGTTCACAGCTGGGAGTTTTGATCAACAAGACCCTGGGTCAGTAATTGACTGACTTAGAAAAGGTTACTTCCAAACAGAAACATCTTGGAAGTTATTCCCAGGTCCTGTGCCCCAAAACGAGAAAGCTCTCTTTTATGGTTTAATTCAAATCTGATTTCTAGTTTGGACGAATATTTTCTTCCATATTTTGGACTTGAACATCACAGATTGCTAAGTTATAAAACATGTTTATTTGGAGAAGTATTTGAGCCACGTGTCGTCTTGGGGCAATGAATATCTTTTGTACTGTTTGTACTTTACAGTTTCAATAAGATTTTGTTTTAAATAATTGACTGGGATTTTCCAGTGGGCATGGGATTCTTGTAGACACAAAACAGTCACGGTCTTCACCACAGCTATCACAGTCTGGCTGTGGTAAACCCATAACATCAAAGAGTGACTTTTTATTTTCTGAGAAGGAAATCTCTGTCAAATGCTTAGAGGAAGGGATGATCAGCCTACTTATTCATGCAGACTAGATATCCATCAAGAGCCTTACAATCCACATTTAAAAATACCTTTAGAAAGGACAACTTCGATTCTGTAAAAGAGGAAAATAAAGTAGTACTGTTCATAAGAACATGAGAATATCAGAAATTGCAGCAGGAGTAGGCTCCTTCATTCAATTAGACTGATCTGGCCATGGACTCAGCTCCCCTTACCTGCCTTTCACCCATAACCCTTAATCCATTGCTTTGCAAACTCTATCTAACTCTGTCTTAAGAGTATTTAATGAGCTAGTCTCTACTGCTTCCCTGGAGAGAACTCCACGGATTCACTCCTCTCTCCGAGAGCTGCAGTTTCTCCTCATGTCGGTCCTAAATCGATTTCCCTGAATCTTGAGGCGTTGTCCTCTAGTTCAAAGTGCTTCAGCAAATATTTTTTGAAATAAAGTTATTGTTGCGATACGGAAATCAATTTGAGCACAGCAAGTTCTTTAATGTGGCTAGCACGCCACTGTTACAACGTTGGATTTCGGAGTTCATTTCCAATAGTGTCTGTAAGAAGTTTGTACGTCCTTCCCGGGAGCAAGTGGTTTTCCTCGGGGTGTTCTGGTTTCTTCCTGGTTAATTGGTAATTATAAATTGTCCTTTGATTAGGCTAGGATAAAGTAGCTGGGTTGCTTGATGATGTGGCTTGTTGGGTTGGAAGGGCCTGTTCCATACTGTATCTCTAAATAAAAATTAACAGAATATATAATACTAAGCTCAGTCAGCCAGTCAAATTGATTACCTCAATCAATGGCTAATGTAAATCAACTCCATGAACTGATTTGTTAGAGTATCCCATGGATTTTCTCGCTTTCTATATATCTATTCATCTTAGTCATGAAAATTTCAGTAACTGTTGGATGAGATTTTTGGAAAAGAAAGTTCCAGCTTTTCTGATGTTACTCCTATTTTCTGATTTTCCTATGCCCTCTTGCGCTGTATTTCCCCAGAGAGGAAGATGAACTGTCTCTTTGATATTTGTTGAGGAATATACAGCATAATCCCCAAGAACTGTGGAAATCTTCCCTGCTCGTCTTTGAAACAATGCCATGCATCTTTTATTTGCACTTGAGAGGGCAAACAGGCTCTCGACGCAATACCTAATCCAAAATTATCACACAACACTTTCGAGAATGTAATTCTCTCCATGCTGGACCACCAGCTAGAATCTATCCTTAAAGTCCTGGATTTTATCTAAGAGATTAAAGTGCCAATCCTGAGCAGGACGCACACCATGTTAATGCAGAATCAAAACTGAAGGACATTGAACCATTTGTCCTTAACTGTGCTAATCCCCTGTAGATTCTGTTCTACGCAGGTATACGAAATGTCCTTGCTTTTCTACAGTGAGTTAAAAGCAGATGCCACATGTAAGCTGTGCTCACCCTTTCTCCCCGGACATCTCAGGAAACAGCTCACTAGCCGTCGCTGGCGGTCTCCCAACTCAGCACCAAGAAACCCACCATTCCCCGGCCTCGTCTGTCTAGGGTTTGCACACCCGGATCTGCCACATCCGTGAGGCTGGGATGTCTCTCCCTGCCAAGCCGTGGTTTGTGTGATTTGCTGCCCTGATACAACTCACCGGCAGGAAAGAACAGACCTTACACTGCATACAATTAAAGGAAGTATATTTATGAGTATTAACTTAACTAAAGAGTTAGTAAAGAGAAAAAAATGAAAAGGAGCCATTATAATTAAACAGTTAAATGGGCACAAGTTGGGGCTCAGGTCTTCTAAAACTCACATTCACCAATTCTTAGTAGACTCCCACAAATCACAGTCCCCGCCAGATCGAATCCTACCACAGGTTCTCCCCAGCATCTTCTCTCTTCATCTCCTGCTGAACAAACACAAAGGCTCACACCCATGTCAGGCATAAAACCCCTTCTTCCCCAGCCTCCACTCCTGATTGGATGACCTACACTCCTAAGCACCCATTATCTCTAACAATAAACCATACACTGCTTCTACTGAAAAACCCTACAACATTAGCAGTGAAACTTTTATCAGGGCGTTACAACTGCACAGAAAAATAAAGTTTAAATTTAATCAGTTTGTGATAGAGGAAAGAGGCCAACCTCTGCCAACCTGCCATTTATGGGTTGCAATGTCACAGTATGCCTTGTTTGTAATAAGTCATAAATACAAGCTTATGGCATTGTGGCAGACTGATTTGGAAGATCTGGTCTCATGGGATTCAGGGAGAGCTAACGAGGTGGAGTCAGAATTGGAAGCTGAGAAGTGATGGCTGAAGGTCACTTCTTCAACTGAAGACCTGTGAGTAGTGACTTCCATTCAATAAGCAAGCTGCTGATGGTACCACGGGAAGGGCTCTTGTCGATAGTGAAGTGAATCAAGATACAATGAACTGCAAAGAGATCTTGATCAGTTAGAGAGACAGGCTGAGAAATGGCAATGGATTTCAACTTAGATAAATGTCAGGTGGTGGATTTTGGATAAACAAACCAGGGTAGGACCTATATAGCAAATAAATGATAGGGCACTGATGAGTGCTTTGGAACAGAGAGACCTGGGAGTACAAGAGCACAGTTCACTTAAAGCGGTGATGAAGAAGGTATTTAATGTGCTCCCCTTAATCAATCGGAGTATCGTGTTTCAGAGTAGGGGCATTGTGGTGAACTACATATACCTGTCTGGACACGCCCCCCCCCCCCTGCTGTCTTTTCCTTTTGCTCCTCCCACTGACCGTGGCTCCTCCCATGGACCCCAGTATAAAGGCCATTGGAGCCTGGGCCCCAGCCTCAGTCTCCAGGATGTAGTATGGTGGTCAATTGCTGCTTGTTCTTTCTTCCAGCCAATAAAAGCCTATATCTCGCCTCACGTCTCCGAGAGTTATTGATGGTGCATCAATTTTATTGGCTGCAAGTTTTAAAACGTGGAAAGTATTTTACATCTGGAAAAATTAGACTTGGACCCCCAAGCTCCAGAAGCAGCTCTTGCCTTTGAACTCTGGCTTGCATGCTTCCAAACATACTTGGAACAGATTCCCGTGACTGAGCCTGCCACAATGCACAAAATCCTCCTTTCGTGGGTCAGCCCGAAAGTTTACTCCCTTATCAGGGACCTGCCGACCTACCAAGGGGCACTGGATGCCCTCAAAAGACCGTACCTGCGGCCGGTGAATACCGTCTACGCAAGACATCGCTTAGCGACGCGGTGGCAGTGAACCGGCGAGTCGAGCGGGGAGTTTCTTCGAGCCCTACAGACACTCATGCGGGCCTGCGACTGCAGGGAACTGACGGCGGAACAGCATGCGGAGCTCCTGGTACGAGACGCCTTCGTTATGGCGATCAGGACAGTGTACGTGTGCCAGTGGCTGCTTGAAAATGCCGATCTTACTTTACGCTTGGCGATCGAGATGGCTGACACGCTGGAGGCTGCTCTGCATAATGCTGACACTGTCCAGCCGCGTGATCCCCAGCCGGTTCCATGGACGTTGCAGACCCTGCCACCCGCAAGCGAATCCACCACTGCCACTGCCAGTCGTGAGTCCACGAACTCCCCGAAACCAACCACAGCTGCTTCCAGTTGCAAGTCCGTGCAGCTTTACTTCTGCAGACTCGAAAAGCATCCCCGAAAACGCTGCCCGGCCCGAGAAGCTACCTGCTCCAGCTGCGGGAAGAAGGGCCATTTCACCAAGGTCTGTAAGTCGGAACCACGAGTGGGGTCGGGCAGCGCTGCATGTGAGGCATGGGGGCTGCCATCTTGGTTGCCGCCATCTTGCCTGCCCGCCTCGTGCGAGGCATGGGGGCCGCCATCTTGGTCGCTGCCATCTTGCCTGCCCATCTCGTGCGAGACATGGGGGCGGCTATCTTTGTCGGTGCCACCTCACCCCTCCCCCGACCCACTGGTGCTTACCGGGCACCAAGACGGCGGTTCAACTCTGGTCTCCGTAACCCTCGACCAAAGCACCCCACACCAGCTTGCAAGGTCAATGATGGACATCCTGGTGGAGGGGCACAGGACTAGCTGCCTGTTTGACACGGGAAGCATTGAGAGTTTTATTAACCCGGACATGGTGCAAAGCTGCGGACCTGTGACACAGCCGGTAAGCCAGAGGGTCACCATGGCTTCTGGATCGCATTCCACTGACATCCGGGGGGGTTGTGTAGCGATATTGTTGGTGCAGGGCACTGAATATCAGGACTTCGCGTTACTGGTCATGCCTCAACTGTGTGCCCCTGTGCTATTGGGGCTGGACTTCCAGAGCCACCTGAAAAGTGTGACTATGGCATATGACGGGCCCCTCCCACCAGTCATGGTCAGGAACCCTCAGTTTTGTGGGACTTCATCATATACCCCGCTACTGACCACACACACACACCGACCCACACATCCCACCCAGCACCATGCCGACAGCTGCGCTACTGACACCACTTGCAGCCTCTCCACCCTCAAGATCCCTCCCCCACTGCTGTTCGCCAACCTGACCCCCGACTGTAAACCTGTGGCAACTAAAAGCAGGAGGTACAGCGCGGGGGACAGGGCCTTCATTCAGCCGGAGGTGCAGCAGCTGCTCAGGGAGGGGATCATTGAGCCAAGCACAAGTCCTTGGAGGGTCCAGGTGGTCGTTGTTCAGACAGGGCAGAAAAATAGGATGGTCGTGGACTGTAGCCAGACCATCAATAGGTTCACGCAGCTTGACACGTACCCCTTATCCCGCATCGTGGATATGGTCAACCAGATAGCTCAGTACAAGGTGTACTCGACAATAGATCTGAAATCCGCTTATCACCAGCTCCCCATCCACCCAGAGGACTGCCCCTACACCACCTTCGAGGCAGGCGGCAGGCTCTATCACTTCCTGCGCGTCCCCTTCGGTGTCACAAATGGTGTCTCGGTCTTCCAGAGGGAAATGGACCGGATGGTGGACCAGTACCAACTGAAGGCCACATTTCCCTATCTGGATAACATCACCATCTGTGGTCACAACTGGCCGGATCACAACGCCAACCTCCAACGATTTTTCCAAGTGGCCAAAGCCCTGAACCTTACTTATAACAGGGACAAGTGTGTGTTTGGAACCACCTGACTCGCTATCCTTGGGTATGTCCTGGAGAACGGGATCATTGGCCCTGATCCTGATCGTATGCGCCCCCTGTTAGAACTCCCTCTTCCCACCACCCTCAGAGACCTCAGACGGTGCCTGGGCTTCTTTTCCTATTGCGCCCAATGGGTCCCCATTCCACAGACAAGGCCCGCCCCTGGTCAAGTCTACCACATTTCCCCTCTTTGCCGAGGCCCGTGCGGCCTTCAGCCGAATTAAAGGGGACATTGCCAAAGCAACGATGCATGCGGGGGACGAGACCATTCCCTTCCAAGTAGAGAGCGACGCCTTCGATTTCACGCTGGCTGTTACCCTCAATCAGGCAGGCAGGCCAGTAGCATTCTTTTCTCGTACCCTTCAAGGCTCTGAAATTCGGCACTCCGCGGTGGAGAAAGAAGCCCAGGCCATAGTGGAAGTTATTAGGCACTGGAGCTACTATCTCGCCGGCAAAAGGTTCACCTTGCTGACTGACCAGCGCTCAGTTGCATTCATGTTCAGCAATCAACAGTGGGGCAAAATCAAAAATGATAAAATTTTGCGGTGGAGAATAAAACTCTCCATCTAAAACTATGATATCCTGTACCGGCCTGGAAGGCTCAATGAGCCCCCTGATGCCCTATCCCGGGGAGCATGTGCCAGCGCACAGCTCGACCAGCTGTACGCCCTCCATGCACATCTTTGCCACCCGGGGGTCACCCGATTTTACCATTTCGTGAAAGCCCGGAACCTGCCTTACTCCCTTGAGGACATTAGGACGATGACCATGGACTGCCAAGTCTGCGCTGAGTGCAAACCGCACTTCTACCATCCTGAAAAGGTGCAACTTATCAAGGCCACTCGCCCCTTTGAGCGACTGAGTGTTGACTTTAAGGGCCCCCTTCCCTCCACCAACCGCTATGTCTACTTCCTCAACATCATCGACGAGTACTTGTGGTTCCCATTTGCCATCCCCTGCCCCGACACCACTGCCACATCCGTCATAAAAGCCCTGCACCAGCTCTTCACTCTGTTCGGATATCCCTGCTATATCCACAGTGATAGAGGGTCCTCCTTTATGAGTGACGAGCTGCGCCAGTACCTGCTGGCTAGGGGCATTGCTACTAGTAGGACCACGAGTTATAATCCCTGGGGAAATGGACAGGTGGAGAGGGAGAATGCCACAGTGTGGAACGCCACACTTTTAGCCCTTAAGTCAGAAGGGTGGCTGGTCTCTCGATGGCAGGAGGTCCTCCCCGAGGCACTCCACTCTATCCGCTCCCTGTTATGTACGTCCACCAATGCCACCCCTCACGAGAGCCTATTTTCTTTTCCCAGGAAGTCTGCCACTGGGACCACCCAACCGGCTTGGCTGACGTCCCCAGGGCCAGTGCTGCTCTGGAAACATGCAAAGAGCAATAAATACTCCCCACTGGTAGAGAGGATTCACCCCCTACATGCGAACCCCCAGTATGCCTACGTGGTCTCACCCGATGGGCGGGAGGACACGGTCTCTGTCCGCGACCTGGCGCCCGCAGGAGCAGCAGACCACTACCCCGAACACTCCACGGTAACTATGAACCCTATACCTGAGGTGACACTGCGCACACCAAGCCCTACACAGACTCCTCACGACACTCCCATAACCGGGCACCTCGCACATGCATGAGGGATCACTGACGCCTAGTGGGCTGACACCTCCAGTCAGGCCGGAACCAGCACAACCACCGGCACTGGTGCAATCACCACCGGCACCTGTGCAATCACGGCCGGTGCTACGTAGATCGCAGCGACAGATTCAACCACCTGATAGACTTAACCTGTAAATATACTTGTAAGAAACTTCGCCCCATGGGGACTCCCTTTTAAAGCAAAGAGGGGGGGTGAATGTGGTGAACTACATATACCTGTCTGGACACGCCCCCCCCCCCCCCCCCATTGACTGCTCCTGTGGTTCCTCCCACAGACCCTGGCCTCAGTCTCCAGGATGTAGCATGGTGGTCAATTGCTGCTTGTTCTTTCTTCCAGCCAATAAAACCTTATATCTCGCCTCACGTCTCCGAGAGTTATTGATGGTGCATCAGGCATGATGCTGCAGTTATGCAAATCATTGGTGAGGCCACACTTGGTCAACCTATTATAGGAAAGTCATTGTCAAGTCGGATAGGGTGCAGAAGAGGTTTACGAGGATACTGCCTTGACTAGAGGGCCTCAGTTCAAGGGAGAAGTTGGTCGTGCTGCACCTTTACTTCTTGAAGCGTAGGTGACCTCGGAGGTGTATAGAATTATGAGGGATAAGGTTAAGTTTGATGGTCAAAGTCTTTTCCCCAGGTTTGGGCAGTGCAAAACTAGAGGACACAGATACAAGATAAAACGGGATAAGTTTGAAAGAGATCTGAGAGGTAACTTATTTAGTCAAGGATAGATGTCATCTCGTGCCCCAGCCAGAAGCCCCGGCTGAGCGCAGACGTGCACTCCCTATTAAAAGCCTGGGCTGCTGCCTTCAAATCTGGGTTCAGAACGGATCTCAGAGAAGCTGGGAGAAGCCTCATTTTAGTCATCAGGAGGGCAAAGGCCACCTTTGGACAAAAATTCAGGAACGATTGCCTGATAATGATCCCCTGTATATGTGGCTGGACATCAAGGACGTTACAGACCGCACAGGAAAAACAGCATTGACTGTGCCAGTGACGCCTCCTTCCTGATGCTCCAGACAACGTTTGTGCACGCTTTGCGTCATGCAGCGCACTGCCAGCCACAAAAGCCACCCTCTCCCAGGTGAGCAGTCAGTGTCTGCAGCAGCAGGTGTGAGAAGCACTCGGCAGAGAGTCAATCGCAGTTGGGCGGCTGAGCCAGACAACGTCCCAGGGGACGTTCTCAGGAGGTGTGCACAGCAGCTCATCACGGGCATCTTCAACACTTCACCCATCCAGGACGGTGTCCCCACATACTTGAAATCAGACCCCATCATCCCTGTTCTGAAGAACGCTAGACTTTCAGAACTAAACAGCTATCGCCCAGCGGCACTGATGCCAAAGCTCATGAAGTGCTTTGAATGGCTGCTATTGGCCCATAGCAACGACTCCATTCCAGCCACACTGGACAGTCTTCATAATGCTTACCAACAGGACCACTCCACTACAGAATAGAATGCCATTTTCCGACACTCTCCAGTTATGGCTTGGAAGATGGCGCCTCCGCGGTGTGGTCCAGTGGACGACCAATTCCAGGTCGGTGTAGCCAACTGAAGCTTCGTGGGACATGAAATATCCCGGCGGATGGGCGGATGGAGTCTCTGTAGCCTCTCTTTCTCTCGATGGTGGGGGAGAGTTTGCTGCAGATTATCGAGTCGGACAATCTCGGAATAAAAAGTGATGTGGCAGACTGATGCTGTAACAGCGACTGTTAATCTCCTGTTTTGCTGTGAAATGGGTGACATCTCTGTCTCTTGAGAGAGAGAGAGAGAGATTTGCTGTTGCTTGGTGGGTGGTTGGCGATGATGCTTTTTTGCTGAAATACATGAGGGGGAGGTGGGGGAGTTTGATGCATTGATGCTTGCTGCTGCTGGTGCAGGGGAGAGGGGAGAGAGTCTTCGGGGTTGTAGCATTCTTCTGTCATTCATCCTACTGGGGTTCTTCTGTTTTCATGAATGTCTGTGAAGTCTAAGTGTTTTAGGTTGTATACTGCACACATTCTCTGATGATAAACAGAACCATATGAAGATACAATACAGTCCGTTGCTGCAAAAAAAGACAATTCAGAGAACGACTATTCCTATACCCAAGCGGTCGGATCAAAGATCCGCAGGTTTGTTACATCCCTCAGGAATGGTGGTGGCAAACAATTAAAAACATCGGTGGGGTGGGGGCTTCAGGGTGTGGGGCAGAGGTCCATAAACATCTGTCAAAGCAGAGCTCCGTATATGAGTGGAAAAGGGAAAGGCTGAAAATGTCAGAACGATCTTCAGCCAGCTGTGCAGGATAGGCAGTGTATCTCAGCTTCCCTTGCTGGTACTGGGCTTCATAGAAATCAGGCTGCAGATCTTTCCATTCACTACAAAAAGAAGAGGAAATTGCTGAGATCCCTGGATACATCAAAAGGTATGGCACCAGGCAGTATCCTAGCTGCTGTACGGAAGATTTATTCTCCATAGTTAGCCATACTTCTCAGTGAACAACTGCAGTGGAGGACAAAGCAAATATATTCTCTACAGTGTAGACAGTTGCTTAGCTATGTTCTGCGTACAGCAAAAGAATAGATCCAGTCAAAAGCAATTACCGCATTATGTACTTGTAACTGTCTGCAAAGTTTCAGCAGACAATGCTGCCTACCAGAACTGACCATTTAAAAGACAAAGATAAAGTCAGGAATCAAAAGGCTGAAGATGGTGGGAGTAATGTTCTGAGTTGCATATATTTCAGTGCAAAAAGTATTGTAGGAAAGGCAGATGAGCTCAGGGCATGGATCAACACATTAAATTATGATATTGTAGCCATTAGTGAGACTTGGTTGCAGGAGTGGCAGCTCAGTATTCTGCAGCTCTCTCGGTTTAGATGCCAAAGAGAGGGAGAGATTAAGGGGGTAGAGGTGGTATAACTAGTCATGGAAAATGCCTGGCAGTGCTCAGTCAGGATAGACTGGAAAATTTGTCTAGTAAGGTTTATATGTAGAACTGAAGAATAAGAAAGTCATGACCACATTAATGAGGCTATATTATAGACCAAACAACAGTCCAAAGGATTTAGAAGGACAGATCTGTAGAAAGATCACAGACTGTTACAAGGAACCTAATGTTGTGATTTTAACTTTCCACATATTGACTGGGATCCCATACTGTAAAAGGACTGGATGGGAGAGAGTTTGTCAAATGTGTTCAGGAAAGTTTCCTTAATCAGTACATTGAACTCCCAATGAGAGAGTGTGCGATACCTGATCTCCTGTTAGGGATTGTGACAGGGCAGGTGTCAGAAGTTTGTGTAGGGGAAAACTACGCACCTAGAGATCACTTTGCCACTCGTTTCAAGGCAATTATGAAGAAGAATATGTCTGGTCCTTGGATTGAGATTCTAAACTGGAGAAAGGCCAGTTTTGATGATATCAGGAAGGACTTGGCAAGAGTGGATTAGGACAGGTTGTTTTCTGGCAAAGGTGTACTCAGTAAGTGGGAGGTCTTCAAAAATGAAATCTTGAGAGTTTAAAGCTTGCATGTGTGGTGAACTACGTGTGCCTGTCTGGACACACCCCCTGCTGACTGCTCCTGTGGCTCCTCCCACAGGCCCCTGTATAAAGGCGATTCAGGTCTAATCCTCTGCCTCATTCTCCAGGATGTAATATGATGGTCACTCACTGCTGGTTCCTTCTTCAGTCAATAAAAGCCGATATCTTGCCTTACGTCTCAGAGTGAGTTATTGATGGTGCATCAATTTTATTGACTGAAAGTTTTAAAACATGGAAACCGTTTTACGTTTGGACAGATTGGATTTGGACCCTCAAGACCCTGAAGCAGCTCTTGCTTTTGAACTCTGGCTTGCATGCTTCCAATCATACTTGGCGGAGCTTCGTGCGACTGACCCTGCCGTTATGCACAGAATTCTACTCTCGAGGGTCACCCCCAAAGTTTACTCCATTATCCGGGACCTGCCGACCTACGAAGGGGCACTGGACGCCCTCAAAAGATAGTACCTGTGGCCGGTGAACACCATTTACGCAAGACATCGTTTAGCTACCCGGCGACAGCGGCCTGGTGAATCGGGCGCTGAGTTTCTCCGAGCACTACAGACACTCGTCCGAGCTTGTGACTGCAAGACGCTCACGGCAGAACAACATGCGGAGCTGCTAGTGCGAGATGCCTTTGTGACGGGACTGAGGTCAGTGTACGTGCGCCAGCAGCTGCTGGAACACTCAGATCTTACCTTACACTCGGTGATCGAGACGGCCAATGCTCTGGAAGCTGCGCTGCACTACGCCGACGCTGTCCAGTCGCGCGATTCCCCACCAGTTCCGTGGACGCTTCAGACCCCACCACCGCCGGCTCCCGCAAGCGAAATCGCCGCTGCCAGTCGCGATTCCACGAGCTCCCCGAACCCGACCACAGCGGCAGCCCATCAGAAGCCTGTGCTTTGTTATTTCTGTGGCCATAAAAAACATCCTCGACAACGCTGTCCAGCGCGAGAAGCGACTTGCTCCAGCTGCGGAAAGCGGGGCCATTTCGCCAAGGTCTGTAAGTCTAAACTGCGAGCGGAGTGCAGCGCTGCGGGTGAAACGTGGGGGCCGCCATCTTGCATGCCTGGATGTGGGCGGCCATCTTTGTCGACGTCAGCATGCCCCGTCCCCGACCCTCCGATGCTGACCGGGCACCCCGACGGCGATTCAACTCTGGCCACTGTGACCCTCGACCAAAGCGCCCCACACCAGCTTGCAAGGTCCATGATGGACATCCGGGTGGAGGGGCACAGGACTAGATGCCTGTTTGCCATGGGCAGCACTAAGAGTTTCATTCACCCGGACACAGTGCAACGCTGTGGACTCGCAACACGGCCAGTAAGTCAGAAGATCCATTTGGTTTCTGGGTCGCATTCCACAGACATCCGGGCCAGTTGTGTAGTGACATTGGTGGTGCAAGGCACAGAATATCGGAACTTTGCGCTACTGGTCATGCCTAATCTGTGCGCACCTGTGCTATTGGGGCTGGACTTCCAGAGCCATCTCGAAAGTGTGACTATGGTATATGACGGGCCCCTCCCACCACTCACTGTCCGGAATCCTCAGTTCTGTGGGCCTTCATCACTACTGACCACACACACACAGCAACACACACATCCCATCCAGCACGACAGCTGCGCTACCGACACCACTTGCAGTCTCTCCACTCTCAAGGTCCCTCCCCTGCCGCTGTTCGCCAACCTGACCCCGACTGTAAACTGGTGCAGTGGTTGCTCAGGGAGGGGATCATTGAGCCAAGCACAAGCCCTTGGAGGGCCCAGGTGGTCGGATGGTGGCCCCACCCCCCCCCTCACGAACTCCTATTCTCTTTTCCCAGGAAGTCTGTCACTGGGACCGCTCTACCAGTTTGGCTGATGTCCCCGGGGCCAGTGCTGCTCCGGAAACATGTGAGGAGCAATAAATACTCCCCGCTGGTCGAGAGGGTTCACCTTCTGCATGCGAACCCCTAGTATGCTTACGTGGTCTTACCTGATGGGCGGGAGGACACGGTCTCCGTCCGCGACCTGGCGCCCGCAGGTGCAGCAGACCACTACCCTGAACACTCTCCAGTAACTATGAACCCTGTACCCGAGGTGACACCGCGCTCACCAGGCCCTACATGGACTCCTCATGACACTTATATACCAGGTGCCTCACACATGCATGAGCTGGAACCAGCACAACTTCCATCTCCTGTGCAATCACCAATGCCGCCGGCGTCTGTGCAATCACAGCCGGTGCTACGTAGATCGCAGCGACAGGTTCGACCACCTGATAGACTTGACCTGTAAGAAACTTCGCCACATAGGGACTCTTTCAAACAAAGGGGGGGTGAATGTGGTGAACTACGTGTGCCTGTCTGGACACACCCCCTGCTGACTGCTCCTGTGGCTCCTCCCACAGGCCCCTGTATAAAGGCGATTCAGGTCTAATCCTCTGCCTCATTCTCCAGGATGTAATATGATGGTCACTCACTGCTGGTTCCTTCTTCAGTCAATAAAAGCCGATATCTCGCCTTACGTCTCAGAGTGAGTTATTGATGGTGCATCAGCATGTGGCTGTCAGAATAAAAAACAAGATTTATGGAACCTTGGTTTCAACAGGTATTGAGTCCATGGCTAAGAAAATAATGGGAGATGCATTGCAGGTATAGACAGGAGGAAACAAATGAGGTGTTTGAACAGCCTAAGAACTGCAAGGGAACATTTAAGAAAGAATCACGAAGGTAAAAAGAAGACATGTCTGCTAGAGTAATCTCAAGCTGAAGGAGAATCCTAAGTGGTTCTACAGGTATGTTAACAGTAAAAGAATTGCAAGGGACAAAATTGGTCCTCTGGAAGATTAGAATGGTAATCTATGTGTGGAGCCAAAAGAGATGGGGAAGATATTAAATAGATTTCTTGCATCAAGATTTGCTTGAAAGACAGATAGAGTTTGTAGAAGTGAGGCAAAGCAGTGGCGAGGTCAGAGACCCTGTACAGGTTTCAGAGGTGGAGGAGTTTGCAGCAAACCTTGAGGCAAATCAGGTTGGACTCATGCCCAGGGCCCGACAAGGTGTTCCCTCAGACTCTATGGGAGGCAAGTGCTGAAATTGCAGGGACCCTAGCAGAGATATTCAAATTATTCTTAGTGACAGGTGAGGTACCGGAGGATTGGAGGATAGCTAAAGTTGTTCCACTATTTAAAAAAGGCACTAAGAATAAATCAAGAAATTATAGGCTGGTGGGCTTGACATCAGTAGTAGGAAAGTGTTGGAAGATTCAAAGATTAAAATTACATTTAACATCAAAGATATTCGAAGGGACCGGTCATATGAGTACTCGGATAGACGTGGACTGATAAGGGATAGTCAGCATGGCTTTGTGTGTGGTAGGTCATGTCTAAGAGCTTTTTGAGGAAGTTACCAGGAAGGTTGATGAAGCCCTTATCTCTACTAGTTCTTTCTCCACTATGCTCATGCTCTTGGGGTGGGGGTGGGGGTAGGGAGCTCACCTACCTGCAGGGGTTCTGGAAGCATTGCTGATGAGGTTCCTGCAGCCTGAAATGGTTCCGGGAATGGAACTGGATTCCATTCCGCCTGATGATCTGACGGGTCATTCCTTAAGACACCTGACAATTCACAAGGGCAGACTGATGAGGCTTTTGCAGTCCGTGGGCACCTCCTGGTTGGACAGCTCATCTTTCATGCACTCTGAGAGGCTATGACACTCCAACAGCTCTTCTGCACTCCAGCTGCACTTTGCTGCAAGGCTGCTGAATTCCACGATGTAATCCAGCACCCAGTGTGAACCTTGACACAGACAAAGTATCTGATCCTCTGCCTTCTTTCCACTTCCTAGATGGTAGAAAGCCCGGTGCATCACTGCAGGGAATTCCTCATATTTGTTGCAAATGGTGGTTTTATTGTCCCAGTTCAAAACTTAACCAGTCAGGACATGGGTGACAAAGGGAATTTTGGCTCGGTCTGTGGAATCCAGAGACGGCTGGAGCACCAAGCGTAAGATGCCCTGGGACAGGAATACGCAGCGTCAAGTTGGGGATCCCTCAAAGCATTTAGTCACCAGGATCCAGGGAGGAGGTTGACTGGCATGGGGTTGCTGTATCAAGATGGAGAGTTGGTTCAGAGTGGCAGGCAGATGGTCAATGGTGTCCAGCTGTTTTGGGATTGTGTCGACAGACTTCATTTAGGCGAGCACACCCTGCTGGGTGAATTGTTAGTTCACCCATCATATTAGGAAATGTAGAGGAGGCTTGACCCAAAAGCCGATTGGCAGAGATGAATTAGTAGTAAACAATATTTTACAAACAAGCCATGGGGACCCACAAAACAAGAGAGAACAGATGCTTAACACGACAAGGCAACAAGGTAACTGAAAACTAGGATCATTTGGTTGAGGCTGGCTAGTTGAATGGGTGAACAAAGGATGAGCGCTGGGTTTAAATAGGCTGTAGGTGGTGAGTTAGAAGTGAGTGGCAGGTAACTCCTGTTAGCTGGGTGGAGTGTCCAGGATGTGCCTGCTTGTAAAGGCCTGGCATGTGTGGTTGGCTGTCAGTCATGAATAACATTTTGGCAATCAGTAAAAGGCTAATAATACTTACACAATAAGTCACAGGCAGATAAGAGGTTATTGAAGTGTGTTTAGGTGTGTGGGAAAGTTAAGCACCAATTGTGACTGAAGTGGACAGTATAAGGATTGAAAATTGGCAGTGTGCCAACAGAGAAAGAGAAGGACAACTTAATGCCAAGAAACATATTATGTTCATAAATAGAATCCTCCCAAAATGTAAGAGTCAGCTGATTTATATTAATGCTGCTGGAAGCTGAGGACAGTTTGTTCATTTGGATTCTTTTATCCCTTTCTTGGAGTTCCAGCATATAGCTCATTCTAAGGAAGAGAAATAATGGCCAATAAACAAGCCTAAAAGAGTCCAGCAATATTTCAAGTATCTATTTGCATTAAAGGATCCTTAATAGATAGCTTTAATTAAATAAATATAAAAGGTTCATTAGGAACGTTGAAATTATATCTCAGCCTTGGAAGGAATACAAAACTGATTTACCAGAATCATACCATGATTTGGAGTGTTAAATAATGAAGTCAAGTTGAATAACTTTGGCTTCTTTTACCCTGAATTTAAAAGACTAATGGGGGCAATCTATTTGTAGACTTCAAAATGTTAAAACATTTAACATACGTGGCGAACATTTCCTGCAGTGGGGACACTGAGAAGAAGAGGATACGATTTCATTATTAGAGTTTGTGGGTTTTCAGAGTCAAAGCAGGAAACACATGAATGAAATTATGGAACTCTGTTCTATAAAGGAGTGTGGATGCAGAGACAATTTATATTTTCAAGAAGGAGTTCCTTAAATCTGACTATTCCAAAGTTCTCATCCCTTGTTTCTTGAAACTTCAGAACATCTCAAGTATTCTTGTGTGTTCTTGTTCCAATTTGCAAATCAATCCAGTCAACCCACCGAAGGAAGCAAGAATTTGCCTGAGTAGACTTCCCAAACAGGCTCAAAAACTCATTATCTTCCCCCTTTTCCTCAAATTCTCTGAATTAATGTTCAATATATCTCCTTCTTGGATTCATTAAATCTGGCATAATTTTTCTAAATGGTGCATCTGTGAAATGCTTAGGGATGCTTTTCCTATGTCAAATCACTGTTAAATTTTAAGTTATAGGCTTAATCTGTAATAGTGACAGAATTAAAACCATGTAAAACTGGTGTCAAGCAGTAAAATAATTTAAGAACTCGGTCTCCTCTCTTCTTTGATCTTGTAATTGAGCTTGGCCTTCTGTTTTTTTAAAGAGCATTCCTAAAAAAATAAATCTCACAAGAGTAAATATTTAAACATAAATGAGAGGGAAAAAAATCTTCACAAGATCACAGTGCTAATTATTTATTCCTCTCCTTCTAATCTAAGATGTATTTAAATGATTAGTTCTTGCTGGACCAACTCCAACTGTAAGGCAAGAATGATGAAGTCAATCCCCAAGTGGGAGTGATTGAGTTTTAAAGAACATGTTTCCACAGGGTAATTTTCAGGCTGGAAGCAATTTGGATTTCAGTTCTGGAGCCAAGTGCTGAAGGAACTGTGAGGAAACAATCAAGCAGAAAAGTTTACTGATGCAACATAAAGCCACAAGAAGTAATGAATAAGTGCCTTTTGGTTACAAGCTGTTGCAGGTATTATTCTTCAATGGAAAAACTTTGAGGGAGAACAACTTTAAACTGCTACACTAAAAGATGTGCATAATTTAGGCAGGAAATGTGATGCAGTATTGAAAGCAGCACTCTTTTTTTTTGAGGAAGCTTAGGAATACATATACAAGAGTGATACATTTAGTCTCCTAGGGCTGTCCTACCATTCAGTTAGATCATGGATGGATCTGTGTCGTAACTCCAGCCACTCACCTTGGCTCTGGAATCCATCGTACGCTCACTCATTAATAAATGATCACAACTGCTGCTTGATCAATTCCCTCACCAATAATAAGTTTAAACTAAGGCCACCGTGGTTCCTATTTGTGGGCGGTCAGATGAATTCACCATGAATTAATGGCTACGCGTTAACATACTGCATCAGGACTTTGATACCATTGATTGGCAAGCTCTTTGTCCCGTGGTGGATGCTTTGAAAGGAAGGTAAACAGAGGGCTGTAGAGTCAATCATGGGCACAATTATCCCCACCACTGAGAGTTTCTTTAAGAGTTGGTAGCTCAAGAAGGCAGCATCCATCATGAAAGATGCTCAGCGTTCCGGGCATGTCTTCTTCATATTACTACCACTGGGGAGGAGGTACAGGAGCCTTAAGGCTCACATTCAGTACTTGAAGTATAGCTTCTTCCCCTCTGCCGTCAGATTTCTGAATGATTCATGAACCCCGGAACACTATCCCACTTTTCGTCTTTTGCACTATTTTTTAATTCTGTAGCTTATAGTAATTTTCATGCCTTGTACTGTAACGCTGCTGCAAAACAAAAAGTTTTATGACATACACCAGCGAGAATAAATCTGATTCTGATCCAGAGATGACACTCTCCTGAAGTGGTTTCTCTGCAACCTTGCCAGAGATTAGATTGCCATACTGTTATGAGACCATGCACTTTGTAAGCTGCAACATGAAAGGAGCTGTCAGAGCTGGCAGATTTACATCAATGTCCCCTTACAAGCCGTCTGGCTCATTAGGTGGTCTTGAGCAAGTCGGTGAGCCTTGTTGATGGAGAGGAGGTGAAGTTATAAACTCTAAAGTGAGTTCAGTGAGGTATCAGAATTGGGGGATGATGGGGGTCAGTCTCAGGAAGCAAACAGAAAGAGAAATACAGCGGACACATGGGAAAGAATGACTGAAGACAATAGTTTCCATTTATTGGATATATAATTGGAAAAATACTGTATTTGCTCATCAAAAACTGCGTGTTGGTTAGGCAACAGAATGAATCAGAAGGCGAAAACTTGAGAACAATGATTGAGATGATTACATTGTTGACTGTTTCATTTTGCTTTTTTTTAATCTTTGAGCTCCTTTACTATCTGCAAAATAAGTGCGATATTTTTTCTCCCCCTTGTTTCCCCAAAGGAATGAATTAAACACTTAGAAACCAGAAGCCTCTTGAAATAAGAATCAAACAATCTTATCAAAAACATCTGAACATTTGTTCTTTAACCACCACATTTTTAGAAAACTAAGAAAAGTGCTTACAAATGGGTTTCACTTCTTAAAAATACTTACACTAGCAAGTTGATGCAAAATCAAGTAATTGCCTTGCTCTGGCACACATTCCCTTAGCTTTAGACTTAAGATTTTGAGTGAAAGCCTTCTTTAGATGTACTATTTTGGCTTCTTTGACTGAAGGGGCGTGAGTGGACTTTATGCAAAAATAAACAAACATGTTTTAACTGATCACATTTACTTCACTTTATTTATAATTTGGGTGCTTTCTGTTGGTGGTCCTTAAAATAAAGAACACTTTTAATTGATGAACTACAGGAAATCCAGTGTGATCCAAACTGACAATTAAGAGTGAAATTTGAACTTCAAATATCTGCATGGACTTCGAGAAAATGAATAAAGGCATAAACTATTTTCTAAATGGGGAGTGAATTCAGAAATCGAAGGTGCAAAGGGACATGGAAGTCCTCGTGCAGGACTCCCAAAAGGTTAACATGTGGGATGAGTCAGAGGTAGGGAAGGAAAACTCAACGTTTGCATTCATTTTGAGAGGACTAGAATATAAAAGCAAGGATGTACAGTTGCGCTTTATAAAGTGTTGGTTAGACCACACTTGGAGTATTGTGAGCAGATTTGAGCCCCTTATCTAAGAAAGGATGTGCTGGCATTGGAGAGGGTCCAGAGGAGGTTCATAAGAATGATCCCGGGAGTGAAAGGGTTAATGTATGATGAGGCATTTGAAAGGTCTAGGCCTATACTCACTTGAGTTTAGAAGAATGACGGGAGATCTTATTGAAAGCTATCATATATAGGTGGACTGGACTGTATTCAGGGATTCATCTTCGAATGAGTATGCTGCAGTTGTTACCGACTTTATTAAAACCTGTGTGGATGAGTTTGTGTCCACAAAGACTTACAGTACATTCCCAAACCAAAAGCTGTGGATGAACCAGGTCTGCTGAAGGCTAGATCTGTGGCATTCAAGTCTGGTGACCCAGGCTTGTATCAGAAAACCAGGTATGATTTGCGGAGGGCTATCTCAAGGGCAAAGAGACAATTTTGAATGAGGTTGGAGGCAACATCAGATGCACGGCGACTCTGTTAGGGTCTACAAGACATTACTTCATATAAAGCAAAACCCAATAGCATGGATGGCAGCAATGTTTCACTACCAAATGAACTCAGTGACTTCTATGCACGCTTTGAGAGGGAGAACACAACTACAGCTGTGAAGATCCCTGCTGCACCTGATGACCCTGTGATCTCTGTCTCAGAGGCTGATGTTAGGCTGTCTTTAAAGAGAGTGAACCCTCGCAAAGCAGAAGGTCCTTATGGAGTACCTGGCAAGTCTCTGAAAACTTGTGCCAACCAACTAGTGGGAGTAGTCAGGGATATTTTCAACCTCTCACTGCTACGGGTGGAAGTTCCCACTTGCTTCAGAAAGTGCCAGTGCCTAAAAAGAATAATGTAAGCTGCCTTAATGACTATCGCCCGGTAGCACTCACATCAACAGTGATGAAATGCTTTGAGAGGTTGGTCATCACTAGACAGAACTCTTGCCTCAGCAAGGACCTGGACCCATTGCAATTTGCCTATCGTCACAATAGGTCAACGGCAGATGCAATCTCAATGGCTCTTCACATGACTTTAGACCACCCAGACAACACAAAAACCTACATCAGGATGCTGTTCATCAACTATAGCTCAGCATTTAATACCATCATTCCCACAATCCTGATTGAGAAATTGCAGAACCTGGGCCTCTGTATCTCCCTCTGCAATTGGATCCTTGACTTCCTAACTGGAAGACTACAATCTGTGGGGATTGGTGATAACATTCCCTCCTTGCTGACATTCAACACTGGTGCACCTCAGGGGTGTGTGCTTAGCCCACTGCTCTACTCTCTATATTAACATAACTGTGTGGCTAGGCATAGCTCCAATGCCATCTAAAAATTTACTGACGATACAACCATTGTTGGTAGAATTTCAGGTGATGACGAGAGGGCGTACAGGAGAGAGATATGCCAACTAGTGGAATGGTGCTGCAGCAACTACTTGGCACTCAGTATCAGTAAGACGGAAGAGCTGACTGTGGACTTCAGGAAGGGTAAGACGAAGGAACACATACCAATCCTCATAGAGGGATCAGAAGTGGAGAGAGTGAGCAGTTTCAAGTTCCTAGGTGTCAAGATCTCTGAGGATCTAACCCGGTCCCATCATATCGATGTAGATATAAAGAAGGCAAGACAGTAGCTATACTGTATTAGGAATTTGAAAAGATTTGGCATGTCAACAAATACACTCCAAAATTTCTATAGTTGTACCATGGAGAGATTTCTGACAGGCTGCATCACTGTCTGGTATGGAGGGGCTATTGCACAGGACTGAAAAAAGTTGCAGATGGTTGTAAATCTAGTCAGCTCCATCTTGGGTATTAGCCTACAAAGTACCCAGGACATCTTTAGGGAGCGGTGTCTCAGAAAGGCAGCATCCATTATTAAGGACCCCCAGCACCCAGGGCATGCCCTTTTCTCACTATTACCATCAGGTAGGAGGTACAGAAGCCTGAAGGCACACACTCAGCGATTCAGGAACAGCTTCTTCCCCTCTGCCACCCGATTCCTAAATGGACATTGAAGTTTTGGACACTACCTCACTTTTTAAAAAAATATACAGAATTTCTGTTTTTGCACATTTTTAAAAATCTAATCAATATAATTTATTATTATTATTATTATTATTATTATTATTATTATTAAAAATTATTATTATTTTTCTCTCTGCTAGATTATGTGTTGCATTGAAATGCTGTTGCTAAGTTAACAAATTTCACGTCACATGCCGGAGATAATAAACCTGATTCTGATTCTGATATATTGAAAGGCCAAGATAGAGTGGACAGGGAGAGAATGCTTGCTATAGCAGGGAAGTCTAGACTAGAGGGCCCAGACTCAGTATAGAAGATATCCTTTTGGAACAGAGATGAGGAGGAATTTTTTAGCCGGGGAGTGGTGAATAGGTGGAATTCATTGCCACAGATGTCCATTGAGGCCAAGTCATTGGGTTTATTTAAAGTGGAGGTTAATCAATACTTTATTCATAAGGACATCAAAGGTTACGGGGAAAAGGTCGGAGAATGGGGTTGAGAGGGCTAATAATTCTGCCTTGATGGAATAGCAGAGCAGACTCACTGAGCCATTCAGCCTAATTTTGCGCCTGTGTCTTATGGTCTTAAGACCTGTTCATTGTTCAGAACATAGATGCAAATCAATCTTACTTCTATCCTCTAATCATGAAGAAGGCTTGTCCTGGACCTGCCAATTTTACACGCTTTATTCTCTTCACTTTACCATCAATCTTTGATGGATGCAAGCTCCTGGTTCTACTTGCCTCTCTTCCCACTTGTATTATTGTTGAATTAATTTGGCAGTAAGCTGCTTTGTCTGTGTCATGTGCTGTTGATGTTGCTCGGTCTACATGATGTTGTACTTGGCCTACTGGGATATGCCTAGCAGGCCTGACTGAACAGATAAAGAAAAAGGTGAAAAGGGATGGCTGGCAAAAATGTCCAATCATGATACCAACAAAAAGAAAGAGCGATTTACTGTATATTAAGGCAGAAAATTCAAATTGAGTCCTTCAGTTTGCAATATGCCCCCAAAAGAAAAAAAATTGTGGTTCCTGAAGGCTGCTTTGGGCCTCATTGTAACAGTGCAGGAGGTCACAGACCAATAGGTCAGAGTGGAAGTAGGATGGCGAATTACAGTCGCAGGCTACCAAAAGCTCTGGCTCACTCCTATGGATGATCACAGCTGTTTCCTCATATTTCTTTTTTCCAGGATCATCTTTGGGGAGTCCAGAATTTACTGTCCCTCCCTAATTGCTCTTGAGAAGCTCTTTTGAGGAGCTGTTTTCTTAAACCACTCGAGTATGTGTACGACAAAGTCGGTGTAAGGAATAGTACAGTGCTCTCAAAGGGCAGACAATAAGTTTCCAAGCTGATTCACGTTGGGACATCCTGGAATGTCTATGGTGGGCTATGATCCCAGTGCAGGTCGATGGGAGTAGGCCGTTTAAATAGTTTGGCACGTACTAGATGAGCCGAATGGCCTGTTTCTGTGTTGTGCATTTCTATGACTCTGACTAATGCTTCTGAACCCAATGTAGAGCATGTTTGTCCAGCTATTGGTTCACAAATGCTAAAGTACATCACATTTCACAGACTCTGGATGTTCTTGAAATGTGGTCATCATTACCCATCAATGAATTTTGACTTTTCTACCAATTGAAAATGGAAGCTACAGGCAGCAAAATCATTTATGCAAAGCTAGCAGGTTCCATTTTTTTATAATAAGATCAGGAATATGGGTCCTTGTGACACCATTGGGGTACAACAGCAATATTTACATCTGAGGCAAGCTGCTTCTCTGCCAGTGCAAGCCATACCAGAATAGCTGCTCAGACCAAGAAGAGTTGTCACAAAAGTTCAGTGACCATCCTCTGTTTTGGGCGTAATTCGCATCTGGACATCGATTTCCCAATTCCCCTCTTACCCCATCGTGTTCTCTTACCTCCAGCAGACCTCCCCATCTTTCATTCAGGGTGCAGGACCTTTGTTACAAGTGGTTTACTTACCTGAAACTGAACTCCCAGGTGCAGGCGAGAGTCTTTCCTGCAAGAACATAATAAGAAGTTTCACTCATTCAAAGATTCAAAGATTTAAAGTAAAATTATTATCAAATTATTTATACAGAGTATAACTCTGACATTTGTCCTCCCACGGGCAGCCATGGAACAAAGGAATGCCACGGAACCTGTTCAAGAAAACCTCAACACCCAACACATGAGAAAAGAGAACAAACTGAACAAATGGCCAAAAGCAAGCGAATTACACAGTGAATATCAAAGATCAAACCAGAACCCAATAGTATTCAGTTGAGTTCAGTTCAGCGCCATGCCGCTAGCCAATGCAGACCGCAGGGCTGTTCTTCGTCAAAGTGCCCCAGTCCACATCAATTGCCCCAATCAAGCTGCTCAATAAAAGAAAGATTAACCAAAATCCAGGAGTAAATGCAATATGAAACCCAAGGTCCCCCAAAATGAATCCACAGCCTTGTTGATCAATCCTGGCAATGGGGACCCCCAAGACTCCTGCACTTTCCTCTGAAAGCAGCTCGCAAAAGACCGGTCAAATGCAGGTGGATGGCACTGAACACCCACTCATCCTCCACTCTTGTCCTTGTCAACTTCAACCTTGCTCGACGCCTCAATCAGAGAGAAGCAATGGGGTCAATCGTGAGCTCGTTCCCTCGACACCTTAATTGGAGAGAAGCAATGGAGTTGGTCATGGGCTCACACCCTCAATGCCTCAATCGGAGAGAAGCAATGGAGTTGATCATGGGCTCACACCCTCAGTGCCTCAATTAGAGAGAAGCAATGGAGTTGGTCATGGGCTCACACCCTCAATGCCTCAATCGGAGAGAAGCAATGGAGTTGATCATGGGCTCACACCCTCAGTGCCTCAATTAGAGAGAAGCAATGGAGTTGGTCATGGGCTCACACCCTCAATGCCTCAATCGGAGAGAAGCAATGGAGTTGATCATGGGCTCACACCCTCAGTGCCTCAATTAGAGAGAAGCAATGGAGTTGGTCATGGGCTCACACCCTCAATGCCTCAATTAGAGAGAAGCAATGGAGTTGATCATGGGCTTGCACCCCCAATGCCTCTGTCGGAGAGAAACAATGGAGTTGATCATGGGTTTCCGGGCCTCTAGTCCCTAATGTCAGCACCAAACCACACCAAAGTTCCTTGGAGAGAGTAAAGTCTTGGATCACGCAATGAGCCCCAAAACACACCAGCAAAACGTGAATCATAGTTTCCAACTGCATGCAGCTGAGGAGTAGAATCATATTTGAAGGCTGTCATTATTGGTCACTTTCTTCATTGGCACCATCATGATCTTTAAATCAAAATCTGTTTGGCCTCCAAGACATTATTCTGAATAGTTGATAGCTTGCTATCTCTTTTCTATCTTAAAGTGCACGTCAGCCCAAACTGTAAGATCTTCATTTTTCATTTTGCCCACAAGCCAAGCTTCACTGCACAATTAAAAGACTTTTTCTAATCAGGCAGAGTAAATTCTGAAATTCTTCATACAGATTTACATAGAAAATGTACAGTACTGTGCAAAAGTCTCAGGCACATATATATTGCTAGGATGCTAAAGAATTTTGCACAGCCCTGTAGTAATTTTATGTATTACTCTGTACTGCTGCTGTGGAAAAAACAACATATTTCCTGACATATGAGAGTGATGACAAACCTGTTTCTGATATGTGCTTCTATTGTGGACTGAGAAGGGGAAGGGGGCAAGGAGAGGGGAATCATGATTGAGAAAAGAGGAAGGGAGAGGGGAGGAAACAGAAAGACCCAGACAGAGATTTTGTAATAATCAATAAACCAATTGCTTGGGATCAAATGACCTTGCCTGGTGTCTCAATGCTGGGATTGCCAGAGCCTGCTCCACCCCCCACCCCTGGCCACCTGTCCCACGTCCTTCCTGTCACGCTCCACACTCATTATTCCCAACATCCTTTGCTCCTGCCAGATTCACAAACTCGCTCTCTGCTCCATGTTGACAAATACAGTATTGTGTAAAAGTCTTAGGCACCCCAGCTATATATACAGTATGTGCCGAAAGCTTTTGCACAGTACTGCATATTACAAAAGCTCGTTAAAGCACATTTGCAATTTAGGCAAACAATAAAATAGACAAGGCATAGAAGAATACAGAACTAGTGCAGGCAAATGGGATTAGTTTTGATGGGCTTATAGGCCAGTGTGATTATGGTGAGCTATAGGACACATTCCCATGATATGCAGCTCTATGATTCTATAATATTCTGTTCAAATATTTGTAAACATTTCTTATTTTGTCATAGAAAAATCTGCGGTGTTTGAAATATTGAACCATGCACATGTTAAATGGTAAAAGACTGCACTTGCCAAAGGATACTTAGTAGTCATGAAATTGTTGCAAGCATTCAAATTAGTGGCAATCTTGGCTCCTGTTAAGTTTGTTCTTTGTCTGAATTTATATAGTAATTAGTAATAAGCCTAGCATTGCTGCTGGTATAGATATGGCTTATAATTGAAAGATTTGATTTAAGTTTTAAATTGTTATTACAGTGTTTAAGCAGATAAATGCAAACAATCTCTGTGTGGTGGGCACTTTCCTTAGGAATTTCAACCTCACCAGAATGGTAGACTCAGAACTAATGCATGAAGATTCAAATCCCATGAAAGGCAAATATTGCCTCTTAAAAAAAGACGTATTTACTGTCTTCAAGTATTTGGAAAAAATGCATGGAAAGGGCATTCCATCCAGAGCAATTATTTGATTCATTTTGAAAGCACTTTAGGTTATATTTAACCTCTCTTTGGAGTCTTTCATTATGATGAATGTGGACAATTGCAGAAAAAAAACTAACATTAAAAAGCAGTCGTATTTCAGATTTAAACATTTTTAGGGTCATATATGGCAGGCCACATGCAGATGAGGAGTGGACAACACTGCTGTATTTTGAGGACTAATAAAGAACTTAGGAAGAGGAAATGAGTGGGTTTTGAGTATCATAATGGGTTTAGCCTCCTTAACATTCAAGAAATAAGAGGCAAAAGTTGTTACGAATTATTTGTTTATGTGCTTAAAACCTCAGATCAGTAAGACTGCAAATGAACCATGTCAGTATAAAATATGATATGGGTAAGGCAGGAATCAAATGTGCTGTTTATTTTCTTTTAATTGTTTGTTGCTTTTGCAAAGCAGGATCTGAGCTAGGCCAAGTCAAATCAATATAGTACAAATTTCTCAGGCCCAGAAGAGGGACAGGCATTTTCAGTTTTTAGAAAGCGGAAACCACTACTCCAAAATCAAGACTAGGAAATCCCTCGCAGTTACTCCTGATGCATAAATGAGGCTGTTGGCTGCACTCCTGGTAAAGTAATGTTGGTGAGCTGGGAACAGCTGTGAGGAGTTTATTGGCCTGATATATATATATTCCCTAATATCATTCATAGGCTTGGTTCAGGTTGGCAAATTCATTTTGAATTTCCTGCAATCAGCAATCCCTGCCTCCAGCAACTTCACAACATGGACTTGCAGAAATTTAAGAAACGTGGCTCACCTGTAACTTATTCAATGGTAAATAAAGTCAGTCAAGAACTGACAGCTCTGACAGAAATGTCCACATCCCAAGTTTTAACAAGGATCACAGCCTTGTACATTTTAATTTGCAAAGCACATGTGTTTCCTAGGATAACATATTAATTACACAAACTATATAGAGATTTTTTTTCCACTTGGGGCTATCCATTCCAGTAGAGGAGACAATAATTCATTACTTGTATCCAGTTGATAACTAGCTTCAAAGTATTTCCTTAATTATTCATCTGAAGAAGAACAATCTTACCTGAGTATTAAATGTCTATAGAACATCATTTTGACTCTGTACCGTTCTGCGTTACAGCACAGTTTATTTTGAAGTACGTTTTAGAAGTAGCACAAACAAGTTTCGCATTCATATTCTCTGCAATCTTTATTCCATAATTATATAGCTTAAAACAGATGTGCCTTGGAATTGGATTGTACCCATTTCTGTTGCTCTAAACATGACTTATTTTGTACTTGTGTGTACTCAATTAGGTTCCCTGCAACAACATCACTAAATTAGCCAAAATCCAATTTGAAATGGTACTATGACGGAATGCACCCTGAAACAAGTGTTAACATAGGATCTACAAGAGTTACAAAGGAGCCTTAGCTAATTTCATGTATCTCCCTGAATTCTGCTGTGTAATAACCAAAGCAGGACATTATCCTTCAAAGACAGATTGTTGATGGCAGCTACTCAGGAGCAACATGCACTTTGTCATGGAGGAGACAGGAGCTACAAGGGAAAGGGATATTGCTTCCACATACACTATAGGCTCTCTGGCTGATTGCTGGTACGCTCTGCAGTTGTTAAGGAATGTCTCACTTGGTTTGCATTATGTGATCTATAATTTGCAGGATTCTTTAAAAATATGTAATTATTAGAGAATTTATATTCTGTGTTGCCAGGGTCTGCCTCTTCTTCTCAGTTGGGATGTGAGGTATTCCATAATGAAAAGGGTCACTCCCTTCTTCTGCCTCTTGCTTTGCATATTCCTATTAGTATAGAGATTCACTGGTAAGGGGAACAAAGAAGAGGTTCCATGGACAAGTCTGAGATTTCCCGATGCTATGTTACCTTCCAGGTGCCAGGGTCAGGGACATCCCAGATCGAGTCCATGGCATTCTTAAGCGAGATGGTGAGCAGCCAGAGGTCATGGTCCATGTTAGTACCAGTGGCACAGACAGGAAGGGTGATCAGGTCATGCAAAGTGAGTTCAGCGAGTTAGGTGCTAAGTTAAAGGACAGGGCCATATATGTTTGGATCATTCCAGGGAAGGTGGACCTGTGCAAGCAGGCTGGTTTGCTGCTGAACTAGAGGGCAAATTATATCCTTGAATGAAAGGTGGCTAGTGTTGTTCTGGGAAGTTTAGACAAGAATTGCAGAGGGTTGAGAATCTGAGAACCACAGTGCTGGGCAGTGAGTAGAGTGGTTATGGAGAAAGAAGATCTTAAGCCTACATAAAAAGACAAAGACAGGAACTGAAATGTTGAGCATGGTGGGATTAATGTTCTGGGTAGCATCTATTTCAATGAAAAGAGTATTGTAGGTGAGGCAGATAAACTTAGAGCATGGATCAACACATGGAATTATGATATTGTAGTCATTAGTGAGACTCAGTGACAGAAATGGTAGCTCAAATTTCTGGAGTTTGGTGGGTTTATACATGATAGAGGCTTTATTCATCAGGAAAAATGTCACTACAGATCCTAAATAGGTCAGACTTGCCTATTGAGGCTATATGGATGGAATTGAGGAATAAGAAAAGCATGACCACACTAATGAGATTAGATTATAGACCTCCCAATAGTCAGTGGGATTTAGAGGAGCAAATTTTTAGAGAGGTAGACTGTTACAAGACAAATAAGGTTGTGAGTGGAGGAGATTTTGACTTTCCATATATTGACTGGGAATTCTATAGCATTAAATGACTGGATGAGACGGAGTTAATCAAATGTGTTCAGGAAAGTTTCCTTAATCAATATACCGAGTTCCCATTTAGAGAGAATGTGATACTGGAAACCGCTGTCAAGGAAGGAGACAGGGCAGGTGACAGAAGTGTGTGTAGGGGAACACTTTGGATCCAGTGATGATAATTTCATTATTTTCAAGATAATTATGGAGAAGGATAGGATTTGTCCTCAGGCTGAGCTTTTAAATTGAAGTAAGGCCAATTTTGATGCCATCAGAGAGGATCTGGCAGGTGGGGGATTGGATAGGTTGTTTTCTGGCAAAGGTGTGCTTGGTAAGTGGGACCCTTCAGAAGTGAAATATTGAGAGCACAGACTGTAGACATTCCTGTTAGAATAAAATGCAAGGCTAATAGATTCAGGGATCCTTGATTTTTGAGGGATATTAAGACTGTAGTTAAGAAGAAGGAGGCACAGGGAAAGTATAGGCAGAAAGGAACAAATAAGGTACTGGGGGAGTATAAGAAATGCAAGAAAACATTAAGAGGTATATCAGAGGCTGTAAGAATGTATGAGGTTGCTCTGGTAGACAAGATGAAGGAGAACCCCAAAGGCTTCTACAGATATATGTATAAAGAGGAAATGGATAGCAAGGGGTAAAATTGGTCCACTTGAAGGTCAGTGATGTAATCTATGCATGGATCCGAAAGAGATAGGGGAGAACTTAAACTGATGTTTTACATCTATATTTACTTGGGGGACAGACACAGAGTCTATAGAACTGGGGCTACCATTTCCAGGTTACAGAACAGGAGGTTCTAGATGTCTTGAGGCAAATTAGGGTGGGTAAGTCCTCAGGATGTGACGAGGTACTCCCTTGGACATTGTGGAAGGCTAGAGCAGCAATTGCAGGAGCCTTGGAAGGGCTATTAAAATATCCTTTGCCACAGGTGAGGTACGATAAGACTGGAAGATAGCTGATGTCATTCTATTGTTCAAGAAAAGCTTTGAGATTAAACCAGGAACTTACAGGCGGGAGAGCCCGATGTAAGCAGTGGTTTAATTTTTGGAAGATATTCAAAGGGATAGGATATATGAGTATTTGGATAGATAAGGCCAGAATAGGGATAGTCAACATGGCTTTGTGCTTGACAGACCATGTCTAACCAATCTTATAGTGCTGTTTGAAGTGGTTACCAGGGAAGTTGATGAAGGAAATGCAGTGGACATGTCTACCTGGACCTTTACAAGGTCTTTGACAAAGACTTACATGGGAGCCAGTATTCAGGGTGAAGTAGTAAATTGGATTCAACATTGACTTATCAAGAGAAGCCAGAGAGTGTTAGTAGATTGGATCGGAGGCCTGTGACAAGTGGTGTGCTGCAGGGATCATTGTTGTTTGTCATGTATATTAATGATTGGATGATAATGTGGTAAACAGGATCAGGAAGTTTGTGGATGACACTGGGATTGGTGGTTGACAGTGAGCATGGCTATCAAAGCTTGGAGTGGGTTTTGGACCAGCTGGAAAAATCAACAGAGAAATGGTAGATGGAATTTAATGCAGCCAAGTACTTCAGAAGGACAAACCAGGGTAGGACTTACACAATTAATGGCAGGCCACTGGGGAGTGTGGAAGTACAAATACATCTGGAAACACAGATCCATAATTCCTCGTAAATGGCATCGCATGTAGGGTCATAAAGGAAACTTTTGGCACGTTAGCCTTAGTAAATCAAAGTATTGAGCGCAGGAGTAGGGACTGAATGTTGAAGCTGTGTAAGATGTCAGTGATTTGCTACATTGTGTGCAGTTTTGGTCACCTGCTTACAAGAAAGATTGAATGAGTACAGGGAAAACTTACAAGGATGTTACTGGGACTTGAGGACCACAGTTATAGGGAAATATTGAATGGGACAGGACTTTACTTCTGGAGTGTAGGAGAATGAGGAGTGATTTCTTAGAGGTATTCAGAGTTATGAGGGACATGGTAAATGCAAGCAGACATCTCCCTCTGAGGTTGAGTGAGACTAGAACTAGAGGTCATGGGTTAGGGGGCAAAGGTGAAATATTTAAGGGGAACTTCTTCGGATCCAAGGGCGGTGAGTGTGTGAAACCACCGGCCAGCAGAAATGGTGGATGTGGGCTTGACTGCAATGTTTAACGGAAGTTGGGATAAATACATCAATGGGTGTGCTCTGGAGGGCTATAGATGAGGTGCAGGTCAATGGGACCAGGTAGAATAACAGGTCTATACAGATAGATGGGCCAAAGGGCCTGTTTCTGTGCTATAATGCACTGTAACTATTGCTGTTTTAGCTCAGTCTCACAGCCATCAGGGCCTGGACCCTTTACTCTTCAGTAATGGTTGGCAATGTTGGACAAGATGCAAAAAATAATTATTAAATCTTCATGTCTGCAAGTAAAGAAGTCTCACCTTCAATAGGCCTAAGTGTTTTCCTCTGCTCTGCTGTTACTTAGGTGACAGCAATCATCTGGAGTATGCGCAGGGCACATTGGCGTGAAGAGCCAGGAGAGAAGTCCAGTGGGCGGTACCAATCTCAAAACATGCCCAGGATGAGGAGGTTATGTGTGTGCTTCCTGGAACTGTGATGTACATCTTGAGGAAATTCTTCTTGTGACCTCAGTGACTTGTACGTTGTGAGATTGCAAAACATTACTGGAAGTTGAGATGGGAACATGAGTGCAGAGAATGTCTATTTGCAATACTGAGCAGTCACAGTGCTAGCGAAACTCAGTTTCTGAGATGTCAGCTGACCCTCATTGAAGTAAAAGTCGATGAAATCATTTCTCCGCGAATATATGACCTCAAATAGGGAGCAGAAAATTAGAAGACAAGACAAAGATCTCCTGCAGCTGCTTGAGATAATCATGTGGTGAGAAGGCTGAGAATCAGCGCAAACTTGACCTCCAAAGAGAGAGCAGTGTTCTCACCACATGATTCTTCCCATAAATTGTCACATATCTTGGTGATGGCAGCTGTGAAAAATCTGAATCCAGCAAATAGATAGTTGGATAGATCCAAATAGGATGTTTTGTCTCTGAAACGAGTCAATCCAGTTCTGTATACTCTGGGTGAAGTCAAAATTGTTTATGAATTGTTGTGTACAAATTGCCAAAATACAACTGTGATTTCTGTACAGAGTTTTCTTTGATACCAAGCATTTTGAGTCATCATATGTAACTTACATAGTCTTTCTCACACAGTATCTGTTTCCCAAGTCATCCCTTCATTGATCCAAGAGCATTCATTAATTTAACACATGAAATTACATTTTCATGACCATTTTCAATGTGTTCATTGCATGTCTTTTTTCATTCAGCTCACAAGATACCAGCCTTCAGGATGTAATCAAATATGCAAAAAATCAAACATGTTCTCTTAAGTTGTTCAGCATTTAGTTGTATTGAATACGATCTACAATAATGAACTTGATTTATTATGAAGAGGCTACTTAAATTGGAAATATATGTAATTCATTTTAAAACTCTACCACTGTTCTTCCTGTCTTGTTAAATGTCCATTTTTCTATTTAATTTTCATTGGAATGTATTTGATTGGTAGATACCTTTGGTTGATGTGTCAATCATAGAAAGCCTAGTGATATGTTGTCACGACCGCAACCTTTCCCTCCATGTCAGCAAAACAAAAGAGATGGTCATTGATTTCAAGAATGAGGCACTGCACATATAAACAACTGCAGGCGTTGTTTATATATCAATGGTGCTGAGGTCAAGATGGTTGAAAGCTTCAAATTCCTGGGAGTGAACATTACCAATAGCCTGTCCTGGTCTAACCACATTAACATCACAGTCAAGAGAGCCCAACAGTGCCTATACTTCCACAGAAGAATAAAGAGATTTATCATGTCCCCTTTGACCCTTACAAATTTTTATCAATACATCAAAGAAACCATCCTATCTAGATACCTCTCAGCTTTCGTGAGTTCACTGCTCTACTGGTGTCTGCAAGAAACCAAAGGGAGTTGTGGATACAGCTCAGCATATCACAGGAGCCGGCCTTCTCTCCATGGACGCTGCCTTCCCTCCATGACACTTCTTGCTGCCTCGGTCAAGATCCCACCCACCCCAGACATTCTCTCTTCTCCTCCCTGCCATTGGGCAGAAGATACAAAAGCTTGAATGCATGTACTAATATGCTCAGACAATTTCTCCCCCTCTGTAATAAGAATACTGAATGGTTCCCTGTGATGATTGGATGGAATCTTGATCTCAAAATCTACCTCATTGTTTCCTTGCACCTATCCATCTACCAGCATGGTGCTTTCATCTTTACTTTGCATTCTGTTATTGTTTTACCTTGCTTCACCTCAATGTACTGTTTTAATTAATTGATCTACACAGCTTATTAGGTACACCAGTACACCTGCTCGCTGATGCTAATATCTAATCAGTCAATCACATGGAGGCAATTCAATGCATAAGAACACACAAACATTAAAGATCCTGATGGACATTAAGAACTTAAAGTACTGCAGGTCTACCCCATCAGTGAGTTGCTCATTGGCGGAGAGACTGAAGGAGCTGGACTAGGTGTGGGTCGTGCTGCTGTTTGCGGCAGAGAGGCATCGGTGCTCGAAGGTGGTGTGCAGTCTAGTTTCAGTCACTTTTCTTGTGATCTCAAGGCTCTGTTGGATTCTCTGTTTTATTGGTGAGCAACGGGGATGGATAGTAGGGGAGCTGCGTGGTCTCAGTCGTGGCGAGGACTAGGCCTCAAACCACGGTGTTGCCTGTTTGCAGCTGCCCAGGAGAGAGGTATTGGAGTTAGTGTACTCCAACAGATTGCTGGAGGCAGTGTGGCACAGTGCCGATGCTGGAGTTGGTGCTGCCCTCCAGTGTTAGCTTGGCAGGAGATAAGATGTACTGTGTTCAACTGCAGACTGCTGCCACATGCATGGACTCAGGGACTATATTTTTTGAGTGTTACTGTGTTTTGGACCTTGGCCCCCGATTAATGCTGTTTTGTTTGGCTGTATTCAGATATTGGTTGAATGACAATTAAACTTGAACTTGAGGTTCAGTTGTTCTTCAGACCAAAAAGACTGGGAAATAAATGTGATCTAAGCGACTATGACCATGGAATGATGGTTGGTGCCAGATGGGATGGTCTGAGTATCTCAGAAACCGCTGAACTCCTGGGATTTTCACGCACAACAGTCTCCAATATTTATAAAGGATACAGTGAAAAACAAAATAAAAATCCAGTGTGGCAGTTCCATGGGTGAAAGTGAGACAGATCTGAAGAAGATGGCCAGATTGGTTCAAGCAGGCAGGAATAGTAACTGAAATAACCACACCTTACAACAGTGTGCACAGAAGCATGTCTCTGAATGCACAATACATCGAAACTTGAAGTGGATGGGCTACAGCAGCAGAAGTCCATGAACAGGAGTTACCTAATAAAGTGGTCACTGAGCATATAAGGATGGTATGCAAGAGAAGTTTTTTTTACAGTATCTTGGTATATGTGACAATAATTAATTAATTTAGTAGCAGTTTACCAACAATGATATAAACTGCATGGCGATAACAAGCCCATAGCATATGGTATACTCAATAAGCTTTTCTCATTGTCCCCTGAAAGTCATTGCAAACACAATGCAAAGATCACAGGATCGTGTCACTTCAGAGTCTTAGCAGCATGATCTTTTGAGCCCTGTATAAAAAAAGAAATGGAGAAATAAAGATCCTGCTGGCAGAGAGCCTTGAGAGAGAGAGCAACGTTTGATCTCTGCTATTCAAAGGCCTGTTCCTGGAAGACGCTGCCACAAGTGATACAAAGCAGAACAGTTATGTACAGTGCCTCATTACAAAGTTGAATATCAGTCTCTGCTCACGCCGACTTGCTGTGGATGCTTCTAATTGGAAAACATCTGAAGAATCTTTTTTAAGTCTTACTTTTAACTTGTTGGCTCTGCAGCTCACAGACTCCGTGTGCTTGATGCTCAAGTTCACAGAGTGTCAGAGAAAATTAATGCAATCATAAATAAATCATTGGACCATCACTCCCTAAAGTTCAATATAATCCTATTTAGAATGATGAGCTTGCAATTATTCTGGGTAGATCCAACGGCTGTTGATAAAGTTTCCTTCATACACTGTCAACATATACATAACATTTATTTGTACTTCTTTCACAGGCCTAATGTAATGAACAGATCAGGGACCATTAGCTTAAATGATAGAACAGAGATGAGAAGCTGCATGGTCTTCTCATACAAATTTTCCCTGCTTGCCAACCCTTAAATTTCTAGATTTATGTAGTAATACTTTACAGTTCACCATAGTGACATTTGAACAGATGATTTTTAGTTTAACAATCCAGTTCCGCAACCTTGTGTCAAACTCCTCAAAGGGTCTACATTGATGTATATCAAAAATGATTTTAAAAAAGATAATCAATAAGGCAACATCTCTGATATACTAACTTTTTATGGGGCTTAAAGTTCTGGCAAAATTAAGTTAACTCTTGATACTATATGGATTTTATTTCAGTTCCCTGGAACTGTACCATGTGCAAAATAAATTTTAAAAAGAACGGCAGACCCCAGCCACTGTCAAAAAAAGCACATTAATAGTGCCTCAAAGATAAGGTGATGGCATGATACAGTTCAGAGGAAAGCCCTGGCTCACAGCTCATCAAAGCGACTTCACATAGTTGTGGTCTAGACTTGTGCTATTATAAAAATACACTGAACCTTTTATCAACCGTGGAATTTGCAGTTTATCAGGTGAAGAAGTCAACTGAAAAGATTTAAATCACTGATCTTTCTGTGCACTCAATCCAAAACTAACTTTCAGCTTAAGAAATGTCACATAGATTTTTCTTTGTTTTTTCCCTTCTCTTCCTTAAGGTCTGTATGTCCGTCCTGGTGTTACGACTACTGCCATGGAAACAGGCATCAAGAAATTGCATGCAAAGAGAAAGCTGAGAAGTCCAAAACTTCGCCATCGTCCCTAACTGACTCTCCCTTGCAAACAGCCCCTCCACTGAGTCAGTGACTTCCAGGACTATTTCCATAGGTTTTCAGATGCACCCTCTTCCTTAAATCCCATGAGCCAGCCTAAGCCATTGATACTGGGCTGAGACAGCAGTTGGGATGGATGTGAGGGCTTGGGGTTAAATAGACCAGGCCTCAGGCTGGCATGTTCAGTGCTCTCCTGCTAAACCCTGAGGTAAAATTGGGTGAGTTACATCACACAGCAAAGGAGCATAAGTGAATCTTATACTGAGAACTTAAACATGTACAAGGGTAGCTTGTACATGGTACTATGGTAGTTGAATATCCCAATGGCCTCTGATGAGAATTATGAGATAAAATTTAACTCAAAGGAAATATGGACTTTTAACAAAGTAAAATGCCATAGATTGATGAAACGGAATGAAACAGTAAACACCGTAGTATTTTGTGTATTTTGTCACCACACTATTAGTAGAATCATAGAAATATATGCCACAGAAATGAGCTCTTTCAGTGCACCTTACCTAGTCTAACCGTGATCCCTGCCTACACTAATCCCATTAGCTTGTATTAGGTCCATAAGCCTCTGTGCCTTTCTTATCCAACTAAAGTGATCAATGTGGAGACCATCCAGAGCAGTTTCACCAGGATATTGGGAGGATTGGTGCATTGCAACTATAAGGAGAGATTGGATAGACTATGTTTGTTTTCTCCGTAGCAGAGAATGGCCTGATTAAATATACTGTACTGCATTTAGAATTATGAGGGAGACAGAGTAGAGCATTAGCTCAAAGGAAGAAGTAGGATATGGGGGGAAATTTATTTCCCAAACAGAGGGTGGTTGAAGAGTGGAATACACTGACTGAAGAGGTGATGGTGGGAGTTTGTTACTTGGACTGGAGGCCTATGACTAATGATGTGCATTAGGGGCTGGTGTTTTTGGTCTATGTCAACAACTTGAATACAAGGTAGTTCAATCACAAACATGAGAAAATCTGCAGATGCTGGAAATCCGAGCCACACGTGAAATGCTGGAGGAACTTAGCAGGCCAGGCAGCATCTACGGAAAAGAGTACAGTCGACGTTTCAGGCCGAGACCCTTCGGCAGGACTTAGAAAAAAATAAGATTTTTTTTTCTCCAAGGTAGGTTAGTAAGTTTGCAGATGGCTGTATAGTGGACAAAGAAGAAGGTTAACAAATATTACAAGAGAATCTTAACCAAATGAGTAAATGGGCTGAGCAATGGCAAATGGAATTTTAATTTGCTTAAGTGTTATTTGTTGCATTTTGTAAAGTCAAATCCAGGTAGGATTTATAAAGAGTTCTGAAGAGCATTGTAGAACAGAGGCTCATTGGAGTACAAGAAGCGTCTCCCTGAATGTGGAGTCAGAGACGGACTGGATGATGAAGAAGGCCTTTGAAATGCGCCCTGCATGAGTCAGAGTATAAATATTGGGAGATCATGGTGCAGTTGTACCACATCCTTGGACTATTGTGTCCAGTTTTGTTCTTCCCGCTATAGGAGAGGTGCTATTAAACTGGAAAGAATGCAGAAAAGATTTACAAGTATCTTGCCAGGACTTGAGGTACTGAGTTACAGAGAGAGATTGGATAGACTAGGTCTCTATTCCATTGAGTGTAGGATACTGAGAGATGATCTTTAAGAGGTGCAGAGATAGATTGACGTACACAGTCTTTAGCTGCACTCTCTCACTTATTTCTCTATTATCTACTCTCTCTCTCACTTGCTCTGCCACCCACAAACATCAGGGTCAATTTACAGTAAAAGCAATGAAACACAGCAACCAAACACTGGGAAATTAATCAACCATAAGGAAACCCTAAAGGTCAACGGGTAAATGTTCAAGCTCCATTTAGACAGGATAGGAGGTCAGAGTTAAACCTGGGTTGGGGGGGGGGATAAAGCACTAAATGCTGCACCGCTGTCCATCCTTACTTCGTTGTAGCCTTGCAACTTCTTGTTTTCAAAAGCCCACCAACTCCCTTTTGAATCTTCAGAACACTAGGGGATAATTTACTGTAGCTAATCAACTGGACACCATGCCTTTGAGAGAATTTGAGAGAACACCAGTCTTCCATGGGACAGAAGAACATGCAAAGTCTACAAGGACATCATCTAAAGTCGGGATCAACTGAGGGTTCCTAGAGCTGTGAGTTGCTTACATTAACTGCTGTACCACTGTTTCCATCCACCTGCCTAACAGATTGACTCAGTATAACTTCTGAAACATCCATGCTGAACACCTTTTTCCAATCCTCCAGAATGATTCCAGGAATGAAAGGGTTACTGTATGAGGAATGTCTGGCAGCTCTTTGACTATATTCTCTGGAGATCAGGAGAATGAGGGGGGATCTCATAGAAATATTCCAAATGTTAAAAGGCCTGAACAGATTAGATATGGCAAAGTTATTTCCCATGGTAGGGGATTCTAGGACAAGAGGGTACGACTTCCAGATTAAAGGACGTCCCTTTAGAACTGAGATGCAGAGAAATTACTTTAGTCAGAGGGTGATAAATCTGTGGAATTTGTTGCCACGAGGGGCTGTGGAGGCCAAGTCATTGGGCATATTTAAGGCAGAGATAGATAGGTTTTTGATTTGCCAGGGCATCAAAGGGTATGGGGTGCAAGCAGGGGATTGGGGATGACAGGAAGAATTGGATCAGTCCATGATTGATTGGCGGAGCAGACTCGATGGGCTGAATACTCTACTTTTGCTCCTATATCTTAACATCCTTTAACATCTGCCAGATGATGCTGAGGATGTTCTACGAGGCTGTGGTGGCCAGTGCTATTATGTTTGCTGTTGTGTGCTGGGGCAGCAGGCTGAGGGGAGCAGACACCAACAGAATCAACAAACTCATTCGTAAGGCCAGTGATGCTGTGGGGGTGGAACTGGACTCTCTGACAGTGGTGTCTGAAAAGAGGATGCTGTCCAAGTTGCATGCCATCTTGGACAATGACTCCCATCCTCTCCATAATGTACTGGTTAGGCACAGGAGTACATTCAGCAAGAGACTCATTCCACTGAGATGTAACACTGAGCGACATAGGAAGTCATTCCTACCTGTGGCCATCAAACTTTACAACTCCTCCCTCAGAGTGTCAGACACCCTGAGCCAATAGGCTGGTCCTGGACTTATTTCCACGTGGCATGATTAACATTATTATTTAATTATTTATGGTTTTATATTGCTATATTTCTTCACTATTCGTGTTTGGTGCGGCTGTAACAAAACCCAATTTCTCTCGGGATCAATAAAGTATGTCTGTCTGTCTGCCTGTTATGGTCTTATGGTCTATAGAAGGAGAAAGTATGGTGCAGAATCATTGCTATGCAGTTGTATTATGATGAACTCTTTTCATTAATTTAAACAAAAAATTAATATGTAATTCACCATTGAAATGCATTTCATTAGCTTGACATTTGGTGAGACATTGAGTTTCTGAATAGTAACAATCTTCATGGGAGTTGCCCTGACACTTGCGATGAAGCGATTATTTTGCTTTTAATGTGCTAAGAAGAATGCTGAGCAAAGAATATTGGTAAAAAGCAACTTTACATCAGTCACAAAGCCCGCACTACAATCACTGTTATGCTAAGGCAGGGTGAGAGTGACAGAAGAGCCTGTAATTGATTTTCCTCTGAAAGAAATGCTGCTCCAGTGCCTTGGTTTATCTTGAAGGATGGCTTTGAAAGATCTGAGGTCTGTCGAGAAGCATTTGCCTCCTATAAGCTGCCACATTCAAAGTCATCTCAATGCATGAAATCGGAGTGGGCTGCTTGTGGGTGAGCGCAGGATTTGAATGATCTTTCTATGTTGGGGGGGGGGTCATCGATTATATCTCATGCTCCTGCTTTAGTCTCCTCTACATCAATGAGATCCGATGAAGATTGAGAACCACTTTGTTGAGCAATTAGTCCCCCACGAAAGGCATGATCTCCTGGTGACTATCTATTTCAATTAAACTTCTCAGGCACATTCTGATAGCCCTGTCCATGACCTCCTTTACTGCCATGATGAAAATGATCTCAGATTGGACAAGGACCACCTCCTACTCTGTCTGAGTAATCTCCAACCTGATGGCATGAGCATTGATTTCTCTAACCTCTGGATATATCTTCCCCCCACCACCCCTTTTTCTCTCTTTTCCTATTTCCTATTCTGGTTATCATCTCACCTCTTCTCTTCTCACCTCCATCTGGTTCTCTCCTCCTTCCCGTTATTCCATGATCCACTGCCTACTCCTATTAGATTCCTTCTTCCTCAGCCCTATAACTCTTTCAGTTATCACCTCTGAGCATCTTATGTCATGTTCCCTTTCCTCCCATCATCCCCCACTCCTCACATGGTTCACCTATCACCTGCCAGCTTCTACTCCACCTGCCCTGGACATACCACTATCCTTTTCTATCAAGCAGAAGACACAAAATCCTCTAACTATGTACCACCAGGTTCAAAGACAGCTTCTACCCCACTGTCATAAGACATTTGAGTATTTTTTTCTGGTATGATAAGTTGGGCCCTTAACCTCATAATCTATCTCATTATGATTTTGTGCCTTATTGTTAACCTGCATTTTTACACTTTCACTATAATTGTTATAGTTTATTCTGCATTGTTACTGTTTTACATGGTTCTACCTCAATATGCTGTGTTATGATCCAATCTGTGTGAACAGTATGCAAGACAACAATTCACTGTGTCTTGATGCATGTCGCAATGATAGACAGATTCCTATCCCAATTCCATATGTCCGTTAAAGATCCTACTCCATTCTTTGAATGAAGAGGAGGTGAGTTCTCTTGATGTCCAAACTAACAATTTTTGGAATCAGAATCAGATTTATTATCACTGGCATATGACATGAAAGGTGTTATACGGCAGCAGTACAGGGCAAAGAGATAAAATCAATAAATTACAAAACTGAATGACTTGTGCAAAAATCCATCTCCATCTCAATTACTGGCTAAAGGGTATCACTGGCAAAATTAATAATGGATGAAGAAAACTCAACACATCATCTTCTCCACTGAGCTCAGTGACAGCTAATTACATTTGTTCAACTACTCAGGTGAATAAATGAATAAATTCTATAGCTGTCTTGGTGGGGTAGATCATGCTCAGATCTCCAAGGCGAAGTAGCAGCTACATCTTCGAAGTTCTATCTGCCAATTTCCTTTTTGTCCCCAAGGGACAAAAGTTAAAATGTGTTTCAGAGTACTCTGCACATTAGTGTTCAAGTGCTTAGTGAGAGCCTTTAGACATGATTAGATCTTGTCTTCAGACGTACCAATGGTTCGGTGACATACTTGCTTTGAGATATCCCTTTCTAATTTGAGAACAGAGATGAGAGAAACTGCATGTAAAGATAAATCAGTTTTCACACAGAAGACACTTTCTAACGCCAGGTCAGAGTAACTTCACAGAAGTTCTGGCATTCAGAACTGATGATGAATGAAGCACAGGGACAATCCTCAGCTGCAGCTCATCACAACCTGCAATGTCATGGCTCTGCACACCCCCCTCTGTATGATTTTAATCAAACCATGACATCAGTTCACATTCAATGGAGAATGGAGCATTCTGGAAGTACACACGATTGCTTCCTCTTTCTTCTCTGGCAGCCCCTCCAAACTCGGTACTTCTTTCCACTCTAATTTTGTAAGTTCTGAGCTGGCTGGTGTCTTTAATGTAGGATCCACAGTCACTGCTGGAGGTGGGGCAGAAGATGCTTGGTGGTGTGAGCAGAGGGTAATTTTTGAACACTTGCTCTTCTTCCATTGTTTCTACTGGGCTCTCATGTGCTTTTGACAAGTAACACAAGATTCTCAACAATATCCTAAATTCTCTGTTAGATTAGAGGGCAGAACTGTTACTTTTCTTGTAGTTAATTTTCCAATGTTTGTTTTTAATTTTTATATAATCACTTGCGTGTGTGTAAAAGTTCAGTGAATTTTCACTACTTGTACTACAGCTGATTTTGTTTTTTTTAGAAGTTCCTTGGCAGGCTATGTGACACATTGAACAAGATTATTTAATAGGTTATTTCTTATCAGTGAAATGTCTTGTTATCTCTCTTGTCTGAGCTAGTTTTTTGTATAAGATGACCATGACTTCTCTGTTTTTTTTCTTTCTTTTTTTGTTCTTCGCTTGTGCAACACTTCATAAACAGCCGTACCACCAAGTCATAGGCTTCATTCTTTACTTCTGACGAGCCCCTGGATCACAATATTACCAGATCCAACTTCTCCTTCTCCCATTTTGACCAGTCATGGGCGAGAGATTCTCATGAGATTGTAGTGATGTTACACCTTATTAACAATGTTTTGAGAACTTGGAATCTTTTCCTCTGTCCACTTGGCAATTTCTTGCTGTGACAGATTTCAGAATAGAGTATCTAATTTGGGAATATGGAACTATCCTTTGGATGCATCTGGGATGTTGGCCTTGATAGGACAGGGATTTGCTTACATTGCCATTGGAGTTGGAGAATTGTCTGAAGACAGCATGGGTGATACCTCTCCAGTCAGTGACTGCCTTTGCTGAGACATGGCTCCTCATATATAGAAAGTGCTCCATATTTTCCAAGCCATCGTGGTGGAAGTTTATTATTGGAATATGGAGTTGTGAAGAGGGTGCTACTAGATCGAGGCATTCAATTTGTGACTTAACAAAATAATGGTGTTTCTCCAGCATTTTGTGTATGTAGATGATGGTGTTACTAATGTTCTCTCTACCACTTATGCCAAAAGTTGCAGAAATTTCAGATGATAGGGAGATGAAAAAATGCTTAAACACAAATATCAAAGAGTCTGTCAAACTTATTCACCCCTTCTAGCCCAATTGAAATGCCGATTTGCCTCATCATTGGAATGCATTTATTGGCGAGAATCTGCTTTTGGTCAGTGGTGGAAATGAGTTAAACTTGTTTCTGAAGGTCATGCTTTTCCTATTCCATAGTGAGTGTCTTTTAACGATGTGATCATAGTTAATTTTTCCTATCTATATATTTTTAAGTTTCCTCACAACTTCAAAGGAGAGTAATAACAACCAGCCTTCCTGCTAGTAAAAATTTGCTACTCACAAATATGGAAATCTTGCATCAGATTTGAAATGATCTTCAGAAATTTTTGAATGGAATTTTTATCTTTTAAAAATATTTTTAAATTTCCCTTTTGATTTTCCTTACTATTTTTATCCAAACATCTGTTCCTTCTTTATTTTTATTTTTCAGAACATAATTTAACATTAAATGCACCCGTTCAGACTTGTAACTCTCAGGTCTATGCACCTAACGGTAAAATCTGATGAAGTAGTGAGAATAAAGCTGTCATATTCCATATACCTGACATTCTACATCCTAAATGAGCTAACTGCAGTGAAAGTGGATAGAATGGTTTTGAGCTTTCAGAATCCCCTTCATTGTAGATTGTGGAATGGAAGATAATAGAAACATACACCCACAATACTGTGCTGAGCATGTACAAACGTACTTACGGTACTTTAAAAATTACCTAGGGTTACCCATAGCCCTCTATTTTTCTAAACTCCATGTACCTATCCGGGAGTCTCTTAAAAGACCCTATCGTATCTGTCACCACCATTGTTGCCAGCAGCCCATTACACGCACTCACCACTCTCTGCGTAAAAAACTTACCCCTGACATCTCCTCTGTACCTATTTCCAAGCACTTTAAAATGGTCCATCCATGTTAGCCGTTTCAGCCCCGGGAAAAAACCTCTGACTATCCACACGATCAATGCCCCTCATCATCTTTTACACCTCTATCAGGTCACCTCTCATCCTCCGTCACTTCAAGAAAAAAAGGCCAAGTTCACGCAACCTGTTTTTACAAGGCATGCTCTGCAATCCAGGCAACATCCTTGTAAATCTCCTCTGCACCCTTTCTATGGTTTCCACATCCTTCCTGTAATTAGGTGACCAGAACTGAGCACAGTACTCCAACTGGGGTCTGACTAGGGTCCTATATTGCTGTAACATTACCTCTCAGCTCTTGAACTCAATCCCATGGTTGATGAAGGCCAATGCACCGTTTGGCTTCTTAACCATAGAGTCAACCTGTGCAGCAGCTTTGAGTGTCCTATGGACTTGGATCCCAAGATCCCTCTGATCTTCCACACTGTTAAGAGTCTTAACATTAATACTATATTCTACCATCATTTTTGACCTACCAAAATGAACCACTTCACACTTGAAGTGATAGGGTTGATAGGGTTGAACGTTGATAGGGTTGAACTCTATCTGCCACTTCTCAGACCAGTTTTGCACCTGATCAACATCCCGTTGTAACCTCTGACAGCCCTCCACACTATCCACAACACCCCCAACCTTTGTGTCATCAGCAAAATTACTAATCCATCCCTCCACTTCCTCATCCAGATCACTTATAAAAATCAGGAAGAGAAGGGGTCCCAGAACAGATCCCAGAGGCATACCAGTGGTCACCGGTCTCCATGCAGAATATGACCCGGATACAACCACTCTTTGCCTTTTGTGGGGAAGCCAGTTCTGAATCCAAAAAGCAATGTACCCTTGGATCCCATGCCTCCTCACTTTCTCAATAAGCCTGGCATGGGGTACCTTGTCAAATGCCTTGCTGAAATCCATATACACTACAGCTACTGCTCTACCTTCAACAATATGTTTAGTCACATCCTCAAAACATTCAATCGGGCTCGTAAGGCATGACCTGCCTTTGACAATGCCATGCTGACTATTCCTAATCATATTATGCCTCTCCAAATGTTCATAAATCCTGCCTCTCAGGATCTTTTCCATCAACTTACCAACCACTGAAGTAAGACTCACTGGTCTATAATTTTCTGGGCTATCTCTACTCCCTTTCTTGAATAAGGGAACATCTGCAACCTTCCAATCCTCCGGAACCTCTCCCGTTCCCACTGATGATGCAAAGATCATTGCCAGAGGCTCAGTGATCTCCTCCCTCACCTCCCACAGTAGCCTGGGGTACATCTCATCTGGTTCCATAGACTTATCCAACTTGATGCTTTCCAATAGCTCCAGCACATCCTCTTTCTTAATGTCTATATGCTCAAACTTATCAATCCACTGTAAGTCATCCCTACAATCAACAAGATCCTTTCCCGTAGTGAATACTAAAGCAAAGTAGTCATTAAGTATCTCTGCTATTTCCTCCAGTTCCAAATGCACTTTTTCACTGTCACACTTGATTGGTCCTATTTTCTCACATCTTATCCTCTTGCTCTTCACATACTTGTAGAATGCCTTGGGGTTTTCCTTAATCCTGCTCAGCAAGGCCTTCTCATGGCCCCTTCTGGCTCCGCTAATTTCATTCTTAAGCTCCTTCCTGCTAGCCTTATAATCTTCTAGATCTCTATCATTACCTAGTTTTTTTGAACCTTTCATAAGCTTTTCTTTTCTTCTTGATTAGATTTTCAAAAGCCTTTGTACACCATGGTTCCTGTACACAACCATCCTTTTCCTGTCTCATTGGAATGTACCTATGCAGAACTCCACACAAATATCCCCTGAGCATTTGGCATATTTCTGCCGTACGTTTCCCTGAGAACATCTGATCCCAATTTTAGCGTTCCTTCTAAGTTCCTACCTGATAGCTTAATATTTCCCTTTACTCCAATATTTCCCTTTCCTAACTTGTCTGTTCCTATCTCTCTCTAATGCGATGGTAAAGGAGATAGAATTGTGATTACTATCTCCAAAATGCTCTCCCATTGAGAGACCTGACACTTGACCATTTCTCAATACCAGATCAAGTACAGCCTCTCCTCTTGTAGGCTTATCTACATATTGTGTCAGGAAACCTTCCTGAACACATCTAACAAACTCCTCCCCATCCAAACCCCTTGCTCTAGGGAGATGCCAATCGATAGTTGGGAAATTAAAATCTCCCACCACAACAACCCTGTTATTATTACACCCTTCCAGAATCTGTCTCCCTATCTGCTCCTTAACATCTCTGTTACTATTGGGTAATCAAATAAACCACCCAGTAGAGCTATTGACCCCTTTCTGTTTCTAATTTCCACCCACAGAGACTCCGTAGATAATCCCTCCATGACTTCCTCCTTTTCTGCAACCGGGACACTATCTCTGATCAACAGTGCCATGCCCCCACCTCTTTTGCCTCCCTCCCTGTCCTTTCTGAAACATTTAAAGCCTGGCACTCCAAGTAACCATTCCTGCCCCTGAGCCATCCAGATCACAACATCATACCTCCTGGTACTGATCCACGCTCTAAGCTCATCCGTCTTGTTCAAGATGCTTTTTGCATTAAAATAGACACATTAAAAACCATTGGTCTGAGTGCATCTCTTCTCTGTTACCTGCCTATCCTCCCTCTCGTACTGTCTCCAAGCTTTCTCTATTTGTGAGCCAACAGCCCCTTCCTCTGTCTCCTTAGTTTGGTTCCCACCCCCCAGCAAATCCAGTTTAAATTCTCTCCAATAGCCTTAGTAAACCTTCCTGCCAGGATATTGGTCCCCCTTGGATTCAAATGCAATCTTTCCTTTTTGAACAGGTCACACCCACCCCAAAAAAGGTCTCAATGATCCAGAAATCTGAATCCTTGTCCCCTGTTCCAATCCCTCAGCCACGCATTTGTCCTCCACCTCATTCTATTTCTATACTCACTGTCGCGTGGCACAGGCAGTAATCCCGAGATTGCTACCTTTGAGGTCCTGCTTCTCAACTTCCTTCCCAACTCCTTGTAGTCTGTTTTCTGGACCTCCTCCCTTTTCCTTCCTATGTCGTTGGTACCAATATGTACCACGGCCTCTGGCTGTTCTCCTTCCCACTTCAAGATATCATGGACACGATCAGAAACATCCTGGACCCTGGCACCTGGGAGGCAAACTACTATTCACATTTCTTTTCTGCATCTACAGGATTGCTTGTCTGACCCCCTAACTATAGAGTCCTCTATCACTGCTGCCTTCTTCCTTTCCCTACCCTTCTGAGCCACAGGGCCAGACTCTGTGCCAGAGGAGCAACCACTGTTGCTTCCCCCAGTTAGGTTGTTTCCCCTCCAACAGTACTCAAGCAGGACTACTTATTGTTAAGGGGGACAGACACAGGGGTACTCTCTAGTATCTGACTCTTGTCCTTCCCTTTCCTGACCAATACCTGTCTCTCGAGGCCCCAGTGTGACTCCTTGCCTATAGCTCCTCTCCATTACCTCCTGTCTTTCCCTAATAACAAGTACACTGTTGTTTAAGAAAGGAGGAAGAGAAAAATCAGGAACTATTTGGCAAGTCATAAGTAATAGATGAAACACTAGAATCTATTATTAGGGACAGTAACATATATTTAGCACTCATAATTTAAAACTTGAGTTGCAGGGGGACAGGAGCCAGTGTGCCAGAACAGTTACTGGAGAGGTTCTGTAGGCAGATGTTGTTAAGACCTCAAACAAACTTAGGAATTAAAAGGTTGAGCATGGTGCAACTAGTGTTCTGAGCTGCATATAATTCAATGCAAGATGCATTGTAGGAAAGGTGGATAATAGCGCTAAAGATGGTTTACAAACAGAGGCAATGGGTAGTGAGCAGAGACTGTTGATAGGGCAAAATTGCAGTCAACTGGATGAGTTGCAACGTAAGAGGCAGCCAAAATCGGAAAGGGTGAATACAGGACTGAAGGTGTTATATTTGAATGCACGCAGTATACAGAATAAGGTAGATAAACTTGCAGCACAGTAGCATATTGGCAGGTATGATGTTGTAGGCACCATCAAATCATGGCTGAAACTTTATGGCTGGGAGCTTAATGTCTAAGGAAACACATTGTATCAAAAGGATAGGCAGGAAGGCAGAGGGGGTGGTGTGGCTCTGTTGGCAATGAACAAAACCAAATCATTAGAAAGAGGTGGCATAAGGTCGAAAGATGTTGAATCATTGCAAAGGAACTGCAAGGGTTTAAAAATCCTGATGGGAGTTGTACGCTGACCCCAACAGTAGTAAGCACGTTACAAAGGTAGATAGAAAATGCATCCCAGAAGGATGACACTGCAATAATCATTGGGGACTTCAATATGCAGGTAGATTGGGAAAATCAGGTTGGTGCTGGATTCCCACAGGAGGGGGGTGGGTTTCGAGAGTGCCTATGAGGTGGCTTTTTAGGGCAACTAATGGTGAGCCCACTAGGGGATCATCTTTTCTGGATTAGGTGTTGAGCAATGAAACAGAATAGATTAGTGAGCTTAAAGTAAAAGAACCCTGAGGGGTGAGTGATCATAATATGATCAAATTCACCCTGGGATTTGAGAAAGAGAAGCTAAAGTCAGATGTGTCAGTATTACAGTGGAGTAAATGGAATTACAGAGGCATGAGAGAGAGGAATTAGCCAGAATTGATTGGAAAAGAACACTGGCAGGGATGATGGCAGAGCAGCAATACCTGGAATTTCTGGAAGCAATTTAAAAGGCACAGGCTATATACATCCCAAATAGGAAGAAGGATTCTAAAGGAAAGATGACACAACTGTGGCTAACAAGAGAAGTCAAAGCTAACATAAAAGCCAAAGAGGGGCATATAATAGAGCAAAAATTAGTGGGAAGTAAGTTAGAAGATTGGGAATCTTTTAAAAACTAACAAAAGCCTTCTAAAAAGTCATTAAGAGGATAAAGATGGAATGCAAAAGTAAGCTTCTCTATAATATTAAAGAGAACACCAAAAGTTTCTTCAGATACATAAAGTGTAAAAGAGAGGTGACTGCTAGAAAACAATGCTGGAGAGGTAGTAATGGGGGACAATGATATGGCAGATGAACTGAATGAGTATTTTGCATAAGACTTCACTAGCAGTATGGTGGAAGTTCTAGGTGTCAGGGGTCATGAAGTGTGCAAAGTTACCATAACTAGAGAGAAGGTTCTTGGGAAACTGAAAGGTCTGAAGGTAGATTGAGTCACCTGGATGAGATGGTATACACCCCAGGTTTCTGAAAGAGGTGGCTGAAGAGATTGTGGAGATATTAGGCATTAGTAATGAGCTTTCAAGAATCACTGGATTCTGGAATGGTTTCAGAAGACTGGAAAATTGCAAATGTCACTCCACGCTTCAAGAAGGGAGAGAGGAAGGAACTGGAAACTATAGGCCAGTTAGTCCGACCTCAGTGGTTGGGAAGATATTGGAGTCAGTTATTCAGGATGAAGTCCCAGTTTACTTGGAGGCACTAATTAGTCAGCAGGGTTTCCTCAAGGGAAAATCTTTCCTGACAAATCTGCTGGAATTCTTTGAAGAAATAACAAGCTGGATAGACAAAAGAGAATCAGTTGGTGTTGTGTACTTGGGTTTTCAGAAGGACCTTGACAAGGTGCCACACATGTGGCTGCTTAACAAGCTATGAGCCCATGGTATTACAGGAAAGGTTCTAATGTGGATAAAGCTGATCGGAAAGAGGCAAAGCGTGGGAATAAAAGGAGCCTTTCTGATTGGTTGTCAGTGACTAGCAGTGTTCCACAGGGGCCTGTGGTGGGACTGATTCTTTTTACACTATATGTCAATGATCTGGATGATGGAATTGATGGCTTTATTGCAAGGTTTGCAGACATTATGAAGATAAATGGAGGGACAGGTAAGATTGAGGAAGTAGAGAGGCTCAGAAGAACTTGGGAGAATGGGCAAAGAAATGGCAGATGGAATACAACATTGGGAATTGTATGGTCATGTACTTTGGTAGAAGAAATAAAAGAGTTGGCTATTCCTTAAGTGCAGAAAAAATACAAAAAATATTGAAGCGCAAAGGGATTTGGGAGTCCTTGTGCAGGATTTGCAGCTTGAGTTTGTGGTGAGGAAGGCAAATGCAATGTTAGCATTCATTTCAAGGGGACTGGAATATAAAAGCAAAGGTGTAATCTTGAAACTTTATAATGCTGTAGTGAAGCCTCACTTGGAGTATTGTGAACAGTTTTCGGCGCCTTATCTTAGAAAGTGTGTGTTGAAACTGGAGAGGGTTCAAAGGAGGTTCACAAAAATGATTCTAGGAATGAATGGCTTGTCATATGAAGAGGGTTTGATGGCTCTGGGCTGCTTATTCACTAGAATTCAGAAGAATGAGAGGATCTAATTGAAACCTATCGAAAGGCCTAGTTAGAGTGGATGTAGAGAGGATGCTTCCTATGGTGGGAGAGGATACAGCCTTAGAATTGAGGGGCATCCTTTTATAATGGAGCTAAGGAGGAAACCTTTTAGGCAGAGAGTGGTGAATTAGTGGAATTCTTTGCCACAGGCAGCTGTGGAGGCCAAGTCTTCATGTATGTTTATGGCAGAGGTTAATAGGTTCTTGATTGGGCATGAAGGGATATGGGGAGAAGGCAGGAGACTGGGGCGAAGAGAAAAATTGGATCAGTAACAATGAAATTGCGGAGTAGACTTGATGGGCCAAATGGCCTAATTCTACTCCTATATCTTATGGTCTTTTGGTCTATAATGTAAGAACAAAAAGTTGCAGAGGCTAGAAAGCAGAAATAAAAATAGGAACTGCTGGAAACATTCAATGGGTCAACCAGAAAAGTAATGCTAATGTTTCAGGTTGATAACAGTTCACTGGAACTGGGAAATTCTCGAGATCAAAGTTGTTTTATGCTTCAAGGAAAATGGGGATGAGCAATGAATAAAATAGGAAAGGTCTGTGATAAGATGGAGCTAACAGAGGTATTGAAAGGTATACACAGTCATGGATACATACCTTCATAGAAACATAGAAAATAGGTGCAGGAGTAGGCCATTCGGCCCTTTGAGCCTTATTTAGTATGTTCATGGCTGATCATCCAACTCAAAACCCTGTACCTGCTTTCTCTCCTTACCCCCTGATCCCTTTAGCCACAAGGGCCATATCTAACTTCCTCTTAAATATAGCCAATGAACCGGCCTCAACTGTTTCCTGTGGCAGAGAATTCCACAGATTCGCCACTCTCTATGTGAAGAAGTTTTTCCTCATCTCGGTCCTAAAAGGCTTCCCCTTTATCCTTAAACTGTGACCCCTCGTTCTGGACTTCCCCAACGTCGGAAACAATCTTCCTGCATCCAGCCTGTCCGATCCCTTTAGAATTTTATACGTTTCAATAAGATCCCCCCTTCAATAAGATTCATCATCTAACCATCCTTCTCCACATTCAGTGGGTCACCCTATGGAGTTTTCACACAGTTAATGTAATGCTACTGTTGTGTATTTAATATTTCAATTGTCTTTCAGTAATCTTGCGTGTGTTCGTGTGTATGTGTGTATAATAGTTTGATTATGTATTCTTGTTTGTTTAAATAATTAATTACAGGTTATATATAACAATACATTAATTACATATGTCATCACATTACCGCATGATATGTGCACACCTTGCTTAAAGTAAATCTGAAGTTAAATTTATATTTCGGACTCCCATGTCACCCTTTGAATTAATTTGATGTTTTGAAGTTACAACACGTAACAGCTACCATCAGACTTCAACTTCCTTCCGCCTCTGCTTCATTGCTCAAGTTGCAAACAAACTTTCCTCTTTTAACCACCTTACCATACAGCTACACCATTAAATAAACCCCTAAGATTTCTACCACTTCTCTTCCTGTTGCCCAGAGTGTGAGCCCTGGGACATCAAACATTATTTACCGTACTCCCCACAATTCAAATCCTTCTTCCAGTGCTTACAATGCAGTCTCCTTTCCATTGGAAAAACCAAATGGGAACTGGGTCACCACTTGGAAGAACATCTCCATTCGGCCCACGAGCTTCTGATAGGCGTCTATTACTTTAAATTCTCATCCTACTTTCGCTCTAGTTTCTTCTTTCGTACTTCATTGAAGCTGAACATAAGCTCAAGGTACAGCTCTTCAACTTTCAATTGCAGGTAATGCATCCTTCATGATCATTCATTCAGCAATAGCAGATGAGCAGCTATTCCAGGCTTTTGTGACATTTCCCCCCCCTCAACACTGCCAGTAATTTTAAAGCTCATTCAATTTATGACATCCTTTTAGTTATTTGGTTTCCTTTTCATGCCGCTTCATTTATCAAGCGGTCTCTCCTGTCCACCCCCTTCACTTCCTCCAAAACCTAGTGCAGACTTTTCTTTGTCCCCCACCCTCGATCATCCCCTATTTCTGTGCAGCTTAGAACTAGTCTTAACTCTATATTTTTCCCAGCTCTGAAAGATTAACTCTGATGTTGCCTGACCTGCTAAGCATTCACTGTGATTATTTCAGCTCATAATGAGACGTTTGCATATACACAGCTACCAGTTAGTGAGGCAGAGCAGTTCTCTTTTTAAAAAGACGTGACATTTCATTGATCTGTAAAGTTCTTTAAAACTGGAGAAAAACACATCTTAATAAGTCATTTTAGATGTGTCCAAAATATGCCCCTTTTAATTTATTTCCGTTCTGACAGTGATCATTGGCAGTACCTTCATCCCAACAGGGAAAAAATGACTTGGCAATAAAACAGAATAATTAAACGCTTAGAAAACTTGAATGCATTCAGCCCACGTAAGTGGCAAATGCTCATTAATTAAATATTTGACAGCCTATTATAATGAAAACTTCCCCATTTACTGATGAAGACCTTCTGTTGGGGATCAGAATGAGGAGTGGCCCATTCTAACCCTTGTATCTGCTCAACCATTCAATGAGAGAACCAGTGCCAATTTCCTGTAGTAACCACCAATCCTTAAAGTCCAAGATATTTGCATCCTTGTGCCTATTCAGCTCCCGAACCTCTACATTTGCCTGGATTTATTATATTCCTTGTGAAGATCTTTCCTTTTAGCTTCGTGCCGATTGGTTGGCCCCATATTTTCAGACCATGACTACTGAACATCTCCCAACTAGGAGTCATGTTTTCCTTACATTTAAGCTGTCAAACCTCATTAGAATTATGGATGTTTCAGTGTGATCTGCTCTGAGATGGTAAGATGGGAGGAAAGATTAAGTAGACCCTGCCTGCTTATTCATTCCTCCCATCCTCCCATCTTGGAGCCAATCTGATAAACCTACACTGCACTTCCTCCTTTGCAAATATATCCTTCCTTAGATGTAATGTATACTGTACCATTTATACTCTCAGCATGATCTGATTGCAATACAACTTCTTTACTCTTGCACTCAAATCTTTTGTAATTAAAACCAACATATCATTCCTTTCCTAATTGCGCAGGAACTCCCAGCTCCTTCTTTGCATCATATTCTTCATTCTTTCACCACATATAAAAAAAATACTCTGCTGTTCTAATACTCCTGCCGAAGGAGATAATGTTACATTTTCCAAACTATAACCAATCTACCATTTCCTCAACCAATCACTTAACCTGCCTAAGTCCCTGAAACAGCCTCACAACGCACACTACTGCACAGTACTAGGTCCACATATCCATATAGATTGTGAATTGCTTGGGTCCTGTCACTGATCCCTGTAGCACCTTCCAGTCACAACCTCCCAACCAGGAACTGGGTTTTTATCTTCTTAATTCTAATTTCTAAAATGATCATTTTCATTAGGATTTCCATTTCATAAACCTACATTGACCTGGCTCATCCGAATTGTCCCATTACTGTGCCCTAACAGATTCTCACATTTTTCCAGCGAACACATTGATGTCCAGCTAATAGGTCTATAGTTCTTTACCCTTTCTTAAATAATGGAATTATATTTGCCAGTTCTTTCAGCTCCTCACTTATTCTAGGCTTCTGGCTTTCCATTGTTTCCTGAAAGCCCTTTATGCTTTCTTCTGGGAGGATTGACACAAAATATTTCTTTAAATTCACTACATATTCTATAGCTTTTGACTAAGTCTATAAAGGATCTGAGTTATAGAGAACAGGCCAGGGCTTTATTCCCAGGAGCATGGGGAACATGAGCGGAGATTTGATAGAGGTATAGATAGGGCAAATGCAAGCTGGCCTTCCCACTGAGGTTCGGTGAGATGAGAACTAGAGATCGTAGGTTGAGGGTGAAAGGTGAAATGTTTAAGGGGAACCCGAGGGAGAATGTCTTCACTCAGAAGAAGGTGTGAGGGTGGAACAAGTGGCCAGTGGAAACGGAGGGTGTGGGTTCAATTGCAACACCTAAGAGAAGTTTGGATAAGTACATGGATGGGAGGGGTACAGAAGGCTATGGTCCAGGTATGGATTGAGGGGAATAGGTAGAATAACTGTTCAGCACAGACTAGATGGGCCAATAGGCCTGTTTCTGTACTGTAGTGCTCTACGACTCTATGATCTACATCTTCATTAAGTCTAAATTGTGGAATTGCACCACTGGAGTTCCAGCTTTCTAAAGAGTCGTTAGAGAAGGGCAGCAAGTGCTGGTCCAGCCTGTGATGTCCAGATGCTGAAAAGCAATAAATTGAAAAAAAACATCTTTTTCACATAATGTGCAGAAGCTTTTAGAATCTATTTTTGATTCTTGCTTTCTTACTCTCCAATTCTACATTACATTTCCTTTACAGGTTTATTGCTCTTTTGCTGAATTCTGAAAAATTTCCAATCCTCTGGTTCGCTGTTCTCTTTGGCAACACTGAAAGCCTTTCCTTTTGACCTTCCACTGTTTTTAACTTGTTAGCCATGGTTGGAATAGGTCTTTTGTTGTTTATTTTTTGCCCTAAGGGATATATATTTTCTGTAAACTATACATTAACTTGTTAAGCTATTGTATGCTCACTGTCATATATTTTAATGAAATTTCCCAAAATATTGTGGCCAACAAATAGCCATATCTTCATATTTTATCTTGTTGGGTTTAAGACACTCACTTCAGATTGAATGAAATTACTCTCAATTATTATGTAAATACTTTTACATTATCTTTCCTCTAAAGGCCCTTTATCTACAAGTTTTAATTAACCCCTTCTCATTAGATGTAAAGTAGCCTTACTCTCTAACTGATCCTTCAACATACTGATTAAGGAAAACATCTATGGATTAATCTGCCATACTTTTACAGTTAATTAAGTTTGTCTAGTCCTTGTGTAGATCAGATCATTATATTATCATTGCTACAAGTGCCTCTAATTCTCTGACCTATGTATTATCACTACTGTCTGAGAGCTGTAGACAGCTCCACCCAAACTGATTTTCGGTTCTGATTATTTTAAATAAGCTCCTCGCTCTACTGACTTTATCCCATCCTTTATTTCAGAAGGGCGTCCCTGCTCCTCAGAGATACAAGAGACTGCAGATTTTGGAATCTGCAGCAGAAATCAGTCCGCTGGAGGAACTCAGTGGGCCAGACACGATCTGTGGAGGCAAAGCGATAGTTAATGCATCAGAATTCAGAGTCTCGAGCCAAAGCCATGTCTATCCCTTTGCCTTTACAGACGCTGTCTGACCTGCTGAGTACCTCCAACAGTCTTTTTTTAATGCTCCAGATCCCAGCATCTGTAGTCTCTTGTGCCACCAGTTTCTTCTCCAATGTGAAGTCCACTTTGAAGAGTTTTTCCTTCCCTCTTCAAGTCCTGAAGCAGGGTCTCAATCCAATGTATTGAATATCCTTTTCCCTCACAGAAGCTGCCTGACCTGTTGATTTCCTCCAGCAATTTGTTTTATTAGGCCTTTCTCTTTGCCAATTTGACTCTTAGCTAAATATTAAGTATCCTGGAATATTTAATCCCTAGCCCTGGTCGTTTTGCTGAAAAGTTTTAATAATGTCTCTTGTATCGTACCCTTTCATTTGAAGATATACTATTAATTTAATTTCTTGTCACAAATGGTGTATGTATTCAGATAAAGGAGCATTCTTTCTTTTCTTTTTACTATTTTTCACTACTCTGATTCTATTTGGAAGTGTCCTTTTTTATATACTGACACACTCTGATTATCATTATCTATACCTCTGTTTTTTGATTTTTCTTCAACTTTCTAAACCTCCACAATAGAACCATCTTTCTCACTCACAACTCCAACGCCACTAAATTTAAAGCTTTGTACTGTATATAGACATTTGATTTACTAGGACACTATTTGATTCAAATACAGTAAAGCGCACCCCATTACAACAGCTCTCCTTTTCTCCAGTACTACTATTATTTGGTTGGATAAAAAGGAAAGAGAGGAGACTGTATAGTTATTGGAATGTATACTGAGCTCTACAGTCACCTGCCAGCCTGGTATCAGTGTTAAGAACATTAATTCGGGCCCACTTAGGAACTTGGAACTGGAAGGAAAGATACCCATCTTCATGGTCTGTGTAGGAAGCAATGATAGGCATTGGACGAAGGGTCTGCTGAACAGAAACCCATTTCTCTCACATGATCCCATGGTTCTTTGAGCTACAGAGTCAACTCCTGTGGCAGTTTGTGTTTGCCCAGATGAGAATAAAGGGATTTCTAGCTGTGTGGATAGGATATTCATTTTGAAACCCAGCTGCCCATTCTACTTCAGCAGGCTTATGGTCCTATCTCTGTCACTGGTTTCCACGTGAATTGTCCCCTCCTACTCTAGCTGCTCTCTAGACCTGAGCACGTCTACTCCTAGCGTTGGGCAGGCAACTGAGCCTTCAGCACTCATTCTCTAGGCTACAGAGGTCTTTGTCCATCAACATAATTATACTGTCGGCTGACATTGCTCCATTTATTTCCACTTCATCAGCTTGAATGGTGGATCACCTGTACAGCAATGAGTACTGATTTTGTTCATCCTTGCTCCGGGCTCTGCTCTCTTCAATGCAGACAGAACCTCCTCTAATGCTACCTCCTGGAAACATTTACCACTCTTATCTATAGCCATGCCTTCTTGTAATTCTTGGCCCACCAATTAGCAGTAACATTGATAGTTGTGTGGACATGATGGACATTAAGGATGTTTCTGTGATGTGTAACTGCGGCTCCATGAGCGCGGCTGCCTCTTCGAATAAAATGATCAGATGATCTTTCCCCTCTCAGACTCCGGCATATCAGCTCTGAGCTAAAGTTCTTTGAGCTGTCACCACTTATGCTTGATGAGATCATTGACCCCATCACTTCCCTCACCTTCCACATATTATCACTGCAATGTATCACCTGTCTCTACCTGTTCTCATTTCATTAATTTACTTAGTTAATAAGCTTTCAAGTGACTATTTGCTATCTGTCTCCAGTGTTCTAACTTTAGCATTGTGGATTGAATAGCAGTTAACATGAAGAGCAGTGGAAGACCACAAGTTTTTCATTCATTCAGTTAAAAGGCTTTAGCAAGCAGATAGTAGTTTCTAAATTATGCTCACTCTCCAACCCTCAGTTTTCTACATAACAAACAACACAATAAATGCTCAGTAAGGTAGCAGAATATAGTGGGAGCTGAGGGACCACTTCAGTCCTGTGCCAAACAATATTGGCAATGATGCCCATGGATAAGGGTGCTGACATGCCCATGTCCATGTAACTAAACTTGAAGGAACCAATGGTAAGAAAGTTTTGAAGACAAACAAATCCTCTATTTTGCATCTAGTGATACTAAAATGAAAGTATTTCCATCTATATCATATTTTTCACAACTTCAAGATGTCTCAGACCACCCCAGAACCAAAGTTCATTGGCTCAAGTGATGCAGTGCCTGTTTTTTTATGTAATTTGTTGATGAAAACTCAAACTCAGAGCTGAGTACAACATGATTGTCAATTCCAGGGGGTTTGAAGATTCTTCTGGTTGCCTCTATACATAACTGCTGTTCCTCAGAGAGCAACCATTCTCTTAACAAGCCTCAATCTTCTTTTAACGGCTGATACAAAATACACTTAATTGGGGAAAAGATTAAAGACCTAAGGGAACATTTCCAAATCAGATCCCACCAGGATTATTTTTCTGATCAAGTGGCCGACCATACTAATTTTCAGACTGGAGGGGGTGAACCCAGTGTGGTCGGAGGAAGGGGGAGACAGGAGAGGAGGTCATGGTATCACTTGATTCATAATAGTACCGGGGGGGGGGTGGAATGTAAAATCACAAAAGATATCTCTTGAAGTTGGGGCTGACTGGAATAGACATGTAGACATGACGTTTGTAGTACAGCTTTGTGTATCATGATTTTCTTCAGCTGATCTTTTTCAAAAATCAGGAAGTCTACACCACAAATTCAGTAATCTCCAAATTGGAGGCATAAGCGTCCAATTCCAAAACTTCTGATAAGTGCTCGTCCTCCATCCCTTTACCACTGGTTTCTTTTTTTTTGCTTCTACTTTAATTTTTTATTCCTCCAAATGACCACCATCACATTCTTCCCTTTCCCCTTCCCACCTCCTGCTTCTAATTCCAGGCTCTAATTCCTCTCTCATTGTATCCCGTTATCTTCAGCCTATCTATCACCTCCCAGCTTTTGGCATCATCCCAGCCCTCACTTCCTATCATTCACCTTCAACTCGCATCCACCTATCACCTCCCAGCTCTTGTTCCACCCCTTCTCTTCACCTTTTTATGCAGCCTATCTTCCACTTTTGTTCCAGTAAGATGAAGGGGCTCAAGCCAAAACATCAACTATTTATTTCCCTCCATTGACGCTACCTGACTTGTTGAGTTCCTTCAACATGTTTAGTGTTACTCTTGATTCCAATATACATCGCCAGAATTACAATGTATTTTCATCTGTTGCTCAATCTTCCAACAAAGATAGATGCTATCTGGCCCATCAAGTCATTGCCAGTTTTCTGAGGCATCCTGTTCTCTCACATGCCCATAAGATCAGAGATATATCTCCTACCAGCCATCTACACTAGGGGTAATTTACATAGGACATTTAATCTACCAACTCACACAGCTTTCAGATGATGGAAGAAGCCAGGTCATGTGGGAAAATTACACTGAAATTCCACATTGGGACAAGATGGGAGCTGGATTGCTGGGACTGTAATAATGTATACAACATGCTGTTTGCTGTTCAATACCTCTAACAGCAATAACAACTAAATAAGAAGGAGATGATGGACAGATAGAATCAGATTTGGGAAGGGTTCTGAGAGGGTGGAAGGATTGTAAGCTATATGAGCAACCAAGTGGGGAGAAGATGATTGACATATGGAATCAGGTGGGAGAGGATGAGAGGGAAGAGGAAAAGGAAAACACAGTAGGTGGGGAGAAGGGGGAAGTGTGTCAGAGGAGGGCACTGGGGGTGGGGGTTACTTGAAACTGGAAAAGTCAATATTCATACCACTGGGTTGTAAACTGCATACACACAATATGAGATGTTGTTCTTCAAATTTACTTTTGGCTTCTCTGTGACAATGGAGAATTCCAGTAACAGACAGGCCGGTAAGGACGTGAGAGGGAGTGTTAAAATGACATTTATTTCTTATTGTAATTTATAATATTTTTTATGTATTACACTGCACTGCTGCTACAAAACAACAAACTTCACACAAAGTCAGTGCTAACAAACCTGATTCTGACATGCAACAGGTAGCTTGAGAAGGGTATTGTGGTCAGAGCGCAGGCACTCTGCAAAACCATATGCACTGGTTCATGAATTTTGAGTTAAAAAGGTCAAGCTTTCTCTCAAATGTGTTTTGATTAGGGTCACTGAAGTGCTTCGGAGTTAGAATGCTAAGGGTAGTTGTCAAGTGTGAAAACATGGATGAGTGGAGAGCAGTGAAATAGGTTGTTATCAGATTGTCAGCTGGTGCTGCCCTCAAACAAGAGCAATAATTCCAAGTCCTGTGTGCGATCAAAGGAGAGCTACAGTCAGCAATCAGAGATATCTTACCCTGCGGAACAAAATGATGGATTTCAAGTCGACCCAAAATAAACCTGAGAAGGACCCATCTTATGAATTCTGGAAAGCGGGAAACTGATGTTCTCTGCTAATTTCTTTTTTTCACTTTATGCAGTATACAAGAAGAACAACTTGTATCTACATAACGTCTTTACAGTGGTTTCAGTGCATTTCATGGGAGTGTGACCAATGAAAACTTGACACTGAACCATGTTTTTGAACAGCTAATGAAAAGACACTGAACCATGTTTTTGAACAGCTAATGAAAAGTTTGATCAAAGAGTTCGGTTTCATGGAGAATTTTCAAAGGTAAGAAAGAAGATGGAGAGGTTTAGAAAGGGAAGATCAGTGCTCAGAGCCGCTTAAGATGAAGGAGTGGACACCAGTGGTGGAATAATTAGCCTTGGCAGTGATTATAGGATCATAAGACCATAAGATATAGGAGCAGAATTAGGCCATTTGGCCCATCGAGTCTGCTCCGCCATTCAATCATGGGCTGATCCAATTCTTCCAGTCATCCCCACTCCCCTGCTTTCACCCCATACCCTTTAATGCCCTGGCTAATCAAGAATCTATCTATCTCTGCCTTAAATACACCCAATGACTTGGCCTCCACAACTGCTTGTGGCAACAAATTCCACAGATTTACCACCCTCTGACTAAAGTAATTTCTTTAAGACATTAGAGCACAACTAGGCCATTAAGTCTGCTCCTCCATTTCATCATGGCTGATCAATTTCCCTCTCAACCCCATTCTCCTGCCTCCTCTCTGTAATCTTTCACAGCCTGACTAATCAGGAACCTATCAAACTCTGCCTTAAATAAACCCAATGACCTGGTTTCCACTGCGGCCTGTGGCAAAGAATTTCACAGATTCACCACTCTCTGGCTAAAGAAATTCTTCCTCACCTACATTCTAGAGCACACCCCTCTATTCTGAGATAGTGCCCTCTGGTCTGACCATAGGAAACATCCCCTCCACGTCCACGTTATCTAGGCATTTCACCACTTGATGGGCTTCAGTGAGATCCCCTTCATTCCTTTAAGTTCCAGTGAATAAAACCCCTGAGTGATCAATTGCTCCTCATATGAAAAGTCTTTCATTCTTGGAATCATTCTCAATAAACTCCTTTGAACACTCTCCAACGTAAGCATATCCTTTCTTAAATAAGGGGCTCAAAACTGCCCACAATACTCTAAATGAGGCTTCACCAGTGCCTTATAAACCCTTAACATAACAACCTGGCTTTTATATTTCAGTTCTCTCAAAATGAAAGTTAACATTGCATTTGCCTTCCTTACCCTCGACTCAACCTGCAAATTAACCTTTAAGGAATCCTGCATGAGGACTCCCTAGTCCCTTTGCACCTTGAATGTTCTCTCTGCTTAGAAAATAGTCTGCTTTTATTCCATCTACCAAAGTGCATGACCATACACTTCCCAACACTATATTCCATTTGCAAACTCTTTGCCTATTCTCTATCTACATCTTCTAATCCTATGTCATCTAAAAATTAGATTTCATTTTTTGCTACACCCTCTGCTTACCTGTCTGTCCTTCCAATACAATATGTATCCTTGGATACTAAACTCCAAACTATAAACTTCTTTCATCCATGATTCAGTGATGTCAACAACATCATACCTGCCAATCTCTAACTGTGCTACAAGATCATCCACCTTATTCCATATACCGAGTGGTCTTTGAATATAACGCCTTCAGTCTTGTATCCATCACTCTTTTCAATTCTGTTCCCTTTGAACACGACAACTCATCCCCCTGAATAGTCCAGGTAGCTGTGAGAGTCTGTAGGCTTATAGTAGATATCAGTAGATAAGCCGACTCCAGAGATGGAGACAGAAAGATCAAGAAAGGGGAGGGAGGTATCAGAAATGGACCAGGTAAATCTGAGGGCAGGGTGAAAGTTGGAGGCAAAGTTAATGAAGTCAACGAGCTCAGCATGCGTGCAGGAGGCAGCGCCAATGCAGTCATCGTTGTAGTGAAGGAAAAGAGGGGGACGGATACCTGTATAGACTTGAAACATGGACTGTTCCACAAAGCCAACAAAAAGGCAGCCATAACTGGGACCAATGTGGGTGCCCATGGCTACACCCTTGGTTTGGAGGAAGTGGGAGGAGCCAAAGGAGAAACTATTGAGAGTAAGAACTAATTCCACTAGACGGAGGAGAGTGGTGGTAGAGGGGAATTGGTTAGGTCTGGAATCCAAAAAGAAGTGAAGAGCTTTGAGACCGTCCGGGTAGGGAGTGGAGGTATATAGGGACTGGACGTCCATGGTGAAAATAAGCCGGTGGGGGCCAGGGAACTTACAATCATTGAAAAAATTCAAAGCATGAGAAGCGTCACGAACATAGGTGGGAAGAGATTGAACAAGGGGGGATAAGACAGTGTCAAGGTATGCAGAAATCAGTTCGGTGGGACAGAAGCAAGCTGAGACAATAGGTCTACCTGGACAGGCAGGTTTGTGGATCAAGGGTAGGAGGTAGAAACGAGAAGTGCGGGGTGTGGGAACTATGAGGTTGGTGGCAGTGGATGGGAGATCCCCGGAGCTGATAAGGTTGATGATGGTATAGGAGACAGTGGCCTGGTGCTCCTTAGTGGGTTCACGATCAAGGGGTAAATAAGAGGAGGTATCAGAGAGTTGTCACTGTGCCTCGGCCAGGTAGAGGTCAGTGCATCAGACAACAACAGCTGCCCCCTTATCAGCGGGTTTTATAGTGAGGTTGGAATTGGTGCGGAGGGAGCGGAGAGCAGAGCATTCAGAAGGAGTGAGGTTGGAATTGGAACAGGGTGTGGTGAAGTCAAGGCGGTTGATGTCCCATCGGCAATTAGCAATAAAGAGATCCAGAGCAGGCAGAGTTCCAGAGCGGGGTGTCCATGAAGAGGAGGAGGGTTGAAGATGGGAGAAGGGGTCATTGGTGGGGATAGGAGAGTCCTTGCCAAAGAACTACTACCTCCTCAGTTTCCCATATGGGCTGAAGATCATCAAGTTGCAGGTCCCGTTGTGGGGCGTGTTCTCTGGGGAGCTGCCGCTCCATGCACCTGATGCAAATTGTGGTATTCCAGGAGGCTGGAGGTCTTCCAGAACTCCCACGTCTCACACAAAGAGCACAACACAGCCCCGGTGCCATCCTTGCTGCTCTAACAAGGCACTAACCGATGAAGAATGAAGAAGAAGAAACTTACCGGATACATACCTTCCCAGGCTTGTTCTCGCTGAGGCAAACCCTCTCCCATCTACACTGGTCCGCTCACACAATGGCCACTCCAACAATGCCCACACTGCTTGTCCCTACCTTATTTTTATTTGCCCTTGCAAATGAATCATGACTGCGCCATTGAAAAAAAGACAAAATCCTGCAAAATGTCTTCTTTCAAATCTCTCACTCCTGGACCTGCGTGAGGCCTGCCTGCGCCAATTCAACTGTGACAGTGCCGCTAGGAAAAAAACCTATGGGGCCACAATCCAAGTTACATAGAAATCTCTCGAGGTTTGTAGGGATTGAAGAGATTAGAGAGATAGGGTGGGGTGAAGCCATAAATGCAAACTGTTGTTTTTGCTATTTTTGTCCTTTGTTCTTGTACATGTTGAGTCTATTTCATTGACCAGTAATAAAAGCAGCTAACTGTGCCAAATAAGGAATTAGTCACAATAATAAACAAGTGCCCATCAGTTTGCATTACAGTGCTGAAACATTGATTTTTGTTTTGAATAATTCATCCAAAAGCAGCAAAACTGGTTAAAAAGATTGGATAACTTCAAGTAATCCAGCCTAAATTGAAGTACCCCTGCAATCATTTCCACTAGTTTATAAACCACTAAATTGGAATCAGTCTCCACAACACCCAGCAAAACTGACTGCGCCCTTCCCTCGAGTGAATTAATCACTATCAGCTAATTGCAGCTGGACTTTTCTTCATTAGCCCAGTTTATTTTGTTGCAAAGTTGTTAAAAGGAATATTTAATTTTTTTTAAAAGTGCTTGTAAGTACTTATTGATATTTTCTAAACAATGTGTCGCGGAAGAGAGGCCTGGATGGCCTTTTGCTTTCGAGGTGACAGGTTCAATGAAACCTCTGAGTGGCTACAGAAAATTCTCGAGGGGTGGGTGAGTAGCCAGAAAGGTCATTGTACACATTGGTACAAATTACCTAGGTAGAGCAAGAGATGAGGTCCTACAGAAATTTGAAAGTAGTTATCTCTGAATTACTTCCAGTGCCATGTGCCCACGAGCACAGGAGCAGAAAAACAGGCCTGTTTATTACATGGCTGAAGAGCCGGTGCAGGGCACAGGGATCCAGATGCTTGGATCATTGGAATCTCTTAAGACCATAAGACATAGGAACAGAATTAAGCCACTCAGTCCATTGAGTGATTTATTGCCCCTCTCAACTACATTCTTCTGCTTTCTCCCCATAACCTCTTACTAATCAGGAAGCTATCAACCTCTGCTTTGACTATACCCAACGATCTGGCCTCCACAGCCATCTGCGCCAATGCATTCCATCGATTCACCACCCTCTAGCTAAAGAAATTCCTCCTCTTCTCTACCCTAAAGGGATGTTCTTCTATTCTGAGGCTGTGCCCTCTAGTTCATTCGGGCTCAAGTGGTGCCCATTAACTTCGGGCAGCATGATACAGGGTGGGGCATGGGAGGGTTGGGAGAGAGCAGTCATTGTCTAGGCAATGGTGGGTTCAGGAGCCCCAGGGTACTACATGTAGATGGATGGCTAGTGTTCACCCTTTTCTCTTCACATTCTTACACACGAAGACTTCACACCCCACTGCCCCCCCCCCCTCCACATGCACACAGAGTACTGGCACTCAAGCTCAGTGATACACATTTACTTGAGCATCTAAGGCAGTGTTCTAAATCAGACAAATTAATAGACTGCTATTCCCATAATGTATTTAACTGTTCTTGAATGCCTGAGTACTTCACAGATGATAAGGTGCAGTTACTGTTGTGAAGATTATAGAAAATAGTTACGAATTGAGGTGAAAGGCTTAACAAACTCCAGAGCAGCTCAGTCTACAGGAACTTCCAATTGCCTTCCCACTTTAATCAATCTGTGGCCATAGTCACATCATCTCACCTTCTTTCTGGTTGCATTACAGCCTTCCAAATTAGATACCCGTTTCTTCAACCTTTGAAAACCTGTTGTAATATTGGAGTGTCTCAATTTGGTGACTTCTGTAAGTTATCAAACTGTGATTTTTTTTTTAAACTCTTTTTTTTCTCTCTCCACTAGCTCGCTCAGTCCTATGCAGGGCTTCGACCTGAAATATTGGCAGTTCCTTTACTTCTACAGCTGCTGCTGAACCCACTGATTCCCTCCAGTTTGTTGTTTGTTGTTCCAGTATCTGCAGATTGTTTTGATTTTCATTTTTTGATGACATATCAAATGACAAAGGGCATGCCTGCTTCTAATTTTTGGGTTAATGGGAAAATAAGCCTGTTTGTTTCTAAAATAGACTCTGAGTACATGACCATATGTCCAGTCTTATGGAGAGATTCAATTTAAGGATTAAGTTTACAGTGTATTTTTTTTTTCTAGAGCAAATAGATTTAAAGAAATGATTGAAATTCTGCGTAGGGCAAAACTTAGCAATGTTGGTAAGAGATCTTAGTGGATAACACCATCATCCCATGATTCAGCAGGTTGTATGTGCAAGAGGTCCAAAAGACACTTATCAAGGGAACGTTTCAGTGCCGCACTGTGGCAGTTTTGCTGTCTTTCCTATGTGCTTAGAATCATGTAACAGATGAATGCCTATTAGAATGGCCATTTTGAAAATCATAATGTTGTCCATGGATGAACAATCACTAATTAACACATAATCCATTGAAGATTTGTCTGCTGTGTTCATGTAAAGCAGAACAAATACTTTTGCTGCATAACATTTTGATCTACAGATAAATGCAAACATAAATAAAACTGGAAAGCGATTTTCCACATGTATTACAATTGATAATCTGGAATCCATTACTCTTTTGCAGCAAAGAGACCAAAGCTGAGAATTAAATTCTTCCAAAGAAGGGGAAAAATAGAAAATGTGGTGTGGTAATCCTGATTTTAAAGGAGGGGAGAAAGATGTAATGGAGGAAAAAAATTTGTTCAGAAAAATCAAGAAGCAGAACCAGTTTATGCGGAGCTAAGGTACAGCAAGAAATTGAAACTCCAATGGTTGTATAGGGCATTGTATCAACTGAAAATGGGGAAACTAATGTGCAAAAGACAGACTGGAAGTTAATGGTGCATGTAGCAAGGGTAGTACAGCAATTTTGGGGACTTTACTGTATATATACACCGAGCAGATGCTTAAGCAGGCCAAACTATACTAGTCCTGATTAACTGCTATCCACCATATTGTCTATTTTCTGATAAGCAGCATGGAATTAATAGCATGCCTTGCACATTGGTGTTGGGATCTCAATAATCTGGATAAGGGAAGACATGTGTGCTAATTTTGCAGAGAACACAAAGCTAAGCAGAAATTAAGAGGGAGGAAGAAAGTTGAAAATGGATATAGATGAGTCAAGGGAATGGACAAAGGCCTGGCACTTGGAGTATAATGTAAAACTGGCCATTTCAGCAGTAAAATAAATGTTCCTTTAGTGGTAAGAAGTTACTTTAGAACTCTGGGATAAGTGCGATGCAGGTATCCTAGGGAACTTGGAACAATTCCAAGTGGGATGCTTGGTTGTGTTTAGTATCTGTTCTCTCTTCTTTTTTGGCTTGTTATTTTATTAGAAAAATATAATTTGCCATTAAGTCATCTTTGCTTTTGTGTCAAGCCTCCTCTACGTTTCCTGATATATGGCATTGGAGCTGTACTTAGACTCTCTATCATAATATAAAGCAAGGAGAGCAGGGGGCTAAAACAAAGCCTTGTGGAGCATATGTGCTGACGGAGATTGTAGAGGAGATGCTATTACCAATCCAAACTGAGTGGAGTCTGCAAGTAAGGAAATGGAGGATCTAGATGTGCAATCAGATATCGAGTCCTAGGTCTTGGAGCTTATTGATTAGTTTTTTTTTTGAGGGGATGGTAGTATTGAATGCCAAGCCGTAGTTGATAAAGAGCATCCTGTTGTATGCATCTTCACTGTCCAGACGTTCCAGAGCTGAGTGGAGAGATAATGAAATGGCATCTGACTTGTTGCAAAGTTAGAAAAATTGGAGTGGATCCAAGTTGCTCCTCCGACAGGAGTTCCTGTGCTTCATCACCAACTTCATCACAGTGGATGTAAGTGCTATTGGATGATAGTCACTGAAACATGCTACCTTGTTCTTCTTGGGCACTGGTATAATTGAAGACTGGTTGAAGCATGTGGGTTACCTCAGCTTGGAGAAGTGAGAGGTTAAGGATATCAGTGAATACCCCAGCCAGTTGAATAGAATAGGTCTTCAGTGTTTGGCCAGGTACCCTGTTTAGGCTGGATGTTTTCCATGGGTTCACCCTCCTGAAGAATGCTCTCACGTCAGCCACAGTCTGAAATCATAGAGTCATTGGGGGTGTGGGATTTTGTGAAGCTCCCTCCATGTCTGAACCAGAAGAGTACCAATATCTTAATGGGGAATTTTTGCTCTTGCCACCAGGGAAGGTTTCAATTAGTCTGGCAAGGGATGGTACTTGAGATAGAAAAGTCAGTGAAAAGACAGGGGTATGTGCTACAACCAAGAGTGTAAACATTATAAACATGGCTTTCCTGATCACTGTGAACTGACTGATAGAACCACTGTTTTAAATTGCATCTACGGTATATCAATGCACAAAGCATATCAGGTAAGGAGATGAACTGGGGGTAGGAACTGGGATATTATGGCCATAACAGAAATGTGGCTGAGAGTCTTCCAGGACTGACAGCCCAAGGTTTTGGGATATTGATGCTTTAGGCATCACAGAAAAACAGTGAAGAGTAGAGGGGGTGTTGCCTTTTTGATAATAGAGGACATAGAGAGGATATTCTTGAGGGATTTTTTCTAATGTGAGCTTGAAGGTAGAAATGAGAACTAAGAAGGAAGAGGTCATTTTATTTGGTCTATATGCTCTCCGCAGTATACATATGAATATTAGTAAGAGCCTAAGTGACGTTCCAAATCTTCTAAAGCTCCTAACAAAATAGTTCTGCTGGCGTGTCTTCTGTGTGATTGTTCTGAGACATTGATGTCCAGGAACTTAAAGGTGGTCACTCTTTCCACCACTGACCCTTCTTCCAATTTGCCCTTCCTGAAGTGCACTATCAATCCATGAGTTTGGCAGTACTAACTGGGTGAGTAACTACTGTGCATTTTTTTGGATGGTATACATGGTACAATGGTGGAGAGAATCCTGTGTAGGTTGGTTGATGGGTTGCCAATCAAGTGGGCTGCTATATTCTGAATGGTGTCAGCATTCCATTTTGCTCCTGATTTATGCCTCTTAAATGATGGAAAGGCCTTGTGGCCACAGGGTGCCCAGCCTCTGGCTGGCTCTTGTGTTTTCAGCATTTATGTTGTCAGGCCACTTGTGTTTCTGGTCAGCGATGACCCACTGAACGTTGAAGGTGAGGGATGCAGCAGCTGTGTGCCAAGAGTGAGAGGTTAGGCTCCATCATGTTGGAGTTGGCCTTTGCTTGGCAATTCTGTGGTGTGAATGTGAGTCACCACCTTTCAGCCCATTCCTGTCTGTTACTTGCTGAATGCAGACATGAGGCCCTTCATTTCCCAGGGAGTTACAAAAGTAATTAATCATTGTGCAATTATAGAAACATAAAACTTAGATAACCTACAGCACAATACAAGTCCTTTGGCCCACAAAGCTGTGCCAAACATGTCCTTACCTTAGAAATTACCTAGGGTTACCCATAGCCCTCTATTTTTTGAAGCTCCATGTACCTATCCAGGAGTCTCTTAAAGGACGCTACCATATCTGCCTCCACCACTGTCGCCAGCAGCCCATTCCACGCATTCACCACTCTCTGTGTAAAGAAAACTTACCCCTGACATCTCCTCTGTACCTCCTTCCAATCACCCTAAAACTGTGCCCTCTTGTGCAAGCCATTTCCACCCCTGGGAAAAAGCCTCTGATTATCCACACGGTCAATGCCTCTCATCATCTTATACACCTCTGTCAAGTCACCTCTCGTCCTCCATCGCACCAAGGAGAAAAGACTAAGTTCACTCAACCTATAAGACATGCTCCCCAATCCTGGCAACATCCTTGTAAATCTCCTCTGCACTCTTTCTATGGTTTCCACATTCTCCCTATAGTGAGGCGACCAGAACTGAGCACAGTACTCCAAGTGGGGTCTGACCTGGGTCCTATACAGCTGCAACATTACCTCTCATCTCCTTAATTCAATCCTACGGCTGATGAAGGCCAATGCACTGTATGCCTTTTTAACCACAGAGTCAACCTGCGCAGCAACTTTGAGTGTCCTATGAACTCAAACCCCAAGATCCCTCTAATCCTCCACACTGCCAAGAGTTTTCCCATTAATACTGTATTTCATCATCATTTTTGACCTACCACTAATACTTATCAGCTAGGAAGGTCATTGATGAAGCAATTGAAAACAGCTGGGCTTGAGATATCTCCATGAGAAACTCCTGCAGTGATGTCCAGACCTCCCACAAACATAACCATCTCCCTTAGTGCAGTGTATGACTCCAGCCACCGTAGCATTTTCCACTTAATGGCCATTTGCATTACCTTGATGCCACACTCAATCAAATGCTGCCTTGATATCAAGGGCAATTACTTCCACGTTTCTCAAGAACTTAGCTTTTCATTCCATGTTTAGGACCAATGCTGTGATTATGTGATCCTGGTGAAAGTGAAACCAAGCAGCCTCAGTGAGTGAGTTTTAATTGAGGAAGTGTCACTTGACAGCACTGTTGACACCATCTTCTATCAGTTTGCTAATAATTGAGAAATGACTGATAGGGCAGTTATTAGCCTAATTAGTTCTGTCCTACTGTTGTGAATGAGACACACCTCGTCAATTTTCGGTATTGCTGCATAGATGCTTGTATGATAGCTGTAGTGGAACAGTGTGATCAAGGTGGCAGCTGGTTCTTCTGCACAGGTCTTCAATATTACTGTTGGGATGCATCTTGTCCTATCACTGTTACTGTATCTTGTGCTGTCAACCATTTTGTGACAGGGAAGTTAAGGGTGAAGGGGAAAAGGCATGTAGGTGGAGATGAGTCCATGGTTAGATCAGCCATGACCTTATTGAATGGTGGAGCAGGCTCGATGGGCCAGATGGCCTACTCCTGCTCCCATTTCCTATGTTCTTATGATACCACATGGAGTGAATTGGCTTTGTTGGAGACTGGCTTCTGTAAAGATGGGAATAATTGAATCCTTTATTCAGTATCCTGGCTGAATGGGTTTGTGGTTCTTTCAGCCTTTTTCTTTTAGCAGTGAGGATGGGAACTTTCCCGGTGACCTCTCCTCCAGCAGGCTGTCTAATTGTCTACTTTGAAAAACCTTTGCTGTCAAATCTGTACCCTATCGATTTGAACAACCACATTATTTCTGAAGTGTGATCATTGCTGTAACACAAGGTACAAAATAACCAACCTGCATACACAAGATGCTGAAGGAAATCAGCAGGCCAAGCAGCAGCTATGGAAAAGAGTAAACACTCAACATTTCAGGCTGAGACCCTTCTTCTCATGTTGGTGAACGAAACTGCACAAATAAGTTCTTGTAAGTAGCAATGTGGTAATTAATAACCCTGTTCAAGGTATTAGCTAAGGGAAAAATCTTTGAACAGTGCCATAGTACCTTTAATATTCATCTGGCACACATTTCAATTAAGGATCACATCTCATAAATGTTAGCTCTGGTAGTGCATCTCTCCCTCTTTAATGGCACTGGTGGGTAAATATTCATGTACTTTTCTCAAGATGTTGTTGAAAGAAGAGACATTCTCCTATCCGTTTCAACAATACACTCAGTGGCCACTTTATTAAGTACACCTGCACACCCGTTCATTATTGCCATCAATCATACGACAGCAACTCAATGCATAAAAGCATGCAGACATGGTCAAGAGGTTCTGTTGTCAGAATTGGAAACATCAGAATGGGGAAGAGATGTGACTTTTCTAAGTGACTTTGATGGTTAAATGATTGTTGGTGCCAGATGGGGTGGTTTGAGTATCTCAGAAACTGCTGACTTCCTGGGATTTTCATGCACAACTGTCTCTAGAGTTTACAGAGAATGGTGTGAGAAACAAAAACATCCAGTGAGAGGCAGTTTTGTGAGGCAAAAATGCTGAGTTAATGAGAGAGGTCAGAGGAGAATGGCCAGACTGGTTTCAGTGTACAAGGAAGTGACAATAACACAAACAACCATATGTTACAGTGGTGATGAACAGATGATCATCTCTGGACACATAACATGTCAAACCTTGAAATGCCTGGTCTACAGCAACAGAAGACCATGAATATATTGTGCACTCAGAGGCCAGTTTATTAGGTACAGAGATAACTAATAAGGTGGCCATTGAGTGTATACTGGGACTTTTATATAGCTCTCCAACTGAGAAATCATTTGGTAGACTTTGACTTGGCAATGATTTGTACGTGGATATCAATGTAATAAAAATTTGCAGAATACTTGGTAGCCTTGAAATTCATTTGAGTACTTGTATGTTTTTATGCACTACACTGTTCAATGCTAATACCTATGTCAGGATGCTGTTTTTTGAGTATAGCTCAGCATTTAACACATCATTCCTACAGTCCTGATCGATAAGCTACAGAACCCGAGCCTCTGTATCTCCCTCTGCAACTGGATCTTCAACGACCTAATGGGAAGACAACAATCTGTGTGGATTGGAAATAACATCTCTAACTCGCTGACAATCAACACTGGCACACTGCAGGCATGTGTTCTTAGTCCACTCTCTCTACATCTATCACTGCGTGTCTAGTTATAGCTCAAATGCCTTCTATAAATGCTGGTGATATAACTATTGTTAGCAGAAGTTCAGATGGCGAGAGGGTGTATAGGACCGAGATATACCAGTTAGTTGAGCGGTGTCACAGCAACGACCTGCGCTCAGCATCAGCAAGACCAGAGAGCTAAATGTAGATTTCAGAAAGGGTAAGACAAGGGAACACAAACCAATCTTCATAGAGGGATCGGAAGTAGAGAGAGCAATTTCAGGTTCCTGGGTGTCAATATCTTTGATGCAACGTATTGATGCAGCTATGGAAAAGGCAAAACAGTGGCTGTATTTCATTGGGAGTTTGAGGAGGTTTGGTTTTCCACTAAAACTCTTAAATACTTCTCCAAATGTACCGTGGAGAGTATTCCTACTGGCTTCATCACCGTCTGGTATGGGGGTGGGGTGGTTGGGGGAGCTACTACAGAAGATCGAAAAAAAGGTGCAGATGCTTGCAAAATTAATCAGCTCCATCATGGGTACCTTAGAAGTGTGATCATTGTGTAATACAAGGTACAGCAAAACTTTGGAAAGCGATATCCATCACTAAGGACCCCCACCATCCAGGATGAGCCTTCTTCACACTGTTACCATCGGGAAGGAGGTACAGAATCACTCGGTGATTCCGGAACAGCTTCTTCCCCTCAGCCATCCGACTTCTAAATGGACATTGAACCCGTAAACACTACCTCACTACTTTTTTATTTCTGTTTTCTTTCACGCTACTTATTTTAACTGTTTAATAGTTATCTATATACTTAATATAACTTGGTTTTCTTCTCTATGTACATTTATCATGTATTTCATTGTACTGTTGCGGTAAAGTTAACAACTTTCATGACATACACCCATGATATTAAACCTGATTCTGAATAGAAAATCGAGATGTAGAGTTGCTTGTAAAATGCAATTGTATGTACACAGAGTACATAGTATATATGGCAACGTTCAATCACACATTTATGTGTGGGAGGCACGTACACCCTCTGTTCCATCTTGTCGTTTTCCAAAGAACTGTTTGTTAATTATATCTCCACACTCATCTGTGGTTCATTCTGCATTGGTTCATTCTTCCAGATTCCATGCCACATGCTTTCCGAACATTGTAACATGTATTTGGTGAAGAATGTATTTTAACAGTGAATGAGGCAGTATGGTGTCTACAAACCAATATACTGTACTTACACTTAACAATATAGTTTCTCCTCAATCTTGCAATAACACATATTATCTTAAATGTTACTTAACTGTTTTGTTCCCTGTAACTTTAAGCTGTATAATTTTGCTGACTAGTTGTAATCATTCCACCCTGCAATGAGCTAGTGCTATGCTTTGGAGATGGAATGCTAGTTCTTCCTGTTGCTATCACTTCTGCTGCTGAAGATGTAGTTACTGTTGGCTTTGCTGTAAATGTCTCCCGTTCTAGTGGTTTTCAGAAGGATTAAGTTCCTCTTCATGTGTTGGCCTGTCTCAGTCTCACCCATGTATGATGTTAGGGTATAAGCATTACTGATGATTTTAATTTGGTTCCAGGATTTACAAACTGGGTCTTCAGCCATAACTTTGCTACCATTATATCTGATTATCTCCTTCTATCTGGGCAAGCTTCCATATTTCTACCCTTGTAAAAGTCACTCTTTCAATGCTCAGCTCCGGATATCTCATTCATACTGAACTTGTTCACCTTGACTTCATGGATCTATATCTAGGAACATCAAGTCCTCAAACTTATATTGTACCCCGTTGGGGAGAACTTTGGACCCAGTGACCACAATACCATAAGTTTTCAAATTGTTATGGAAAAAGATAGAACAAAAATAAAAGGGATAGAAGATTAGCTATATGTACGTTGGAACATACAATGACGTTCGTCATTGGCATCAAATCAAATCAGCGAGGCTTGTGCTTGGCAGCCCAAAAGTGTCACTATGCCCAAAACTCATTGACACTAACTATACATCTTTGGAATGTGGGAGAAAATGGGAACACCTGGACGAAACCCATGTGGTCACAGGGAGAACATACCAACATCTTACAGATAGTGGTGAGAATTGAACATTAATCTTACAGCTGGTGCTGTAATATCATTACAGTAACTGCTCTGCTATCATGCTGCAAGAAGTACAAAGTCCTAAACTGGAACAGGGTCAACTTTGATGCCACTAGACAAGATCTGTCTGCTGTTGACAGAGTGACTCATTTAAAGGCACAGGAATATTTGGATCTGAAAAAGGTCAATTCATGCGTCCAGGACAGCAATTTCTGTTAGTGCAAAGCGTAAACATAACAAATTCAAGGAACCCTGAAATCTGAACTCTTTCAGGAAAAAAAAGGAAGCCTACATTTCATTTAGGTACCTGAATATATCAGTTCTTTGACAGACGTAATAAGTTTAAGACCAAGCTTAAGAGGAAAATCAGAAGGGCAAAATAGTGTCTGAGATGGATTTAGCAGGAAAAGAAAACTCCAAGAAGTTCTTTAGATATATTAACAGTAAAAGGGTAACTAGGGAAAGACTAGATCCTCTTAAAAGATCATCAGAGCTGGCAATATATGGAACTGCAGGGGGTGTCTGAGATTTTTAATGTCTATTTTGCTTGGACTTTCATGGTTAAATCATCTATCGTTTCAGTCCTGCCAGTTTCCCTAATTTCTCCTGTCCTACAGTCAAATAACCTACAAATTTTAACACTGTGGTTGCAAGTATTTCATATGTGGTCACTTTTTTTTTGAGAATCACACAGTCCCCCACATTCACATGGGCTGGTATTTACTGTAACTGTTTTGCTGTGTGACAAGAGCAGCAGTTGATTGTGCTCATTTAGAATGGTCACATTTTTCTCATCAGGGATGAGAAGTATTCATTCTGTGAGCTTTGTGTGTGGTATACAGGATGTCCAAGGTAAATGGGGGGGGGGGGTCCACAAAGCTTTGAAAGATGCCTCAAATTTATTCAAGACCACCTTGGACTGCCACATGTGCATATCTGAACAAATATGTTACAAATTACATCACACATGTTTGTAGATAATATATTGCTACTCCTTTTCAAAGAATTCAATTGCATACTCAACCACTTCACTGGTCTTTCAACTGTTCAACCTTCCCACTCATACTGGTGTTGCTTATGTCAAACTTGGAGACTCAACAGATGCTGATAATGCAGCATGCGTCTCTGGACTAATTGAAGGTGCTTTTGACTCTCTTCAGTCATGTTCTGGATTGATCCCTGCCATTATATATCACTTCAGAACAGAGTCAAACTCACAATCTTCATAATATTCTCCGGGGCATTTTGAGCTGATTGCAGATGAACCATATGTACCTTTCTAAAACTCTACAGGGTAATTGTGTCAGCAGCCTCACCTATCCATCTCTAACCTGCCTTGCAGTTTCAGCACATAATGTAAACGTGCTCTCTTTACAGCATACGTCATGATGTTTGATCTATTTCAACCTCCTTTCTTTCACATTCCCTTCCAGGTTTGCTTGCAACAGGCTGAATGCTGTCCTGAGACTGCTGTGCTTCAGTAATTCTACAGCAGTGTACCTTGTAGAGAAATTCTTCCGTCGATTTATAGCTCTGAAGAAAATTCGTAAGTGAATTCTTTATGGTGATTTCTAATCTGCCTCCAAGGAGTTACCTTTATTACTGACCCCTTGACAGTGTCTACAGACCACTCAACTTCCCTACTGAATGCTAGTTAGCAATCCTCTCACACTGAAATGATCAGGATTGCGAACCATGATCCAACAAATCTTTGAGTTTGTGAATTGAATGCATTGAATTTGTGGTAAACAATCAACTTGCTTTAATACTTCGAAGACCTTAATATTTTGAAGACTACCATTAAGCTTCTAGAACAATAATCAAAGGACACCAGAAATATTTAACAAATACTACAAGAAATGTACCCAATGTAGGTATTTGTTCATTGATCTAGCTGTTTATCTATCCAGAGAAACAGCATGGTAACAGGTTCTTCTAGTTCAACCTGCCTGCACCTCCCAATTACACCCATGTGGCTAATTAACCTTCTAAAAATGTGGGAGGAAACTGGAGCAGCCAGAGGAGACCCACATGAGCATGGTGAGAATGAGCAAACTCCTTACAGACAGCAGTAAAATTGCACCCGTGTCACTGGCAACGTAATAGTGCTATACAAGTCACAATGCTGCCGTGCTGCCCCCACAGCAGCAGAGAGAGCAGTTTCTGTAATTTTAACGTATTGCTCGTCACTAAGAATGCTGATCATGAAGTATTCATAACGTGACTGCAGCACTTCCAATCACAGCAGGGATATGGGTCATTATTGGAGAATATTTAAAGGTTTGAAGCACTGAGATCAGTATGAAATCAATGAGCATACAGGTACATAACATTGGTAATGAAAGGGAAGAGAACACGGTAAAACAAAATGAAACGTTGCTCCTTTTAAAGTGCGTAACTGCACTTACACTGTGATTTTAATCGAACATTGTGTCAAAAGTGCTGCAGCACCAGCAAAGGATTGCTTAATTTGCATTAGAATGCTGTTAGCTCTGTTCTTTCAGTACTGAAGAATTTATAGGGCAACGCTCAGAATTTATTTTTTAAATCTCTCAGCATTCCTGGTTCACTGTCACTATTTACAAATGCATTATAAACTTCTTTGTTCACTAAGGTGCCAGCCACCTCTCGCAAAATAGTCTTTAGTTTTGTCTGAATGCTGAGAAGCAACTTGGGAGATTTTTCTTTGATAACTTTGCTGCAAAAATACATGATGTTTTGACCTTACACAGTAACTGTCAGGAGAAGTGGAGGGGCTTGCTCCCCACGCAGAGCAGTGAAGACAGATCAGTGGTGAAGGGTGATTTTAATAATAAACTGCTAAATCACAAGTCACAGGGGGCCAGATAACAAGCAAGAACAGATACTAAACTCACAGGCAACAAAGTAACTGAAGCCTAGGAGCAACGGGTTGAGGCTGGCTGGTTCAAAGAGTGAACAAGGACTGTGATTGAGAGCTAGATTTAAATCGATGGCAGGTGATGAGTTGGAAACAAGTGGCGGGTGATTCCTGTTAGCTTGGTGGAGACCGGGGTTGCCTGCCTGTGCAGGATTGACAATAATCATTTTTCAGATTTCTTATATCAGAGACTACACTTCAAAAGTAACCTGTTGGCTGTAAGTAGATGTGCAGTAGACCGAAAGTGTGAAAGCGACCAATTAAATGCAAATTCTTTCTTGACTAATTTGCAATCTTCTTTTAGAAATGTCAATGTATTGTTTTTCACAAGAATAAATTGATCCATTGATTCCCATCAGCAGCAGAGAGCTGATCAACTTTATCCTCTGCATATATGCATTCCAAAACAGCAATGGCTGGTGGCATAGTGGCATTAGCACCAGACTTTGAGGTAAATGCTCCTGAGTTCAAATCCTGCCAGATCCTTGCATGTTTTCCAACCATGCTGGGTTCAGCATCAAGCTAGTAACTCGGCATCATCAAAAAGAACAGTCAAATGCTACAGAAAGGGCAAAAAATTATGCTGCCTAGTGCACACGCAATGTGCGGAGATTAACAATGAGACAGAGCAATGACCTGAGTACAATCTACAGGAGATGCTTTGGATATATTAATAAATTAATTCTTCATCTGCTACCAGGCTTTGCATTAGAAAATGAAATAAAACTGTTTTTCTTTTAGCGCTGAGCAAAGTCCATTCCATTTAGATTTTCTGCCTAGCAGAAGAGTACATGGGAAATGGCTACACAGCTCTGATTTACATTCCGATGGTATGTTTGATCGCAAATGTTGGAGCCCAGTTGAAAGCACACACCATAGTTTACTTCAGAAGTGGGTGGGGACAAGCTGGGAGTAATTAACGTTCTCATTTATACTTCAGGCTTGAATGACCATTTGTTTGTATGTCGTATTTTGCCATGTAAATTAGGTGAATAATGAACTACTTAGGGAGCACTTAAGGAAAATTATTTCAATTTTAAGAAAATCAGCAAAATAGTAGGTTTGCTTTGGGCAGAAAACAGAAGCAGAACAGCAGAACATATTTTAAATACATAGGTATTTAAAATGCCTTTGGTGAAGACATACTGGCAGCCTAAGTGCCCATTCCAAAGGCAGAAGATGGCAGTATGTTATGGGACTGGAACTTGGGACATGAGATTGCCTTTGGTTCTAATATAGGAACACTAATTGTGTTAAGAACCTAAATAAGTAATGCCCCATAATTAGTGGCATTCCATGCCAAAATACAGTAAATCCCCTCATAAATAAGTACGACCAAGTTTGGAATCTCTTCATGAATGGCTATTCTTTGCTAGGAACTTTCTTACTCAGTTCCTTTTCTCCCAGCTGGATTGAAATTGGAATAGGTTTATTATTGTTGCATGTACTGAGATACAGTGAAAACTAGTCTTGTTTACTCTTCATACTGATCAAACCATTGAGGAAAAGTGAGGTATAAAAGTGAAATGAAGTGTAACCACTACAGAAAAAGTGCAGTGCAGATGAACAATGAGGTGCAAGATCATAATGAAGTGAGGTCAAGAGTCCATCTTTATTGTGCCAGCTATTCATTAGTCTTATAACAGTGGGGTAGAAGCTGTCCAATTTTTAGTGTGCTAAATGTTGCTGCATGAAATACTAGTGCTATTCAGCTTCATTACATAAAAGTGTGAAATTGGCCAGAACGTCCTTTGAATAGCTTCAAGGTAGTTTACACCCTGAAATGTGCTACAACAGGATTTATGTATTTCCTAATGAAACCACACTCATTTTGGCACAGCTTGCAACTATTTGTTGCACAATGGTCTGAACAGAATATCACCTATAAAGGTGTACTTCCTATGACATAATCTCATGAATGACTTGATCATCGCCGAGTGATCAGCCTATGATTGCCCATATTTTTTTAAAGGATTATAATGAGCATCCATGGAGTAAGAACCCTCTATCAAACAGCCAAGTGATTAAAAGTGCCTTCCAACAGAAAAATCAATCATGAGATCATGGCAGGTGTGGATCACATTCTATATCTTAGAAACCACCTCAATGTGACAGCATCATCTTCAGCAAGTCTATACAGCTTTTGGTCAGCTGAGGAAAGGAGTGCTTGAATATCAGGATCTTCAACTCCTGGTTTTATCAGGTAGCAGTGATCACTGTCCTTGAACTCCATTCAGCTGGCACCTTGGAGTACTGGACAGCAAGCACAAATGCGCCTTCTTGAAAGCTCTCCAAGCCATTGGCAGGATATCAAAATCCTCTCCTAGCCTACCCCCCAAAATTGAGGCTCTAATAATACTCTTATCAATTGATCATGCTTTTTGAATGTCCAATCCTTGCCATCTGAAACAAATACTCTGTTCTGAGTTTTGTCACAGGAAGAGATTACCTGGAAGACAGATGAAAAGGATCTCAAAACTCACATGGAAAAAGTGCAACATCTCGTAGATCCCTGCCCATGACTGTTCACGGTGGAGAAAGAAAATTGAGAACATGCATTGGGACATTTGGAGGTACCAAGGGGTGTACCATCCAATAAAGTGCCCATACACCAGTCCCACCAAACACTTCCCAGCTGAACTGTTACACGATCTGTAAGTCCCACATTGATTTCAACAGTTAGCTCAGAATCCATTAGTACTGATAACAGGTAAAAAGCGAGATAAGATCTTGCAACATGAATTTAGATCCCATGTTAAAGAGAGGATCTCTAAGTATGTATTCCCTGGATTACTTCCAGAGGTGAGCATAGGAATAGAGAAAGAAATACTGTATAACCAAAGCAATAGTGAAGGCAGGAGGGCTTTATGTTTCTGGATCATTGAGACTGTTTCCAAGGGAGTGGACCTCTATACTTTCTTGGAAAGCCTTTATTTTATTTTTAATTTAATTTATTTACTTACAGATACAGCACGGAACTGGTCCAATGAGCCACTCCATGAAGCAACACCCCTATTTAACGCTCACCTAATCAGAGGACAACTTATAATGACCAATTATCCTATTAACTAAATGTGGAATGTGTTCATGGGGAGGACATACAGTACAAGCTCCTTGCAGATGACATCATAATTGAACTCCAAAGTCTGACACTCTGAGCTACAACAGCGTCACGCTAACTACTACACTACCATGGTGCCCCCCAAAGTCAGAGAGCACTATAATACAGAAATAGGCCCTTTGGCCCATCTAGTTCATGCAGAATTATGATGTCATCTCAAATGTCCTCTTTCTTTAAGAATCGTGGTTTCCCTTCTGTCGTCATCAATGATGCCCTCACCTGCATCTCCTCCATTTCCCGCACTTCGGCCCTCACCCTCCCATCACCACAACAGGGACCGCGTTCCCTTTGTCCTCACCTACCACCCCACCAGCCTCTGGATCCAGCATATTATCCTCCGCAACTTCTGCTACCACCACTAAGCACATCTTTCCCTCTCTACCCCCTCTCCTTTTACCAGGGATCGTTCCCTCCGCGACTGCCTGGTCAACATGTCCCTCCCCACAGATCTTCCACCTGGTACTTATCCCTGCAAGCTTAAGTGTCCCTATCCCTCCTCTCTTACCACCATTCAAGGCCCCAAACAGTCCTTGCAGGTGAGGCAACACTTCACTTGTGAGTCTGTTGGGGTCATCTATTGCATCTGGTGCTCCCGGTGCAGCCTCCTCTACATCGGCGAGACCCGACGCAGATTGGGGGACCGCTTCGTCGAGCACCTCCGCTCCGTCCGCCACAACAGACAGGATCTCCCAGTTGCCACCCACTTCAACTCTGCTTCACGTTTCCATTCGAATATGCCCATACATGGCCTCCTCTACTGCCATGATGAGGCCAAACTCAGGTTGGAGGAGCAACACCTCACATACCGTCTGGGTAGTCTCCAGCCCCTTGGTATGAACATCAAATTCTCCAGCTTCTGGTAATTCCCTCCCTCTCCCTTCCCCCATCCCATTTTCACTCTGCCTCTTCTTCCAGTTGTCTATCACCTCTCTCATGATTCTGCCTTCTTCTAATATACATAGTGCTTTCCCCTTACATTCCTTCTTCACCTCTCCTGCCTATCCCCTCCCCCACCCCTTGATCTGATTGGTTTTTCACCTGGCACCTTCCATCCTCCCCCACCTTCTTTATAGGGCTCCTGCCTCCTTATTCAGCCCTGACGAAGGGTCTCAGCATGAAACGTTGACTGCTCATTTCAACCGATGCTGCCCGCCCTGCTGATTTCGTCCAGCTTGTTTGTACGTGTTGATTTGACCACAGCATCTGCAGTGTACTTTGTGTTTACCAGTGACATTGTGGCCAACTCTGAGGCTCAGCAGGATAATATAAAGTCAGGTAGAATGGTAGACTCGAGAGTTAGGGAGACAGGCAGAAGATACGGTGGCCGTGAAAGAGAAGACAGGGTGGCATGTTGCCTCCCAGGTGCAGGATCCAGGATATCGCAGAATGGCTGCAGAAGATTCTGAAGAGGAAGAATATGCAGCCAGAGATCACGGTGCACATTGACACCAATGACTACCAGCACAACAGGTCCACAGCAAGTGCCATCTCATTTGCTCTTCACTCAACTCTGGAACATGCTGGACGGCAAAGACACGTACATCAGGATGCTCTTTATCAACTACAGCTTGGCATTCAATACCACCATTCTCTCAGAACTAACTGATAAGCTTCAATACCTTAGCCTCAATACCTCCTTGTGCAATAGGATCCTTGATTTCCTCACTTGCGGACTCCAGTCAGTTCGGTTTGGCAACAAAATCTCCTCCACAATCTCCATCAGCATGGGTGCACCACAGGCTGTGTGCTTAGCCCCCTGCTCTACTCACTTTACACTTGCACTGCCAGTGTTAAGCAAGTAGAGCAGAGGGTTAACCACGGCCTTGTGACTAAGCACAACTCCAATACCATATAGAGGTTTGCCATTGACACCACTGTCATAGACTGAATCAAAGGCTGATGAATCAGTACTTAGGAGGGAGATTGAAAATCTTGCTGAGTGTTACAAGAGGCTCTAACTCAGTGTCAGCAAGACCAAGGAGCTGATTATTGATGTCAGGAGAAGGAAAACAGAAATCCATGAGCAGGTTCTCATCAGGGAATCAGGGGTAGAAAGAGTCAGCAACTTTACATTCCTTGGTATTATCATTTAAGAGGACCTGCCCTGGGCCCAGCATGTAAGTTCAATTACAAAGAAAGAACAACAGCATCTCTACTTCCTTAGGAGTTTGCAAGGATTTGGCATGATGTCCAAAACTTTGACAGACTTCCACAGATGTGTAATGGAGAGTATATTGACTTGTATGGAAACACTAATACCTTTGAACAGAAAATCAAACAAAAAGAAAGGGATACGACCCAGTCCATCATGGTAAAGCACTCCCCTCCATTGAATACACCTACCCAGAGTGTTTTTGCAGGAAAGCAGCACCCATCATCTGGGACCCCTACCACCCAGATCATGTCTTCTCACTGCTGCATCAGGAATAAAGTACAGGAACCTTCAGGACTCACATAACCAGCTTCAGGAAGAGTTATCACCCATCAACCATCAAGCTCTTGAATCAGAGGGGATATCTTCATTCAACTCCACTTGCACCATCGCTGAAACATTCCTTTGGATTCACTTTCAATGACATTTTATCTGATGTTCTCAACATATATTGTTTTTTAATTATTATTATTATTATTATTATTATTATTATTATTATTATTATTATTATGTATTTATTTTTATTTTTTTCTTTGCTCTAGCTGGTAAAACCTAAGGCACAGGCATAGCCAAGCACACTCATTTCTCAATCACTAGGAACTTTTAGACTTCTCTAGTGGTGTTTAAGTATTGTGGGTTTCTGAAGATTTACACAGGTATTGCTGTTGAGTTTAAAACTATTGTGTGGTGACTTAGGGATGATACCATAGTCTTTCAATTTCCTCTGTTAATTCAACATGTTTCTGGTGTTTTTCACTTATTGATTTATTTATGCTATGTATGTTTGGAATTGGTGTATCTTTTAAGTAAGTTGTCTTGGTTCTTTATCCTGTGATAGTATATCTGGATGCTTATTATTGATTTTCCTATCAGTAATAATGGACCAGTCATAATAAAATGTGTAGGACTTTAACCCTAAAACTGGATCAGCCTTGTATTTATAGTAAGCTATGGTGTCTTTTATGATTTTGTATCTTAAAGCAAGGTTTTGGTAAATGATGTTTGCCACTTGATTGTGGCTGTGTAAGTAATCAGATTGAGTTAAACTGATGCAGGATCCTGTATTGTGCTGGGTTCTTTCTGGTTTCTCTTGACATTTCCTGCATTTATCATCTTGAATTTGTTGGTCTTTTGTTATATATTTTTGAGATATTTTTGTACTAACCGACTAGTCCTGTATAGCTACAAGGAACACTTTCATTTCTGGGAAGGGGTCTCCAACTTGAGCCAGGCATTCAACACTTCCTTTTCAGAACCTAGTCTGCTTAGATTGTGGAAATGTCTTCCACGTAAGGTCATGCTCTTCCATTGGTTAAATTTTTTCTTCAGTAGTGATAATTTCTTCATTTTTCTGGGTTGTGTTTCCATTTACGTTTAGTGGTGTGTACTACTTTTAAGAATTGCATATGCTCACTTGGAGGGCTGTTCTAGCTGATGAAAATGTATCCTTAGAAATCTTCATTGATTGTTGTGTAAATTTTTTATGTCTGTTATTCCTCTTCTTCTGCCCTAGGTAGAGTTAATCTAAGTGTGTTCAAATGTACATAGTGTTTTCTAAAATTTGTCATGTCATTTCTTATTTTTCTTTGTAAATTTTCCAGATAGGTTTTGGACCAAGATATTTTGCCAAAGTAATATGTTTATTTGGGTATAGAGGAAGTGTTTATTGCCTTTGTTATTTTTTTTACTATTGAGCTTTGTTTGGCAGATTTTCGTAAGCCTTGAAGTAAATTCTGTCTAGAAGTTTTCCCTTCATCGCAGTATGATCTATTATCTTTGCTTTTTATAATTATTATTTTTATTTATTCCTTCTTTTTGTATTTGCGCACTTTACTGCATGTCTTTTGTACACTGATTGTACACACAGTTGATGCAGTCTTTCATTGATTCCATTATGGTTATTGGAATTATTGAGCATGCCTACAAGAGAATGAATCACAGGGCTGTATGTGGTGACGTATATGCACTTCAATAATAAATTTACTTTGGACTTTGACAAAGGTAGAAAGGGTGAAGTGATCCTACGCAGTGAGTATAAGGAGTTAGGAAAAAGACTGAAGAACAAGACTTCCAAGGTAGTAATCTCCGGATTACTCCCCGTGCCATATGTTAGTCAGAGCAGGAATAGGATGATGGTACAGATGGTACGGCTGAGGAAATGGTTCAGGGGACAGAATTTCAGAATTCTGGATCATAATTTAAGGTGGGGGTTATATGGGAGGCAGGGGTTGAGGGTCAGCACAACATTGTGGGCCGAAGGGCCTGTAATGTGCTGTACTATTCTATGTTCTATAATGATCTTTCCTAGGGAAGGTATGACCTATACAAAAAGAAAGGGTTGCAATTGAATCCAAGTGGCACCAATATCTTTGTGGGCAGGTTTGCTAGTGCTTTTGGAGAGGGTTTAAATCAAGTTGGCAGGCGGATGGAAACCAGAGTAATGGAGCAGTTAGTGTACAAATCAATACAGTGTGTAGTGAGACTATGAGGATGGACAAGCAGATGATAGAGCAAAATTGGAGTGTGTGGGACGAGGTGAAATGTAACATGGGGGCAAAATTGAAAAGCATGATAAATACAGGACTGAAGGTGTTATATTTGAATGCATGCAATAGATGTGATAAGGCAGATGATCTTGTAGTGCAGTTAGAATTTGGCATGTATGATGTTGTGGGCATCACTGCGACATGGCTCAGAGAAGATCATAGTTGGAAGCCTCACATTCAAGGATTCACTGTCTTGTTCAAAGGATAGGTAGGTAGGCAGAGGGGATGGGGTGACTCTGTTGGTAAAAAACTGAAATCAAATCCTTAGGATCAAAAGATGTAGAATTGTTGTGGGTAGAGTTAAGAAACTGTGATGGGAGGTCCCCAAACAGTAGCCACAATGTTAGATATAAATATCAACTGGAAATAGTAAATCATGTAATAAGGGCAAAGTTATGCTCGTCATGGGGGATTTCAACATGTAGATAGATTGGGAAAATCAGGTTGGTACTGGATCCCAAAGAAGGGAACGTATTGAATGCCTAAGGGATAGCTTTTTAGAACAGCTTGTGATTGAGCCACCTAGGGGAAAGGCAATTCAGGATGAGGTATTTCATTAGGGAGCTTAACCAGATTTCATTAGGGAGCTTAAGGTAAAGGAACCTTTAGGAACCAGTGATAATAGAAATCACCCTGCAGTTTGAGGGAGAAGATAAATTCAGATGTATCAGTTTAATGGTGGATTAAAATGAATTACTGAGGCATGACAGAGGAGCTGGCCAAAATTAATTGGAAAGGGACTCAATCAGGGATGATGGCAGAACAGCATTGGCTGGAGTTTCTGGGAGACAATTTGGAAGGTACAATATAGATACATGTCAAAGATGATGAAGTATTCTAAAGGGAGGATGAGGCAACTGTGGGTGAGAAGTGAAGTCAAAGACAGCTCAAAAGCAAAAAAAGGGGCATATAATATAGCAAAACTTAGAAGAAGGGAGAGGATTGGGAAGCTTTTAAAAACCAATAGAAAGATACGAAAAAAAATAAAAAGAGGAAAGATGGAATATGAAGGTAAGCTAGCCAAACATAATGAAGAGGATACCAAAAGATTTTTCAGATATATAAAGAGTAGAAGAGAGGCAAGAGTGGATACTGGACCACTGGAAAATGATCGTGGAGAGGTAGTAATAGGTGGCAAAGAAATGGTAGGCAAACTTAATAAGTATTTTGCATCAGTGGGGAGGACACTAGCAATATGCCAGAAATTCAAGACTGTCAGGGGCAGAAGTGAATGTAGTTGCTGTTACTAGAGAGAAGGTGCTTGGGAAGATGAAAAGTCTGAAGGTAAATAAGTTACCTGGGCCAGATGGACTACTCCCCAGAATTCTGAAAGAGGTAGCTGAAGAGATGGAGAAGGCCTTAGTAATGATCTTTCATGAATCATTAGAATCTGGAATTGTTCCAGAGGACTGGAAAATTGTAAATGTCATTCCATTCTTTAAGAAGGGAGGGAGGAAGAAGAAAGGAAATCATAGGCCAGTCACCCTGACTTTAGTAGTCGGAAAGAAGTTGGAGTCCATTATTAAGGATGAACTTTCAGGACATCTGGAAGCACATGATAAAGAAGGTTTACTTGAGTGAAGAGCTTTTCCCGATAAATCTGTTGTAACTTTTTGAGGAAATAGCAGACATAATAGACAAAGGAGAGTGAGTGGATGACATTTACTTGGATTGTCAGAAAGCTTTTGACAATGTGGCACGCATGAAGCAGTTTAACAATATAAGAGCCCATGGTATTACAGGAAAGATACTGGCATGGACAGAAGATTGGCTGATTGGCAGGAAGCAACAAGTTAGAATAATGGGGGCCTATTCTGGTTGGCTGCCAGTGGCAAGTGATGTTCCACAGGGGTCGGTATTGTGACTGTTTCTTTTGACGTAATATGTCAATGATTTGGATAACAGAATTGTGGACAATTTGCAGACAATATAAAGATAGATGGAGGGGTGGGTAGTGTTGAGGAAACAGGGTGTCTGCAGAAGGACTTGGACAGCTTGGCAGAATAGGCAAGTAAGTGGAAGATAGAATATAGTGTAGGGAAGTGTATGACCATGTACTTTGGTAGAAGGAATAAAGGTGCTGACTATTTTCTAAATGGGGAGAAAATTAAAAATATCGCAGGGGCAAAAAGATTTGGGAGTCCTTCTCTAGGATTCCCTAAAGGTTAATTTGCAAGTTGAGTCAGTGTTAAGGATGGCAAATGCTGCGTTAGCATTCATTTCAAGAGGACTGGAACATAAGAGCAAAGATGTGGATGCTGAGGCTTTTTAAGACGTTTCTCAGATTGCACTTGGGATAATGTGAGCAGTTGTTAACTCCTTATCTAAGGAAAGATGTGCTGGCATTGGAGAGGGTCTAGGAGATGTGCATGAGGATGATTTCAGGATTGCAAGGGTTAACACATGAGGAGTGTTTGATGGATCTGGCCCTGTACTCAATGGCGTTTAGAAGAATGAAGGTGGATCTCATTGAAACCTATTGATTATTGAAAGGCTTAGAAATTGAGGATGTGGAGAGGATGTTTCCTATAATGGATGAGTCTAGGACCAGAGTGCACAGCCTTAGAATAGAAGACACAAAATACTCTGCAGATGTTGGGGTCAAGGATGTCCATTCAGAACAGATATGGGATTGTTTTTTTTTTAGCCAGAGGATGGTTAATCTGTGGAATTCATTGATACAGATGGCTATGGAGGCCAAGTCACTGAGTATATATAAAACAGAGGTTGATACATTCTTGGTTAGTTAGGACGTCGAAAGTTATGGGGAGAATGCAAGAGATTGGGGCTGAAAGGGATAATATATCAGCCACATTGGAAAATGGAGCAGACGATGGGCTGAGTGGCCTAATTCTGCTCCTATGTCTTATGGACTTATGGTATTATGTAGGTGAAGTCTTAAAAAATACTTCTCCCTGTATTCATTGAGAAGGACATTGTATTTGGAGAGTTTAGGGAAGACCATAAAACAAGAAGACCATATGACATAGGAGAAGAATTAGGCCATTCAGCCCATCAAGTCTGCTCCAACATTCCATCATGGATGGTCCTGTATCCTGGTCCTGGATACACCTGCCTTCTTGCCACATCTTTTGATGCTCTGACCGATCAGGAAGTGATCAACTTCCACCTTAAATATACCCATGGACTTGGCCTCCACCACAGTCTGCAGCAAAGCATTCCACATATTCACTACTCTTTGGCTAAAAAAAAATTCCTTCTTACCTCTGTTCTGAAAGGTCACCCCTCAATTTTGAGGCTGTGCCCTCTAGTTCTGGATACCCCCACCAGAGGAAACATCCTCTCCACATCCACCCTATCTAGTCCTTTCAATTTTAGATGTTTTTCAATGAGATCCCCCACATTCTTCTAAATTTCAGTGAGTACAATCACGAAGCTGCCTATGTACATACATCTACTGATGCCTCCTGACACCTCTTCAGTGATGTTCCTGGAATCATCGGGTGTTTCGGGTCTTTCAACATCATACACCCTCCTCCAGGTGACCCAGCCGGGGCTGATCAGACCCCAGCTTGTGTCCAGATGGCTCCCCTCTTTTGAGCCACAGCCATCTTGAGGCCCTCTCTGCGGCATCGGTGGTACTGCGGATGGCTCTCCTCTTCCTCTCTCCCTCGATGCCCAAATTGCTGAAGGCTCTGGCTAAGGAATGGGCTGCGAATTCCCTACAACCAACCTCCACTGGGAGACACCTCGCTCTCCATCCAGCCTGCTGGCAGTTGCTGACCAGTCCTGCATACTTGGAGAGCTTCCTTTCAAAGGCCTCTTCCAAGTGATCTTCCCATGTGATGCTGAGGCTTTATGAGGCACTGATGAGCCCTCACCTTGAGTATTGCAAATAATTCTGGGCTCCGCCTCTAAGAAAAGATGTGCTGGCACTGGAGAGGGTTCAGAGGAGGTTCACAAGGATAATGCTGAGAAAGAAAGGGTTATCTCTCAAGGAATGTTTGATAGCTCTGGGTCTGTACTCACTGGTATTTAAAAGGATGGGGGGGATGTCCTTGAAACCTTTCAGATGTTGAAACGTCCAGACAGAATAGATGTGGAAAGGATGTTCCCACAGTTGGATAGTTTCGGACAACAGGGCACAGCCTCAGGATAGAGGGGCATTCCTTTAAAACAGAGATGCAGAGAAATTTCTTAAGCCAAAGGGTTGTGGATTTGTAGAATTTATTACAATAGGCAGATGTGGAGGCCAGGTTATTAGGTGTATTTAAGGCAGAGCTTAATAGGTTCTTGATTGGATATCATTCAAAGATTATGGGGAGAAAGCCGGGTGGTGAGACTGAAGAGGGAGAAAAAAGGATCAGCCAAGATTAAATGGTGGAGCAGAATTGATGGGCCAAATGGCCTAATTCTACTCCTATGATCTTATCAGAAATCATTCCACTTACTTCACTGGTATATTCCCTGACCTCAACTCAGGTAAGGATAGGCCTCTTAACACACCTTCCTGGTCACATGGTTTAGGATATATGTGCACCACTGACATTTTAAAGTAGTAACACTGAACAAACTTTTGAAGCTAAATATACGGTATATATGAATTTAGGTTTACAGCAGCCTCAATGTGCAAACAAGCAATAGATATGGAGCACTGTATCACAGAGTATCACTCAAAAATGCCAGTCACTGACAGCAATCAATCTTTCATCTCTAAAGTACAATGTTGTGAATAAAAATGTATACTGCATTGTATGTATGTATTTTGGATGAGGCAGTAAACTGGGGACGTATTTTGAACATGGGTTGGGATGTTATGTTCATATTGGTGAGGCATAATATGGAGCATTGTGTTTAGTTCTAGTCACCAAACTACAGGAAGGATAAAAATAATTTTAAAAGAGTACTAAGAAAATTGACAAGGATGTTGTTTTAATTTTAGGACCTGAACTATAAGGAAATGTTGACTAGGTTGTGACTTTATTCCCTGGTGTGTAGGAAAATGAGAGGAGATTTGCTAGAGGTATACAAAATTATGAGGTATATCGATAGAGTAAAAGCAAGCAAGATTTTTTCACCGAGTAACACATACATCAACCCCAGTTCTGATAAAGGGTATCAGCCTGAAATGTCAACAGTTTATTCCTTTCCATAGATGCTGCCTGACCTGCTGAGTTCCTCCAGTATTTTTTATGTGCTACTCTGGATTTCTAGCATCTGCAGAACCTCTTGTGTTTCTCCACTGAAGGTGAGACTAAAATTAGAGGTCATGAGTCAAAGTTGAAGGTGAAATTAAAGGGAACATGAGGGGTAGTTTCTTCATTCAGAGGATAATGGGAGTGTGAGGTGAGCTGCCAGTGGAAGTGGTGAATGCAGGCTCAGTTTCAATATTTAAGAGAAGTTTGGATAAGTTCACAGATATGACAGGTGTGGAGGGCTCTGGTCTGGTCTTGATAGGACTAGGTAGAATAATAGCTTGCCAGAGACTAGATGGGCCAAAGAGCCTCTTTCTGTGTTGTAGTATTCTGTGACCCTATGCTCAGAAAATCATTTCACTATTTCAAAAAAGAGCAAGGAAGATATCCTTGGATCCCTTGCCAATATTTGTCCCTCGATGCCTCTAGCAAAGATCATCTGGTTATCGTTACACTGCCATTTGCGAGTCCTTACCGTATGCAAAGAAGTAGCTTCATTTACTTTGTTAGACAGTGTCAGCATTTAAAGAGCATTTCAATGTTTGTAGAACACATTGAATTAGCACTTCCCTTATAATCCTCAGAAAAGAGAGAAAATGTATTAAAAAGGCAAGAGTTTGACCCTCGTATCATCAGCATTTTTCAACACTTTGTTGTATTTTCCAATCTTTTTTCTTTAATTATTTGCCCGTTCTAACGTCTTGTAATACCTACAAAACAAATCCAACTTTATGTAAGCCATGGAAAGGATACAAAAGCATAGGTAACGGGAATCCATGGGCAATCAATTTCATAGAAAAGAAAAATCCAAGATACACAAATTCATAGTTTAAAGTAATCCACAAGGTATGAACATCCATAGAATAGATATTAAAATCTGTAGGATATGGAGATGAATATGATACAGATACTTCAGGTAGAGTTCATTCCGTAGGGTGCAGAATTCCATAAAAAAGTGAATGTGAACGTGCATAGAAACCATGGAAGTTGATGACTGAGAGGACTAAAACGGCACTTTAAGGCTCTGGGCTCCTTGTCCATGAAGTGGAAGCAGACGTGTAGCCTCTGAGCCTGGTAGTCCACCATGCAACTGAACCTAATCACCAGCCACCAAGATCAGGTGCCTCCAAATGCATATCATCATAAGTTACCATGCGTTACGTGTATTGTGCTTTACAGCCTGGTTTGGAGAAACATCTCGTTTCTATATATATTATATGGTTGTGCATGTTTTATATATATATATATATATACATACGGTTATATTGTTAAATGACAACAACAAACTTGACTTGACTTGAAATTCCTTTTGTGAAGCAGTCTTCCATTAGATTGATCGATCCTTGGATACGCAAAGGAAGGAATGATGCAAAGCCATTAAGCCAGTTGCAATGTAAGTGTGAGTAAAAGTGTTCAAAGATTCAACAGTCCTAGTTAGATTGGCTAGTTTGAGTTTTAATGGAGTACAGATGATTGGAGGTGATCAATTTAGAGAAGTTGACGGGTAGAGAGATGAAGTTATGTCCAAGACAATGACACATCAGTTTATAATGAGAACTGTGTCTTTCATGGGTGAAGGTTGGAAATAGTTAAAGTGACATAACTGACACAATCTGGAACCTTCTCCACCAAAACTGTTGAGACAGAGTGCCTGTTAGAAATATAAGAATTGGGATTGATAGATAAGCAAGGGCATTAAAGGTTACAGAACCAAATGGAATCAACATATGGATCAGCCATAATATAATTGAATAGTGGACAGGCTGAAAAGCTGAGAGGCCTACAATGCTCTTACATTCCTCTCTAATATACTTGTGTGTCTTAATCTATGCTGCTCAGGGAGCCGATTTATTCCATCTCCACATAAATTCACAAATTTATGTGCAGTTGTGTCTCCCACACTTGTGGAACGAAGTGTGTATCTATAGGTTCTCACTTATTAGTCTTGCTATGTATTTCTTTGTCTTCAAAGCAAGGACATTCAGTACCCAAAGGGTTACTTAGTAACTGGTTCTAATTATATTCACAACTCATTCCAGTTTTATGAAAACATACTGGGTTTGACCATGAGTCAAGCTCATTCATAATCCTCATAAAAGTGGTCACCCCAGTGCCATTGACTCTAAAGATAAAATTTATAACACTGTCTCGGTGAAAAAGGACTACAGATATTTTGTGCTTAGATGATTAATCCCACTTTCACCATTCTCCACATTACCAAAAAAGAAAAGAAAACAGAAGTTGAAATTCATTGAACTCTACATTACTTTCCCACTGTCATTCTAGGAGTCAGACTTTTTGATGCTTGTAGTTTGAAATTGTCCATTTTATCACACCCCCAGCTAAATGGATGCTTGAGTGCTAATTCAATCTGTCTATTTGTAAAATCCAACTATTAAGAATCACATCAAAATAATTTCATAGTCATTAAAAGTTAATGTACCAGTGGCCGGGGTTCAATTCCCCACTGCTGCCTGTAAGGTTATACATTCTCCCTGTGACTGTGTGGATTTCCTCCAGGTGCTCCGGTTTCCTCACACAGTTCAAAGATGTACCAGTCGGTAGGATAACAGATCATTGTAAATTGTCCCACGATTAGACTAGGATTAAACTGGGGAATTGCTGGATGGCATGTCTCGAAGGGCCAGAAGGGCCTATTCCGCACTGTATCTCAATAAGTAAGTAAACAAACAAAATATCACCCCTCACTTTAGAACATTTCAAAACTCCTTACCACTACTGAATTGCCATTAGTATTGTGTTGCAAGAAGCGCCAAAACTGATTTGCTCAGAATGAGGCCTTAGAAAATGGATAATGCTGAAACAGCTATTTTGGTAATGCTGATCAAGTGTTTCTAGAGCTTTCTAAATGACGGCCAAGACATTGGGAAGTGTTACAACCTCCCCGCCTCTTCTCTTTAAAGGGCACTATGGAATCTTTAACTGCCCATATTGGAAGCCAGGAAAAGCCTTAGGTTAAAATCCCATTCTAAAGGTAACACCTTCAACAACGCAAGATGCACCAAAAAGTGCAAATGGCTTCTCAGTCTGGATTATAAACTCAGCATAATAGGATGTGTGATAAATCAGTCAAATTTATCATGCACCCTATTGGTTTTATGGCACTAATAATATGTTGACATAGCAGGTTTTGCTGTGGCTGTTAGACATGTATCTAAACGATAAACTTTCGTAAATCTTAATTAATTTTTGAAAATAAAAAAATTTTGTTTTTGTCTCAGACTCAGTCACAATGTTATTAAAAGCTGCTGGGGTGGAAGCAGTGTACTTGGCCGGGAAATGAAGGGATATGTTGAGAAAGCAGGAGATTGGGCTGAGGTGAAAAATGAATCAGCCATGATAAACTGGCAGAGCAGACTCAATGGGTCAGGTGACATAATTCTGTTCCTATATCAAGTCAAGTCAAGTGAAGTTTATTGCCATTTAACTACATACATGTATATAACTTATAACCATATAATGCATATAGAAATGAAACAACATTTCTTCATCTTATGGTCTGTTGAACTATGTCTTGGCTTCCAATGCCGTTGGTGACCAATTAGGCCCCTGCTGATCTGGCAGCAGGAAAGATCCTGCCAGCACTGGTTTTATCAAGTGATTGATTCAGCAGGATGGTTACCCAATGGGATTTTTTTTCCCATCAGATGCTTGCTTCCCTTGAACAGAATCAGAATCTGGTTTAATATAAAAATACAATTTGCAGTAAGAAAAAATTTATACAAATAAGTAATGCAAAAAGAGAGCAAAAATAGTGAGGTAATGTACATGAGTTCATTATTCATTCAGAAATCTGATGACAGTGGGGAAGAAACTTTCATAAATGTTGGGGGTGTGTGTGTGTCCTCAGCTCCTGTACCTCTTCCTTGATGGTATCGATGAGAAGAGGGCATGTCCTGGGTGATGGGGGTTCTTAATGATGACTGCAGCCTTTCTGAAGCATCAAAAATTCAAGGACGTCACTCCTGCCATGCAAGAATCCAGCTCCAAATGCAACCGCGATCATTAGAAAGCTACTGAATGAAATTCCTCTCAGAGTTCAGGGGAACAAGACAAATGCCAGATAGTGTGGAAAGAGAACTGGACTTTCCAGGTCAGGTTGCCCTCCCTAGCTCAAATCTCCAGAACAGGATTTGATCTCAATATTTCTTGACTCAGAATTTAAACTCGGGAGTGCTACCATTCCAGTTACATTTATATACAACATGCGCAGAAGCAAGGAACTAAACAAATATACTCTTAAAGTGTGACATAAGCTGAAGTGTACTTTGTTGTGATATTCAGCTGGTGCTAAAGAATCACATTCTTAAAGGCCATTACATCTGCCAAATGTTTCAACTCTCCAAACACTTAAGGATGTAAGCCAAATTGAAAAAAACATGGTTGTTAAAATGGATGAAACAAAACCCTAACACATATGTGCTGTAACAACAAAGAACAGGCTGTTTCTCTAGTTTTACTTATCCTAGTCTAATTCCTCAGGAAACGAACACAGCAGGATTCCAGACTGTGTCTTAGGTGTCTTGCCAGCGTAAAACAGCATGAAACTAGATGGAGAATTTTCACCCTTTCAGAAGGCCCCCTATCATTAAAGGAGGGCTTGCTCATAGCTGAGAAAGCTGTTGGTAGTAAAGATAAAACTACCTGAGCCCTTCTTTCTCTTTCAGTGTTAGAAAAGTACTAAAACCAGAACAATGTTCATCTCTGGTTGATACCTTTTTCCCTTTCTCTACTGAGCCACTACCTGTAGCAGTTAAAACTCAAAATGAAATTGTGTAACTTTAGGTGTCACTTTGTTGGCACACAGTTAAAACTAGAAATGTATGTCAGTTTGAAATAAAATCCGATGTGGAATGTATAAAATCAGACCAACTAATTTTGGTATGAGGGTTAAATTAATGTGGATTTAACTTCCTTCTAAAGTAGTGATGAAGACAAAAGGTAACATGTCTGGCAAAATCCAGTTCTTAGATCATCAATGAATTGCAGAGAAGGTGAACTGTGAATAAAGAACATATTCTTAAACAAAAAGAATAAGGTATTTTTATTGTGCAGTGAGACTGCCTCAGTAACAAATGGTACCAATACTATAACGCTTTGCGAGTAATTAACTCCAAAAGGAGGAGATTGGAACATGGGGTTTGCACCCTGATCGATAAAAACGCAGACCTATGGAAACACCAACAGAAGTTCCAAAGGGAGAGGAAGGATCTTCACTTTGAAGACATAGAAGATGGGCTACTCCTGGGGACAACTTGAAAGAACGGCCCAGGATAGAGGGTTCTGGTGAGCCACTGCCGGAAGCCTATGCCGTAGTAGGAGAGATGGCCTGAGAGAAGTAAGTAGGTTTGAGGTAATTGAAAGAACAATGAAAGTCAAGTTGCAGTCTGTGAGGAGGTCTGGTCTCCCCGTTAAAAGAAAAATATCTAAAAAGTGGAGAAGGAGCAAAGCTGACTCACAAGTGTAGTAGAGGAAATGATAAATCAAATGCATTGAGGAAGGTGATACTCTTTTAGTTAGCAGCTGCTCTGCTAGAGGTATTTAAAACAAAGAAGTGTTTCATGATATTGACATGGAAAGGATGATTCCAATTGTGAGGAACAGCAGAACTGGAGGCCCTGCATTTCAAATCATTGCTAATAAACCTAATGAAGAATTCAGGAGAGGCCGATTAACCCACAGTAGGTGCGATACCACTTTAAGGGAAAGTTGGAGGGGAAAGACCTCTAGGTGGGTGAACTGTAGATAGCTGCACATCCTGCTTTAGTTCTGATAGTTCTAACCAAGCTGTACTGGACAGAAGTTAGCTGCAATGGTCGCTGGTCAGGCAATAATACAAGACTGAAATTGAAAAACTTAAAATGGCTCATTTGAATTTCAGTTCTTTTTTTGAGCAATTATGTAGTATTGTACTATTATACAAATTTCTAATAATTATTACATCATTACTTGCTTTTTTATCATTCTGGTGATGTGTGCACAGCCAGAAGGGCCTTCATTTATACATACCCCTAAATGCCCATGAGAATATGATGATGAGCCATCTATCACACATTTATCATTTCATGTGTCAGCTGGAGCAAGACATTTTTGTATGCCTTTGCAACAATTTTATTATAATTCTCATCTTAATTGCTTGCCTTACTTGCATATTAACCTTAAGAGACGCTGTCAAAGAAATTTTATGAAGTTGTGGAATGCCTTGGGAAACCATGCATACTGCAGATTATTCAGCCTCTGATCTCTTCCAACCTTATTTATATGGCTATTCGTTGTTTATAATCAATGGTGTATGCTAGTATATTTATGATGAGTGGATCATCAATAGTAATGCTGCTAAGGATGGATGGTTGGTTCTTTCTTAGGGGAAGTAGTCATTATCATCCAGCACCTGTGTGCAATTTATGCCATATGGATTCACTGCTGAATGTTAACCTTTAATGAGTTGCACTTCTTGTGTTGCCACTGGAATGTGATATTCTATCTCAACCTGCCTGTAAGAAGTTGTATGTTCTCCCTGTGACGGCATGGGTTTCCTTTGGGTGCTCTGGTTTCCTCCCACAGTCCAAAGATGTACCGGTAGGTAGGCTAATTGGTGATTGTAAATTGTCCCTTGATTAGGCAAGGATTACATTGGGGATTGCTGGGCTATGCAGCTCAAAGGACTGGAAGGGCCTATTCTGTGTTGTATCTCAATATTTAACTAAATAAAACAATCATTAGCACATGCCTCACTATTGAATTTACCTTGGAATATGTCATGAGGAAGTTTTGCACTGAGGTTCCGAAGTTGAGCAGATTACGCCCCATTTTTATTGGTGCACCATAGAAAACATTCTATCTGGATGCATAACAGCTTGGTATGAAAACTGCTCTGCACGTGAACTTAAGGAACTGCAGAGAGCTGTGGACACAGCACAGCACAATAAAGGAACCTGTCTCCTCTCTTTCACAGGGCACAGAATGTACCACCAGGCTCAAGGAGAGCTTTTATCCCAGTTATCAGACTTGTGTGGACAGACCTCCTGTACAACATGGTAGACTCTTGACCTCACTGTCTACCTTGATATGATCTTATACCTTATTGTTTATCTGCACTGCATTTCCTCTGTAAGTGTTACGGTTTAGTCTGCATTGTTACTGTTTTTTTTGTTCTACTTCAATGGACTGTGTGATAGTCTGATCTATAAACATACGCTTTGTGCCATACAGAATCTTGGTACATGTGACATTAATAAACCAATCCCAATTACACCTTGCTTCACTGAGTTAAATGCTACCTTGATGACAAGGCAGTCGCTCATGTCTTACTCCAGAAATTAACCCATGTTTGAACCAAAACAATAATCACGGCTGGTTTTGGATGATCTTGGCATAGCACAGACTGAGCAGGTTGTTGCAGTAAGTGCAACACATTTAGGATTCTAATTTTTGTGTCATGCACTATCTCAGACCAACTGAGATAAGAGGAAATTAGAATGGCAATGGTTTGTAATGGTGAGATGGAGTATGTTTACATTCCAGTTCTGTGACAACCCTGAAGAGACACCAGCTCTCATGTCACCTACTCAGCTAAATTTTGGACATCTACTCAGACCTGGAAGGAATCAAGACCTGCCTAGTGGGCTAGCGTGGGTATTCTCCCAGCAAGAGGCCAATGTCAGGAATCCAACATTATATTGAAAACCATTAAGAACAGTTACTTGGAAGGAAAGATGTCTCGAGAAGATGTGGTGGAGGATTATGTGGTGTGAGATATGAAAACCATCAGAGAAAGGGCTAATCGCCCCCCACACACATACAAATAGGGAAAAGTGGAGTTATTCCTGCCCAACAAGAATAATGTAATCATGTCAGAAAGGTTAACAACATTATTACATTATTACCATCCCATTCATACAAGGGTTAATAATGTTGTTAGCCTATAATTAAATGGTCAGGATATGATATCCACAAAAGAAACCAACCCTCTCTTGATTTCTATGCTAGATGTATTAACGTATTGCCCTACAATATGCAAAATATAAAATGATTTATTACCTCATTTTAAACAGCTTTTTTGTATCCATCTTATTGAAGCCCTTAAAAATCTGATGAACCCAATCGCCTTTCTCTTTTCTGGAGAAAGGAAACTTAAATATTTCAGCCTTGATAATTAAAACCTCTTTTCATTAAAATTAGCCTCCAGCACTTTGGAATTGACTTTAGAATGTGTTTTTATCAAACTTTCAGGCTGGATATACTTATCATTGTAACTGTGTTTTGTATTTAGCTAATTTGCCAGTTGTCTTGAATCTGTGCTCTTTTAATTACTGCCAATAAGAATCTTATTTACTTTATCAAAATAACCTATTTTTGAATGAATCTTTTATGTATCTACTTCTGCTCCCCTCGATCACTGCTTTCCTAATCTCTCCATAGCTGTCACCAGCTGCAGATCTTCTCATTTCAGCTTCTCCAAAAGAAAATCACTTCAAAGACAAATCATTATTCCAATTGTCAGCTGAGAACCTTGTGATCCTAATGATCCAACCAACTACTTTTCTTTAAAGTGTATAAAATCTAGCACATGAACTGTGTGATTGCAAGATCTAAGAAGGATTATTCAGCACAGGCTACCCGCAACCAGGACGGTACAAAACATTACCTTCACAAATTTATCTTAGTCTCCCTTCAAATTATTATTGGATGAAAGATGTTAAGAGCAGTTAGAAGGGAATGGTAAATTGCCTGATTCATGGTATACAATAAGGACAACCTGTGCAACATTTGTAGCAAACAGCATAGCTAGCAGTCATAAATTTCCATCTTTCTGATACTTCTGAAGCATGGAATTTAAGCTTACGTGAGTCTAGTCATCACAGTTTAATAATAGGTTGGGGCATGGGATGGGGATCAAGGGACCAGTAGCAGTGAGTAGAAAAGAAAAAAGTGTAATTTTTAAAATAGACTATGGGTGAAACATTTTCACTCAAAAAGTGGTGTACGCCATTTCCTTTACATCAGAATTTTTATTCCTTGTTATCCAAGTCCACCGTTTCACTTGTTTGCAACCTCCCTAAGATCCACATGCTTAGCTAATTCTATCCTTTTGTGCATTCCCAATTTCCATCCCAAACCCACAGCCAGGCCTCCAACCCTCCAGATTGTGAGATTTTAAATTTCCTCCTCAAAACTCCCCTTTCTTTTCAACTTTAAGATGAAGTTCCTTGGCATACACATCACTGAGGATCTCACCTGCTCTATACATACCGGCTGTGTGATGAAAAAAGCACAACAGCGTCTTTTTCACCTCGGATGGTTGAAGAAGTTTGGTATGGGCTCCCAAATCCTAAGAACTTCCTAAAGGAGCATGATTGAGAGCGTCCTAACTGGCTGAATCACTGCCTGGTATGGAAACTATACTTCCCTCAATCTTCTTCTTCTCTGGCTGTCCATCGATTTCAATGTTGACTGAGGCCTGGGCAAGGTTGTATGGAAGACCAGCAGTTGCCTATACTGCAAGGCTTTCCTTCTCCTCGCCACCGATGTTGTCCAAGGGAAGGGCACTAGGCCGATACAGCTTGGCACCGGTGTCGTCGCAGAGCAATGTGTGGTTAAGTGCCTTGCTCAAGAACACAACACGTTGCCTCAGCTGAGGCTTGAACTAGCGACCTTCAGATCACTAGACCATCGCCTTAGCCACTTGGCCATGTGCCAACTCTTCCCTCAGTCACAGGTCTCTGCAAAGTGGACAGCCAGCTCATTTGTAGATGCAAACTTCCCACTATTCAGGACATTTACGAAGACAGGTGTGTAAATGGGGCCTGAAGGATGACTGGGGACCCAAGTCACCCCAACCACAAATTGTTCCAGTTGTTATCATCCGGGAAACAGTACTGAAGCATAAAAGCCAGGACCAGCAAGCTCCAGGACAACCTCTTCCACCAGGCCATCAGACTGATTAATTCATGTTGATACAATTGTATTTCTATGTTATATTGACTGTCCTATTGTACAAACTATTTATTATAAATTACTATAAATCGCACATTTAGGCGGAGACATAATGAAAAGATTTTTACTCCTCCTGTATGCAAAGCATGCAAATAATGAAGTCAATCCAATTCAATTCAATTCAAAATCTATCACCATATCCTGTGGTAATATTTCCTAATGCAGCACCAGATCAAGTTTAAAATCCATTTGTGAAGGGCCTTGCTATAATTTGTATGTTTGACACATCATTTAAATGCCAGCTGTTGTTATTGTAAACATTGGGTTGACTTGAAATAAAATTAGCTGAGCGGGTCACTAGCAACAATTAGCCTCCTCTCTTCTTTGTCTTTTCTCCAAGTCCTGATACTTCTCTTATCTGTGACTTGCTTCACAAATGTTCTATCTTAGTTGGATAATTTCCAATCAGTGTTGAAAACCAGTTGAACAGTAATTTGCTCCTCAATGCATTTGGCTCGTAGCATTACTCCACAAATGAAAATGCTATTTATTCACGATTATTGGTTGAATTTTTAACCACAGGCTATCATAAAAATGAAGAACATATAGCCTCAGAAAATTCAGGTCTTGGCAAACACAACCAATTCTACAATTTTACTGAAACCTGGATTTTCCTTTTACTTATTCATTCCCAGAATGAGGATGTTCCTTGTAATGTTGGCATTTAATGCCCATCCCTATTGCCCCTGGCTGTTCAGATGCAACAACATTGGAAAGCATCAAGTCACACTCAGGCCAAACTAGCTAGATTTCCATCTTGGAGGAAGTTGGACAAGTGAAAGAAACCACGGTGAAGGTCTAATGTGGGGGTAAGTGTCACCAAACTACTCATCCTGCTCCTACCATATTACTAAATAAAAATAAAGGAAAGAAAGATGAAATGATCAATTCTGATTAAGGTCTTGGAGCAGAAATGTTAATTATTTCTCTCTCCATACTACCTGATCTCCTGAATGATTTAATTTTATATTGGGGAGGAGTAAAACAACTGATCTATCAAACCAGAGTAAGAAACCTGGAGTAATCAGCAAAGAAATTATTTACTCATTAGCTTCATGCTCACCAACACTTCAATGCAAAGCAAATGGAAGCAGATAAATAACACAAGAATTTCCAAAGATGCCAAAGACATCTTCATGTTCTTGTTCTTCAGGCTTGTTCTTCATGTTCTTGTTCTTCAGGCTTGTTCTTCATGTTCTTGTTCATGTTCTTCAGGCTTTTGCCTATTAGAACATAAGAAATATGAGCTGGAACTGTTAATTTGACCCACTGAGAGACCTCCACAATTCAAGAAGATAATGGCTGATCTAGTAACTCACCAACATTTTCCTGCCTGATCTCTCTCATATTATGGTACCCAGAAGAACAGAAATCTATTGATCTCTCAATTCAATCCAACTTCTGCAGGCCTCCAGGGTTCATAATTCCAAAGATTCACCAGCTTTCGAGTGAAGAAATTTTAGTCGTAAATGTACTACCCCTTATTTTGAAACTGTGGCTTCTAGTTCTAGACTCCTCAGCCAAGAGAAACATCCTCCTTGTATCCACCCTTTTGAGCCCTGAAAGAACTATGTATGGTTCAGTGAAGACATCTCTCATTTCGTAAACTTCAAAAAATAGAGGCCTAACTTATTCAATCTCTTTTAGTATGACACATCAGCCATCCCGGGAACTATATTGCATTCCCTCAGAATCAGAATCAGGCTTATAATCACTGATGTAGGTCACAAAATGTGTTGCTCTGTGGCAGCAGTACAATGTGAGACATTAAAAGGTTACCTTAAGTCACATACATACATACATAAATAAATAAATAAAGTGAATGAAGTATAGTAAGTAATGTTCATGGACAGTTCAAAATCTGATGGCTGTTCCTAAAACATTGAGTATGCATCTTCAGGTTCCTACACCTCCTCCTTGATGGTATTAATGAGAACATGGACAATGAGAGTCCTAAATGATGTATGCCGACTTCTCGAGGCACTATCTTTTGAAAATCTCCTCAAAGGTGGGGAGGCTTGTGCCTGTGAGTGCTGGCTGAGTCTGATCCTCCATGGGCTACTGTGGGAAGTGAGGGAGGAGATTGCTGAGCCTCTGGTGATGATCTTTGCAGCATCAATGGGGCCGGGAGAGGTTCTGAAGGATTGGAGGGTTGCGGATGTTGTTCCATTATTCAAGAAAGGGAGTAGACATAGGCCAGGAAATTACAGCTTGGTGAGTCTTACTTCAGTGGTTGGTAAGTTGATGGAGAAAATCCTGAGAGACAGGATTTATGAACATTTGGAGAGGCATAATATGATTAGAAACAGTCAGCATGGCTTTGTCAAAGGCAGGTCATGCCTTACAAGCCCGATTGAATTTCTTGAGGATGTGACTAAACACATTGCTGAGCGTACAGCAGTAGATGTAGTGTATATGGATTTCAGCAAGGCATTTGATAAGGTACCACATTCAAGGCTTATTGAAAAAGGAAGAAGGCATGGGATCCAAGGGGACGTTGCTTTGTGGATCCAGAAATGGCTTGCCCACAAAAGGCAGAGTGGTTGTAGACAGGTCATATTTTGCATGGAGGTCGGTGACCAGTGGGGTGCCTCTGGGATCTGTTCTGGGACCCCCTACTCTTTGTGATTTTCATAAATGACCTATATGAAGAAGTGGAGGGATGGGTTAGTAAATTTGCTGATGACACAAAGGTTGGGGGTGTTGTGGATAGTGTGGAGGGCTGTCAGAAGTTGCAGCAGGACAGTGATTGAATGTAAAACTGGGCTGAGAAGTGGCAGATGGAGTTCAACCCAGATAAGTGTGAGGTGGTTCATTTTGGTAGGTCAAATATGATGGCAGAATATAGCATTAATGGTAAGACTCTTGGCAGTGTGGAGGATCAGAGGGATCTTGGGGTCCAAGTCCATAGTACACTCAAAGCTATTGCACAGGTTGACTGTGATTAAGAAAGCATATGATACATTGGACTTCTTCAATCATGGGATTGAGTTTAGGTGCCGAGAGGTAACGTTACAGCTATATAGGACCCTGGTCAGACCCCACTTGGAGTACTGTGCTCAGTTCTGGTCGCCTCACTATAGGAAAGATGTGGAAACCATAGAAAGGGTGCAGAGAGATTTACGAGGATGTTGCCTGGATTGGGGAGCATGCCTTATGAGAATAGGTTCAGTGAACTTGGCCTTGGAGCAACGGCGGGTGAGAGGTGACCTGATAGAAGTGTATAAGATGATGAGAGGCATTAATTGTGTGGATAGTCAGAGGCTTTTACTCAGGGCTGAAATAGCTAGCACAAGAGGGCACAGTTTTAACGTGCTTGGAAGGAGAGGAGATATCAGGGATGTTTTTTACGCAGAGAGTGGTGAGTGCGTGGAATGGACTGTTGGCGACAGTGGTGGATGCAGATACAAAAGTGTCCCTTAAGAGACTCCTAAACAGGTACATGGAGCTCAGCTATGGGTAACCCTAGGTAATTTCTAAGGTAAGGACATGTTCAGCTTTGTTGCCTGAAGGGCCTGTATTGTGTGGTAGGTTTTCTATTGTTCTATGTTTCTGTCTGAAGGGCAGTCAGGGCCACTGCTTGACATCTTTTCTGAAAGGCTACACTTCTGCAAGTGCAGCAGTCCTCCATGACTGCACTGGACCATCAGCAGAGATCGTGCGATCCAGTCTGAGGAACGTAACTAATCTGTTGACTTAAGCTTGGAAGTGCCGCCAGCTGAAGCAGAGCTGACACCTGGTGTGAATAATGTGGAAGCCAGCCAATGACAGAGGAGGGCAAAGTTGCCAGAATGCATTCATTAAGAATGAAGCAGTCCGTGTCTGCATGTAACACAACCTGGCATGAGCTGATAAATAACAAATAACACTCAAAGGAATGAAGTTTTTACATACCAGTAATATTTTGAATGAGCCATTAATGTGATTGTCACTGTCCAGACAGAATTTCTTCATTCTGAATTTCTAAGTAAGATCGACTTACCCTTACTCTTTCTTTCACAGAGGTTCAATCCTTGATAAAAACACTTCTACTAATGCAGTGAGTTTGTGCCTTTTATGTGGCACCTTATAACATATCTTCTGGAAATCCAAATAGACCGCAACAAGAAGTTCCCTTCTATTGGTTTTGCTTATTATAATCTCAAAGGACTCTTCCCTTTCAGAAAACAATGTTGACTTAGCTTGATTACAATACGGTATGCTTTTCTAAATTATTTCCTTCTTGATTATAGATTCCAGCATTCTCCTAACAACAGATATTAAGCTAGCTAGTCTATAGTTTTTCAATTTCAGCCTCCCTCCTTTCTTGAACAAGATCATGTATGTTTATACCTGCAACTCTGAGTTTTATGAAACTTCCATCAATGGCTCTATCATTCATTCACTTCCGAGTGCTTTTTCTGCCTTTAACCTGTTTGTTTTTTCAGTATTTTTGTCTTTCTTGATAATAATTTTTACACTTTCTTTCTCATATTTGGAAATAGCTTACCTGTTTTCCTTGGGATATTTGCAGTGCCCTGCACCATGAAGGACAGCTGTGGTTCAAGAAGACATAAGGGACATTTAAGAAATTCTTATGTCGGCACACGGATGAGAGAAAAATGGAAGGCTATGTGGTTGAGAATGGTTAGATTGACCTTAGAGTAGGTTAAAAGGTCAGCACAACATTCTGGGTCCAAGGGCCTGTTCTGTACTGTTGTATATTCTTTAAGATGGTTCACCATCACCTTATCAAAGGCAATTAAAGATTGGCAATCACTTGTGAATTGGCAGCAATGAATAAATACAAGAAAAGGGTTTTTGCTTAAATTAACTAGTATAAATTTCATCCAGCAATCAGTTTTCAAAGTCTTCCTGATTTCCTTACAATAAATCATTATATTGTTTGGTTTAGGAGTTGAATTTAAAGAAGGTTCAGTTTCTTTTTTCAGGTTTGCTTGGAGTTAATACTTCACTTCCTGAGCTCTGCACTGGACACAATTCAGACAATAATTCATGATTGAGTATTTCACCATCCAGACTTGTTTTATCTCTAGAAGCGATCATATGATTCTACATGTAGACTTTGGATCTTGCCATTAAATTCAACCAAATAACTTTTGGATTTGCAAGCTGCTCCATTTCCCATTTCCTACTGTTATGTGTTTGCCTAGCAGGGGGGCTTCCAGCATAAATGAACATTTTGTTTGAAAATGCATTCTTACTGATTTATGTCACCATGACATTTTGGATTCAATTGCTTTTGTTCCATTCTTGAATGCAAGTTCAGTTGGAACAAGTCTCAAGCATGTTCTTACTCTCTTCACTAAGAATTCTACAGATGCATACCCATGGTAGCGTGTGGCGCTGTTTTTGTATTTCAGCAAGAACTTGGACAAGCAACGTTGCATGCTGAGATTTGATTATTTCTTCAGTACTTGTTTCTTGTGAGTTTCTTTAACAGTTCTGAATAATCTCCCTGCTACTCTATTTGAAGACAGGTATGAAGGAAAAGTAGTTTGCTTGATTTCTTTCTATTACATGAATTTTGCAAACTGATTAGACCAAACCTGGAGGCCACTGTCAGAAAGAGCTTTTCAAGTGAATGATGATATAGGCGTTCAGGCTTCGACTCAACTATAGTATGTTTAGTGGCATTACACAAAACCAAGTGTTCCACTTCAATTCACTTGATCAGTTCTGGGAAATTGTCAATCCTTATTTCACATTAGTTCAGATGATCTAGTTTACCTTTCAGAGACTAAAGGTTCATGGCTCCATGGGGGTTTCGGACTGCTTGCTCCTACAATTTAGGCAAATAGTGCATGAACTTACCAAAGGTTCAAGGGATGGTAAACTAAGCTGCTTGTAATTGCTTGCGTACTAATTATTCTTTTATGTTCATTAAGAAATTTGATCCAAACTTTTCTATCAATGACCCCACTAGTTGTTCATGTGACAACTCATAAGACCATAAAATATAGGAGCAGAATTAGGCTATTTGGCCCATTGAGTTTGCTCCACCATTTCATCATGGCTGATCAAATTTTCCTCTGAGCCCCAGTCTTCTGCTATCTTGCTGTATCCCCACACACTCTGACCAATCAGGAATCCAACTCATTGTGTTGTTAGAATAGTTTCAGTTTCTTATCTGTACATTGGCAATGATCTGTCCGCCCTTGTGTATCTATTCATAGACCCTTCTCAATACAGGCTCTTTCTTGTCTATGATTCTGGATACAACTTCCATAAAGTCCTCATTGACTGTACATTTTCATTTTTTATGTAAGAGTTCACGGAGATTACCTCAACAGATCACCTACAATGGTTTCTGCTTGGAACTTGTACAGTTGCAATGCTTATCTTTGCATCCTTGATACCACTATCATTTTAATTTTACTTCCATTCCCACCCTGACAAGTCTATTCATGGCCTTTCCTATTACCAGGTTGAGGCTAGGCACAGATTAGAGGAACAACACTGCATATTCTGTGTTAGTAGTGTCCAACCTGATAGCATCAATGTCAATACCTCTAACCTCTGGTGAATACGTCCCTCATGCCTCCCCCCTCTGTTGCTTTCCATTATTCCTCTGGCCCCTTCACCTCTTCTCTTTCCCCTCCACCATCCTCATGACCTGCCCATCACCCACACCTTGGGTTTGGGTTTGGCTATTTGATCTTCCACAATATTCCGCATGGGAATTTAAAATGGAGGTGGCAGTGTTTATTTTTTTGCGAGGTCGAGTTGCGAGTTCGACATCAACCTGGCACGGATGGAGAGTGTGCTCGGGAGTGGTCTGTCACTGGATCGAACTTGGGAACCTCCATTCTTGAGCCCGGCGCTGAACTCACTGAGCTACCTCCCTTCCTTTCTTCCATGGTCAACCGTCCTCTCCTATCAGATTTTATGTTGTGCATCCCTTTTCCTCTTCCACCTATCACCATCCTGCTTTTTGCATCATGCCAATTTCCCCCTCCCCCACCTGCCTATCAGGAGAGGAGATGTTGGAGGTGTTATGGTGCAGCATCCATGCTGGATGGGGAGCATGACCCTCTCATCAGTGCTGCCCCCAGTGTTCATTTGGTGTAAGATAAGGTGGAATGTACATATGTATGTGTGCTTATGTTGAGAGTTTGTTCTTTTCTACATTCATCCATGCACTGTCAATTTGCATGAGATGTCACTCAGGGACTTGGGTCATGGGACAGGGACTCATATATTTTTTGTGTGACTGTATGTTTACTGCTATCTTATATGTCCCTTGTGCTGTGTATAATTGTTGATGCTGTGTTTTGCACCTTGGCCCTGGAGGAACACTGTTTCGTCTGGCTGAGATGAGTTATACAGCTCTCGTTGCATGCACATGCAGTTCAACTCTTTGAGTGATTATGTAGAAAGTTTGAAGTTAATAATTCATCAGTTAATAACTCATCGGGGTGATTGATAAATTCATGGCTTAAGGTAGAAGGAGGTGAGTTATTAACTTCAAACTTTCTGCATAAGAGTTGACCTGCATGTGCCTGTAACGAGAGCTGTATAACTCATCTCCTTCTACCTTAGGCCACAAACTTATCAATCACCCATCTGTGGACACTTTCTGGAGGTCCAAGATCCATATGCTCCATGACCACTGGACTAAGTGTGTAAATGTAGGAGGGGACTTTGGTGACAAAATAAATGTGCTAGGTTTTCTAAAATTGACTCCTTCCACCTTAGGCCACAAACTTATCAATCACCCCTCGTATGTATTTATGTGTGATTGAATGATAATTAAACTTGAATTTGAACTTGTCGTGTACATTGCTCCAGATTTGCAGTACCTGCAATCTCTCTTGGGTGCCTCCATGATAGATGCCACTAATCAGAGAAGTAATATTGTGGGTAGTTAGTTGTGATCTGCTACCAGGGAGTGAAGTTTGATGGTGGTAAATGATGGAATCCCCTGACTCTGGATACTATTGCAAGTACTTCCTTCTTGATTTCTGATACGTATAAACCCCCAAAAAGATGAGTTTTATTTTGCCTGTCACTGCACCCATTACATAACTTGACTCATCACATGTCAACTTCAGCTTGAGGGGGTGGGGGGAGGCATAATGAATAAGGAGAGTTTCATTTGCCAACCTTTTGCTGCATTCATTAAATTCAACCAGTTCCTTCGCTGTCCATATTGATTTCCACACATTTTTTAACGAGTGACTGCCACCAGATCTGGAAGGAATCACACATAAGGCTCTAATACCCCTGGGAGTGATCGTAAGTCTGCTATATTTTCAGAAGATGTCGCACTGCGATGACCTCTACTCTTTCCTTTACTGACTGTCAGCCATTGGCATCAATTTTCAAACAAAGATGTAATCCTTGTTGCAAAAATATGCATTTGGTAGCTTCAACTTCACTTTGTACTCATGCAGTCTCCCGCATACTTCCTCTAATATCAGAATATGCCCTTCTATTGCCATGTTAATTGACAATCATCCCAGCTTTATGATCAGAGATCCACTCATTGCAAGATTTTACCATATCAATCTATGGAAAATTTTGAATGAAGTTTTTGCTCCATAGGATAAAATTGCCTATGTGTGGAGACTCCTGAGTTGATTGGTGGTCAGGAATTGCATATTATCTCCCTTAAACTCAATTATGCAGATAATCTTGTGAAAACTTTGATATTGTGAACTATGCACACAAGCCAAGCAAATTAAATTGCAGCTTGATTTAGTCTGGTTCTCTACAGCACTATTTAATTTTGTCTGCCTAAGGCACAATCCATTGATGTGGCCCATCTACTCTACACATTTTATCATAACCACACCATTTTGATCTTTAAAGTAAACTGGACCAGTGTGGAGTTGCGAAAGAATGATTCTGTAAGTCTGATGTAAATATATAAAACTTTGAACATATCCTTAAAGCTTTCCAATCAAGCTTCAAGATAAGATTTTGAAGAGTCAGTGATGATATCCTGCCTCCAGTCAAGCTTGAATTACCACTCATTTCCCATTAAATTTGGACTGCAATAATGATGGATAGCTGAAATCATTGTCTATTATAGTGCATCTAGAAATCCATTTGAGTAAAAATGTCTGTATAACCTTACCAGACTTGGGTTTCATTTTGGCAGTGCTTTACATCAATATATTAGAACATGGAACATAGAACATTACAGCAGAGTCCAGTCCCTTTAGCCCCCAATGTAATGCCAACATTTAAACCTACTCTAAGATCAGTCTAACCCTTCAGTCCCATGTAGCCCTCCATTTTCATATCATCCATGTGTCTAATAGTCTCTTTCACAGTATGTCCATCTCCATGTAAAAAACCTACCATACACATCCCCCTACACTTCCCCCCAATCACCTTACTTTCCATTTCCATTTTGCCATTGCCACCCTGCGGAAAAGTCTCTGGCTGTCCATTCGATCTATGCCTCTTATCACCTTATACACCTCCATCAAGCCACCTGTATTCCTCCTTCGCTCCAAGGAGGAAAGCCCTATCTCACTCAACCTATCCTCATCAGAAATGTTCTCCAGTCTAGGCAGCATCCTGGTCAATCTTCTCTGCATCCTGCCTAAAGCTTCCACATCCATCCTATAATGAGGCAACCAGAACTGAACGTTATATACCAGTTATGTTTTTATAAAGCCGTAACATTACCTCATGGTTCTTGAACTCAATCCCCTGACTAATAAAGGCCAACACACCATACGCCTTCAAGTTCAAGTTCATATTTGTTATTCAACCATACACGTGTATACAGCTAAATGAAACAATGGTCCTCTGGGGCTAAGGTGCAAAACACTGTACACACAGCACATATTGTAATGATAGCATATAGTTACAAAAAATTAGCATAAGTCCCTGAGTGGTATGACCTGAAGACTGATGGAGCATGGATATCGACCTGGAGCCGTGTTTCTGCAAAAACAAGTACGCAGCAGTGTGTCATCTAATGCTGATCCAGCAAACAAAAGCAAATAATCCTGCTTCGTGTTGGGTCAGCTGCAGGTGATCCAGTTTATCTTCCAGGGAGTAAGCTCTGGACAGGAGCACCAACAGGAGTGGCCAGCCCCAAAGCCAGCACACCCACCACTCCTTTGTACTCTCTCACTCCTGCCTGGAATGGTTGTAACAGGTGATGCTGTGGCAGGAATTCCATGCAGCTCCCCTGCCATTGGTCTCGCCAATGAGCCAATGAACTGGACTTGCAATATTTTACATTACCTATGTCCAACAGGGTCTTGTGATCACAAGACACACATTTGCACCATTTGTCGGATCCTGAGAGGATGCTGCAACCAAGTCACCACCATCTTACCAGAAGTTGACGATTCTTAACAGTTGACAACACCACTGGTCTCGGACCTCCAGGCAGAATACGCTCCATCTAATACCATCCTCTACTTCTATGGATAAACCAATTCTGAATCATCACAGTCAAGTTTCCCTGGATCCCATGCCTTCTGACTTTCTAAATGAGCCCATGATGGGAAACCTTATCAAACACCTTACTAATATCCATATACACTACATCCACTGCTCACACATTACTGCCCATTACATCACTGGTGTTTAGGGCAACAATGAAGGTACTCCATCTGTGGTGGTGTTCAGAGCTCCCTTCATTGTGTCAGCAGCTTCCTCTTGGTTTTCACTACTGTCAGTCATGCAAGTCCCGGGTGGAGAATCAGGAGTACCAGTGCACATGTAGAAAGATACTTCATTGCTGTTCCCGTAACAGTTTTGTTTTAACAGTCAGGGTTGTTGGCACTGAGCTGAACCCACAAACCTGGAGGACCGCTGGACCACTCTTAATTTGGCCTCTACTCTTTGACCTGTTTGGTATGGGTGACCCTACCAACAGTCAAAGCATAATGCCTTGACTCCTGCCAATATAGCTCTCTGGGTCATTGAGGCACACAACCTGACATGGTTGTGGTCCTCCTGGAGGGTTTTGTCACATCCTCAAAGAAACCAATCTAAATTGGGAAGTATGACCTGACCCTTACAAAGCCAAACTGACTATCCTTAATCAGACTATGCCTCTACAACTACTTAAAACCTGTCTTTAAGAAACCTCTCCAATAATATGCACAACAGTGGCCTATAATTCCCAGAGTTACCTCAACTCCCTTTTGTAAACAAAGAAATAACATTTGCCACCTTCCAATCTTTTGGGACTTCTGTGGCCAGATAGGACACAAAGATCATCAAAGAAGCCACAATCTTTTCCTTTGCTTCCTGTAATAAGCTGAAATTTATTCTATCCTAACCCAGGAACTTATCTGTCCTAATGTTTTCAGAAGTTCCAACACATCCTCTTTCTTAATGTCAACATATTCTAATATAATAGCCTGCTTTGCACTGTTCTCACAAACGTTCTCTCTTACTGGAGAATCTTGAAGCAAAGTATTCATGAAGGACAACCCCTACCTCCTGCAAATCCAGGCACATGTTTCCTCTTCTATCCCTGATTAGTCCTTTCCTCACTGTAGTCACCCTCCTGTCCTTCACATAGCTGTAGAATACCTTGGGATTTTCCTTAATCATACTCACCAAGGCTTTCTCATGTCCTTTCTTATTCTCCTAAATCCATTCTTATGCTCTGCCATGGCTACCTTGCAAATCTCTAGAGCCCTGATTACTCCTTGCTTCTTAACCCTTAAGTAAGCCGATTTCTTCTTCTTGAGTCACCCTACCATTTTTTCCTGCCTCAATGGGACAAACATATCGAGAACTCCATACAAGTATTCCCTAAACAATCTCCACATTTCCCTTGTGCATTTTCATGACTACATCTGTTCCCAATTTACACTCCCAAGTTCCAGCCTAAAAGCATCATAATTTCCACTCCCCCAATTAAATACTTCCCCATGCTGTCTGCTCCTATCCCTTCTTCAAAGCTTTGATAAAGGTCAGGGAGTGGTGGGCACAGTCTCCGAAATGCCCTTCCACTAAGTGATTTAACACCTGACCTGTTTCATGGCCTCACATAAGATCCAGAATGGCCTCACTGTTTACGTATAATGTCAGGAATCCTTCCTGGACACTCCTGACAAATTCCACCCCACCTTAACCTTTTGCGCTAAGGAAGTGTCAGTCAATATTAGGGAAGTTCAAATCACCCATGTCAACAACCCTATTATTTTTGCAACTTTCTAAAATCTGCATCCCAATATGTTCCTCTGTGATGCTCTTGCTTTTCTGGCTCAACTCGCTTGATAAAGGGTCTTCACCCCTTATGACTGGACACTGTGATAATAACAGTGCACACACCAATGTACTGGTTGTTGGTCAACATTGTTATTCAAAAGTCTGTTTGTTTATTGTCATTGCTGCTTGCAGCATAAATCCTATATAATTGCATTTCCTCATTGCCTGAATAAACTTCAATCTATGAAGTCCATCTGTCATTTTGAATGGCACTAAAATTTCTTTCATTGTGTATCTTGGCCTTGAATCTGCAGGTTTTCAAAATGTGACCTTAATTTTGGCAACTGAGAAGCATTTGGCTGTGGGTGGTGCTTGTTACAATGGTAGTAACTGACTGAACTCATCTCACTAGTTGCTTTGGGGTTTGGTTTCATAGCCTTGGACTTTGCTACATGTTCACACTGTGGACTACAGATATGGCTTGTGGTGAACAAAAATTTCTGACATCCTTAAATGTTCTTTTCAACAATACAGCAATTTCACAGATAAATTCAAATGTCAGCTGTTGCATGCTCAGCAGCTTTGACCAAGTGTATTCATCTACCAGCTCAGGAAGAAGATATCAAGAAACATGATAGCAAAATTGCAATGCAAGGACAGGTCCCATGATGAAGCAATGTAATCTGTTTCTTCTTCTCATCCCAGGCTTTCAGATTTCAGCTGTTTCTAATGGCTTCAGGTTAAGGTAATCTTCCGGCTTCTACGTAGCATCATTAAGCAAGACATTGTTTGCCTTAGAGTGATGTGAACTTCAACAGCATGTTATATATTTCTGCAAATTGGTTTGTTCTTGTCGCATGTACTGAGGTAAAGTGAAAAACTTGTCTTACATACCATTCAAATGGATCAATTCATTCCGATAGTGTATTGAGGTAATATGAGGTAAAACAATATCAATGCAGAATATGCCCATAAGTCATAGGAGCAGAATTAGGCCATCTGCAATTGAACCACATCTTCCAGGCATATTGATCTGACATGTGCACATGATGAGACATGTGAATATCACATTATCTTGGGCTCTCACAAAATCACTTATCATCCAACCTCCACAATATTGTACAGTTTTGCTCAGTCTCACATGCTATGGCTCCTGAAACAGCTAATTCGAACAGCCATGTTGTCCTATTCCTATCCAACATGTAATGCTGCCAGTCAATATACCCTGCAATACTTACAGTATGTAGATGTGTGGTGGAGATTATATTGAATGGCTTTAATCACATCCTGGTCTGGACATTAACAAAGCCTCTGAATGGAAAATTAGTGGATACGACCCAATCTGTCACAGATAAAGCCCTCCCCTCCATTGAGCAGATCTAGATGAAGCATTGTCAGAAGAAAGCAGCATCCATGACCAGGGACCCCCACTGAAAAGGTCTTTCTTTCTTTTTGCTGCTGCCATCAGGAAGAAGGAGCCTCAGGCCTCACACCACCAGGTTCAGGAACAGTTGTTACTCCATAATCATCAGGCCCTTAAACCAAAAGGGATATCTTCACTTGCCCCATCATTGAAATGTCCCCACAACCTATAGACTCCCTTTCAAGGATATTTCACCTCATGTTCTCAATATTTATTGCTTATTTATTTATTTATCTATCTATCTATCTATCTGTTTATTTATCTACCTATTTATTTATCTATCTATCTATTTATCTATCTATCTATCTATCTATCTATCTATCTATCTATCTATCTATCTATCTATTTATTTATTCATGGGTTTGCACAGTTTGTTGTCTTTTGCACACTGATTGAACACCCAGGTTGGTACAGTTTTCATTGATTCCTTTATGGTTACGGTATTATTCTATTCTGGGTTTATTGAGTATTCCAACAAAAAAAATTCTCAGGGTTGTATATGGTGACATATTTCTACATTGAAAATAAGTTTAATTTGAACGTTGACCTTTGAGCCTGGTGCACCTAATAGTACAGTTACCATTTAACATCATGGAAGCATAAATTGGGAAGAGATGTTCTCAGGGAAATGTACGACAGAAATGTGGCAAATGTTCAGGGGATACTTGTATGGTGTTCTGCATAGGTACGTTCCAATGAGACAGGGAAAGGATGGTTAGGTGCAGGAACTGTGATGTACAAATGCTGTTGAAAATCTAGTCAAGAAGAAAAGAAAAGCATACGAAAGGTTCAAAAAACTAGGTCATGATAGAGATCTAGAAGATTATAAGGCTAGCAGGAAGGAGTTTAGGAATGAAATTAGGAGAGTCAGAAAGGGCCATGAGAAGGCCTTGGTGAGCAGGATTAAGGAAAACCCCAAGGCATCCTACAAGTATGTGAAGAGCAAGAGGATAAGATGTGAGAGAATAGGACCAATCAAGTGCGTCAGTGGAAAAGTGTGTACGTATGGAACTGGAGGAGATATTAGAGGTACTTAATGAATACTTTGCTTCAGTAGTCACTGCAGAAAAGGATCTTGGTGATTGTAGGGATGAATTAGAGCAGAGTGAAAAGCTTGAGCATATAGACATTAAGAAAGAGGATGTGCTGGAGCTTTTGAAAAGCATCAAGTTGGATGAGTCACCGTGACCGGATGTGATGTACCCCAGGCTACAGTGGGAGGCGAGGGAGGAGATTGCTGAGCCTCTGCAATTATCTTTGCATCATCAATGCGGACAGGAGAGGTTCCGGAGGATTGGTCGGTTGCAGATGTTGTTCCCTTATTCAAGAAAGGGAGTAGAAATAGTCCAGGAAATTATAGACCAGTAAGTCTTAGTTCAGGGGTTGATAACTTGATGGAAAAGATCCTGAGAGGCAGGATTTATGAACATTGGGAGAGGCATAATATGATTAGGAATAGTCAGCATGGCTTTGTAAAGGGCAGGTCGTCCCTTACGAGCCTGATTGAATTTTTTTAGGATGTGATTAAACACATTGATGAAGGTAGAGCAGTAGATGTAGTGTATATGGATTTCAGTAAGGCATTTGATAAAATACCCCATGCAAGGCTTTTTGAGAAAGAAGGGAGGCATGGGATCCAAGGGAACCTTGCTTTGTGGATAGTGTGGAGGGCTGTCAGAGGTTATAGCAGGACATCGATAGGATGCAAAACTGGGCTGAGAAGTGGCACATGGAGTTCAACCCAGATAAATGTGATGCGGTTCATTTTGGTAGGTCAAATATGATGGCAGAATATAGTATTAATGGTAAGATTCTTGACAGTATGGAGGATAAGAGGGATCTTGGGGTCCAAGTCCAAAGGACTCTCAAAGCTGCTGCACAGGTTGACTGTGGTTAAGAAACCATATGGTACATTGGCCTTTATCAACTGTGGGATTAAGTTTAAGACCCGAGAGGTAATGTTACAGCTATATAGGACCCTGGTCAGGCCCCACTAGGATTACTATGCTCAGTTCTAGTCACCTCACTACAGGAAGGACATGGAAACTATAGAAAGGGTGCAGAGATTTACAAGTATGTTGGCTGGATCGGGGAGCATGCCTTATGAGAATAGGTTGAGTGAACTCGGCCTTTTTTCCTTGGAATGGCAGAGGATGAGAGGTGACCTGACAGAGGTATATAAGATGATGAGAGGCATTGATCGTGTGGATAGTCAGAGGTTTTTTCCCAGTGCTAAAATGGCTAACACAAGAGGGCACAGTTTTAAGGTGCTTGGAAGTAGGTACAGAGGGGATGTCAGGGATACATTTTTTACGCAGAGAGTGGTGAGTGTGTGGAATGGGCTGCCAGCAATGGTGGTGGAGGCAGATACGATATGGTCTTTTAAGAGACCCTGGAATATCTTTGAGAAATAGAGGGCTATGGGTAACCTTAGGCAATTTCTAAGTAAGTATATGTCCAGCATAGCATTGTGGGCTGAAGGGCCTCTATTGTGCTGTAGGTTTTCTATGTTTCTATGACTGTTCCTTTTGTACTGTGACATGCAGTGCAACACGTTTTTATTGATAAAGGTATTGGCCTTAAACAGATATGATTGCATGTAAGAGATGGTCTTGTAACCACTGAAGCATTTGACTGTTCTAAACTGACAGAACTGTGGGAGAGTGGTAACTATAGTAACGAGAGCAACTGACTGAATTGGTCTCAAAACTTACCAAGCAAGTGTCAGAATCAGAGTCAGGATTAATATCACTGGCTTATATTGTGAAACTTGTTGTTTTCCTGCAGCAGTATATTACTATACATACTAACAAAAACAATAACTTACAATAAGAAATAGATATAAAAATTAAATTAAATAATTAGTGCAAAGGGAAAAATACTGAGGGAATGTTCAAGGATTCATTGTCCAATCAGAAATCTGATCATGAAGGGGAAGAAGCTGTTCCGGAAATGATGAGTATGTGTCTTTCGGCTCCTGTACTTCCTACTTGATGGTAGCAATGAGAAGAAGGCATGTCCTGGGCGAGGGGCGTCCTTACTGATAGATGCCACCTTACAGAGGTATTATCTTTTGAAGGTGTCCTCGATGCTGGGCAGGCTAGTGCTCATGGTGAAGCTGCCTGAGTTTACAACTTTCTGCAGCATTTTTTGATCCTGTGTAGTGACTCCTCCATACCAAACCAGTTAGAATGGTCTCCATGGTACATATGTAGAAATTTGAGAGAGTCTTTGGTGACATAACAATCTTCTTTACACTCCTAATGAAATAGAGCCTCTGTTGTACTTCCTTTGTAACTGCATCTACATACTGGACATAGAACAGATCCTCAGCGATGGAGACACCCAGGAATTTGAAGCTACTCACCCCTTCCTCTTCTGATCCCTTGATGAGGCCTGCTGTGAGTTCACTTTCCTGAAGTCCACAAGCAATTCCTTGATCTTACTAACGTTGAGTGCAAGTTTGTTGCTGCAACACCACTCAACAGCTGATCTATCTTGCTCCTATACGTCTCCTCATCACCATCTGAAATTCTGCCAACAATAGTTGTGTCTGCAAATTTATAGATGTTGTTTCAATTGTGCTTAGCCTCACGGTCATGGGTGTAGACAGAGTAGAGCAGTGGACTAAGCACGCATCCTTGATTTGTGCTAGTGTTGACTGTCAGTGAGGAAGAATATTATTTCCAATCTGCACAAACTATAGTCTCCCGGTGAGGAAGTCAAAGATCCAATTGCAGAGGGAGGTACAGGGGCTCAGGATTTAAAGAGTTTTGATTAGAACTGAGGGGATGATTGTGTTGAACACTGAGTTGTAGTCAAAAAGCAGCAGGCAGATTACATATTTCTACTGTCCAGATGATTCAAGGCTTAGTGGAGAGGCAGAGAGATTGCATCCACTGTGGATCTATTGTGGTGATGGGCAAATTGCAACGGGTCCAGGTCATTGCTTAGGCAGGAGTTGATTCTAGCCATGACCAAACTCTGAAAGTACTTCATCACTGTAGATGTGAGTGCCATTGAGGCAGTTCACCCTGTTCTTCTTGGGCACTGGTATGATTGTCGCCCCTATGAAGCAGGTTGGAGCCTCCATCTGTAGCATTGGGTGAATGAAGCCCCCCCCCCCCGAACACTCTCGCTACTTGGTTGACACGGGTCTTCAGAGCCCGACCACATACGCCTTGAGAGGGTTCACCCTCTTGAAAGATGTTCTGATGTCAGCCTCTGAGACAGAGATCACAGAGTCACCAGATGCTGCGGCGATTTGCACAGGTGTAGTGTTATTCTCCTTTTCAAAGCGTGCATATAAAGTTCTGAGCTTATCTGGGAGAGTGAAGCATTGCAGCCATTCGTGATGTTAGGTTTCACTTTGTGGAAAGTAATGACCTGCCATAGTTGATGCGCGTCTGATTCCGTCCCTGGCCTCAATTGGAGTCGTTTTTTAAACTCTTGAATGTCATGGATTTGGGGTAAGAGTACAAACATTTCAGATTCTATCCAACAACCCCGAAGTAAAACCGTCTGATCATCCGCCTATCAAATAAAACTTCAAGAAAATATTTTCACCAGCGCATGATTTTTTCCAAGTGAAGACACAACCTATGAACACATTGAACTTCCAGACTACAAACTGTACATTCCAGTCTGTCATTGGTTACGTTAGAAAGCAGACAACTCCCCTGTCCAACTGTGTATCCACGCACGTCCATGCATATGGATACGAATTGAAAGGTGGAGAATGTATAAGGAGTATGTATAAGTATAAGTATAATGTATAAGTATATAAACTGTGGAGAATGGATAAGGAGCTGAGACTGACTAGATAGGCTTTTCAAAGCCCCCTCCAGCTATGATTTCTGAGCGTACTTCTTTAAGAAAACGCGAAGCGTGGGATTTTGAACGTGCGCTGCATGTCTACTTTGAAGCAGTTGGTTCGGGCTCAGCATTCGATTGATCGCGTCTGCGAGAGCTGAAGTGGTTGGAGCTTTGGATTCAAAGGGGAGGCTCTTCTCCCACTTTAAAGTGCCGCTGAGTGTAAACTGCAGGTTTTTAATGTGGTATGAGTGAGAGGGGAGAGCAATGTATTCGAGCACGCCTTGCTTCTCTGTCCCAGTTGGTCTCTGACAGCTCTCCTGGAAACTCTTTGAAGAAGATATTCCTTTCGCTGGGGAGAGCTTTATTTGTACTTGTGGGATTATTGTTTGTTTTCCTTTTTGTTCTTCTCTCTTTTTCTCTTCGGCAAAGGAAGAATTACAATAAAACTCCAGATGCTTTTCTCGGCGAGGAAGCGAAGGAGAGACTGTTGAGCAGCTGCTGAACATGGGCAAGCTTCAATCGAAACATGGTAGGGAAATTAAAACTCATCCCGCTGCCGCGCACACGTGGGGTCTGTTCGCATTTTTACGGGGTGCTTTTCTTTTAAGATTAGTTAATTTTAAAAGGAAACTGGCCAGCATTGCTAACTTTAATTCTTTTTTTTAAACATGGCTCGATTGAAACTGGCAGCATGCAAGCGAAGAGAAAATCCTGAAGGTGAGATACTTTCTTTAAATGGCTTTACCGACTAACAAGGATTAATCTAGATAGAAGTATACCTTTTTTGTATTAAATTGAATTTAATTTGATTCCCCATCACTCTTCAACTTGTACTCTTACCCTTCGTATTTATTAGTTTCCGTGCAACAATTTCACCAGTTTTAATCCTGCTTTTGCCCCCTCTCTGTACGTTTGGGTTGTAGGAGACAGCTTCGTGGTGAATACCTATCTGAATCGCCAGGGTCTGGAAGAGTATGAACGGCAAAGGGCTTCGAACGTTGTCCCGGAGCCAGCGAAGCAGCGCGGATACCGACCTCTCTCTACGGTAATAGACATGGCCCTAGCTAGGGAGCTTTAAAACACATTTACTGTGTGTACCCAAATATATCCGAGGGGTATACAGCACAAGAGGCAATAGCCTCGTATTTTTTTTAAATCGCTTTCCATCTCAGCTTTTTTACTGCAAATATTTAATTCTCAAGTCTCCTCTCTGCTCATACGTTGTAATTGGGATTCAGTTCATCTCCATAAATTGCAAACTGCCCGTTTCTGCAGCGCAGCCGTTCGCCTCGGATTCCAGTTTGCCTCACTCGTTGCCTGTGATTTCGAGTGCTTGCCGGCTTTTCTCTCTCTCTTCAGTTCATTTCTTGGACTGGAATTGTGCGGGTGCAGAAGAGAGGAGCCCTGAGATGACATGTTCTACCACCATCTATTCTAGATCAAACTGATTTTCTTTTTTTTAATATTCTGCCTTCCAGGCAGGTTTTCAGATGCAAACATTCTTTGGAACATGGATCCTGTTCGAGGGAAAGAATTCTCCCAATGAGAATTATGATTTTGGTCGATTAACAACCAAATGTGAATGATTTAGACATTTACCCAAGCTGATGAACTACTAACTTGCTGTGATTCCAAATTCACCTGAATTGTAGGAGTTCATTTTAACCAAATACAGATTTTATTTAAGTAGTGTAGTGGTTACATTATTGGACTTGCAACCAGTGTTCTGGATTATTGATTCAAAGACACAGTTCAAACACTACCAGAATGGCTAGGGAACTTGTTCAAATAAAGTTTGTCTTACCTAGTGTAATGGTGAAATTTCCAGACTAGCTACTTGATTCCACAAGGATGCAAGAAGTTACAGATGCTGGAATCAGAGGCAACATACAAGATACTGGAGGAACTCAGTGGCTCAGGCAGCATCTATGGATGAAAATGGACAGCTGATTTCTCCAGCATGAGACCAGTCATCTGGACTGATAAGAGTTCACCTGAAGGCTTTGACCCAAAATGTCAATAGTCCATTTCCCTCCATATTTGTTGCCTACCTTGGCAAGTTTCTTCAGAAATCTGTCACTAATTGGTTCACTGATGTTCTCCAGGGAAGGAAACCTGCCATTCTTATCTGGTCATGCAAAATGATCGATTCCTAATTGGCCCTTCAGTTCAACAGTAACATAGGCATAGATAATCAATGCTGGCATTGCCAGTAATGCCCGTATCCCACTGACACATAAAAACCTTGCTAGCAACAGATTTGACCTGTCTGTTCTGTTTCCATACCAAAGTAGCATTCCAGTTGTAAAACTTGGTCTCTGAACATTAATTATTCTTTCAGAATACATTTTGCTCTTTTCATGCGTACAAACGGATTGAACTGATTTTTTTAATGCTCTTTCAGAACTGAGGAATTTAGCAATGTTTTTGAGCTAATTATGACATTAATTTCATTGCTATGGGGAGTTGCAAAGAGACAAGGTGAATGGAGGCTTGGCTTCAAATGTGTGCCTAGCCACCCAAACAATTGTCTTCAATTTGTCTCTGTTTTCTTCTTTCCACCCACTCCTCTGAGCAATTGACCTGAGAAATACAAAAATGAGAAAGAAGCCTAAATATTCCCCCCCAAAAAAGTAAAACTTGAAAATGCTGGAAATAGACAGCAGGTCAGTCAGCATCTGTTGGAAGAGAAACAGAGTTAATGTTTCAGGTTGAATGTGCCCTGAATTTCATAATTTATTTTGGATTTCCAACATCTGCAGATTTTAAAAAAATGTATTCTGATCCCCAAAGGAAGGCTGTGTGGAAGGGGAAGCACTCGAGGAAATGGGGGCTGGGGACAGGGTGAGCAGGCTTCAGCAGAGTAGTTACAATGCAATTGCTGCTCATGTAACTGGGTTGTTCCAGCAACAATCAAAGGTCCAAAACCTTGTGATGATAATGTTACCAAACATTCTTAAAGTGACTTGAAGGTCCTCTACAAGTTACGGCAGGTTCTTTTCCCATGAGCTTCTTGCAAACTGAACAGCTCCAAATCAGAAATGCAGTTCTGAATGAAGTTCCCCTATGACATGATATGCCTGCAGTCCCACATAGCAATCTCCCAAATGCACATTTGTACATATGGGCTGTACTGAATTATAGCCGGTATATGTCGTGAAATTTCTTGTTTTGTGTCAGCAGTACAGTGCGACACAAAGATTTACTATAAGTTATAATATTAAAAATAAGTCATAGTGCAAAAAGAGTAGAATGGTGAGGTATTGTTCATGGACTGTTCAGAAATCTGATGAAGGGCAAGAAGCTGTTCCTAAGACATTGAGTGTGTGTCTTCAGGCTTCTGTACCTCTTTCCTGACAGCGGTATTGAGGAGGGAATATCCCGGATGGTGAGGGCCCCCAGTGATGGATGCTGCCTTGATGCTCTCGCTTTTGAAGATGTCCTCAGTCGTGGGGAGACTTGTGCCCTTGATGGAGCCACAAACCTATGCAGCTTTGCTTGATTCTGCATTGCAGTCTCCATACCAGGCACTGATGCAGCCACAGAATGCATCTGCAGAAATGTCCTGGAGTCTTAGTTGACATAATGTAGTATAGCTGCTGGCGAGCTTTCTGTGTGATTGCATCAATATGTTGGGCCTAGGATAGACCTTTGGAAATATTGGCACACAGGAACTTGAAACTGCTAATCCCTGGAGGAGAACTGGTGTGTGTGTGTGTGTGTGTGTGTGTGTGTGTGTGTGTGTGTGTGTGTGTTCTCCAACTTCTCCTTCCTGAAGTTAGCAATCTCTTCCTTGGTCTTATTGATGCTGAGTGAAAGGTTGTTGTCCAACACCATTCTACCAGTTGATCTGTCTCACTCCTGCATGTATAAGATGATGAGAGGCATTGATCATGTGGATAGTCAGAGGCTTTTGCCCAGGGCTGAAGTGGATAACATGAGAGTGCACAGTTTTAAGGTGCTTGGAAGTAGGTACAGAGGCGATGTCAGGGGTAGGTTTTTTACGCAGAGAGTGGTGAGTGCATGGAATGGGCTGCTGGCGGTGGTGGTGGAGGTGGATACGATAGGGTTTTTTAAGAGACTCCTGGAAGTACATAGAACTTAGAAAAATAGAGGGCTGTGGGTAACCCTAGGTAATTACTAAAGTTCGGCACAGCATTGTGGGCTGAAAGGCCTGTAACTAAGGTGGGCCAAGAAGTAGCCATGTCCAGAGGTTTTCTGAAAAAGATGAGCAAGGATTTATTTAGCAGAAGAATTGGGTGATAATGTGATGCTGCATCTGTGCTTTGAGGCTCTTCTCTGCATCGTAGTTGCAAAAGCTTGACATTTGTGAAGGAGAAGAGTGGTGATGGTGTTAAGGAAGTGATCAGTGTAAGATACACTTGACCATTCTATCTTCTACTTTTTGGATGCAAGCTGTCTGAAGGTTAGGAGACAGGAGTTGTCAAGAGAAAGTGAATGAGAGATGTGAAACCTGACACTCTGCATTGAATCAATGAAGGGTCTGCATGAAGTTCGGAAATGAGGAGGCTAAGCACCATAGCAAGGTCATGTGGGAATTCTTTGGAACCTGTTGCATGTGGTTAACTAGGTAGAGTGGAAATGGATGAGCATCGTCTCTCTTTGCGGGATGATGCTGAAGGAGAATGTGGCTGGTTGTCAAAAACCAGGAGGTCACGAATGAGAAAGGACAATTTAATTTACCTTTTGTTAAAGTCAGATTTGATTATGTTCATGGTCTTGATGGGAGAAATTTCTGTATTGTCACATGCATGGAAACCTCATGAGTGGGATTAAAATGAGTTGTTGTTTCTGGAACAGTTGAGATGACCTTAAGAAGCAACTGTCTTGAGGTGTTGAGCACCAGTCCATCTTTTCTCAGAGGCAGTTTTGTTAAACAGCTTTCAGCATTCAACACCTCAAATGAGAGATTGGTACTCCTTAATGTGTCCATTTCGCTATTTTCCTTACCCAGGCACTTTTGCATTGATAATGTAATAGACTGTATCTACTTGCACTCAGCGGAGTGTGCCTGTTGACCAATGCTCTTGAAGGGTTGAGTGCAATTTGGCAGCATTCAGGCTGTCTGTATGAGGGTGTGACATTTGTGACTGTAATGGTTTCTGATGTAGCAGTATTATCTGAAATCGGGACACTGAATGCAGTCTGCACCAAAACGCACATCATTGCGCAAGTTTGAATGGCACTTTAAATGGGATGTATTGTCAGAAATTATATTTTTCTTGTGACTCATGAATTAAATTAGTACTAACTGCACCCTGCTATGTACTTTTGAGAGAACATTATCCCTATGAAAAGATTTCTAAATTGTCACTATTTTCATTTGAGTTATAGGATCTGTCTCCTTTTCGATCTTTCATACTATACTACATTGAAAATGTATGTGGTATGGAGTTTGTCGATGTAAAACTAAAGTGACTTGGATAGCTGATTGTAGTCATTTAATAATTTTGACTTTGAATTTTTCTGTTATCCTTCTGGGTCTGGAGGCATGTCTCTTTTTATTGTTTATGTACAAATTAATTACATTCAAAGTTCAAAGTATGTAACCAGTATGTTACCTTGAGGTTCATTGCAGTCATGTGTAAGAAATAAGTAGAATAGAATTTTAGAGTACTATACTGACAGACTAATAAAAACCAATATGCTGAGTGCAAACTGTGCAAATTAATACTGAGAGCATGAGTTGTAAAGTCTTCAGGATGGCGTCAGTGAGCAATGCAACCGACAATTAAATCCTGCAGATAGTACACGAATCTACTTCTTTCAAATGTGATTCTACTACTAATCTGCAAGCAGTTGGAACCTGTGACTTAACACCTTGGTGTGATTTTGAGTGCTTTGCTGTCCCTGAGGGAGTTTGGTGAGGTTTGGAGTGGAGTGTGTGGCCTGGAGACAGGGTGTGAGCCCATGATCGATGCCATCGCTTCTCTCCGACTGGGGCGTCGAGTGAGGTTGAAGTCAACACAGACAGCAGTGGGAGATGGGCCGGTGTTCAGTGCCGTCTGCATGCAGTTGGCGGCTCTTCCTCTCCCCTTCGCTAGCTGCTGTCGGAGGAGAGTGCAGGAGTCTTGGGATCCGCATTACTGACCAGCGAGGCTGTTGTCTTGCTTTTGGGGGACTTTGAGGTTCATGTTGCACGTTTCTGGATTCTGGTTACTTTTGCCATTTTTGAGCGGTGCGATTGGGCCAATCGATGTGGATGGGATGCTTTGGTGAAGAATGGCTCTGCAGCCTGCTAACACGTGGTGCTGAACTGAACAAAGTGGAATACTACTAGACACCTGGTTTGATCTTCAATATTCTGTAGTGTTTGCTCACTTTTTGCCGGCTATGCAATTAGGTGAACATTGGGTGATCAATGTTTTTGTTTTCTGGCTGCTTGTGGGAGGTAGAATCTCAGTTGTATTCTGTATACGTACTTTGATGATAATAGTATTTTGACTCATAAAGAGCCTTTGAAGTGTATCAGTTAATCTAGAATCATTATAGAATATTGGTGCATGCAGTTCAGGAGCTTGATTGGTTGTAAGGTGATAACTTTTCCTGAACTTGGTGGCGTGGGACGTAAAGCTTCCCATGCCTCCTGCCTGAAGGAAATAGCAAAAAGGCTGTGCCCTGCATGGTAGGGTCTTTTATGGGTACTCGTTTCTTGTGACAGTACTCTGTGTAAATCTACTCTGTGGCAGGTTGGGCTTTGCCTGTGATGGCCCGGGCTGCATCCGCCACTTTCTGTACCCTTTTCTATTCCTGGGCATTGGTGTTTCCATCTCGGTCATGATGCAAACAGTTAGGATGCTCTCCACTGTGTACCTGTAGAAGCTTGTCATGTCATGCTGAATCTACTCAAACATAAATGAACGTAGGGGACCTGTGGTGTACCCGTGCTGACAGTGAGTGTGGAGGAGCTGTCGTTGCTAATGTATATTAATCTGATCTGCAGTGAGGAAATTTGAGGATCCAGTTGCACAAGCAGGTACCAAGGCCCCGGTCTTGGAGCTCTGTGATGAGACTGAGCATTTTGTCAGTTTCAGGGTGATGTGGGAAGTTTCATTTTCCACACACCTTTTCAGCTGATGGAAAGGAACATACTTAAATATGAAGATCAATACATTTATGAGTTAAATAATCTGTCTTGAACGTTTTTTTTTTAAAAAAAAGTCATTTCTGAAGGTCTGCTTAAACTCTGTTGGTCTGAGGAAGCAGAGAAAACCAATGTAGGACCTTCAGACTCTGCCACAAATGGAGGTGGGCAGAGGTCTATTACCATCCACCTTATCTATGTGTCTCATCATTTTAAACACTGCTTTAAGGTTGCCCCTCACTCTCCTAAGCTCTAATGGTAAAAGAGTAGCCTGGTAAACCTCTTCCTACAAGTCGGGCCTTCTTCTGGCACAATCCTCAAATCTTCTCTGCACTCTTCCTGATGTTTTAAACCATGTCTTTTCTATAACAAGATGACCAAACATGTACGAAGTACTCCAAGTGCAACCTTACCAGTCAATTGTACAATAGCAAATTTATGTCCCAACTCCTCAACTCAGTGCCTGAACTGGTAAGGCTAGTGTGCTGTATGCCTTTCACCACCCTCTCTCCCTGTGATGCTGATGTAGCGTTCAGAGGTTCACTTCAATGCCCTGGCCAATTCTTGTATTTCAAACATGCCAGTAAAACTTGATTCTCTGGCCATTATCACACGATTATATGTGAGATCTCATTTTAGAGTTAGTAAAGCACTTATAAAATGTAATCGTAATGATGTGGTAAGCAATTTGCAATTTTTTTTCCCCCCACAAAAAAAATGATGTGATAACATCAGATAATCTGCTTTGTGATGATTGGCAATTAAATAAGGACCAGGATACTGAAGGTTTATTCACTGTAAAGTCAGTTCTATTAATTTTTAAATGATAAGGTGGCAGCTTGAGTCTGTAAAATGGGGGAGGAAGTAGATGCATAAATAAGAAATAAGAGAAAAGAAGGAAATGCCAACAAAATGATTGTTATCCTTGGAACAGGCAGATTTAAAGAGATTAAAAACAAATTTCATCATAAGAATTCTGCAAGCAATTGGAACACATCAAGTGAAACCTTGCTGAACATGAGCTGATATGGTATATGCAGGCCAATTAGTGTATACAAAGGCAAGATCTTATCAATTCCTCCTGACTAGGGTCCAGAAGCAAGATAACTTGCACATTCAGCTTCAGATTTGACTTTGAATTTGGATTATTTTCCAAGTCTCAAGCTGTTCCTCATTTAAAAGAAAATCTTGGTCTAAATGATATGACTTTACTGAACTATAATTTCATTTTGAAGATTAAGATTTCTCATGTTCTGATGGTCATTTTAAACAGGCTGAATGGAAAGTTTAATTTGTTTCCTGCCAGTACGCAAACCACTTATGATTAAATCTATTATTCTTTTGCCTTTTAATCAAGCTCTACTTTCTGGCTATCTTTACTTTCTTTGAGGTTACCATTACCATCTGTTCTCATTAACTAGATGATAAATGTAGAATAGTATATCGGTAGGAAGAAGCCATTCAGCCCATTGGGTTGTACACCAGTTTGTTCAAAGAGCACTCTAGTTGGTCCTAATCATCTGCCCTTTTCTCCAACGTTGTGAATAATTTTTTTTATAACCCCTTCATGATACAGAATAAAACTCCTATCAGGTTCATACTTTAGCCTCCTTAGTTCTAAGGAGATAATCCTGGCTTCATCCTAATCGATTAATCATTTTTCACCATCTAGTACATCACCTTCAAAACATTCACATCCTTTTTAAAATGTGGTGCCCAGGCTTGGACACTAGAATACAACTATCCTGGGCCATTACTTGATATGAATATAGCATAACTTACTAGCTTTTGTACTTGATGTATCTGTTCATAAAGTCCAGGGACAATCTTACTTTACACTGAAAGATTTGCAACCCTCCCCTCTTTCTCATTTGGTACCACCTAATTTCTATGGTGAATTAGATTATGACCAGCACTAATGTAATTTCCACACTGAATTGACCCAACAACCAAAGATAAATCCAGTGTACCAGTTGGCATGCACGTATGGGCGCTGCCTGCCTTTCTAATACTTCTTTGTATTTCCTCTAATTCCGGCAACCTGACGTGAATTAGTTTTTATTAGCTGTCCTCCAATAAATATTCTAATCTATTGAATGAGTATTAGGATTTTTATCTTCATCTCACTGTGGTTATTCTCCTGTCCCATTCAAGGGGCTCAAGAGTAAATTCATTCTTTATTTGTAATTGCTATCTTTGAACAATTGAGGTATTCCTTTACTATAGAGATGGATATACTCACTGAATTAAATGTTCTTGGCATTTTCTCTGTAATACTCGATAAAGCCATGAACTCTGGGGGGGAGGGTGGTGAGCAAAGCCTAGCGAATAAGAAATTGGAGGTTCTCCAAGAATTGTGTGTCGTGTAAGCAATCTAGTAATCTGTTTTTTAAAGTTAAACATTATTAGCTAAAACTTGCAAGGCTGGCATTCTTCAAATTTTCAGAAAAACCCAAATATTTGACTAGGTGAACATTTTTTACTACTGCTAACTTCTGGCAATTCTCATGTGTGCCCTACTCTTAACTGAAGAATCAAGGATTCACTTTGGATGACAGTATCAGTAATCCTTGATCACCTCATAAATCTTACAGTACAGGAAGGGCTATTTGGTGCACTGTGTCCATGTTGTTGGAAAAGAAGCACCTAATCTCATCCCATCTTGGTCTATAGCTGTTCAGGTCGTAACAGTTCAAGTGCACCTCCAGCTATTTAAAATTATGTTTAGAGTTCATTCTATACTACTCTTAAAGCAGCAAGTTCTAAACTCTGACCATACAATGAATGAAAAAAGCCTTTTTTACTTACCCCCCCCCCCCAATCTAATTCTGCCTGAATCTAGAGCCACCAATTTAGAATTTCATTGATAAGGGAAATGCTTTCCTTCTGTGTAGTGCATCTGGGTCTAGATTTGCCCTTCCCTTCCCAAGAAAACAACTTTAGATTATCTCATCTTTCCTCCTACCTATAACTTCCCAATCTTTGTAGCATAATTGTAAATCTCCACTGCAGCCTTGGCAATACATTCACATGTTTCCAAATGGAATGCCCAGAACAGAAAGAACTGTTCAATCCATATCCTAACTAGCATAACCTCTCTGCTCTTTTTTTAATCACTTGTAATGATAAAATATAACTAGGACAAAGAAGAAAAGCAAAAATAGGTTGCTGAGAAAGGGAAAGAAGAGAATGAAAAAAGGAATGATTTGAGAGGTGTTCAGGGACACAAATGATGGGATTCACTGTGAAAGAATAAAGGCTTAGTTGCAGCTGATACGGAGGTGTAAATAGGAGAAGAACAGAGAGAAGATAAAAATCAATGTGAGAGCGGAGACGCAAAGAAGCACAGTTGCTAGAACCTGAAATGAAAGAGAATGCTTTTCTTCCAGCTGGGCTTGTTGCAGCTCTCAGCTCTGAATTCAACAGTGTCAGATAATTGGCCTTTCCAGTTCATAGTAGAAATGACCAATTTTGATGAAGGGTCATCAACCTATAATTTTGACTTTTTTTGTTTCCTTGTGGTGATGCTGTTAGACCTCCTGGGCTTTTCCCTACTTTTAATGTGGATTTCTGGTAACTGTAATGTTCTGGATTTCTCAACTCCAGTATTGTTTACTGGCCTCTGTCCTCATTCCTCCTGCACTCTTTACTCCTCTGATCAGGTCAGACACAATCCTCTCTTAGCAGTCACTACCATTTATCTGTCTTGATTTCTACCTCCCATACACATTCCCTCTCTTCATTCCATCCCTCCCTCTTCTCGAAAACTGTTTTCTACCTTTCCTTGGTTCTATGAAAGGTAATCAACGTGAGATGCTACCTCTGCTTCTCTATTCACAGGTGATGCCTCACTTGAGTATGATAACCAATGTAGAACATGCTAGAATAGAAATGATTGATTAAAAGGTGAATGTCTGAGGATTACAAGAAGCAAAGCTTGTATGCACTTGAACTTGTACTCTGGGACTTTTGGCATCATCTGAGAAATAGGTGAAGCACCAGTTGTTCACTTAAGTGCAGCTTGCTGTATTGCCAATAAGATTTGGGACTCTCATGAATGGGCCTTGATCCAATGACCAATGATTTGGAAAATATTGTCGGCCATGTTTCAGTTGTGAATTATTGCTCATCGCCTTGGAATCTGTAGAAAAGTCATGCAGTGCAGGGTACATTTGCCTAATACCAACTTGTAAGACAAATAGCAAATAAAGATCATTGATTACATGGGAGATATCACAATCTGGTCAGGATTTGGATTTTGTGGAGAATCTAGAGTTAGAGAGATGGAAAAGCTTAAGGGTGGTGTTCCAAACCTTAGGATATTAGTGTTTGAAAGCCCATCTGACAGTGTTGAAGATGCTTGTGTGCTTAGAATTGGTAGTTTATAAATTGCTATATGTTTTGGGTAGGAACAGACTCACTTCAACTGAAAATTCTGTTAATAAGTATTAAGGTTCTAGATGAATTGAACAATTTGGGTAAATGATGATGAAAAACTAAATGGTATTTTCTTTGTACTGCTCTTGCATGTCAGTGCCAATGAAGAGTTTGTACTTGTCAATTCTTATTTAGAACTAAGGGCTTATTTATTTCTGTTCATCAGTAAGAAAGCCAGTCTCATTAGGCAGAAGAAACTTTTTCTGCAGTTTTTTTTCAACCTTTCTCCAAATTGTTGATCTGCACAATCTTTGGCATTGTACTATGCAACTTGTATACATTGTAGTAAAAAAACTAATTTAATTACTATCTAATCAAACCTACCCATAGCTGAAAACCACTTCCATTGTATTTTTTTTATCTCATGCAATTATGCATTCTGCTTGTACACCATCAACCACTTAAGTGCCACTGTCATCTATGTTTGTGTCTCATTACTTTATATTTATATCATTAAATAGCATGTACTGACCTCCAGGTGTAAAGGTATGTGAATAAATAAATGTGAAAACATAACTTTTTATATCTCCACCAGTTTGTCTCAGCTCCTTTTTAGCTTTATGGAAAGAAAATGTGCTCTAACCCACAACCGTTAATGTATAAGTGGTGTTAAATACTACTAACGGATACTAGTACAGTGACTCCGTTAAGATACATTTGAGAAGGGGATGAGGACGTTTTTTTTGCAAGCAGTTGGGTAATTGGATTCCACAGCTGCTCCACATAAACATCAAAGTTCCTTGAGAGGAGAATTATTCCGGGTTATTCCATCACTTGAATGGCAGTGTCCAGCCAGAACCATCTGCTCCACCTTCTCATCCAGAAAGTTTAAATTAGAGGCTTCAACTTGAGTGGAGAAGAGACTTGTGTATATATCACTGTTAAGATTAGTTTCCTTCTGATAAGCTTTTATAGTTTAAGGGATTTCTGTATTTGGAGAATGCTTAACTCGGTTGTGATTGCATAAAAGTTTCACTGACCTTGTATTTAGACCATAAGGCAAAGGAGCAGAAGTCGGCCATTTGGCCCATCGAGTCTGCTCTGCCATTTCATCATGAGCTGATCCATTCTCCCATTTAGTCCCACTCCCCCGCCTTCTCACCATAAACATTTGATTCCCTGGCTACTTAGATACCTACCAATCTGCCTTAAATACACCCAATGACTTGGCCTCCACTGCCGCCCGTGGCAACAAATTCCACAGATTCCCCACACTCTGTCTAAAAAAAATTTCTTCGCATCTCTGGTCTGAATGGGTGCCCTTCAATCCTTAAGTCATGCCCTCTCGTACTAGATTCCCCCACCATGGGAAACAACTTTGCCACATCCACTCTGTCCATACCTTTCAACATTCAAAACGTTTCTGAGGTCCCCCCTCGTTTTTCTAAACTCCAAGGAGTACAGTCCAAGAGCGGTCAAGCGTTCCTCATATTAACCCTCTCATTCCCGGAATCATTCTAGTGAATCTTCTCTGAACCCTCTCCAACGTCAGCACATCCTTTTTTAAATAAGGAGCCCAAAACTGCACACAGTATTCCAAGTGAGGTCTTACCAGTGCCTTATAGATCCTTAGCATCACATCCCTGCTCCTATACTCTATTACTCTAGAAATGAATGCCAACATTGCATTTGCCTTCTTCACCACTGACTCAACCTGGAGGTTAACCTTAACGATATCTTGTACGAGGACTCCCAAGTCCCATTGCATCTCAGATCTTTGAATTCTCTCCCCATTTAAATAGTAGTCTGCCCATTTATTTCTTCTACCAAAGTGCATGACCATACACTTTCCAACATTGTATTTCATTTGCCACTTCTTTGCTCATTCTCCTAATCTATCCAAGTCTTTCTGCACTACTGTTTCCTCAGCACTACCAGCCCCTCCACCTATATTTGTATCATCAGCAAACTTAGCCACAAAACCACCTATTCCATAAACCAAATCGTTGATATACAATGTAAAAAGAAGCAGCCCCAACTCAAACCCCTGTGGAACACCACTGGTAACCGGCAGCCAACCAGAATGGGATCCCTTTATTCCCATTCTCTGTTTCCTGCCAATCAGCCAATGCTCTATCCACGTGTGTAACTTTCCCGTTACTCCATGGGCTCTTATCTTGTTTAGCAGCCTCATGTGTGGCACCTTGTCAAAGGCCTTCTGAAAATCCAAATGCACAATATCCACTGCATCTCCCTTGTCTACCCTACTTGTAATTTCCTCAAAAAATTGCAATAGGTTTGTCAGACAGGATTTTCCTTTAAGGAAACCATGCTGAGTTCTGCCTATCTTGTCATATACCTCCAGGTATTCCGTAACCTCATCCTTGACAATCGACTCCAACTTCCCAACCACCGATGTCAAGCTAACAGGTCTATTATTTCCCTTTTGCTTCCTTGCCCACTTCTTAAACAGCGGAGTGACACTTGCAATCTTCCAGTCCTCCAGAACCACGCCAGAATCTATTGACTTTTGAAAGATTATTGCTAACGCCTCCTCAATCTCCACAGCTACTTCCTTCAGAACATGAGGGTGCATTCCATCTGGTCCAGGAGATTTATCTATCCTTAGATGATTCAGCTTCCTGAGTACTTGCTCTGTTGTAATTGTGACTGCCCACACTTTGCTTCCCTGACACCCTTGAGTGTCTGGTATACTGCTAATGTCTTCCTCAGTGAAGACTGATGCAAAATACTCATTCAGTTCCTCCACCATCTCCTTATCTCCCATTACAATTTCTCCAGCATCATTTCCTATCGGTCCTATAACTACTCCCACCTGTCTTTTACTCTTTATATACTTGAAAAAGCTTTTAGTAACCTCTTTGATATTATTTGCTAGCTTCCTTTCATAGTTCATCTTTTCCCCCTTAAGGACCTTCATAGTTTCCTTTTGTAGGCTTTTAAAAACTTCCCAATCCTCTGTCTTCCCAAGGGTTTTTGCTTCCTTGTATGCCCTCGCCTTTGCTTTTATTTTGGCTTTGACTTCTCTTGTCAGCCACTGTTGCATCCTTTTTCCAAGAGCATTGCTTGGAAATGTAGCTTTATTTTCAAAGTATCAATTTGGAGTGTAAATTAGACTACGCATCCAAAAATTATGTCCTCCTTCTCCCCCCCCCCCCCCACCCCCGAAGTGTGCATCAAAACCTGCAGCTATTGGGTCTTCCCATTGGTAAACACGTTTGCAAATACTGCATAATGGGTGTGTTACTCAGACTGGAGTCCAGAAATCTGGACTAGTAATCCAGAGAATGCTGGTTCAAATCCCACCATGCTGAATTGAGAATTTAAATATAGTTTACTTTCATTTGGTTCAGAGAATGCAGACATTATTGGAAAGGCTTGCATTTATTTTTTGTCCTAATAGACCTTGAGCATTTCAGTGTTGTGAATATATTTGACCACTGTATTGTTACCATATACCCATTTTATTCAGTAGCACTTTTTCTCATCTTGTATGGCCTAAGCTGAAGTTTTGAACTGGGGTTACTGTTGTCATGTATGAAATGGTAGATGGTAATTGTTTTATTCAAAGTTTATTTAATGATATGAACATATCCAGTATGGGATTTGATCAAGCTTTTCCTGGGTATTTTAGAAATCGGCTTTTCTCCTTTCTGAATTAATGGCAGATGTTACCCAATGCTCTTCTCAAGAATATTGGCACTTGAATATTCTGGTTATTCGGAATTCATTTGCTCCTCAGTCTTCTTTTGAAACCAAACTAGTTTCAAAAGAATTCGGGTGTGAATCAATCAGCAGTATTCAGATTAGAGACGATGGTGATCAATTAATGGGCTAGTCATGTAATTGCAAACCCTTTACATCAGCAAAGTGTTAAAGCTTAAGTGGATGTCACTTTCAGTTTGGACATTGGCTAGGAAAGGAAAGGCAAAGTGTCTATCTTCAACTGTACAGGTTCTAACAAAGATGATTATGGTCCTCCAGTATTAAACATTTTAATAGCATGATATATTCTCATCATTTAAATGCGCTCTGAAATGCTACCTCAGTGTATTTTTTTGTTAAAACTCTTCTTCCCGAAGTGTTGGAATAATGTTATTGTTAGTGAATTTGCATACATCCAGATCTCACATAACTGCAATGAGATGAATGAAGAAATAACCTTTTGGGAAGTTTTGAAGATAAATATTATCAGATACTTGTCCTTTTAAGAAATGTTTCATTGATTTCATCTCAAAGACATTATCTCACTCAATGCTGCAAGAATGCTTTGACATGCATGTTACACTCAAATATTTTGAATGCACAACTTTCTGACTCCAACTGGAGCAATCCCTCTTAACTGAAGCTGGAACGAATGTTCATTAAAAGTATCACCAGAAGTAATCAGGTGTAGTAATGAATTAGATTTGGCTTAATAACAAAAGAAACTACCCAAGAAAATTTTGGAAAGCATAAACCTTTATTGGGGACTATACCAAGGAAACTAAGACTCCCAAAGATGGACTTTTCTACAAACAGGTTGTAGGCTTGCTGGTTTCAGGCACAAACACCTTCAATTTCAAAAAGTTATCAGATGAAGGATTGTTGGGAATTTGATTGCAATATAACTTCTGAGCAAGTTAGATATTCTGTGAATTGTAAAAAGATGCTGCTTGTTACAAAATTGTTACGATATTGTACAGTCACGTACCAATGTGGTGTCACAAGAGAATGAGATATGATGTGGAAGAAAACCTTTAGCCTTTTATGCCATTCAGTAAGATCTCAATTCATTGCTTCTTTCCTGCATCAATCCCTTGGTTCCCTTTAAAATCTAAAAATCTGACCTTTACATCTATCTTGTGAAGATCGTCCAAAGATTTAAAGTGAAAGGTAATTCACTATCCTCTGAAGAAATTTCTTTTTTGCCTTGGTCCTGAACGCTTAACTACGTATACTGTAAAGCACCATGTCAATCTTGTATGTTTTGATGAGATCACTTCTTATTCATCTAAATTCAAGACAGTAAAGACTGAATCTCTCCTTGTATGACAAATCCAGTGTCCCAGAGATCAAGCTGCTGGAACCTTGCTGCACTTCTGTTGCAGCTCTATGCGGTTCTGTTGGTAGAGTGAGATCACACCTATACAGAATATTCCAAATGAAATCTTGCCAGGAGGTGTAATTAGAACAAGATGTACTGCGCTTGTATTTAAATCCCTTCAATAAAAATCACTGTACCATTTGCCTTCTTAATTGCTTGCTGTATTCTTATTGGTTGCTGTTATTCATTTATTCTGCTCATGGACCGCCTTTGCTGAATTCTGGAATTTTCCCAACTTCCGATTTTTATGTTGCCTCAATAATAAGACTTTTCCTTTGATCTAATGCTGCCTTAACTGGATGGCCAAAGCTGGACCACGTTTCCTGTTGGGTTATTTTGAACAATATATTAATTCTTTTAACAGACATGAACAATGTGTTATTTCCTATCCGTATCTAAATTATGTGGTGTAATATTCTCAGGGCCTAAAGTTAAAATTGCCTTGCATGATGATAGAAATCTTGAACTATTCATTCCTGTTGCTAGTTATGTACTAGAACAGAACTAATGTTGGTTCTGCTCCAAATAAAGTAGACCTAGTGGATTATTACTTGAAAATTTCCACTTCCATTGGGTTACCTTCCCTCTTGGGCCTTGTTTGTGTGTTGTAACTGGAAACTTTCTATAGTTGGATGTTGTATTTGTTTAGTACCTGAAATATGACATTTTTTGAGGCTGCTTGGGGGTTGGAGCAGTGGTGGTGATGAAGTGAGTCTTCCCTGCATGCAGCTTAGAACTTTTATTATAGAGTGGAACTCCAAACAAAGTCAAAATCTCCACCATTACTCCCCCTCCCCCCCCACCACTTGCCAATTTCTCTGCCGACTCCATTGCTGGGTAACAATCCAGTTGATCGACATGTTGGTCTGTCATATCAGGACTGTCCAGAACGGATGGAGTCCAGCCCAACCTCTGTGTAGGAAAACTATTCCTGAAGTGGTAGTTGGTTTGTGTGGGCTTGAGGCTCCTGTTAGATGTCAGTCCAGTATTTGTAGACTATGTTTTGGTGTCTCCTCCTTAGAACTTCCTGGAATAGAACTTGAATCCAGCTGTTTGTGACTCAAAGGCAAGAATTCAGTCCCTGACCCCAAAGATTAATGTGGTGAAATGTATACCACTTGAACTCTCTGCCCTACGCTGCTACAGATCTTCCTGTGTGGAATTATAAGCGTGTTTTAAGTCTTGAAGTTGTGCAGTAGGACATCACCTGGCATGGGACCATATCTCTGCACAGATTTGACTTTGAAAATATTGGAAAATGTACCTTTGCCAAATTCTGAGTTGCAGCTTTTCCTTTCATGTGTTCCAGGGATTCCTTTTAACATTTTGCTTTTGAAAGCTATGCATTTCTAAGTTCTATCTTGTTCAAAGCAAGAACCGAATCAAAATTGAGGTCAGAAATCCAATCTGATTCGATCTAATTACATTTAACAGAATTAAAGTGACCAGTCATGGCAATAAAATGGTGTGAAATGTGAGCTGCCCCAAGAAATAGAAGCAACTTCAGTTGGAACTTAGAATTGGGTATATGTTTGAAGCACAAGTAATATCTGGGCCATAGGTAAGCAATGGGAAATAAGACTAATCAGATAACTTTCAAAGAGTTGGCACAAATGCAAAGGACTTGAAAGCCTGGATTATTCTACAACACTCTCCCATCAAAATACTAATATCTAACTCCCAGATGTTGCAATTACAACTCTGTGCATTCTTGTCCTGTTTAAGAGGCCCTGCATTATTTTGCTTTTTGGCTCCATTTTATCTTAAACCTTTAGTTGCCCCACCAGTTTCATTTCCGTTATGAATGACTGATTTGGAGGATGTAATTCAGATGGAAATGGAACAAAATTTCAAGCCAAGGCCATTCTTGAGACCAGTCTTTATGTGATGGAGCATGCTCACGTGGATAATCAGGCAAAGTGCATTCATGTCTTGATATTGAACACTATCGAGTTTGAAGCATCATAGATTATAGGGCAGTACAGTGAACGAACTGGCCCTTTGGCCCACAGTGACTGCACTGAACTTGATGCCAAATTAAACTAAAATTTCTTCTGCCTGCACATTATCTATATTCTGCCATTCCTCGTATTATTAATTATTGTGTCCATCTAGAAAGTCCATTAAACACCACTATTCTGTTTCTACAATCACCCCGACAACCCATTTCAGTTGATTACTACTCTGTGCTTTCTAAAAATAAAACACGGCCCTCGCCTCTCCTTTAAACTTTCTCCTCTCAGCATAAGTGCATGTATAAGCTCTTCCATTTCTTCTAGACAGATGCACACAATCATTTGAGACAAAAAAACTGTTCCAAGAAAGACAGGATCATATTGCACCGAACTGCTTCCCAGACTTAAAAAAAATAAAATAAAAAATTTGCACCACCTCTCCCCAGACATATCCACCCCCTCATTGCCTCGCCCCCGCCCCAACCTCCTGGAGCATCCACTTGCCGGATGCAGTGACCCTTCACACTCGAGAATCATCTACCGAGATGGAACTAGCTCTGGGAGAAGTGCCGGTTTCCAGTGTGGTATCCAGACACAAGTAGAGCAACTGGGCAAAAATGTCACCTGGACTGAGCTGAATGATGACACTGCCAATGAAGAGGAGGTCAGATGAATCAACGTCTGACCTCAGATTGTTTTGGAACCAGTGGTTGACTGTCATCTTGATTTCACCCAATATCTGAAAACTCCCACTGTCCTCTTCGCTCGAACAATCCAGAAGGCTGCTTATGCAAACTATAAATTTGTTTAACATCTCCCAGCTAAGCAGCTGTACATTTCTGTTTAAAAGGAGTGCAGAGTGGCATTATCGCACTATTCAGCAAACCATTTCAGAACTTTGCTGCTATGGGAAAACAATAGCTTAACATCTGCCTATTCAGTAGGTCGGTAATGCTTAAATAAGTGACCCAAATGGCAATCAGCATCATATAAATGAACCCAATTGTAAACAACATTCTGTATGTTTAAACTGAAGCAAGATCTTTGACAGAGGGGAAATTAGAGGAAACTGTTGCCTCCTGATGATTAGATATGGCAAATCTGTTTTGAATGTTGTTTCGGACAGAGTCTGCCTTGCTTTTGATTGAAAGGTGTGCACCTTTTTTAATTTAAAGAAAATCCGGTGTGGGGTGGGGGTTGCGTGGTTGATATTCTAGGTTGCACGGATAACTCCGCCACAGTGCGTACCGGAAAATCGGCAGGATTTATTTCCAGGCATGTGGCTGGCTCTCTTGATTTGCTCGTTTTTTATTACACTTGGCTGATCGAGTGCAGCTGTGGCAGGCTTAAAGAATTTTTTTTCATTCTCAACAGCATAAACTGTACGTTCTCCAAAATGCAAGTGCTTCCACTCTTTTCAGGCAGTGCTTCAACCAGCAGTTGACATTTCATGATGCCTGCTTAGTCTTCAGAGGGAGTAGTAGTGAATGCCCTTTTGTGCATTTTTTTTTTGGTACAAGTATGATGAGGAGTTCTCAGGAAGAGTGAACACTTGAATGTTGTTACGGGGCAAATCTGAAAGATCGGTACATAAGAAGCATACTGAGTTGCATAAATGCCAAGTGAGATCAAACCCAGCATGAAGAGGCTTTATTAGTTTTGGTCATGCCATTCTTAGCTTGGTTGTCTTTTTGGAGTTGGACCTTGGTTCACACCAACCTAGGAGTAGTTAGAATTCTGTCTTTTTGAATAGACTGTGAAGGTAAAGTGAGTGCTGGGGAAAAGCTGAGTTTATTAAGTGGGGTTGGCTTTTGAAGTTATCAGCATCTCTCTGAGGATTTTGCAACTAATTGATATGAAGGAAAGACATTTGTGTCCCAGCTTAATATTTGTAGCCCTCCACGGCTCTATGCTTTTGTAGGGCTTTTTGAGCCTGTTGGGTTTGGTCCAAATCTAGCCCTACAAGTTCTGTCATTCAAGTAGGCAATCTCAAAAGTTCAAAGTGAGTTCATTATCAAAGAGCATTTACTGTGACATGCGCATACTATCTTGAGATTCTCTAGTAAATACAGAGACAGAGTTAATGAAAAACTGCGTACAAACAGGCATTAGTTGCAGAGTTCTTGAATGTGAGTCAATAGGTTGTGGAATCAGTGCAGTGTTGGGGTGAGTGAAGTTATCCACTCTGGCTCAGGAACCTGGTGGTTGAAGGGCGATAACTGTTCCTGAACTTGGTGCTGTGGTACCTATGACTGCTGTGGCTTGTTCCTGATGGGAACTGCGAGAAGAGAGCATGGCCTGGAAGCTGCTTGCCGTAAGTTGGCTGAGCACTCCAGGGTCTCCACTAAATCCATTCCTGAACTGCCATTGCCAAATGCAAAATGAATTTTTCTTCATTGCATTGAATTGTCTAAACACTAACAACTTCTTCCACCACCCCCCCCCCCCCCCCGGCATGCATCTTTTGATCATTTAGACTTCCATGGAGATGCAAAACCAATCAATGAACCACCAAAATATTTGGGTGTGCCAAACCTCTTAGCAGTATCTATGTATTTCCACTTGCCAGGAACTTCTCCTTCTTCCTGCCTCTTGCTTACAGGTGATGCCTTTCTGATCAATAATTTAAAGAAATCAGTGAAGACTTTTTTCTTCCCGCATTCTTTGTAATGCCGAGGGAATAAACCTATGCCACCTGCAGGCTGAGTTTTGCAGCTGATCAAGATTACAGCATATCTTTCTGTAGCTGTGAAGGTCGTGACATTATTAAGCGTCTGTGGAACAAGATCTATCCAGACCACGCTGGAGATGTGCCAGATAAGCCTGTCTCAAATTCGTATTCTAAACAAAGCAACTGGCTGCTGCCACGTTTGCTGGGGAAGTGCCTTTTAACGGTTTCCCAGTGGAAATGTAACACCAACCAATCTGGGTTCACAATTTATCCCACCTGGCAAGCTTCCCAAATATCCACGTCATTTTCAAAAGAATAACAAGCTTGCATTTATATATCATCTTTCATGCCCTCTGCATGTCCAACTTTGCAGCACTTCTGAAGAGTAGCCACCATTTTGCTCAGTAGGCATACACTGCATGGATTTGTATTAGTTTTGACAGCAGGAGGTAAATGAGCAGATTACCAGTTTTGATGAAATCCAGGGCATGAAAGGATCCAACCTTCCACCCCCTATCCACTGTCAAGCTTTGAATAAGACCACTCAATATTTACTCTTTGCTCAAGCAAGCAGAGCAGCTGTTTTAAGTTCTCTCTGGAAGGTGATGCCCCACTCGAGCACAATGCTAAAACACTGCTGGCCTAGCTTGTGGTGTGCAATGATGCCGGTCTGCTCTGAATGATTTGGTCGACCTGCGTCAATGCCTGTTTGTTGACCTAAGGACAGGACCATTAACAGGTGCTCCTTATTTAAGATGGAGTTTTGTGACTTGTGCTATTGCATGCTTCACTGCAGACATATTGAGATCAGATTATGTGTGCACGTGGTCTAATTTTTTTTTATGAATCAAGTAAAAATGGAGAGTAACAGACACTGTGAATTCCACAGCTCAACCTTGTGCTCTCCTCAAGGAAATTATAAGCCTGTTTTATGAGCTTTCCTCTTCCTTTTTGGCTTGCTGTTCTTTCCTGCTTCTGAAAGTTAAAATCTAATTGCCCACCTTCTCTATTTTCATATTGAGGCCATAAAATTTCAATTCTAGTTGCTTGTATTTTCACAAGAAACCCCCGCAACCGGGTGAGAGAATTGCCACTTGCCTCTGTTGCTGCTCGTCCAATACCTGCTCTTTCCTTTTCTGATAGGTCTTTTCTCCCCCAAGTGTTGTTACTACAAGGGCTGTGACTCTGACTTTCTAGACAATGATTCATCAAAAGGCTGGTCAGTAATCCTTTCCTCTGTGTTTAGGTGTAGTTTCTTTTCTTAAACATCTGCTCTCAAGATGACTGGGGGCCATCCTGATTGATGGGCCAGGGATGATTCAAGTGACCCTGTCAGTTTCAGCTCCACAAGCTAGCCCGCCTGGCTTTAATAAACCTCCTCAGTAGGTTTGCAGTCTGCTGCCTTTTTAAAATATAAAACCTGTGTGAATTTGCCCATTGTTAGCATGCAGCACTTAAGCACAACTCCCTCCCTAGATTCATTCTGCAAAGGCCAAGTAAAATGATCAAAAATCCTGAAATGTAACACCATGCAACAGCTGAAGCCGCATCTGGTGGCACAGTCTTTGCTCCCTGGCACTACTTTATCCCTATGGAAGGTCCGATTAGTGTGGGAGGACACGGTGAAACTCTGAGAAGTGACTGCTTCTTTAAGCTGTTCTGGTATTGGACGTCCCACTTGGTGAAGCAAGATTCTGAATGAGAGCTGTCCATACGATATTGAGCCAAATGGTGCTTGATACATTCCCGGCACCCAGACATTCCACACAGAGTCTGCACATTTTACCTAGACTGAGTACAAAGTAGTGACAGACCTGATCCACCACTCCTGGGCAGTGTAAACTGAGGCTTTCCAACACCCTAGCAGATTGAATGCTGAAACCCTCTCCCCTACGAGCCTCTAACAATCTTTGAAAGGAGACAAAGCTTTATCTCCTGTTTAAAACCTATGAGCTATCTCATATGTATAATAAATTAAAAAATCAATGTAATTACTTGCTCTATTAAAGTCACTAAATATTTAATGAACAAAAACAAAGTTTTACCTTTTCTTTCTCATTAAAGTGAAAGGGGCCTGTAATCCAATGCCAGCTATGGTGCAGTGTGAGTTGTGCCAGGTACTGCTAATTAACATGCCTTTAACTTGCATTGGGACATTGCTTGCCTGTTTTGGAGCAGATGAATAGTTGAAATCCTTTTGGAATTGTTGAACAAGCAGCCCAAATTACTTCATTTCCAAAATGGTTGAAACCCATTGTTGCTGTATTTCCAACCCGGGTAGAACATCTCACAGCAGAGTGAGAAGATTTTATGGTGCTTGCATCCTTATTGTTGGGGTTTCTTACAGCTGATTGCAATATTTTTCATAAATTATTTGTCTAGTCTTCTGCATCTTGTCCACCATTTGGAGTAAGCTTTTGGTGATTAATGTAAAACATACTACTGTATTAGTTCCTATTTAAAGGCAACATTCATACCAGTCAGTTGTCTACAGAGCAGGCATATGTTATAGTCAAGACTTTCAATGATGAGTTCAGAACATGTGAAATTTGTTAACTTGACAGCAGAAGTACAATACAATGGGTGATAAATGAAGAAAAAAGTAGATCAATTACAATACATGTGCGTGTGTATTATACACACAGCAGGAAGCACCTCTTCTTCTTAGACAGATTTCTTTGCTAGAGGGGGCAGAAGAGGTTCCTAAACACAAAGTCTGCAGATGCTGGAAGTCCAAAGCAACACACAATATGTTGGAGGAACTTTCAGAAGCAGGAAGGAACAGCTAAAGATAAAAAGGAAGAGGTGAGCTTATAAAACAGGCTTATAATTTCCTTGAGAGCACAAGTTTTGCACTACAAGTTCACTGCTTCAATGTCCATTTAGATATTGGATGGCAGAGGGGAAGAAGCTGTTCCTGAGTTGCTGTGTGTGTGTGTGTGCCTTCTGGCTTCTGTACCTCCTCACAGTAACAATGAGAAGAGAGCATGGCCTGGGTGGCGGGGGTCCTTAATGGATGCTGCCTTTCTGAGGCACTGCTCCTTGAAGATATCTTGGATACTATGGAGGCTAGTACCCATGATGGAGCCAACTAATGTTACAACTTTCTCTAGCTGTTTTTGACCGTGTGCGTTTACCCCCCCCCCCCCCCCATTAGCAGACAGTGATGCAGCCTGTCAGAATGCTTGCCATGGGTACATCTGTAGACATTTTCGAGTGCTTTTGGTGACAAACCAATCTCCTTAAACTCTTAATGAAATACAGCTGCTGTCTCCTCACCTTTATAGCTACATCGATATGTTGGGACCAGGTTATATCCTCAGAAACATGGACACTTACAAACTTGAAATTGCTCACTCTCTCTTAGCAGCAGTTGAGTTTATGGTGTAGTATTGAAGATGGAGCAGTTCTTTTTCACATGTAGTGTTAAATAGGAAATGTTGACTGTTTATTCATTCCCATAGATGCTTCCTGACTTGTTGAGTTCCTCCAACATTTTGTGTGTGTTGCTTTGGAATTCTAGCATCTGCAGAATTGTTTAATAACCTCTTTGCCCCCCCCCCCCACAACAAAGATGTCTGTGTAAAGACTAATAGAAGTTCTTCTGCATTGGTATGTGTTCCTTTCACAACCAACAGCATCAAAAATGTAATACTTGATCATTCTATGTCACCTTTAATGCTGTATTAAAACAGATGTCTGAAAGCGCTTATGAAGTCAGCCAGTGTTAGTGTCATATAAAGGAATCTACGTATGCACAAGTACAATGGAAAAACTTAATTGCAGCATTATTGCAGGGTGAAGGTATCACAGAAGCAGCATTCACAAGAAAAACCTACACTATACACCTGTTTTACCACAACACAATTTATACCAGAAAAAGGCCATTTTCATGCTATGTGGTCATAGTGTTACCAGATTGTAGTGATCAGGGTTTTGTTGGTTGGTTCAAGAAATGAATGGTTGAAGGGTAGTAGCTGTTCTAGAACCTGGTAGTTGGGACTTGAGGCTTCTGTACCTCCTGTCCAATGTTAGCAGTAACTGAGCGGTGGGCTTCTTTCATAGAAGTGCCTTCTTGAGGCAGTGCCTCCTGTGTACTGACCAAATAAGTTTGTTATTTACTTTCTGTTTATTATTGACAAAAAAAACTATCGAAAATGGTCCAGGCTACAGATTTATCCACAGCACAATGTCAGGAGTATTTAGGATATTCAGATAGTACATTTGAAACATTCCTCGAAAGCAGTCAAGCTCCCTTTTTCACAATAATAAGGGGATGAAGGGAAAAATCCTGATTTTACAAATCGTTTGAAAAGCTTTTGTTTTAAAAATTTTTTTTACAGAAATGGGAGGAAAAGAGAATTCTATAATCTATTAAGGATATTAATAATTGGAAATATTTTGCCTGGCAAATATATTGAAATTTAAATGATTGCCAATTGCTTAAAATTGAAGGGGAATAAAGGCCTGTATCTTAAAAGTCATACACAAATGCACTGTTTTCCTCGATGTGCTGATAGCGGTAGGATTTTGCATAAAAATAAGAAATTAATTTGTATATTACATGTGAATTCTGGAACTTCTGTTCAAACAGTAAGTTGGTAGTCTAAAAGCATTAAGGAAGTTGCTCCAGTGCCTTTCCATTTATAAAGCAGATAAGGATTTGGAGATGGGTCTATATGACCTCCAGATGAATCTAAAGGCCCAGGTTTAATTGGCACGACTGTGCAGGCGCGAGGACGTCAGTGAGTTAGGCCGACGAGAGGAATTTAGGACAGCTTTATAGAGTGGGTGTAGTGGTAGAGGGAGACAGAGTAGGAGGGCTTTGGCTCAACGGGGCTTCGGTGATAAACGGTCGAGGCGAGGTAAGTTACTTGTGTAGAATGGAAATAGGAAGTATGTCTGTGAGGCAGGTGTTCTGTACTGGGTGTCAGATATGGGATGTCGGGGAGACTCCCAGCTCCTTGGAGACAGAGTTAGGGAACTGGAGATGCAGCTCAATGACCACCTTCTGGTCAGGGGAAAGTGAGGAGGTGATAGATAGGAGCTATAGGCAAGTAGACACACTGGAGCCTCAAGAGACAGATAAGTGGATAATAATCAGGATAGGGTAGGGCAAGAGGCAGATGCTAGAGAGTACTCCTGTGGCTGCCCCCCTTAACAAGTACTCCTGTTTGAGTACTGTTGGGGGAGAGCAATGGCCTACCTGGGGGAAGCAACAGTGGTTGCTCCTCTGGCACACAGTATGGCCCTGTGGCTCAGAAGGGCAGGGAAAGGAAGAGGATGGCAGCAGTGATAGGGGACTCTATAGTTAGGGGGTCAGACAGGCTATTCTGTGGATGCAGGAAAGAAACACATGGTAGTTTGTCTCCCAGGTGCCGGGGTCTGGGATGTTTCTGATCACGTTCTCTATATCCTGAAGTGGGAAGGCGAACAGCCAGAGATTGTGGTACATATTGGTACCACATTAGGTAGGAAAAGGGAGGAGGTCCTGAAAACAGACGACAGGGAATAAGGAAGGAAGTTGAAATGCAGGACCACAAAGGCAGTAATCTCAGGATTATTGCCTGAACCATGTGACAGTGAGTATAGGAACAGAGTGAGGTGGAGGATAAGTGTGTGACTGAGGGATTAGAGCAGGGGACAGGGATTCGGATTTCTGGATCATTGGGACCCCTTTTGGAGGCAGGAGTGACCTGTACAAAAAGGAAGGATTGCACTTGAATCTGAGAGGGACCAATATCCTGGCGGGGAGGTTTGCTAAGGCTATTGGGGAGAGTTTAAACTAGAATCACTGGGGGGTGTGAACTGAACTGAAGGGACAGAGGAAGGGGTACTTGGCTCACAAATAGAGAAAGTTTGTAGACGGTGTTAGAGGGAGGATAGGCAGGTGATAGAGAAGGGATATGCTCAGACTGATGGTTTGAGATGTGTCTATATTAATGCAAGGAGTATCATGAATAAAGGGAATGAGCTTAGAGTGTGGATCAGTACTTGGTGCTATGGTGTTGTGGCCATTACAAAGACTTGGATCGCTTAGGGACAGGAATGGCTACTTAGCGTACCAGGCTTTGATGTTTCGGAAAGGACAGGGAGGGAGGCAAAGGAGTTGGGGGTGTGGCACTGCAGATCAGAGATAGTTTCATGGCTGCAGAAAAGGAGGAAGTCATGGAGGGATTGTCTACTGAGTCTCTGGGTGGAAGATAGAAACAGGAAGGTGTCAGTAACTCTACTGGGTGTTTTTTATAAACCACCCAGTAGTAACAGAGACATCGAGGAGCAGATAGGGAGACAGATTCTGGAAAGATGCAATAATAACAGGGTTGTTGTGGTGGGAGATTTTAATTTTCCCAATGTTGATTGCCATCTCCCTAGAGCGAGGGGTTTAGATGGAGTTGAGTTAGTTAGGTGTGTTCAGGAATGCTTCCTGACAGAGTATGTAGATAAGCCTACAAAAGGAGAGGCTGTATTGGGAAACGAACCTGGTCAGTTGTCAGGTCTCACAGTGGGAGAGCATTTTGGAGATAGTGATCACAATTCTACCACCTTTACCATAGCATTGGAGGGGGATTGGAACAGATAAGTTAGAAAGTGTTTAATTGGAGTAAGGGGAAATGTGAAGCTATCGGGCAGGAACTTGGAAGCATAAATTGGGAACAGGTGTTCTCAGGGAACTATATGGTAGAAATGTGCCAAATGTTCAGGGGATATTTGTGTGGAGTTCTGCACAGGTATATTCCAATGAGACAGAGAAAGGATGGTAGGTACAGGCACCATGGTGTAGAAAGGCTGTTGAAACTCTGGTTGAGAAGAAAAGCTTATGAAAACTTTCCAAAAAAAAACACTAGGTAGTGATAGAGATCTAGGTAAATTATAAGGCTAGCAGGAAGGAGCTTAAGAGTGAAATTAGGAGAGCCAAAAGGGGCTATGAGAAGGCCTTGGCGAGCAGGCTTAAGGAAAACCACAGGCATTCTACAAATATGTGAAGAGCAAGAGGATAAGACGTGAGAGAATCAGACCAAGCAAGTGTGACAGTGGAAAAGTGAGCATGGAACCAGAGGAGATAGCGGAGATACTCAATGTATATTTTGCTTCAGTATTCTCTACTGAAAAAGACCTTGGCGAGTGTAAGGATGACCTACAGCGGACAGAAAAGGTTGAGGCATATAGATATTAAGAAAGAGGATGCGCTGGAGCTTTTGGAAAGCATCAAGTTGGTTAAGTCACCAGTACAAGATAAGATGTATCCCAGGCTACTATTGGAGGCGAGAGAGGAGATCACTGATCCTTTGGCAATGACCTTTGCATCATCAATAGGGATGGGAGAGGTTCTGGAGGATTGGAGGGTTGCGGCTGTTGTTCCTTTATTCAAGAAAGGGAGTAGAGCTAGCCCAGGAAATAATGTCAGTTGGTAAGTTGATGGAGAACATTCTGAGAGGCAAGATTTATGAACATTTGGAGAGGCATAATATGATTAGGACTAGTCAGCATAGCTTTGTCAAAGGCGGGTCATGCCTTTGGTAGGTCAAATATGATGGCAGAATATTAATTTTGACTGTGGAGGATCAGGGGGATCTTGGTCTGAGACTGTAGGGCACTCAAAACTGCAACACAGATTGACTGTGTGGTTAAGAAGGCATATGGTGTATTGGCCTTCAGCAACCATGGGATTCAGTTCAAGAGCCGAGTGGGAATGTTACAGCTCTAAGACTCTGGTCAGACCCCAGTTGGAGTACTGTGCTCAGTTCTGGTCACCTCACTACAGGAAGGATGTAGAAGCCATGGAAAGGGTGCAGAGGAGATTTACAAGGATGTTGCCTGGATTGGGGAGCATGCCCTATGAGAATAGGTTGAGTGAACTTGGCCTTTTCTTCTCCTTGGAGCGACGGAGGATGAGAGGTGACCTGATCGAGGTGTATAAGATGATGAGAGGCATTGATCGTATGGATAGCCAGAGGCTTTTTCCCTGGGCTGAAATGGCTAACACAAGAGGGCACAGTTTTAAAGTGCTTGGGAGTTGGTACAGAGGAGATGTCAGGGGTAAGTTTTTTCCATGCAGAGAGTGGTGAGTGCGTGGAATGGGCTGCAGGCGACGTTGGTGGAGGCGGATACAAAAGGGCCTTATAAGAGACTCCTGGATGGGCACGTGGAGCTTTGAAAAATAGAGGACTATGGGTAACCATAGGTAATTTCTAAAGTAAGTACATGTTCAGAACAGGTTTGTGGGCTGAAGGGCCTGTATTGCACTGTAGGTTTCTACGTTTCTAACTTTCTGTGGAAATTTGGGTGAGGGATGAGTGCAGAATTTAAACAGCTGATTCCTAAAGTTACCTTGCAGGTTTCTGTGTGGATCCAAAAAACAGATTTAAAAGTGATCAAAGATTTTTTTAAAAAAATGCATTTTGACAAGGCGAGAGGGGTACTGAGACGAGCATACTAAAATGGAAACCTGCACAAAGGGTGACTTGAATGAATATAACTGATTATATACTTTCAGGACCACTGCTGCAAAGACAGCACTTGGGGAGTGAGAGTCTGGGAATTTGGACAGGATTTTCTAGACAACATTCTCATATAATGAAGGCTTCCTTTTGTACTTTTTTTAAAAAAATGTGACTCTCAAAACTTTCCCAGATCAATAGTATTTTGACGTAGTTGCTGATGCAGGAAATAACTTCGGTCAAATAATGCACAGTAGGTTTGTGTGTTTGACAGTGAAATACTGACTGGCAGGTGCTTAAAAGTGAAGGAAGAATGGCTTGACACATCTTGGGAGATCTCTTGAGGGATTTGAAATCTGTTTTTTTAGTGTCACAGAACATAGCAAGTGTCATGGGTTTGCTTAGAATCTTGGATTTTACTTATTTCAACATCTCATTTGTTTCTGCTTCAAGAGAAAACCTTGCATTGTGATGACTTTTATAACTGGTGGTACTATTTCAATAAAGGTTTTCTGTATTCTCTCCATGTTGGTATCTCCCCAAAACGTGGTGTTTAAACGTGAATGCGATTCTCTAAACCTGAGGTTAAACAATATCCTTTAATTACTGTTTAACATATCTTCCTTCCATTTAGATGCTTTTTATAAAGCCACGGGTTTTCATTTTTTTTCTAAAACTGTTTTCTCAGCTTGTCCCTCTGTCTTCAAAGATTTACATTTCTCTACCCCAAGGATCTCTGCACCCTATTAAGCTGCAGTTCTTGTATCTCCTCCTCGTATATCGTATTTGAAATGTGTTCCTTTTTACTTGTGCAGCAATTTCATGTCTCTGTAATTTCATTAGATAGCAGAGAGATCTGAATGAATGGTTCATGCATAAGTCAGCACTTCAAACATTTTAGCACTCCTTTTAATGAATTGAAGTGTTAGTCTGCAGCGCTGTGGCTCTGCAGACTCTGTTTATAAGACACCAGTGATGCTGTTGAGACGTGGGTTATTTTATTCCAAAAAACACTTCTTCAATTTTACTTGAGGAATTGCTACTAAAGTTCTTGCCAGGCTAAGTGGCATAAAGCAAACAAGGCTTCATGGATGGGCTGCCTGAGTCAAAAGACAATGGGTGAGGGGCACTGACCGCCAGTGGACACCAGTGATACTTAAAGACTACATACTGTATAGGTGTGATAAATGAGGGACAAATGTGAAATGAACAAGAAGAAAGATAATGGTCTTAAAATTATCTCTAAACAGCATTGAAGTCTGTATAAAATGGCCTTCAAAATTGCAATACAGAGAAGCCAGACCCAACCTGACCAACCATCTAATGATTTTGAAGAAATGACCACTCAGATGGAGGTTGGGGTGGGGTGGGGATGTTGAATCAGTGTACTTTGATTTCCAAAAGCTCTGTACAGAAGGTTAAGGTGCATATTCGGAACAAAAACTGGAATGAGCTGTAGGGTAGAAATATCAAATCCTACCAAGCCTATTTTCATGAGACAAGAGAATCATAATGCCTGGGGATGGAGTGTAGTGTTTAAGTTGTGAGGAAAAGACTGTTACTTCTTTTCCTTGGAGCAGGGTGGCCCTGATGGAGGAATTGAGGGGCATTGGGTAGGGTAGATGGTAGAAAATTTCTCCCATGGTAGATGTATCTAAATCGAGAGGGCATAAATTTAGAGTAAGGCTTAAGAGGTTTTGAGCAGTTCTGAGGAAGATGCTTTTGATTGGTCAGACGACGGTTTAGAAGTGCACAGCCTGAATGAGTGGCAGGTGCTCTTGTAGCGTTGTAAACCTATCTGGATGAGTACTTGACTCATCAAGCAACAGAAGCCTACAGGCCAAATCCTAGTAAATGAGGTGAAGTGGTAGATAACAGATGGGTAGCCAAAAGTTAATATGGACGACGTAGGCCAAAGGGCTTGCTTATGACTTTAATTGTGTCAAAGGCAAAAAGCAAAAAACTCAGTGGGGTGCAAATAATGGGTGATCAAATTGCATAACTGAATTTGGATGTCCGCAGCAAATCCACATATTTGTTGATGAGACTGAACTGGAGAGCAATGGGACTTCAAATGCAAGTGAGAGGGGAACATATTCTCACATCTGCAGAGGGTGTAGTCAGGATTAAATTGTGGAAATTATTTGAATGCTGAAACAAGTGGAATGTGTGTGTGTGCATGGGTGAATGCGGATGGGCTGAATGGCCTTTTGTAGTGATCCTGTGAGAGAGTAGTGGGGACGTTTGAGGCAGTTGAGAGGGCAATATAGTGTAGCTGGAGCGCTCCATTTGTGTCATCCTGAGTGATCAATTTTGCAGCATCAAATAACACACACACTTTCAGGAAAGCAGTAATTCTTTGGATGTTGGCTTCCAATTAACTTCATACAAAAAACCCAAACTGCAAGCTGCAAACCAGCAGGTAATAAGCAAGTGGCTGAGGCTGGTAGCTTGAGGATCAGAAGCTGATGACCCTAACCTCAGCCAGTTGTAGTTCCTTGACTCCTGAGAGTAAAAAGAAATATCAGTTTAAAATTGGCTGCCTGAACGTGCAGCCGAGCAAACACACAAGAGGTAAGTTTTTGAACAATGCGTACTGGGGGAAGAATTATCTACACAGGATATCGTGTGTTGCCAAGTGCACAAGCTTTTCTTGTGTAGAGTGTTTCTGTTGGTGGGGGGGGGGGGGGGTTGGAATTTTTGTTGGCTTTTGAGACTGTACTGTGGCTGAGAGGCATGTGGAAGCTTTCATCTCTGAATGAGGAACGTATGGCTAGCATCCAGAACAGCAGGGTCTTTCATCATTACAGCAGTAAACATCTGCTATGGGTTTGTGCTTTTTTTCTCTAACAAATCCCACCAGAGGATCGGGGTGGGGGTGGGGCATGGGGAAAGGAAGGCAGGTTGTAGTAGATGAGGATGGATGGGGGGGGGGAGAAAGCAGGCACGAGGAGGGAGGCTAGGCAGAAGCAGCAAATGACGAAAGCTGTAGAGAATAACTCTTTGTTTGCTTAAAAAATGAATCTATTGTACAGTGTGGAGCACTTAAAAAGCATCAGGCGTTAGTTCAATTAATCATTTTAAAACTGAGATCATTGGAATTTTGCTATTTTAAAAGTATGGAGGAGTAAGTAGCCAGGGAGGGTAATTGGAGACCGGATGCTAATCAACCATGATGTCATTCACTGGTGAGCTAGGTTCCCAGGGCTGAATGGCCTTTCCTGTTTCCTACTCTCCCTTTCCTCAAAGGTGCTGGACAGTAACTGTTGTGTGTTTTCACATACGTTGCAACATAGAAGGTGGCTATTTGACTCACTCCATCTACGCCAGTGCACAGAAGCATCCTGCCTCCTCCCTCCCCAGCTTTAGTTTTATCAATAGCACATTTTCCCTGTATTCCCATAATTCCTCTTGGATTATACCACCTATTTACAATCAATCTAAACCTCGGGCTTTTTCAGGTGGGAAGATGCCACAGCACGCAGAGGAAACCCATGCAGGTCTGGGGAACAGGACACAGACTCCACTCAAGCAGAACCGGAGGTCAGAATTGAACCCTGGTTACTGCAGCTGTGAGGTAGCAAATCTATGCACTGGGCCACCCGCAGTGCCTCACTCAAATGTCAAATTAGACTATGAATGATCAGGCTATTTGATATTGGTGGGCATAGCAGATAAACTCAATCCTGTCTTCATGCAGCAGGAATGGGTTGATGTTGTCCATTTCCCATTCTTGAAACATTTGGGTTAGCTGCTGTCCCTACCCCTCTGGTTGACTGACTAGAAGAAACTTGTTCAGATCCTTCCATTGTTTCATCCCTACTGGTCATAATCTCCTCCAACACAGAATTGTCTCCTTTTATCCAAGCCTGACCTCTTGTGCTTCCAAGTTTTTAATATTTCACTGGAAACACCTTGTATTTGATCCCTTGCTCTTTATATATGCTCCTTTTAAACCTACCTTCTAAAATCCTCTTGATGCATCAAATTCTATCATACTTTTGTTTTACAAGCACATCTCATCATGCTAAAAAATCTTACTATAAGTGTAATTTGTAGTTGTTGGCTGGGAAAGAGCTTTTGTATAGAGCTTTATTTTACCGTAACCGTGTTAAAAGTCTAGGAACTGAAAATGAGGTGGAAGAGAAACACCATCTGTAAATAATGCTTAAAAGAAAGGGGGTCATTAAATTTTATTTACAATGGCATTTCACTGCCAGATTTATACAAGTTATTTTTTGTGTTGTATGGTTTCCTCTTCTTGGAATGTTTTCTTGGCAGCAGTATCAAATATGTCTTTGTGGAAACTAAAAACATCCAAATATTGTCTATAACATCCTGGGGAAGCTTATTGTAATTATAACTTACAAAAACTTCAGAATGTGTTTTTAAAAAGGTTGTTATCTGTGGCTCTTTGAGCAATCACTTGTAATTGTATTGAATCATTCCACATCTTTGACAATGCATTATTAGAGTCGTAGAACACTACAACATAGAAACAGGTCCTTTGGGTTATCTAGTCCATGCCAAACCGTTAATCTGCACCTGGATCATTGCCCTCCATACCCCTCCCATCCATGCACCTATCCAAATTTCTCTAAGCGTTGAATTAGAGGAAGAAGTTCATTTTCCCCTTAACATTTCACCTTTCACCCTTAACCCATGGCCTCTAATTCTAGTCTCACTCAACCTGTGTGGAAAAAGCCTGCTTGCATTTACCCTATCTATACCACACATTATTTTGTGTGCCTCTATCAAATCTCCACTCAGTCTTCTAAATTACAGGGAATAAAGTCCTAACCTGTTCAACCTTTCCCTGTAACTCAAGTTAATAATGCCCTTCCCTTGGACAACATTGGTGGCATGGAGAGGGGAGACTTGCAGCTAGGGAAACTGCTGGTCTTCCATTTAAAAAAAAACCCTGCCCAGGCTTGCACCCTGGAAACTTTCCAAAGTGCAAATCCATGGTCTATCGAGACTAACGGAGGCCTACACACTACATAACTCAAGTCCTCTATTCCTGGCAACATCTCAGCCTGAAACGTGGACTGTACTTCCTATAGATGCTGCCTGGCCTGCTGCATTCCACCAGCATTTTGTGTGTGTTGCTTGAATTTCCAGCATCTGCAGATTTCCTCGTGTTAACATCTTTGTAATTTTTTTTTTGCACACTTTCAATCTTATTTATATCTTTGCAATAGGCAGGTGGCCAAAACAGCACACAGTATTCCAAAGTAGGCTTCATTAATGTCTTGTACAATTTCAACATAACATCCCAATTCTTGTATTCAGTACATCGACTTATAAAAACCAATGTTCCAAAACCTTTTGCGACCCTATCTACCTGTGATGCCACTTTCAAATAATTATGGACCTATATTCCCAGATCCCTTTGCCCGACCACACTCCTCAGTGCCCCACTGTTCACTGTGTAACACTTGCCCTGGTTGGTCCTCCCAAAATGCAATACCTTGCACTTGCCTGCATTAAATTGCATCTGCCATTTTTTTTTATTTAGCCCATTTTTCGAGTTGTTCCAGGTCCTACTGCAAACCAGGATAGCTTTCCTCACTGTCCACGGCACACCTGTCTTGGTGTCATCTGCAAATTTGCTGATCCAGTTAACCAATTATCATCCAGATCATTGATTATAGATGGCAGTGTGGTGAACTACATATACCTGTCTGGACAGGGCCCCTGATGACTGCTCCTGTGGCTCCTCTCACAGACCCCTGTATAAAGGCGATTGAGGCCTGAGCCCGGCCTCTCAGTCTCCAGGATGTAGTATGGTGGTCAACCACTGCGTGTTCCTTCTTCCAGTCAATAAAAGCCGATATCTCACCTTCACGTCTCAGAGTGAGTTATTGATGGTGCATCAGGCAGACAACAGTGAACCCAGCACCGATCCCTGCAGCACACCAGTTAGTTACAGGCCTCCAGTCAGAGAGGCAGCTGTCTGTTACCACTCTCTGGCTTCTCCCACAAAGCCAATGTCTAATCCAATTTACTATTTCATCTTGAATGCCGAGCGACTGAAACTTCTTGACCAGCCTCCCATGCATGACCTTGTCAAATGCTCATTATTTGAAGTGAGCAAAAAGGTAATGGTATCTTTTAAAAGCGAATTGGAGAGGTTTGGGAAAATGAGCATAAGAGAAATAGGAGCTCAAAGGCCATTTGATGCTTCAGGCCTGCTTCATCATTCAATGTGATTATGACTGATCTGCCAGGCCTTATTTCTTCTCTTGTGCCAGTTCCCTTATGACCCTCATTTCCCTGCCATTTCCTAAATGTACCAACATCTGGACAGCGAAGATGCATACAACAGGATGCTCTTCATTGACTACCGCTCAGCATTCATTGCTATCATCCCCTCAAAACTAATCAATAAGCTCTGACCGAGGCCTCAATACTTCCTTGCACAAATGGACTCTATTTCTTCACTTGCAAATCCCAGTGAGTTTCGATTGGCAACACCATCTCCACAATCGCCAGCACAGGTGCCCCTCAAGGCTGTGTACTTCTCCCCTGCTCTATTTGCTTTACACTTATGACTGTAAGGCTAGGCACACCGTCAGTGCCATATTTTAATTTGCAGAAGAGACCATTGTCATTGACTGAATCAAAGGTGGCTAATAATCAGCATATAGGAGGGAGACTGAAAATGTAGATGAATGGTACCACCACAATCTCTCACTCAATGCCAGGAAGAACAAGGGGCTGATTATTTACTGCAGGAGGAAACTGGACATCCATGACCAGTCTTCATTTGGGAATCAGAGGTAGAGGGGGGTGAGCAACTTTAAATTCCTGGGCATTACCATTTCAGGGGATCAGTCCTGGGTCTAGCGCTTCAGTGCCATTGGAAAGAAAGCATGGCAAGTGCCTCTACTTAAAGTTTATGAAGGTTTGGCACGTCATCTTGAAACTTCGACAGTTTTATAGGTGTTCGATAGAGAATACACTGGTTGCAACATGGACTGGTATGGAAAAAGCAAGCCTCCAAAAAGTAATGACTACAGTCCATCAGAGGTAAAGCCACCCCACCCCACCATTGAGCACATCTGTATGCAGTGTTGTCACAGGAAAGCAGCATCCATCACCAGGGATCCCCACCATCCAGGCTGTAATGGAAGGGTGCAGAAGCCAGAATAAGAAGCTAGAAAGGGGGAAGTAGAGGCTGGCAGGTGATGGGTGAGAACATGAAGGGGAAAATAGGTGGGTGAGGAGGGAGGTAAGTAAGAAGCTGGGAGGGGATAGGTGGAAGAGGTTAAAAGGCTGGAGGAATATGTACTACCTTAAGATTTTCTTGCAGGCATTTACATGAAATAAAAGAAATGGGGTAGAATTTTACAAACATTAAACAGACGAAGACTGACAATGTGCAAGATAAACTGCAAATGAGAAATATACTGAGAATGAGTTGTGAAGAGTTTTTTGAAAGTGAGTCTTGTACATTAAAATTTGTTCAGTATAGTGGAGAATAGTTATCTGTGCCGGTTCGGAAGCCAGATGGTTATAGGGTAAAACCTGTTATGAACCTGGTGATGTGGGGCCTAATTATTTATATATACTGACTGATTGCAACATGGCCTGGTACGGAATCACCAATGCATTTGAATGGGAAATAAAGCCTCCAAAAATAAATAAATTTATGTATTTGAAGATTTAAAGACTATTTAATGTGCAGAATAGGCCCTTCTGCCCCTTCAAGCAGCACTGCCAAGCAACCATTGACAACTTTGATTTAACCCAAACCTAATCACGGGACAATTTAAAAAGACCAATTAACATACCCTGAGGATCCTGGAGAAAACCCACTCATTCCATAAGGAGGACGCACAGATACTCCTTACAAAGGATGCCAGGATTCAACTCCAAACTGCAACCCCCTGAGCTGTAATAGTGTTGTGTTAACTGCTACACTACCGTGGCACCCCAGTGGGCTTCTATGCCTCCTGCCCAGTGGTGGCAATGAGAAGAGGGCATGGCTTGGATGCCGGGTGTCTTTAAGAAGTGTTACTTTGTGACAGTGCTCCATGTAAATGGGCCGAGTGGTGAGTGGGCGGGCCGGACTGTATGCATCACTTTCTGTAGTCGTTTCCATTCATGTGTATTGATGTTTCCATATCAGGCCTTAATGTTCTATAGAGGCTCAATGGAGAGCATCCTATGGAGAAAATCAAGTTGTTTTTGGTGACATGGTAAGTCTATGCAAACTTCTAAGAAAGTAGTGATGCTTTTGTGTCGCCTTTGTGATGTCACTGAAGTGATGATCCCAGAACACATCCCTAGATATGTTAGTGCCAAACAATTTAAAGCCACTGAATCTCTCTATGCTCTTGATCTCCTCAGCAACCTTCAATTCCCTGGCCCTGATCATCTCATTTTGCACTGTGAATATCTCTTCCTTCTACATTTCTATTACACCCATCAAGCTCTTTTCCTCTTTCTCAACAGACCTGACCAGTTTCCCTCCACCATCACCCTCCTCCGCCTGGTGCAATTTGTCCTCAAACTCGACCTTTTCTCTTCCAGCTCCTCCCACCTTCTCCAAGCTCCAGGTGTAGCCATGGGCACCAGCTATGCCGGCGTTTTGCTGGCTCTGTGGAACAGTGAATGTTCCAAACATTCCCTGGTAATGCTCCCCAACATCTTCTGTGCTACATTGACAACCGCATTGGTGCTGCTCCATGCACCAATGCTGAGCTCATCATTTTTATCAACTTTCCCACCAGCTTCCACAGTGCCCTTGAGTTGGCTTGGTCCATTTCTGATACCTCATTCCCCTTTCACGAGTTTTCTCTCTCCATCTCTGGAGACCAAATCTCTACTGATGTCTATTATAAACCTACTAACTCCCATGGTCATCTTGACTATACCTCTTCCCACTCTGTTTCTTGTAAAACTGATGCTCCCTTTTCTCAGTTCATTATTCTCCACCACACGGTTTCCCAGGATGAGACTTGGCAGAATGTAAAAGAATGGGGTTTCCCCCCCCTCCACCATCCTTGCTGCCTTCACCTGCATCTCATCCATTTTCCAGACATCCGCTCTCACCCCATCTTCACAATGCCTTAACAGTCAAAGAGTTCCTCTTGTCCTCACCCACCACTCCATGTGCCTGTCCATCCAGCACATCTTTCACCACAACTTCCGCCATCTTCAATGGGATCCTACCACCAAACACATCTTTATCTCCCCCGTCCCCGGCTCCTTTTTCCATGGGATCACTCCCTCCGTGGTTCCCTTGTCTATTGGTCCACCCCCCCCCCCCCCGACTAATCTCCCTCCTGGCATTTATCCCTGCAAGCAGAAAGAAATGCTGCACCTGCCCAATCACCTTCTCCAACACCTCCATTCAGGGTCCCAGACAGCCCTTCCAGGTGAGGCAACACCTCATCTGTGAATCTGTTGTGGTCATGAACTGATCTGATGCTCCTGCTGCGGCTTCCTCGACAATGGTGGAATCCGATGTTGATTTTGGGACTGCTTGGTCAAGCACCTTCACTCGATCCGGAAAAGGCCAAATTGCAATCCCCATTCCAATTCTGACTTGTTAATCCATGGCCACCTCTACTGCCACTCTCAGGTTGGAGGAGCAACACCTCCACGTTCTGTCTGAGAAGCCTCCAACTTAATGCACGAATATTGAATTCGCCAACTGCCTGTAATTTTTCCCTCCCCCTGCTCCACTGCTTCTTCTCCTCATCTGCCTATCACTCTCCTGGTGCCCCTCCTCCTTCCCATTCTCCCATGACCCACTCTCACGTCCTATCATATCCTCTCCAGCATTTTACCTTTTTCCATCTATCACCTCCTCCTAACTTCATTTTCAACTCCCCCTCCCCCCCACCCCCATGCACCTGGCTTCACCTATCACCTTCCATTCTGTACTCCTTCCACTTCCCCCCCCCCACCCCCCACCACCTTATTCTGGTTTTGTCCTCCTTTCCTTTCCAGTTTTGATGAAGGGTCCCAGTCTGAAATGCCAACTGTTTACTCAGTTCCATAGATGCTGCCTGACCTGCTCGAGTTCACCCAGCATTCTGTGTGTGTTATGAACCTGTCTACCTCTGCTCCCCTAATGAGGACCGGCCTATCAACCTCTGGGTTCTTATTATCTGTAGTCGATGATCAGCCCTTTGGTTGTGCTGATGTTGTGAGGTTGTTGTACAGCAGTGCTATTAAACTGGATTCTGCTTTGCAGCCATATTTTTAGTCTGCTTTCTATCTCCCAATTCATCACCACTTATGAATTGGCCCACAACAAGGCTGTCTCAGCATCTTAACTAGGCCATTGGAGCTGTACTTAGTCAAACGATATTAAGTATGAAGTGAGCAGAGCTGAGGGATGAGCCTGCCGCCCGTTGGCGCACCTGTGCTGATGGCGAGCGCGGAAGAGATTTTGTTGCACACTTACTAGCTAAGGTCTACCAGAGAGGAATTAGAGGATCCAGTGTGTTTGAGGTCAACTAGCAAATACGCAATTAACTTGATGGTGAGTTTTTAAAATAACTGTGGGGTTGGAATCACATGACAGCCCTCATATTTTAATGTGGGAAATTCAACAGTCAATTTGCATATATAAGCTTCCTCAACAGTAAATTCAGTTAATTTTAAATATGCTGTGAGGAAATAGTCATTGTGGAAATTGATAATTAAAGGCATTACTGTATGTTCTCCATACTGCGAGTCAAAGACAAAGGATTATCTTTGAATCCAAACTGTCTGTCTTTATTTGATAATTGTATTTGCACAATCTGTACCTTTTTACTGAGTTAACCTCAAAATTAGCACATCAAAAAGATTGCCTGAAGATTGCCAACTGTCTATAGAGTCTTGGATATATCATCACTGCTTATTGGAGCCTGTGTGTTTTCCTTTGATCTTTTGATGATCAAAAACACAGTTGAGAGTTGAGCTTAGTAACTGATGCACAGTGCTGCCTGTGAATGTGCCGCAAATTGGCACCACGCTGTATTCAAGGGCAGTTGGGAACACAAGGCCTCAGTTGGAGTAGCATGAGGATGTTTGTATAACAAGAGAACTGGCAAATAGCTACATATTTTGCAAAATGTATTTCCCATGTCTTGGAGCTACCCATGTAGGGTTGTTCGCTGTGCTTGGATTTGTTCCTGGTGGTAGTCACATGACTTCCTGCCTGACACTGCCCTTCACTCATTCTTGCAATCAATGGGGTAAGATGGCTTAAATTTAAGTATTGACTTTTCTTGATATTTACACAATTAGTAGTATAATTAATCAGTATTGATGAAGGGTCTCATCCCAAAACATTGACTGTTTACTCTTTTTCCATAGATGTTGCCAGACCTGCTGAGTTCCTCCAGCATTTTGTATGTGTTGCTGGTGGTGTATGTTCTTTGCACCCCCCCCCCCTTCCTATATCTTAATAATATCTCCCTATATATCATGTGTAGGTTAAAATATGTCAGGGCATATTCTATAACCTATAATTCTCTTAAAAGCTTGATTTAATTTGTAAAGGCAAATAAAATTCCATAAAACCTACTTGTCTCTATGAAATATAGAAGGTGCATAGACTTGCACATTGCAAAACTAATGTATTGACTTTTATGCAGCTATGCTACAGAAATCTTTTAACAATCATGAAGACATGTCCATTCTTTTGAGAACTATGAGATATTTGCTATGATTAAATTGAAAGGGCAAGTGTCATTGGTCTAATGCTTTTCTTTAAAGCTTATCTGCACTCCCATTGGTACGGAACTGAAGATTTTATGCTGAATTCCTGGTGAGAGCCTTGAACTCTGGTATTGCTGACTATGCTGGAGCTTTAGCACTGAACCCAGGCCGCTGTAGGGAAACCAATGTTGGCAGAGTAGAGTTCTTTCTCAGCATTTCAGTATAATCAAAATGCCAGATCTTTCCATTGTTTCTCTCTTCAATCACAGTGTGATCTTTCATCTTGATGCAATGCAAAAATTAGTATTTATGCATTTGTTTTGAAAGATAACATCTTTAATCTTTGTACCTCTTGCATGCACTTCCTGTGTAATCATTTCTTTGATCTAAACTCTTGATTTCAGTGCACCATTGCTGACAAAAGCTACTTTATCATAAGCTGAGGAGGCAATTTTTTGTTATTTATTTCTTTAAAGTTATACCATTTATAATTTTAAGAACTTTTTAAGTTTATATAGTATGGATCTTAAATTTGATTTTTAGAATAGTCGGTCAAAGCGATTTGAATGTTACTATATTTGCATGTGTTTTCCATATGGGTAGCTAAGTATTTAAAATGTCATGCCTAAGAAACATGTAAAGGCAAGGATGGTTGAAAGGACTGGTGTTTACAGTACGATAAGGTGCTCCCTTGTATTCTAGCTGGTTGCTTGAAGAAATTTCGAGAATGCATCTGGTCTTTCACAGACCTCTCCAGGTTTTCTGGTTCATTGCCAGCATGCAAGAACTGAGCAGTCTTGCTTTCTGGACTGTGTTACAATATGCATTAGTGGCGTTGACTTGCCCAGTTTCTTGCACTTCTAATTGCTCAGGCACAATGTTAAAGTCTCGAGCCAAATTCCGGATGCAGTACTTGGATGTTGATGTCATCAAGTTGGAGAAAATATTCATTTCTTTAACTTCTGGTGGCCACTCTCCTCGGTTTCCCACCTGCCCCTTTGTTTTCCCACGTTTTGTTGAACCTTTCATTCCTTCTCCTTCCCCAACCATCGCTATCTTCTGGTTCTGCCTTCAGCCTCGCACTTGCACTCACTTGTCACCTGCCAGCAGTACAAAGTTCAACTTTATGATCAAAGTATGCAAACCAAATACAACCCCGAGATTCATTTTCTTGCAGGCATCCACAGAGTAAAGAAATCGAATATAATCCACAAAAACACACGCACAATAAGGCTGACAAATATCCAATGTGCAAAAGTGGACAAATCGTGACATAGTTTATTTTTTAAGAAAAAGTGAACAAATAATACACAGAACATGATCTCTGAAAGTGCGTCCACAGCCATGGAGCCAGTTCAGCACTGAGGTGTGTGAAGCTGGCCCAAGAACCCAGTGATTGCAAGGCAACAACTGCTCCCAAATCGGGCAGCACGGGACCCATAGCTCCTGAACCTTGAGCCAGGTTGTAGAAGGAAGACTGGCCAAGGCAGGCAGATGGTGCTGAACACCACCCCCTACTCCCACATTTTTATTCTGGTTTTGACCCCCCCCCCCCAACCACCTTGCCAGTCCTGATGAAGTATTTCCGACAAATGAGCCTCCCTGTAGATGCTGCCTTACCTTCTGAGTTCCTCCAGCATTTTGTGCATTGTAGCTCTATATTCAAAAAGAATTTGATTTTGCACTTCAGGCTGTTCTGCGTCACCAAATCCAGATTGTTTTCTGCACTTAACAAAGGCCTGCCAGTAATATCTGTGTTTCTTTTTCCCACCTGGACCACTATCAGTAACTTCATCCTATCAGAGTGCATATGAATGAAAAATGCACAACATTTTGGAAACTTTGAGCTTTAATTAAGGTCTGACTCCTGCCTACTCTCCTCTGACAAATTCCTTCCTCTTTGGCCTTTGACCTTTCCCACCTCAGCTTCACCTATCACCTACCAGCCAGCTTCCTTCCCCTTCTGTCACCCACCCTGCTATTCTGGCATTTTCCCCTTTCCTCCTCAGTCCCGAAGAACGGTCGTGGCCTGAAATGTTGATCATATTCATTTCCACAGATGCTGAGTTCCATTCAGCATTTTGTGTGTGTTGCTTTGGTTTTCCCGCATCTACAAACCTCCTCGTGTTTATGCCTAATTATTGTTTTTTTAATGTTAAGTCAAGAATTATTTTCTTGATTTGGTTCTGAAGTTGCTAGTAATTACTAGAGAGTAGTTTTCAGATGCTTGGGTTCAGAGACCACTGAGATTACCAAATAGTAAGCTTATTTATGCAGTGCAAGGCAGAACAACATTTTGTAAAACTGGGGCAATTATTTGGGAGTTGCAGAGACAGCTGTGCATTTTTTTGACTGACAGCCTTTTTGAATGTTTTCCAAAACCACCTCTATCAGCACTTCACAGGGGATTTTTGTGTGGGTTGCTCTGTAGCTGAGGTTTGGACTTGGACCAGCTTTGATTAACTGAGCATGGATTTCAACGGCTGGGTTGTTTGTGTCTGCCCCCCCCCCCCACCCCGATGAAGAGCCCACGTCTAAGCAAGGGAACGCTGTTCTGCTTGTTTAGTGCCACTGAATTGAGTGTATAGTAGTGGAATGGGCTCCCAGTCTGTTCAGACTTCAGCTGATTAGCTTTCTTGTAAACAGTTGAAAGTAGCAGTGTCTCATCTTTTGTCCAAAACCCTACTGCGGATAGAGGAAAGGACTGGTGCATTTGACTTCCAGGAGGGAGTTTCCTCCTGCTTTGATGTGAAGGCTGTCGGTGCACAGTGATACAATGGATAATGTTTTACCTCAGGACTTCCCAATAATTAGATGGCTGTGAAAATTAGATAATGAAACTTTCGAATTCTAATTGTTTGCTTTATTCAGTGCTCTGCAGGATGCAAAGTCATGGCACACAGGATTATAAATAATTTCCACTCAAGCTAAGAAAATTCCTTTTCTTTGGGAGAAAATCTGAAGAGATTATTTGCACTTGCATAGGAAGCCAGTTTGGTAAAAGGTCAGATTTTATAGGTAATAGGGCAAAGATTAGTCAGAGAGCGGAAGGAAACTCAAATACTGCTCCTCCTGGGATCTTCTGAGAGTCAGCCGTGGGTAATTGCTTCACCTGAAAAAGTGTGATTTAAATAGTATGCCTGATACTGTACAATAAGGATTGTAGTGGATAACATGCTCAAAATTATCTGGATGTATTTGAAGCCTCTCATTTGCTATGCCTTTTTGAGGTGAATAGTGCTCCCTGTGAAGGCTCTGGTGCTCAAGTTGTACATTGGGTCAAATCGTAAGGTTTTTGCAATTCACCTCGGTCAAGAAGTAAATGGGATAGTAAATGAGAATGTTGGGGTATTTTCATCCGGTGGCCCTGCTGCTCCAATAGTTTTGCAATGCAATTGTCTTGTTAAAGATTTCATAATTAAATGGCTGTAAGGCAGAGAAGTCTTTGGTGTGTTTGATTGAAGAAATCTACTGTTGCTTTCTCCGTTTGAGTTTGTTGTAGATTCATTGCAGAAGATGGTGCTCTTTATCAGTGTTTAAATAACATTACTATTCCAAAGCTTGTGTAAGATCTATGGGAATCTGTAAGTGAATGATTGGTGGATGTCATTCATTCACTTTTGACCAAAAATCCAGGTCATTTAAAAAAAATAAATAAATTGAACCCCCTAGTACAACGTGATTTTTTAATTACTAATTAAGAGGAGAAGGAAAACTCTGATCTCAAACCTTGCGGCTATAAATGCTCATGGGGAAGGCTTCAGGAGTAAGCCCTGAGGTGAAAACTCCGGAGCTGGACTCCCTAAGACAGTCCTACGTTCAACGCAACGCTGCTGGTACCAAACTATATCTGTCTCCGCTATTCCTTTCTGTTCATCAGATGTGTGGATAGGGGGAGCTTGCTACATTGACTAAAGCATGCTCTCCATATTAAAGTGCCCAGGCTTGTGCATCTAGACCTCTAGTGTGCAATATCCATGGCCAACTCTGACCTATAGAGGCCTCACACTAATTAAGAAAAATAAGTCTTCTGCTCTTTACTCCAAACTTGCATCATGCAGTCCATTAAATATTAATGCAGAGGCTTTAAAATGCACTTATTATTTTGGAGTTCCACTCACTGCTATTTCATTCATAGCAAATTATACTATTGGTCACTATCTGCCCAGCCATCTCGACCCCTTTCAGCTTGGAAAGATGGAAAAATTCTGATGCTAAACACGATATGGCAATGCCTGCATGTTGCATCCTGTTGCTGGAATACATCTTCAGTACAGTAACAGGTGTTGCAATTCGGTGCTGGAAATGGTGGCAAGATTATACTTCCATCTGTTAAATCAAGATGTGATTCATGGTAATGACCATACAAACATTCTCTCATCAGGTAAGAGACTAGGCAGCAATGAGCAAAATGATGCCAATGGAGAAACTAATCATTTTAAAATACTTTTTTTTATATAATCTGTGAATTGGGATGTCAATTCAGCTTTTTCCTCCAAGGAGGTGAGAATTAAAAAACAATCTCTTCCATAAGTATCTTGTTCAATAGCAACACTGTAATCAACCTCCAAATTTCCTGGCCAGGAATCCACTTGCTGGCCAAGGGGAGGTTCACTGGTAACGTTCCACAGGCTAATCAGGTTTTCTAAAACCCTTTCCTGCCCATTCAGCGTTGGGCTCAATTGTCATAATCCCAATGTTGGCAGGGCAGAAATCAGGCGATTCAGAAAAACCACAGTGCAGGATTTGTTAAAACAAAAGCACTGTTATTTCACGTCAAGGATCTTGTAAGGCGTAGTAGCTGCAGGCAACCTGGTTTAGTTTAAAAAAAATGACACAGTTGTATTCTTTCAAAATGTGCATTGTTTTATTTGTTGGCTGCTTTTCTGAGAGTATTCAACTGTACCCCTGGATGTAGTAAGAAAAAAAATGTATAAATTCATTAGAGGCAGACTTCTTTGTTCAGCCACAGTAATATTTTATAGTTACCCCAAATTCTTTACATAAGACTGTCTTTTAGCTGTTTGAATGAGTGAATTGAATATCATGGCTTGAAGAAAGGCTTATTGCACACGTTTTTTGGCTTAATTCCCTTGATTTTTATTCCCTGTTTGATCTCCAGCTAAGTCTAGCCAGTAACAACAGACTTATTAAAAGTTGAACGTGCATAGGAAGTTTTTTAATGTGTTGGCACAGTTCAGCTGTTAAAGTGATGGTCGTTCTATAAAAGTACTTCAACCTATGACAGCACATGTGAATGCGTTCTGAACAACTGTGCTTTCAACCTTTCTCTTTTAGCCATCAAGTTGTTTGGATTGTGAAGATGTGTTTTGAAACATTCTGATTGTAACTCGGCAACTCACTCCTCTAGCAAGATTTTTGTGTTTTGCCTTCAGTCTTGGGAAGGTTAAGCGTGTTAGTTGTGTTGGAATACACTACTGCCCCTGACGTAGTATGTTTTCACCTTGAGCTCCTGGAGTCCCAACTAATGAAGATGCTCCTGTAGTCCTGTTATGAAGGTTTTTGTCACTGTTAATGGTGGAAAGGCACCTTTTCAGGGTGTGTGACTTGATGGTGACGGACATTTTGTTTGTCTTAAGGATGCAAGTTGCTTTGCCTGCCTTCCATATAGTTGTGATTTGACAAGGAAAGTTTGTCTTGATTCCTTCCTCCATGCACGCGCTCTCACAGATACATGCCCGCTCACATTCACGCATGCAGGCAAGGTGCGAATTTCACCGTAATTTTTGTCAGATGTTGTCTTTCAAAAACTAGCCTCTGTGAAATCTTAGAATTTCCCTCCTGAACCCATCCTCCTCAAAATGTTTGATGTACTTAAAATTTTCTGAAACCCTGTGTAATGATGGTTCTTGTGTAAGTACAAAAGGGACGGCAGATAGTAAACTAGTGGTTGGGTTTAGGATGAGCTAAGATCTGCCAGCAGCTGGATGTTGCTTGTTTTCACCAGCTTCTCATTTTATCCTGAATGCCTGTGAATAACATAATCAGCCAATGATGACCAGGGAAGGGTGTAGCGAGCACCCTTGCAGTGAACAGTCAAATGTAGAGCTGTTAATGCAGTTTTACTTGGTATTTCTAATGTATACTCTAATGATGGGATGCAACTCAGGAAAGAAGCAACAACTTCTTCCAATCGAAGCTTTTGTTTTTGCCAAATATTTATTTATTTAGAGATCCAGTACAGAACAGGCCCTTCCGGCCCAGCGGACCACATTGCACAGTAACTCGCCTATACAACACTAGTTTAATCACAGGACAATTTACAATGACCGGTAACCTACTGACTGTGTGTGACTTTGGACTGTGCGAGAGCACTGGAGCACCCTGAGGAAACGTGGTCGTGGGAAGAACATGCAAACGCCTTACAGGTGGCGCCGGGTCTGAACTTTGCCCTGAGCTGTAATAGCGTCATGCTAACCGTTATGCTACTGTGGCGCCCCATTCAAGGAATGGAGGATGGTTGCATGTGAATTTGTTTTGAATTCTGCCTCTGTAATTGCAGCAATGTAGTCACCAGTGTTGGTTTTACAGGGAAGTTACCCAATCACATCTACTGTCTTGAACTAGCACCATTACTAAATATAGTCTTCTCTAAGGTGGTCCATGAACTTTGGTCGCTTCGGAACTATGAAATGCACCAGCTTGTTACTGTAAAGAACATTGCAAAAACAAAATTTTGCAGGTGGACAGGCAATTCTTTTTTTAAAAAAGGGTATTGAGAGAGCAGTACTGGCCAAGACACCAGGTGAAGTTTCCTGTTTGTACTTTTCTGCCTTTGGCTGTGGAGTGGGAGTATCCATGCACCTGCTGGGGTAAATGGTGCTTCATTTTGGACCTCTGAAGTCTGTAGGAAGTTAAATCACTTTCAAGGACTCTTTACAACTCGTGTTCTCAGTACTTTTATTTGCATAGTTTGTCATTTTTGTACATTGGCTGTTTATCCTTTGTGTTTTTCATAAAATTCTGTTGTGTTTTTTTCTCTACAAATACGTATCTGCAGAAATAAGAACCTTAAGGTAGCATTTGGTAAAGTATCTACTTAGATGATAAATGAACTTGAGTTTTGATGCTCTGTGAAAGCAGACAAGTTTGGATTACAATGGAACCCTGAACTGTGTGCTTTCTGGTAAAGACTGAATCCACAATTTCTGTCACTTTGCTATTTACTTTTCAGTGTCATTGTATTGTGTGGTGATTCAGTTTGTACAGTTTGATATAATGTCAACTTGCTAATTGTTTTCTTGAAATATCTTGCTGAGGAAGATTTCTCAGACCAGATGCTACCGATTGGGATCTGCTTGTGGAACATGCTCTGGAGCAGCAGGAGTTTCGTATGAAAACTGCCAGATTAACATTAAGTCAACAGTGAGCATCTCTCGATAACTCATAACTCAGCCAGTTCACTAGGCATAAGAGTTTCTGCTGGAATCTGTGTGTAAACCATTCAGAAGTAAAGCTTTGCCCTCTTTATATTTTTTTGGAAACCCATCATCGCTTTCAAAGAACAATAAAGCCTTTCTGTGTTCAGGATGAAGGAGAACATGAGCCAGTGCAGGCTGGCTCATTGCGGTTTGTGTGAACCACAACCCAATCTGTGATGTTCAGACTCGAGTTTATTTTGAAATAGTGGCCTCGCTTTTTTTTTTCCCTCCTTTGCCTAATTTTGGGGTTGTTGGTGGTGGTGATTGGTGTTATCATTGTATAAACTTCCCGCCACTGTCTGTGTAAAATAAAAGTTTGTACCTGCTCTCTCTGATTGTGTGGGTTTTCTCCAGGTGCTCAGGTTTCCTCCCACAGTCCAAAGATGTATCAGTTGGTAAGTTAATTGATTATTGTAAGTTGTCCCGTGATTAGGCTAGGATTAAATCGGGGGTTGCTGGGTGGTGCAGCTTAAAGTGCTGGAACAGCCTTTTCTGTGATGCATCTCATAAATAAATACTTAAATAAATAAAATTTTCTTCACTTTATTTAATGATCAGTGGATATGCCTAATTTCAGTGGCAGTGCCAACTTTCTAGTCTTTCACAAAATGTGAATAACTTGCGGACGACTGTGAGCTGATGAAATGTGAACTTAAGCTGCAATGTTGAGCAAAAATGCCCATTAATCTGGTGTCTAGCTGTCAGTGTTTATTCCTACTTAAAGATATGTTTGTTCATTCTGCTGGCAATAAAACAAAATTCAGTTTTGGCATCTATTAGTTCTGAATTGGGAAGAAGTGCTGAAATGTTCTGATTTGTTGCCTTCAGAGTTGACAGCGGTAGAATGCTTTGAAGATGGTTCAGAAGAGTTTTAAGGGGGGGGGGGGGGGGAGGACCTGAAAATTGCATGTCTAAATTCAGGCTCTTGGGATAGATTGAAGACTAATCTGGTAACGTGTTGCACGATCTGCTAGGATAGTTATGGAGCAATTTCCTCAATAACTAGTATTAAAATTTAAAATTGGGTCACTTTGGAATGCAATTGGAGACCTCTTATAGATTTCTTATGCACTTACATGGAACATTATCAAAAAGCTGTGAATCCTGTGTTGACAATGCTTCCAAGATAAATTAATAGCTTGGGAGTATAGAAATTGGATGGGTTTATAGGGTTGTGAAATCAGCAACAGCATAATTGGATTAGAGTACATTCTGAGTGACTGGTGATCTACAATCCATACATTTATCCAAATTCAATTTCCAATTAGAGAACTCAAATTTAATATTTCCTTTTTGAGGCTTGAAATGATTTCCCACACATCCAGTAAACTATCTATTGCAAAATCTCTGAAAGTTGCCTCATAATATTTCTGTTTACTGTAGGGCTATTACTGTTCTGCAAAAGTACAATCAAATCCTTAATTACTGATGTAGGAGCTGAGAGGTAGATTGAGTCAATTTCAGGTATTTAATTTCAGGTCTGTGCCAACATTCAAATTCAGCTGTCTACATCACAAGTGTATTTCTCCCATAAGTTTTCATATGAGATAATGGCTTTTTTTTTGCCTGTCTATTAATTGTTCTTTATTTTATTGAGAGACGGCATGGGATAGGCTCCTCTGGCCTTTCGAACTATGCCACACAGCAACCCACCAATTTAACCTCAGCTTATTTACGGGACAATTTACAATGACCGATTAACCTACCAACCAATAAGTCTTTAGACCGTCACAGGAAGCCATATGCGGTCATAGGGAGAACATACAAACTCCTTACAGTGGGAATGGAACCCAGGTTACCTGCACCGTAGAGCACTACTAATTGCTATGAATCTGTGCTGTCCTGATTTTATATTTTTTAACCTCCCCCCCCCCCCCCCCCCACCACCTCCAAGAATCAACAAACTCATCCGTAAGGCCAGTGATGTTGTGGGGGTGGAACTGGACTCTCTGATGGTGGTGTCTGAAAAGAGGATGCTGTCCAAGTTGCATGCCATCTTGGACAATGACTCCCATCCAATCCATAATGTACTGGTTAGGCACAGGAGTACATTCAGCCAGAGACTCATTCCGCCGAGATGTAACACTGAGTGGCATAGGAGGTCATTCCTACCTGTGGCCATCAAACTTTACAACTCCTCCCTCAGAGTGTCAGACACCCTGAGCCAATAGGCTGGTCCTGGACTTATTTCCACTTGGCATGATTAACATTATTATTATTTATGGTTTTATATTGCTATATTTCTTCACTGTTCTTGGTGCGGCTGTAACGAAACCCAATTTCCCTCAGGATCAATAAAGTATGTCTGTCTGTCTACAGCCGTATCCTCTAGCTCTACATCTTGTATCTGTACAGATTCCTTTCCGTGTATTCCTTTTCTCAAAATGCCCTCATGCTTTGGCTTTAGAGTCATAGAACTTGAGGAACACAAATGTTTTCTTGGGTCCACCACATCCATGCCGATCTTTTGCCCATTTACACTAATCCCATTTGCCCACATTAGATCATTTTCCTTCTCTGCCTTACCGACTTGCGTGTCTGTTTTTAAAAGTCCCTTAAAAGGTTTCAGATACCATCTACTCTCTGCATAGAAGTCCCATTTAAAACTCCTTCCTCTCACCTTAAACCTGTGCCCTGTTGTTTTTTGATAACGTGACTATAGGAAAAACACTGTATCTACTCAGTCTATGCCTCTTTTTGGCTGCATACACCTCTATCAGATCACCCCCTGGCCTCCTTCACTCTAATGAAATCTCAATTTCTGATCTCTTCCCATAATTAAAATCCTCCTTCAGGCAATATTCCAGTTCAGCATTAGACCTGGTCTAATTTGTATAATAGTTGGCACCTGTATTAAGATTAGGGGATGATTTCTCTGTACTGCTTTATCCAAATAAGTAACTGTTGATGCTGAGATGCATCCTAGGATGCACTGGGACACATCATCAGTGATGTAACGTGGGGTGTTCTGGGTCTTTCAACCTTCATCACTATTACCCAGATGACCCAGCCGAGGATGATCCGGCTTCATCTTGTGCCCCCGCAGAACTGGTCCATGGGTCACACTTCTTGATCCATAGCCATCTGGAGGCTTGTTCAACAGCCTCTGTGATGGTCCTGATGGCTCTTTTCTTTGCAACCCTGTAATACCAAGGCGACAATAGGTTCTGCAGAGAAAGCAGCCAACACACCTCTACACCCCATCTCCATAGGCTCACATCGTGCCCTCCACCCTTGTCTCTGACACTGCTCTACCAGCTGTACGTATTTGCTTTTCTTTATTTGCATGCCACCTCAATCCGGTCTTCCTAAGGCGCACTGTAAGCGCTAACATGAACAATTGCTTCGAAGTTTCTGACCGGATGACAATGTCAGGTCTCAGTGATGAAGAAATGATCAAGTCGGGAGACTTTAATTGCACTTGTACTTAAGTAGGAACAGCCAGTCCCGCTCTCCCCTGACTATTGCTGGAGGAAGAAGTTGCAATTAATGAAGGTCATTATCATCTTCAGGTCATGTAAACAAAATGATTTTAAAGTTCATACTATCAGTTTGATATTATTTATGAACACTGAGATATCCTACAATTCTTCATCTATAAAACATGGAATAATCCTTGGATTAGGTTGCATTACTGAACCCATGTAACTTTGTCATTTTGGTGTCTTAGCCTTCAGTTTATCCAGTGTCTGGTAATGATGCCTGGAATTTTTTTACTATTTTAATTTGATGTACTAGTTCAATCTCATTTTAATCTTTTTCTAGTTATTTCTTCAGCATTTTCATCTGACAACCTATTCTTATATAAAACTTGCACAATGTATATTCAGATTCAGTTTATTGTCATTTAGAATCCACAAATGCAATGCAGATAAGAAATGAGACAAGGTTCCTCCAGAATGATATCACAAAAGCTCATGACAAAACAAACTACACCAGAAAATCCACATAATGTTTGGCAATCCCCAATCCAGAGTCCGGAGAGGCTGCTGTGTATTAATATCACGCTACCATCTTAGCGTGTTCCCTGGAAAGGAGCTCCAATCCCACCAGACAAACAAGACCAAAAACTAAAGCTACAAGACCTGCACAAAACCACATAGTTACAACAGTGCAAACAATAGCATAATTGATATAAAAACAGACCATGGGCACAGTAAAAATAGTCTAAAGATGTTAAAGGACTATAAGTTCAAAAGAAATCACCACACAGTCTCCGCAAGTCCCCAGGGTCCTAACAGACGTCATCCCACGCCGGCGGCAGAAGGGAATACCCCCGCAATGGACTTCCACAGCGCCGCCCGACTCCGCCTCGCTGATGCAGCAGATAATGAAAGCTCTGTTGAACCTAGTCTCGCACACACCGACAGCGACCTGACCGCAGCGGACTCCGAGTCCGTCGAATCTCCGAGCCAACAACCATCCCCTCTGGCACAGCTTCTCTGAGCACCAACCTCTGCCGAGCGTATTAAGTCAGCCCCGCCAACGGCCATCGGCAACGCGACCCCGAGGACTGGGGGCCTGTTCTTTCCAGCAGAGTCCTGGACCTTACAGCAGCAGCAGCAATGGAGGTCTTCCTGGAGATTTCCCGATGTTCCTCCATGCTGCCACATCCGTTTTCAATCGATTATGATTGCGCACGGCACCCCACTTCACAAATAACAGATAAACAGCTCCGGAGTGGCCGCTGCAAGCTGCGTGGCGCCACCATCTTGGATATGCTTTTTTTTTGCACCTTGAGTTTTGATCTTTTGTACATTAAATAAAGGAATTAAATACATTGGTCAGAGTTACTGTTTCAGGTCAATGATTTTTTTCAGTAGACCTCCTGTTGAAAGGATATAGCAATTGAAGTATTAACCTCGTTTGTCTTTCCACAGATTTCACCTGATCTACTGAACATTCCAGCAGATCCCAGTTTAATTTCAGATTAACAACATCTATGGTTGCTTTCCTTTTGCTTTTCCAATTAAAATACTTGCTTAGTTGTTCTGGTGAAAGGATGAATGTTCTCATTTTGAGAGAAGGTTCTTATCACTGAAGGAGGAGCCCTTAATGTGAAAAATATCTAGAGTTATTTGATTTGTTTTCGCATATCAGTGTTTGGCTGGACAATGAATATTTTCATATTCTTTGTTTATGTGCCAAGCCAAAATCATTTAGAAACCCAGAATCAACCGCTATGAAAATGATAATTTATTAGATTTCCTTTTGGAGACTGTAAATTGTGTTTAAGCTTGACTTATGAGCATGACTTAATGAAGCCAGGCTGCAGGCGGTTGGCAGAAGTAAAAGGTTATTGAATACTGAAGTTAACTGTCTAGCTCCAAGGAATTTTCAAGGCTTTTGGAGTTTTTTTAAAGATTTTTTTTAATAATAATTTATAATATCCTTTAGCAATCTTTGTGCTTTTGTGAATCTGCACAGTGAATGTTCAGAAAACCTTAATGTCCAAGACAGATTTAAAACTGGGTTCTTATTTTGTTGCAGCAAAGCAAAGTACAGACAACATAATAAGTTTTAAAACTCGAGCGATTGGGCAGGATACATAAAAGTAGGAAGTATCCAGCATTAAGGCAGAGTGGGCAGTGACAGTAGATTAATATGCAAATGACTTGGATAGGAAATCAAGTGAACCTGTTTTATTTTTTTACACGGAAGTAAAACCATAGATTTAATTCCAAGTTTGGGAGGTGGGGGGTGTTGAACAAGGTTACACTCTGATGCAACTGAGTGTTATATACGGTAAACCCCTGGGAAAAAGTTGGTCAGCTGTCCAGCTTTGTAATTGGGAATTGAACAATTATTAACTGCATGATTAATCAATAGAGAGAATGATAGAGAAAACAGTATGTGGATTTGAAATGATAATACTTGTTAGGAATTAGAAAAATATGTTGTTTAATTTCACTAGCATTAATTAATATAAAGATGCAACATTAATAGAACTGGAGACCAACATTAAAAGGATCCGAAATGCATTGAACAAAATCTGATGTAAAGGATTAGGACACTGCAGATTGATAACCATTTAAGTAAAGCATGAGAGTTAAAATTCATGGAGTGCATTTGACAGGCAAACATACTTTATTGATCCCGAGGGGAATTGGGGAAATTGGGAAATTGTTGCACCTTTTGGATACATCAGGGGATTTCATATGCCCACGATAATTAAAGCTGCAGGAAATACCATGGGCTTCTCAAGATTAGAGAGTCTGAAAGGCAATAAACTGTAGATGCAAATATGAAAATACTGGAGATATTCAGCATGCCAGGCAATATATGTACTGTCGGAGTAGGCATTTCAGTTTGATGGCCTTTCATCAGAACTGGGAATAGTTAGCAAGGATGAAGATGATGACAAAGGCCCAGTGTTGAGAGAGTTTGAGATACCGCAAGGCCCATGTGCTGATGGTATTTGCTGAGGTAGGTGAAGTCTTGTTAATTGCAGCTGATCAGTTTGAATGGAATATGAACAGGAAGTGATGAATGAAAACCAAGAAGGGGCAATGCTGCAAATGAGATACAAAATATTTGCAGATGCTAGAAATCTGAAATAAAAACTGAAACTGGTAGAAATGGTAGGGCACACAGCATCTACAAGGAGGGGGGTCAGAGTTCATCTACCATTTTATTAGACTGAGCCAGTTTTCAAACAATTGTTAAATTTTTAGATTTCCAGTAGCTGCAAATTTTTGTATTGCACTGTCCTGTCTTGTGTGTCTCCAGTTTGCACCTGATACATCAGTTGCAGTTGACAAGTCATCTCCACCCTCCCCACAACCAGCACCATTTGTCATTCATTGCCTCTCATCTATCTAACATAACCTGAAATCCAGTTCTAATGAAAGGTTATTGACCTGATGTTTACCCTCTCTCTGCCTCTGGAGGATGAGGGGTTCTGACCTTGCAAGTTGACTGCACCCACTGGGAAGTAGAAATGCCTTGGATCTTAGCCACTATTGTTCAAGGGGCCATTGGGTTGGGGCGATCCAGTCGTTCAATGCTCTGGGTTCGATCCTGACTTCTGGTAGTGACTATGAGCAAATCCACTGTTCCATGTGTCAGATGACTTCACCAGGTTAACACATGCAGATCTACCATATTGCTAGAACTAAGTATTCACAGCTTATACAAGTTCTGCAACAACACACAAGATTTTGGTCTGGGCCTTCCATCAGGACTGATTGTCTCCAGTTTCATTAAGTTCAAAGTTCAGGAGTAACCTAGCCAAAATGACCACTCCAGGCTGCAGCGATTTAAGAAGGATACATTTCACCGCTATGAAGTCAAGTAGGTAAAGCAGATGGTGCCCATATTCACAGCGTCACCATTTAAGAAAAGTATCAAAGCATTTGCATAGGGATTAGAAGAGATCAATAAACTCTATCAGGGCTACAGTACCAATGTTTTATGAACGAGCTAAGCTGGTGTCACATTTTAGAATGGCGAGGATTAAAATGTTGGCCATGAAGGAATTGGAGTAGGGAAGAGAACATGTGACCCAAAAGAGTAAAAGATGGTGGAAATGGTCAAACCAATTGTCTTTGTTCTTACCAAGTAGTTGGAGGAATGGATGCTGCCATTTTCCGAAGCTGCTCGGTAACCTCCATTTTGTGAACTGGTTTTGCTTGGAAATAATTGGAACAAAGTGCTTTAAAGTGGACACAGTAATGCTCCTAATAATATGTTGAACTAGAAAGGTTGGTCCTTGCTGAGAACTCCTGTCTCAACAAGGACCTGGACCCATTACAATTTGCCTATCGCCACAATAGGCCAATGGCAGACACAATCTCAATGGCTCTTCACGCAGCTTTAGACCACCTGGACAACACAAGCACCTTTGTCAGGATGCTGTTCATTGACTATAGCTCAGGATTTAATACCATCATTCCTGCAATCCTGATTGAGAAGTTGCAGAACCTGGGCCTCTGTACCTCCCTCTGCAAATGGATCCTCGACTTCCTAACCGGAAGACCACTATCTGTGTGAATTGGTGATAACATCTCCTCGCTGATGACCAATACAGGTGCTCCTCAGGTGTGTGCTCAGCCCTACTCTCTCTATATACCCACGACTGTGTGGCTAGATGTAGCTCAAATACCATCTATGAATTTACTGACTATACAACCATTGTTGGTAGAATCTCAGGTGGTGATGAGAGGGCATATAGGAGTGAGATATGCCAGCTGGTGGAGTGGTGCCACAGCAACAATTTGGCAGTCAATGTCAGTGAGGAAAGAGCTGATTGTGGACTTCCAGAAGTGTAAGATGAAGGAACACATACCAATCCTCAGAGGGATTAGAAGTGGAGAGTGTCTGGTATGTCTGGTATCACTGTCTGGTATGGGGGAAGCTACTGCACAGGACTGAAAGAAACTGCAGAGGGTTGTAAATGTAGTCATCTCCATATTGGGTACTAGCCTACAAAGTACTCAGGACATCTTCAAAGAGCGGTGTCTCAGAAAAGCAACGTACATTATTAGGGACCTCCAGCACCCAGGGCATGGCCTTTTCTCACTGTTACCATCAGGTAGGAGGTACAGAAGCCTAAAGTCTCTCACTCAGTGATTCAAGAATAGCTTCTTCCCCTCTGCTATCCAATTCCTAAATGGACATTGAACCCATGGACAATGCCTCATTTTTATATATAATTTGTTTTTTTGCAAGATTTTTAAACTATTCCATATGCATGTACTGTATAAGGTATACGGAATAAGATTTACTATATTATTTTTTCTTCTATATTATATATTGCATTGAACTGCTGCTAAATTAACAAATTTCATGTCACATGCCGGTGATAATAAACCTGATTCTGATTTATGAATGGGGGAGTCTGTGACTGGCCTGAGTAACTAGAGCCTAGTAACTGGCTGGTCTGTTTAGCTACAGAGCAAAGAGACATTAATTACAAGTTCTCACTGTAAGAAGGGCAATAAAATGATGCTGGCTTGGATCAGAGTCAATGGGAAGCTGACATGCATTAGCTAGATAGGCCAGAGCCAACCAAACTTGAAACACAACATTTGAACTGATCAAGAAGGTTATAAGAATGAGAAGCTTTGAATGCAAAGCAGCGAGAACTCCAGAGACTTCCTATTGTAAGGAAGACCCCCATGCCAGGGGTTGGGAGAAGGATCAATTGTTAGACCAACAGGAGATCCCCTTTATCTCTTTATAAATTGGAGAAGTAGTCTGAGTGACTGTTGGTACAGAGGGAACAGTAGAATTCATGTTCTAAGTTGTTCTGGGATCAAAATGTTCCATTGACATTTTACACACTGAAGTGCAAACTTTGACTAAGAGTTGTGTAGTGAATTGCCTAACTTTGTTCAGTTGATGATAGTCAACAAAAACATTGAAGAGGTGTTCAAAACCATGAAGGGATTTGGATGATAAACAAGATGAATTATTTTCCCTTTTCGAGAGTAGGGACAGATTAAAGAAATTGGAAAAATAAGACAAATGGAGAAATGTTAATTGCAATCAGTAATGATCTGGAATAGAATATCTGAAACTGATCTGTGTTGAAAAGGCAATTCCTTTAATTATTAGAAAGGAAAATTTTGCAAAGCTACAGGGAAAGGGCAGGCACGTAATATTATGGAATAGTCTTCCACTTAAGATAGGCCAGATGGCCAACATACTGTTCTATCATTGAAAGCAACTCCGAGTTTTGTGCTTACGGTGTCAATGTAAATTTCTCCCCTTAGTGTGCATGAACTGGACCCTAATTCACAGTAGCATTTTTCTATGGCTTTCTTATTTTTTTTTAAAGTTAACATCGAATTCTTAAACTGACAGGAAGAGATTTGAGTTCTGCTTCTGCAGATTATTAGTGCAGGCCTCTACATTATTAGCCCAATAACAGAACTACTGTATGAGCAGAGCTTATTAGTAGTTTATAAAACATTAAAGTTAGTGTCCTATCTTGACAAGTTCTTGCAAAGCAGGAGCCAAGTCAATAAAACAGGTGCGCTCAGATAAGGGGAGGGAATATCTGTTTGTTCTTGTTCTCAGAGGGCTTGTTTCCATTATGTATGAAACAACATTGGATATCTCTGGTCAATATTATATGCTGGGTTAAAGGCTAAAAGGCAGGATATCTTGTAATAAGAGAAACATTAGCTGATGGAACTTATTTAGTGGTTCTTGAAGCCAAAATAAATGTTTTATTTTTCCTCTGGTTTCCTTTAACTTTCTCTAGTTTTCTAAACTCCATTTTTATTTTAAAAAATAAGAGCAATACATATTAACACTTAGAGGGGCCCAGTGATCTGCAAACCATCTTGTACTATTGTTGTTATGTACCCCCTGTGGACCTCAGCCCAGAGTATATAGGTATTATTCAGGCTATAAAACCACATTGTCACATCTGAAACTGTTTTAGCTGTTGAAAAGGAGACTCGAGCTTCAAAGGCTTCAATAGTATTTCCAGACTCCCTCATAGCAGATCACCTTGATATTAAATTCCATTCAGATGGTGAGTGTGGAGCAGTTGTGCATTTATTGTGTTCGCAGAAGTCTTTTTAATACCAAGTTTTTTTTGATAGGTTTTGTGCCAGATGTGCTTCACAGAGGTTGAATGTGGGCATATGTGAATAATTGCAGGAAATTTCAGTATTTCAAAATAGGAGATTTTAACCTTATGTTTGTGCACTAGTGTATGCATGAATGTTCATTATTTAAATATCTTTGTTTTTTGTTGGATACTTTATCATTTAACATTTCAGTAAGTGGAACCAGCTCCTGCTTTTTTTTTCTGCATTGAAGTTGTTGCACTATAACTTCCAAGTTGAGGAGAAATGAACTTTATCCCACTTAGGAAGGATAAGAATCATTTGCTCTGTGTGAGGTACCAATGAATGTCTTAACTCTTTGAAAACCATCTCAGAAGGTCAGTTGAAAAGACCAAGCAGAAGGCTGGGTTAACCTGGTGCAGGTGCAAGATGGTGCTGATTTCAACCCATTTTAGTTTATGAAGATAGTACTAGTCTGAATTGGGAATCTGTTTTAATACAGTACCCAGTCGCTCCCATAATCATCTGTTGTCTAACACTCGAGGCATGTTCAGTGTGACAATTTGAATAGCTTTAGATTGACTCTAATTTTTTTGCATATAATGGATTTATGCAGTTTTGTAGCCATTGAAATTAATTTAAGTGGCCTTCTAGTTGGCTAATGCCTTGAACTGACACTTTTTCTATGCTAAATAATGGTACTTTCACCATTTTTTTTTCCATGATGCTGTTCAGTCTTGAGAATTGCAGGTGCTTAGTTAGTGATGTTTGAAAATGATCTGCTTTTCAAATTGTTCTTTCCTAAAAATAAAATTGCCTGGGTTTCCCTTCATTTATTTGGGACACTATGCTGCTTAATTGGGGCAGGAGACTTTTGCCAAATAGTTTCTAACTAGCATCAGTTGCTTGCATTTGAGTGGCTGTTCGACACAACACTCTGCTTTGAGCAAACCGTTTTTAAATAGCATCAAGTCTGTTTGTTTGTGTTTTTAAAAAAAAACTGATTTTTGTCACTGATAAGTTGGCAGGAAGCAAGCCAGAACTCTTGGACAGTTTGAACTCTTTGGACAGTTCAGAACTCTTGCTCACTACGCATTCAAGCATCAGAAACAGCCAGGAAATGATTTAACTACTTCAAGTTAGAAACTATGAAGAATTTGAAATTATCAATGATAATCTTAAATGTTACAATGAAAATGAAGATTTGAAGGATGCAGTCATTGACAGCATTGTATCAAGGAGTCAATTATCTGCACTGTGCCGATTCTGTTCATCTATGGTCAATAGAATGTGGATGAATTCCTCTGTCTAAGTATATTAGGAACTAATACATGGTTTAAAAGTACCATAGTAGCATTGGTAATGTTCCAATTTGTTCTGTATTTCATTTAAGTACATAATCTGTTATTTTGTATGTCTTCTCAATACTTTTTCTATTTATTTCCATGACACTTCAACTAATTGGAGCAGCTGTTTCATTTGACCAAATATACTCATCCTGATTTGCCCAATTAACTGAAATCCATTGTACATGAAGGACAGTAGCATCTTGTGTGTGCTGCCCAAAGTTCTGATCATATGCACCTTGTTCTTGAGATCCAACTTAACCATTTCGGCCACTCTCTAACACTTCAGTATTAGAGCTTGGGTACCTCCACCCTTGTGCAAAGCAGATCTCCTCTTTCATTAGTTGCTTCTACCAGGAATCCCATCTCTCACTGAGAACATTGTGGCATGCTCCCCTGTGTCCATGAACACCTGTGTAGTCACTTGCTGTGATATGTGTGATGTTGAAGTGGCAGGTACTGTTTGGGTGTTGGGCAAACAACCTTCAAGTCTTGAAAACTGGAACACTGGCACTATTTTAGAGTGCATTTGCATTTTGAGCAATATGTTAGAGCTTTCAATGACAAAATTAAAAGTTGCAATGGAAATAGTAGCTCAAGTAATGATGCTTATTATTTAAACAATTGTTTTTTTGTTCATCTGAATCCCATACAAGAGCCATTGTACCTATGCTGGTAGGGTAAATATGTTGTACTCATCAGATTTGTTTGAATTCTTACTAAACCAAATTCCTTCCAAGGAACTCCTAGATTTGTATATATAGATATAGATATTTTAATGATTGCCTATAAAGTTTGGCAAAAAGGAAATTGGTATCCAAAATGTTCCAGCAAAAATCTACCCAAGGCCATATCGAGTGGTTTGTACGTTTTCACAGAGAACATACTTGCCAAGTAGGGTGGTTTGACTTGGACCTGAGGTCCAGTTCATACCTGAGCTCTGTTTTGTACTTGCATCTGGGGAGGCTAAGATGTAGGCAATAGTGTGTATATTATTGTCATCCTAACCCAGTGCTTTGGATACATGTTAATGACCCCTATGGTTTCAGGAACGATGTGTGTAAATTTTTCTACAAGCAGAGGCAGTTGTTAATGTGTCCAAAACCAGCATGTTTATGGGCCGCTTTATTGAAGTGAAGTCACAAATATTCTCTTTGAATGTTCCTGTTTGGAATCATTGCATTGTAGTTAAAGCAAAAAAAGATTAGGGAGTGAACAACTGGGACACAGGTCTCTCAATAAATATTTAATATCTTAAAGATCATCATCCCTGTGTATACTTGTGCATAAATATGTTCCCAATTAATGTATCCTTCCAAATTTAAATTTCAGTGCCTCTCATTTAATTTGGTGGTTCAATTAAAAGCTAAGCTAAGTCAAGGAGGTAAGCATGCCTTTGCTACTTTGTAGGTTATGCCTCTTCAACCAAAGGCTGCACCCAACGAGGACACCAGCAGCAGGGCATCTGATGGTGTCTGTGGCAGATGAGTCCAAAAGGGTCACCTTGGTGGCATGCAGAAGAACTAGAGTGCTGGTCAACGGATGGCATCACCAGACGAGTTAGTTGTCCCTGCAGGGCAGCTTCCTTATCCACTATGTCTGTTACACTCCTGTGTACCACTTAGCATCAGATTTGAAAGCCCAGAGAGACATATGGTGGGGGCACGACACCATCTGTCTTATTACTGTATAGGGCGTGTTGGATTAGAGTTTCTGGATGGTGTGAACTTTCAGCACAGTCAACATCGAAATCGATGGACAGCCGAAGAAGAAGAAGCTGTTAAAAGGCCTGAACAGGTTAGATATGGCATAGTTATTTCCCATGGTAGGAGAGTCTAGGACAAGAGGGCAGGACTTCAGGATTGAAGGACGTCCATATAGAATAGAGATGCGGAGAAATTACTTTAGTCAGAGAGTGGTAAATCTGCGGAATTTGTTGCCATGAGTGGCTGTGGAGTCAGTGGGTGCATTTAAGGCAGAGATAGATAGGTTCTTGATTAGCCAGGGCATCAAAGAGCATAGGGAGAAGGCAGGGGAGTGGGGATGACTGGAAGAATTGGATCAGCCATGATTGAATGGCAGAGCAGACTCGATGGGCTGAATGGCCTACTTCTGCACCATATCTTGTGGTCTGGTAGAGATGAGGTAAGTCTCAGTTTGCTTCATCTTGAATAAAACTGGGCTAAGATTTCTACCAGCTGCTCGTTGATGGAACTGATTCTGATTGCTGACCTTGTAATCTCTGAGGGAAATGTGGCTTGAGGATAAAGGATGCAGTTGAAGCCAGATTTGAGATGTTGTTTTGTGCCCTACTCTGGGATTTCTGACCGTTGGTGAATTGATACAGTCAGAAAGAAGGAAGTGGGGTCAAAGGAAAAAAATACACAAATGTTTGAACAATCAAGGATGTAGAATAATATATCCAACATTATAAAATTAGATTGTTTTTTAGTATATTTAATATTTAAGAGATGTTCTCTTGCCTCCTGAAAGCTCACTCCAGAAGCTGATGCTTCAGTGCTGGGGGAGTGCCACATTGACAGTGCTCTGTTTTGATAAATTCAATTGGAAGAGGAACAAATCAACATGTACTGTCCTTTGGAGAAGACATTAACAACATTGCCACCTGCTTTTTACATTTGGAAACCCAATTTTGAAGTGGTTTTTGAAGATCTTTCTGATAAACTTTTCAATATTATTCATTCATAAAAACAAATGTTATATGCCCATTGCCATACTTTTTGTGACACAGCTAGTGGTACAGTGACATCAGCACCGGACTCCGGAGCGAAGGTTCCTGAGTTTGAATCCAGTCGGGCCGCTCCCGGACACGCTTTCCATGTAAGTGTTGAGCTCACAACTCGGCCTCGTTTTTTAAAAAAAAACTGCGCTATGAGAAGGACGTGGGGGAACTACTCACCAAATCTTTCCTCTAAGACAACTACTTGGGGGAAAAAAGTGGTCGCCGAGGCTCTGCCAGAGTATGGCACACAAAAAAATATATATTTTTTAAAAAGCTGTCATTTTAAATTGCAGTTTTAAATTGGTTGTAAAACTCTGCCAAGTCCTCACCATGAAAGAAGCTCCTTTTTACTTGGTTTATGTAGCTATCCATGCAGCTTTATTTTTTGAAAACTACTTAAGTGACAGGAAGAATGTGCATAGGTCTCTGTTAAAGGAGTGATGTAAGATTTGATGCTCATAATCCTGTTGAGGTTGATGACAGATGAGCCTTTCTGTGACCCCCTTGTGATGTGCTTATCAGACTGAAATCAAAAACTGGAAACAGTTGCTGCTAAGTGATGGGGTAAATACATTTCGGTTCATGCACCAGTTGATGCTCAGAAGTTCTCTTGATCTACCGGTATGGGAGTGGAACATGAACATCATGTACTTTGGAAGATGTACTGTCACCATGGGAGTCTGGAATTTGTTGTGATTTTCCTTTTTTCTCTCTCTGAAGTATAACCTGTAGGAATGTTCTAATACAAACAGCTGCCTGCCTGGTTTTCTTGTTATTAGTGAGCCTGAGTTTTGGCAATTCACAGTTGAATTATGCATTACTCAAGCCTTGAATCCATTTTGCTTTGAGTACTTGGGAAGAGTTCAGAGTCTCTTTATCCTAGCCGGACTATTTCTCACAAAGTCATAATCTATCTCAGGCTGGCACATTTTGTATCATGTGTCAATATTGCAGAAATAGCTCAGGCTCTTTTTTTCATGTTGAGATTTAAGTTTTGATTCTATTATTCACATCAACGTCTTATTCCCCTCAATTCTTTGCTCTAGCGGCTGACTTGTCTAAGGTTGGATATTACTGGATGGGAAAGTGATGGGAGTAGTGAATGGACGTGGGGGGTAGGAGAAGGGTCTTAATTTCCAAACTTGTTGTGTGGGAGAACATTATGAGTATGCTTTTCTCTGTATGAGCCTTTAACTCTCATTTGAAGGAAACACTCTGAAACCTAAAGCATATTTTAACGGGAGGGTTGGATGCCGATTTTTGGTCATTTGAAGTTTAAGAGGACTTAGCTTTAAAAGGATTATTTTCTGCTAAATGGTTGTGAAATTGGTGGAACCGTGACTAATAACTGCAGTTCCTGTTGGCGATAATAATTAGCATTGGAGAAGCATTCTGTTTATGGTGGGTTTTGAACTTTTTTTTTAGAAATACAGCAGCCCAAGGACATGTGGAGATTTGAACACCAGAAAGGGTGACTGTGATAGCTTGGGGTGCCCTAAGCCCATGTGAGTTGTGTGCTGTTTGAGGAAAGCTTTTGGTATGTGGGTGTGTGACTGCAGGTTGTTAAGTCAGTAGTTGCTATTTGAAGTTTTTGAGTTCCACTTATTTATTTTTGAGATGTTGGGTCTTGAATATCTGAGTTGCCTGATGATGATTCTCCAGTTTGATGCCGCTGCACAATGAAAAGTCTGCAGGGTGCTACTTCCACCACCAACATGGTGGTTTGAGAATCTGGGATTTACAAACTGCCATCAACCAAAGTGATCGTTGTAGTGTAGCCATTGTACTGATTCAATAACGCAGCCGCTTTCAGTGATATCCTTCAGAGAGTCACAGCAACATACCTGACCCCAAGGCATTCAGTAGCATCAAGCCTCACAAGCTGCAGGAGATTGCAGCAACCTGCATCCCTTTTTCAAAGAGCAAAAGATTGCCAACAAGCATCTCCTTCACCAAGTAATTGTACCCATTACTCTATTTACCCTTTACCCAACTTTTCGTCTGTATTTTCAGAATCACGTGTCTTTATTATATCGCTAGGTTGTTTTACTGTGTATTTACTTTGTTACAAAAATTTTCTGTAGCTCCCATGCATAGCATCATGCAACAAGCAGATAGAAGTTTGGGCTTCTATCTGTACCGCTTTTGCTAATCTAATAAATTGCAGGAGAACCTGTATTAAAGTGTACAATGCAAACATTGTGAAACACTGTAGTATGTTCATATATATCAGTTCCTACCCTTGCAGAACCCACACTGTGAAATATTTCAATCACTGTTTACAAAGGAGTTCCCCAGGTCTGAAACTGAGAGGATTCTTTGAAGCATTAATTTTCCACTGACATTACTGTTCCATGATGTAAAGTGCCTACCACATCCATACAAATAGGCCTGTTTCTAACTCTTGTATTTTCAGCAGCAGTCTAGTTTGTTAAGAGCGGAGCTGCTGCTAAAGAGAATATGTTTTAGTTCAGCAGAGTTTTTTTTAATTGCACGAAAAACATCTGTCCACACTAGATTAGAACTAAATGAGGAAAGACATTAAACTAGTAGGTTTTTGATCTTAATCTTTAAACTTATTAAGTTGTGTTTGAAATAAAATTTAAACAGTAGTTGCGGTTTTTGAAGGACACAATCCATTTACCTGCAGAGACATTGTGCTGATGCCACTCTCTCACTTGCTGTTCTTGCACATTCTTGTTTCACCTTGTACCCGTCCTCCTCTTCCACACGCCCTGCCGATTTGATGGCTGGTCCAAACCATTGTTACTTGAACAATTTGGAGATGATGGGTGATGGTGTTCCACGTATTGCTGTGTTTATTTTTAGCAGTAGGAGCTTTTGGCGATTTTCTGCTTACCTGCGCCCCATGTCCTATAAAGATTGATTCCTGCTGCCCCACTTGCAATGTTACCACAACTCATTTGGCTAAATTCCTGTCAAAAGATCATTACACCTGTCATGATCATTTCCCAGCTTTATTTTCTTTAAGGTACATTTTTTTTTAAAAAAACAATTTGCACACTGCAAATTATGAATAAGTAGCACTGAGATTGCTGAGCAGATGCAGCACTGTCTCAGCTGTGCACCACTCTCAGCCCGGATTATTTGTTTGGCCCCTAAAGTGAGATATCGCTTACTGTAAAGCAAAAATAAAATGTGGTGGATACTGAAAATCTGAGATCAAGGCAGAAAATAACAATTATTAGCAGATCAGGCAGTACACATAGTGAGAGAAAATCAACATTGCCTGTTTGGGAAAACTTTCTGAAATTTACCACTAGTGAGAGGTCGCTGACCTGCAGTTTTGTTTCAGTCCTAAAGGCCCACTTATCCTCGTCCCTTTTTCCCTCTGCATTTTTGTTTTAAACTTCAGTGTGCTTTCTGTACCCTCTCTGCACCATTAAGTTCTACATTTATGCCACTTTCTTGATAAAGTCTACTTCTTGCTCTGAATTTCCTGCTAGATTTTCGCTGACTATTTAAATACCCTAGCTTTGTTTCCTCTGAGTACTGTCAGCTTCTGTGCCCACCCTGTGCAACTGTCAACATTTTTATAGGTGTTCATCTGGTTCTGCCACAGTATTTTCTTTTCCAGAGAAAGAAACTGGAGCTTGTCCAGTCTTTCCTTGATATTTCTAATCTCTGTTCTGTTATATTCCTGAAGAAAGGTGTCAGCCCGAAACATCGACTGTTACTCTTTTCCATAGATGCTACCTGGCCTTGCAGAGTTCCTCCAGCATTTTGTGTCCATTATAATCCTACTTTTTAAAAAAATTAAACACTTCTTTCTCTAATGCCTCTGTATCCTTTTTTTATTACATAGCTTTTTGACTTTGTCCAAAAAAAATACCCTACACATTTTGTGACTGCAACAGAAAATATTTTCTGTTCGGCTGTTGGCCAAATTTAGTTTCCGAATACCTTTACCCACTAATGATTGAGCAATCGGAAATACCAATCCCTTAACATGTGACCACAGTTTTAGCCTATAGAGACTGAGATTTTTTTCATTAAGAGTCTGAAGTTTGTGTGTAGATAGTTAAGATTCAATACATATGTAACAACTGGAATTAGTTCAACTTGGAGACTCTCAAGCATAACCTTTGGTCTCAATTTACTTGTCAAATTTGTTTTTCCATGGTTGGATTGGTCATTTAATCAATGCACCATGTGCAGTCTTTACACCTCCTAATCAAGCTCCAATAATTATAGAAGCCTGATGGATTTAACAGATCTGGAATTGAACCTTTTCTTTTAGGAGTGTGAAGTAGTTAATTTCTGGGTTTCTTCCACATCCACTCTTGGACTTGGTTTAAAATTGGTCTAAGGCTCTCCTCGTTTATTGTAGCAAAATTAGTGATACACATCACGACTACAGTCCATAACTATGAGATTCTGCAAATGCTGGAAATCCACAGCAATGCTCACAAAAGCTGCAGGAACTCGGCAAAGACTCATGGCCCAAAATGTGGGTCAACATATCTACAATCTGCAGCCATTAGTATTTCAAAGGATGGGCAGAGATGATGGCAAAAAAATGATGACCTGTTGGAGTGACTTTCAGCTCTGATCCTTCACCATGAGTTTCTTGATGAAACGCAAGCATCAATCTACAGGTGTTGGTGTAATTGGTTAAAGCTGTCTAGTGATGGTATTTTTTCACGCTGGTAATGGTTAGTGACATTTCACTAAGACTGTTAATGCCTCACTAGATAGTTTACGCTTGCCGTGTTTGAACAAGGCTAAGCAGCACTGCAGGCAGACCGGTCACGGCCTGACTGGGGTAACACTCAACTGGGTGATCCTGTTCACTTGTTGCACCCTTAGCCATGTTCATTGTTTCAAAGCCCATAAATGAGCAATTCTGGGTGATGCTTTGCTCCCAGATATTTTGGGTTTAATTGGGTTTCCGCCATTGATGGAAATTCTGTGTCCAAAATTTAAGAGGATACACCTACTGATGTTTAATTATACTGGTATTGTGTATTTTACTGCTTTTCTCTTGTCTTTAGACAGTTTGACCCTGATTTCTTTTCTATCATTTGTAGTGCATTTGGGCTCTGCACAATCAGTCACAAAGATTTTTGCCTTCAAAATGTAGATGGGGGCCGATTGAATACGATAAATGGGATGGCTGCTCAACACTTCAGACATGGCATCAAAGTTACAGGGAGAAGGCCAGGAACTGGGGTTGAGGAGGAGATTTTTTTTAAAGTATCAGCCATGACTGAATGGCGGAGCGGACTCAATGGGCCAGATGGCCTAATTCTGCTCCTGTGTCTTATGGTCTTATAAGGGGCAGATCTAGACCTATTTAATACATTTGCTTCTTCCCCAGAAATGTGTTGTCATGGGATGCTTATTTGGAATTTATTTTCGGAGCAAACATTGTACTAATGGTTCATTTCTACCGCACTCCATCAATAAACCGGAGAAATACAACTTAACTCTGTGTTGAAGGGTTTCCCAATTTGTATTAGTGACACAGAACTAAACTCCAGATGTTAAGCAATGCAAAATAAGCTAACAAAGTGAGAGATCAGGAAGAATTGGCAGTGAGATATCACTGCTGTCATTTTCTTTGTTCTTGTGTATTCATCTGGTGCCTCGTAGCTCTGGGGCTCTGCCCAGCTGGCGACCCATCCATGTCACAGCATGGGGTCAGAACTTTTCCGAAGGTCCTTGGAATGTCTAACAAATCCCTTAAGCTTTATCAGTTATTCTGTGTGTGCGCCATGAGCTCAGAGCTTGGGCCAAACGCTGAGAATATTGCTGCTGGAATGTGCTCAGTTGGCCAAAAGCAGAGCTAGCATCTTGTTAGAACTGTTAAATTGTTTCCCACACAACCTTTTTATGGGTTTGATGAGTTTATTCCCTGATGCTTGTCTTTCAAATTAACTTGTTTGCTTTTCTAAGAACTCGGCTTCCCTGGGAGACAGTAAAGGTAGTTAGCGTTGATTCGTTCCAACACATTTTGGATAGGCAAGTTTCAGAAAATAATTTCTTGGGTTAAAGTTTTGGAGTAATCTAGAATGCTGCTTCAGATCTATCATTCCCACCACCCTTTGATTATTGCTTTCCTTTTATCATTAAGTTTGTGTCGGTCAAAATTTTTCATCATACATTTGAGTTTATTTTGATTCTGGATTTACATTGCCCCTTTTTCTCATTCATACTTCACTGATAAATAAATCCTCTATTAGTAGAAAACATGGCCAGCAGTGACTGTATTCCATTGATTGTGTAAACCGTGCATCCCAAGTCATGCTCTTCCATAGGATTGTTTTTTAATATAAAAAGGCAGGGTAGAAATGGGTCATTTGCTTCAGCTGACCTGTGCAGTTGCTGATGCTTCACATACAATATCTTCCATTTATAATTCCTTCAAATCCTTTCCACGTATCCCATCTTTCTTAGTATCAATGTCCTATGTTGTGAAACTTGTTTCTGTGGGTGCAGTGTGATACATTTTAAAAAATCTAAGTTACTACTTAAAATAATATAATGAGAGGGAGCAAAATAGCAAGGTAATATTCGTGGGCTCACTGACGATTTTGAAATCTCTTAGTGTGCATTGAGTGAATCGATGCTCCTTGCTGCTACCACTTTACTCGGCATGTTCTGATTGTGATCTGCATCATATTTCTTAATTCTTCTTTTGATCAGTTAGCATTAATCTCAAAGTGAAACAGGCCTTTCTTTGCCCATCCACATTAATTCCATTTACCTCCAATAGTTCTGCTATTTTTCAATTATTATCTAATTGTGTTTTGTTGGCCTCTGCTCATCCACAGTGGTATAAAGTTTAAGCAGATTCAAGAAGTCTGGAGACACCCTGAACAATTTTACTTTGTCATACATCAATGACTTTGGGCCCGTTTTTTTTTCTATGTTTAACTTGGTTTCTATCAAGTAGCTTTCTTGCTTAAATGGATAGATTTTTTAAAAATAAAGATATTGGAATTGCTGTATATTGGATGGGCACGTGTTGAGTTGGAACATATTTCCATGAAGAGGTTACTGTATGAGGAAGGTCTGGCAGCTCTTGGGCTGTATTCCTTGGAGTTCAGGAAAATGAGGGGGATCTCATAGAAACATTCCGAATGTTAAAAGGCCTGAACAGATTAGATATGGCAAAGTTATTTCCTATGGTAGGGGAGTCTAGGACAAGAGGACGCGACTTCAGGATTGAAGGACGTTTATGTAGAACAGAGTTGCGGAGAAATTACTTCAGTCAGAGGGAGGTAAATCTGTGGAATTTGTTGCCATGAGTGGCTGTGGAGTCAGTGGGTGCATTTAAGGCAGAGATAGATAGGTTCTTGATTAGCCAGGGCATCAGAGGGTATGGGGAGATGGCAGGGGGATGGAGATGACTGGAAGAATTGGATCAGCCCATGATTGAATAGCTGAGCAGACTCGATGGGCTGATTGGCCTGCTTCTGCTCCTATACCTTATGATCTTATTTGAAGGGAAATGGATAATGTTTGACTGACTGCAGGTTAAAGACTTGGTTAATTATTCCCATTGTATTCAGATGACCTGCTGAACTGTGGCCGAGCAAAATCTGTGGAAAGAGAAATACTGTTAATAATTCAGGTGGACGAACAACAGAGAAAAGATTGCAGATGCGGGAAATCTAAAATGAAAACAAAACGCTGGATGTACTTAACAGATCAGGCAGCATCCATGGAGAGAGAAACAGCTAATATTTCACACCCATGATCTTTCATCAAGACTCCTGGGAATATATGGTTGGGACAAGACTGATGGCAAAGCATTTCAGTTTGCAGTCTTCCAACTCCCCTTGCAGCTCAAACAGCAATTGCTCATACATTTTCCATTATATTTTTGGAAATTTCATCACAACATTTCCAGACGGGGTGAGGTGCTGTGGCAAACTTATTGTAATTCGATTCAAACAACAACCCTTGGCAAGTTCTGTAGGAATAGGTATTACGCAGTGCTATGGGTGAAAGATCACAAAACATAATTTATAGACTTGCCTTGCTTAGTAAAATAAAATCATCAACCACTATAAGAAGTAAACCCATACTTGAGCTGCAGGCATAGATGGATGGATGTAACTGTATACTGTGTCTATCTGCCAAGTAGATTCTTCATTTGGTCACCTGATTGTAATTGGAGCATTTTGACCAAGTTGTAAAACTGTAGATTTTACCACAACTGTATTCTCTTGCATGAAAATGGAAAGAAAATCACAGGTGCTGAAAGCTTAGAAATAAAAACAAAATGCTGGAAGCACTCAACAGGTCAGGCAGTGTTTGAGGAAAGAGAAACAGTTAACATTTTGTTCCGCAACCCTACATCAGATGAATTTTCTGTCTTTAATCAAATTTCCTTCAAAAGCTCCATTTCAAGATCTGTGCCCACTATGATACACCGAGGTTTAAAAATTCCTCTGTAAGGCTAAGTCTGCTCATTGTGCATTTTGCACGCTTGTGTTTTGTGAATTAATGAATCTAGCTTTATGTCCAGGTTGGTGTGGATCCACTTCCAGGATAAAATAAAACTTGAGGAAAAGGTGTGAGCGGATAAACCCCTTTTTTAAATGGAAATTAGACTCGGGTGGGGTGGGGGAGGTGTTATTCTCCTTGTTAATGTTAACTAAATGAATGTAGCTGCTCTTTGACCAGGGAGCAACCTCAAAAGCTCTGCCAAACGCTTTTGCATTCTACTTACTACAGAGAGTGACCTTGTTGCTTTCACTGATATTTGGTCCAGCTGTTACACTGATTAAAAGTGTTTGAAGGCTACCCAATGCCTTGACTCGTGTTGACGACATGTTTTTGTGTATATATAATAGTATGCATGTTGTTGGAAGTGCACCAAGATCTCCTCTGTGGGAATGACATGACATGTTGGGTGAGCTGCTTCTTTGGGCAATATTCTGTGGATAATGTACACTTTGATCATTGGAAACTCTTTTCATTCCCAGAATAGTTTGTTTGATGCTAATGAATTCAAGCTTTCTCCATGACTGGTGTGTGAGAGGAGGGGAAGAGAGGAGGGAGAGGAAAGAAGGGAAGTCAGATTATGGGAAAAGGCAGCTTCTCCTCTGACGAGTGTAGAAATTCCTTGGAGACATGAAGGAATAGTTATTTCAGCAGAAATAACTATTGGATATTATGAGCTACTTCCATATTTGGTTTTGCATACAGGGATTCTTAAAGCAGGTAAGGGAAAAATACTTGAACTAGAATGCTTAAATCACAAGTCCAGCCAAATTAATTTGGTAATTCAAGGAGAATGAAATGGAACTAGTTTTCTGTATTTCAATTTCAAAATTCTCTGGTCAACCACTGTTGTAGTCCATCTATGTGTTGAAATGTTTCTCAATTAGCCTTGAAGTTTAAGTTCAAAGTGAATTTTATCAAATTATGTATATTACCATGTACTACCTTGAGATTCATTGTCTTGCAGGCATTTACAGAAAAAATTTCAACAGAATTTTACACTAATTATCCATGAACGAAAAGTATACAAAACATAAGTATATGTGCGGTAGCACTGTAGCAGTTAGTGAAACTCTATTACAGTGCCAGCAACCCAGGTTAAATTCTGCCACAGTCTGTAAAGAGTTTGTCATAGGGAAAACGCACAACCCCCTTCTGTACCTCCTGTCCGATGGCAGCAGCTAGAAGAGGGTATGACCTAGACGGTGTGAGTCTCTGATGGATGCTTGAGGTAAGAGGCATGAGGTTATTTATAGTGATAATGATTGGCCAGGACTCTGATTGCTCTGTTGGTATTCTTTGTAGGTACTTGTGTCTTTGAGAGAGAAGAATGTTTTAGGGTTGAAGATTTCTTAGCCACTTGTGTGCCACTGAAATAGGAGAGAGCATGGGTTTTGTGTACATTCCTGGAGTGTTCTGAGTTCAGTAGGTTGCAAATTGATCTAAACAGTGGTTGCTTGTTGAGGCGGGAGTGTATTTTTTAATTGTTTATTCATATTTTGTGATTTGCGCATCAGTGGTAGGTCAGGCATTTTGTGAACATCTCCTATTGCTCCCAAAAATATGATGTTAAATCTCAGACTTGAATCACGGCAATTTCTGGTGAAAGTACTTCCACAGGGATGTTGGATAGGTGAGATTTAGAATTGTCGACAGAAACAAAACAACAATATACTTCCAAGTCAGGACTTGGTGAATGTGTGTGGCAAATCTCTGAAGTCCTTACCTTCCATTATGGGAAGGGATCGCAGGTTTGGCAGGTGCTACCATGTTAGCCTGGCAATGGAAGGAATGACTGATTAAATAAGTGGTTGGGTGCCCATTGAACTGGTTGCTTTGACCTGGGTAGGGTTATTGAAATGGCTCTCTTCTAGGCAAGTAGCATCTATGCTATCAAATTCCTTACCTGTGCCTTGTATATGATGGTAAAGCCAGGTTTTTCTTTAGCATCAATATTCACGTGGCTAGTCCACTTGAGATTCCAGTTGATGGTAACCCCACAGGGTGTTGGTGGTGGAACTCAATAGTATCATTGCTGTTGAGTGTCAAGACCAGGTAGTTAGGCTCTTGGTCATTTCTGGTTGGTTTCAGAGGGAAAATGCTACTTGTCACGTCATGACTGCATGTTGTCTTAGTTTGGATACGTGCAATCAGTTTCTTTGCTGAAAACTTGCAAATAAAATTAGTCATTGTTAATACAGCTGTGAATCTCCCCATTTCTGATCCTGCTAGAAAGAGAGTTACTGATAAAGCAGCCAAAGATCATCGATGTCCAACACTGCAAATAGGAACACTACCATGATGCCCTGGAGCCAGGAAGATTGACCTCCAACCACCACAATCATCTTCCTTTTTGGGAGGTATGACTCCACCCACTGGAGTGTTTCCTCTGACTGTTACTTCAGTTTTTGCCCAGATCCTCAGTGCCACACTCAGTCAGATGATACCTGATGTCAGGGGCAGTCGCTTTCACCTCATTTTGGATTTGTTCTTTTAAGTCTATTTTCAAACTGTCTGTGAAGATATTGGGAGCTGATTGGTCTTGGTGAAGACCAAGCTGGGAATTGCTTGTGATTAGTTGAGATGGTGATCTTTCAGACTCATCCCTAACTGACTTGGCTTTAAATGGTCATTTTGTGTTCCAACACTGTTCTTCGATTCCACTACTTTGAAAGAGTCCCCCAGGTATTCCTGTTCCTTGTTTTATCCATATAGCTTGCAATTTTTTCCCTTTTTCTAGATGAATATAACCAGGCGACTGGGGGGGTGGATTTTTTTCTTTCATCTGCTTTCTACTCCATTCTGTTTCTGATACCAACTGTTGTCAGTTGGTAAGATCTCACTGGGCCTGGGCTTCTGGTGAAAGTAATGGACAGACTCCTTCAGGTATACAATGCCGTCACTTTCGACAAAACAAAGCCAAGCAACATAAATGGTAACAAGACTTTTCTCCTAGATTAAATCAATGCCCTAATTTATGCTTGCTGTGACCAACAGTATGTGGAGGCATACTCACAAGCCCCCACAGCCCCCTTGTGATTTGTCTCTTGAGGTCGACGTGAGAGCATCCTTCGGGTGGGTGAAAGCATCTAGCCCAGATATCTGGTCGAGTACTGAAACCCTCTGCTAATCAATTGGCTGGAGCGTCTACAGACATCGTCAGCTTCTTTCCTCGGCAGTCTGAGGTAGCCACCTGCTCGGCAGGCTTCAATCTTATCAGTGCCCAAGAAGTGCGTGGTAACCTGCCTCAATGACCGTTATTGAATTGCACTTGCATCCGCCATGAGGAAGTGCTTAGAGAGGTTGGTCCTGAAGCGTATCAACTTCTGCCTGAGGAGAGACCTGAATCTCTTCCATTTTCTCTACTGTCAAAACGGGTCAACAGCAGATGCCATTTCATTGGCTCTGGAATACCTAGGTAATGAGGATTTCCTTGAAGTTCATCACTGAGCTCCCAAGACCTGGGCCTCAGTTCTTAGTTCAACTGGACCCTCTATTTCATCACTGGTGGACCACAGTATGGACAGACAACAGCATCTCCTCCACACTTGCCATCAGCCAGGTGCACCGCAGGGCTGTGGGCTTAGCGTCCTGCTCTACTCATTTTGTAGTCCAATGCTGTATTTAAATTTGTTGATACCACTGTTGGCTGAAACAGAGATTGTTGTGTTAAATTGCCATATATTGAAAATCTGGTTGAGTGGTGCCTCAACCATCTTTCACTCAACGTCAGCAAAACCAAAGATCTGATTATTGACTACAGTAGGAGGAAACCAGAGGTCCATGAGCCAGGCCTCATTAGGGGAATAGAGTAGAGAGGGGTTTTAATTTCAATTTCCTTGGTATTAACATAATCAGTGGAGCTGTCCTGGGACCAGCAAATAAGTGACATGAAGAAGGCACAAAAGTGGCTCTGCTTTCTGAAAGCTCTGGTAGATTGTGCATGTCAATAAAAACTTGACAAGTTCCTATAGATGCAGAGTAGGGAGTATCCTAACTGGTTGCATCACTACCTGCATATGAAAACACCAATGCCCAAGAATGGAAAGCACTGCTGAAAGTAATGGACTCAGCAGTCCATCACAGGCAAAACCCTCCCACCAGTGTGGTGCACAAAATCAGTGTGCATCATCAAAGGTTCCCACCGTGCCCTCTTCTTGCTACCACCATTGAGCAGGAGGTATAGAAGCCTTGGGTCGCCCACCACTGCCTTGCAACCATCAGGCTCTTGTCCAGCATGAATAAATAACATCATTCACCACTACTCTGAACTGATTCTATGACCTGTAGACTCACTTTCAAGGAATCTGCCACTCGTGCTCTCAGTTTTTTTTTTATTTGCATGGTTTGTCTTCTGCACATAGGTTGTTGGTCGGTCTTAGATTATGTATAGTTTTTTTGTAAAATTCCTATTTTTCCTGAAATTGTATGCCAGAAAATTAATCTCAAAGTAGTATGTGGTAACATAAATGTACTTTGGTGATTTACTTTAATCAAGTAGCAAGTACTTTAATATTTAATTTGTGACTGTATAATGTAGCTAACTCTTATTTGTTGAAGTAGATTCAGATTATCATGTATACATTTACTGTGCCCTGATTTAAAATGCAACTTTGATCTAATGTAATATGATCAATGAACAGTTTCATTTTGAAGAAACAGCATGAAGCTCTATCTTTGCCTAAAATGTTCCAGGAAAACCTGACCAGATTATAAATTGACTTCTGGATTTTTAAAGTATTAAATGGTTTTTAAATCTGGTTGTGACCTTATTTTTCATCTGAAGAGTTTGCTTGAAGCCAAGCAGTTTAATTTCCATTCACTGATCAGCTGATCAAATGGTGTGCTTCCTGCTTTAAGACAACCTTCATCAAAATTTACTAAAACAGCTTTGTTTAGTCAATGGTTTTAACTAAGAGTGTTGTGTTCATGTGTGTGAATGAAGCATTGCACAAAGTTCCTCCTTTCTGTCTTGGTCTTCCATGCTAACTGATACCATAAGCCCTGGATGCTTGCCAGCTTTTAATTTTAAAGAATTGTTACCTACATTTACATAGTGCCTTTAACCTCAGCACGTTCTATAAGAACTTCAGAAGTACTATCAAATGAATATTGATAACAACTCATACAGAGCAACAGCATGGTCCAAGGGATAAATTTTAGGATAATTTTAAAGGGGAAATACGCATTTGGGGAAGGAATTGGAACCTAGGGCAGTTTAGAGTAGAGATGTGAAAACTTAGGAAGGTCACAAATGGAGTGACACTGATATCTTAGAATTTTCAAATATAGTAGATTCCAGTTATTTGGGACATGTCATGACCAGTACATTTGGCCCAATTAAGCAGCTGCCGCAATTAGCTGAAGTTTCTTTTTAAACTATTTTCATGAAGCTACATGTTTAACAGAGTAACAATTGGCACAGTACTATAAAACTATTTCCAAACAGTTATGACACAGGAATTCATAGTGTACGCGGCCATGTTCTTGTGACTGTAAATAACAATATCTGCGTAGACATCGTGCAGATAATGGACTGGCTTTATTGCTATTATGCACGCAGTTGTGTCAAACTTCAATGTCTCAGCCCAGATGAATAACACAATCCAAGTATATGCAACTGATGCTATTTTAAAAACTGTTCACTCTAAGCATGTTGCATTTTGCTTAATGTCTTAAGCAACTGACGCTAGTTAGAGACTTTATTTTCACTGTAACATTCAAGATGATTGTTGATAACCTTCAAATTATTCATAGTTCATAACTTGCTAAAAAAGTAGTGAAATTATTTCATTTTCAACACTGGCAGATTTTAGCATCTCCATGCCTGAATGCTTGAAACCACAGTGAACAAAACAGTTCTGAATTGTCTGCCTCTTGTTTCTCACCATCTATCAGTGGCAAAAATACTTCCTTTTGAATGCAAACGCATGCAACTGACTCTGTTTATTGATTTGTGAGAGTTTACAGAGAATGGGAGGCCATCTGTGAGGTTTTGTTATAGTTCACCACCTATTCTAGAAATCTCCCATTTAATTACTGTTCACAAAAAAATTACCCTGGAACTGAAAGAATTAACAGGAGCTGTTGGTGGCTGTGGGCCAGTACTTGCTAGAGTTTAGAAGAATGGGGGAAGATCTTATTGAAACCTATCGAATAAAGAAAATGGAGAAGATGTTTCTTACAGTAGGGAAATCTAGGACCAGAGGACCTGTCCTTCTATCTCTTTAGAATTGTGATAATGAGGAAGTTCTTTAGCCAGAGGATGTTGAATCTGTGGAATTCTCTGCCATAGGTAGCGGTGGAAGCCAAGTCATTAGGCCTATTTAAAGCGGCTATCAATAGGTTCTTGATTAGTAAGGCCATCAAAGGTTATGGGAGGAAGGAAGAAGAATAGGGTTGGGACAGAAAATAAATCGGCTGTGATGGATTAGTAGAACAGACTTGTTGGGTTGAAAGGCATAATTCTGTGCCAATGCCTTGTGGTCTTCGGATCTTACAACCCAGAGCTGAAGTGAGAAAAGGGCTCCAGTTCGTAGCTGCAGGATCCAATTAGTAATTTGTCCAAAATAATTGATTTGTAAATGTGCAGATGAAACTGTTGCCTTTTTAACGCTTTTCCATGTCACATGACAATGAGGTATTCGTGACTATTGCTTCTCCAAGTACAGCAGCTCCACATGTGTCAGGAATTGCATATTCTGCGGCTCCAGTGAACCAATCCACCGTGCCTTCTTGACCTGAGCTGCTTGTGAGCTACCGCTGTCTGCTCGACGGTGATGTTTGGAGAGGGCAAAGCTGAGTGCTACCTCAGCACAGCCTTGGGGCTGGTTGAAAATTCCAGTCTTGAAGTCGAAGTGGAAAGCTCGATGAGTGGTTTGCAGATGATGGATTGAAACTCATTGGGATCTATAGAATCAAAGTAGAACAATAAGTATTTAAATATACTCATACATCATGGCAACAGGCCCTTCCGCCCACTAAATTCATGCTAAGCATCAGCCACACAAATTTTACATTAATCCCACCTTGGTTTTGCACTGTGGGCGCACCATAGAGCAGGACATGGTACCTTGCAGATGAAACATTAAGCCCGAAGTGGTGTCCACCCACAGCTTGATGTAAAAGTTTCCTGCAGCATTATTTCAAAGAGATTGAGGTATTTTTCCCCCCTAACCAAGGGTAAACCCACTGGGGATTTTTGAGGCTTGGAAGAGAACATCTTGCTTGAGGCACAGTCATTCCATTTGGATATATAGGAGAGGTTTCAAACAGACAGTCACAGAGTGAAACAAGAGATTCTATGTCAGTTTTTCATTATCCTTGAGTTAAATGTTTAAAAATGTACAGTTTATGGAAAAATATAAGGAAAGTAAGAAATAGGAGAAGAAGTGGGACATGTGGCCTCACAAGCTTGTTCTGCTTTCAATAAGATCGCGGTTTATCTCATCTTGGCCTTCGGACTATTTTCCTGCCTGTTCCCCATAAACATACTTATTTTTGGTCTATATCGGAGACTGTTTTGACTTTTTACATATTCAATGATTCAGACTCCAGCTCTTTGAAGCACAGAATTCCAAAGATTCATGAACCATGAATGAAGGAACTGTTCTTCAACCCCATCTTAAATAAGGGGAAACATACTTGTGTCCAACGTATCTGTCCCTCTATGAACCTTTCATTCAATAGGTCACCTCGTGTTGTTCCATTCTGCATAAGAGTCCAGCCTTTCCTCTTTTTAAACCTGGTGAACTTCTATGGAATTATATATTATCTTGAGTGAGGAGATTTGGTCTGGTCTCATCAAAGCTCTATAGTCAAAACAGGACTTGCCACTATTTATTCTCCTTCACTATTGCAACATGCCATTTGCCTACCTTATTGCTAGCATGCTTGAACCTTTATATTTATATCTCTTCATTTAAACAATATCCTGCTTTGCCATGCTTTTTTCACACTGATAAAAGCACTTAAATTATTGTTATTTAAAAAAATAGAATGTATGCACATATTGTACACACGTTAAGATGGTATATGTCTTACTCTCACTCTAATACAAAATTTTAGTTTCCTCATCTTTTTATTTTTGAAAAGAAACATCTTCATCCGGAAACAAGTGTAGAGAAAGTACCATGTTATTGGAACTGAAACAGAAAGGGTTCATTTATCATTTTGGTCAAGGTTTTAACCTTTAAGATTCTGTTATTGGATCTATGATTTCCAGTCTGCTTTATTCCCATACCCAGAAGGCTGAATGTACTTGGGTTCTCTCTGTGAGTACAAGTTGCAATGTCCTTGTTAATCTGTAAATGTGCAGCTCTTGAAGTTTGCCTTTAACGGGAAGTGTTAATCAAAGCTCTGTTGGGCTTTTGGCTGCTTGGGAATGAAAGGGAGAAGCTTTGCTGCCAGTGGGAGTTGTTGGCAGTTCTTGGGCTGAAGTCACATGATTCATTATCTTTCTCCTCTAAGTCATGACAGCATCTCCGTAACCTAACTCCACTTGAAAGGGTGGAACTGGTAGAGCTGAAAGGTGTTTGGTGGCAATTCTACAGATGCAGCTGTCAGCTGATTATTTTTGTGTGTATGTACTAAATAAATCTGAGAGGTCATCTTCGAAGCTTCATTGCACAGAAGCTTTCTGAATGAAACTGAAGCTCTGGCTTTGGACAATTGATTTGTGATTATAATCTACTACCTTGAATGGTGCATGTTGGGGTTTCATCAAACAATACAAAGATGAGGAAAGGTTTATTTGAGGAAGGGATTTTAACTCAAACCTTAAAGCTCAAATGGTACAGGGTTTTTAAAAATCCACCAAGTTGAGGAAGGGGCTCATCTTGAGCATGCAGGTTAATGTTCAGGTGCAGAATGATCCATAGTAATTTTGCAACCGTTGAGTGAATTGGCAAACTGTAATAGATTATCCTCTATTGCTTCTGACTGGAAAGGAAACTAAAGCTGTACAGAGGCTGCCTGTTTATCACCTGTCAGCTTAACTTGATGGGTAGCTCTCCATTTCTCAATCTTTGATATTGTCTATTCAAGTGCCACTCCAGGGATTTGAACACTTAATCCAGATTGGCACTCCAGTGAAGTACTGAAATCCTTGTGAAGGGACCATTCAATCAATACCATGTCCACTGTCTTGGGTGGGTGTGGAAAAATACCTTGGCAGTTGTTTTTGCAGGATGTTGGGGAGATCCCTTGAACTACAATAAGTTTTCTTGCCAAAATGACAAACTATTTAGCTGAGCATGGGCTTGCATGTTAGTCTATAGAGCAATGGCTATAATTCAAAGCACTTAAAGGACCATACAGTAGTACACCTTGTAGAGCCAGAGTGTCACAACTCCAGAAGCCTGGATTCAATATTGATCTCTGGTGTTTCTGTGTGGAGTTTGCATATCCTCCATATGATTGTGTTTCTTAATGTTACATTTTCTTCCATGTATCCCAGGAGTGTATGGATTTCTTGTCTCATTGGCCACTAAATTCCCTGTGTTATGCTCTGTATGTGAATGGAAGAATCTGGGAATATAGTAATAAAATGAAGTTAATGCAGGATTAGTTCAAATAGGTGCTTGATGGATGGGCATACAGCCTCTTTCTGTACCACGTGATTATCTAAGGTATGGCAAGTTAAATGATATGAATGATGCTACATATTTTTTTTAAATGTCATGATAGATATGCATCTTAAAGAAAGGATGTTGGAAGCAAATTCAATAGAACTTACCAAAAGGGATTTTATAAATACATGAAGAGAAAAAGATACATTTGAGCTGTAAGCAAAGAGCAAGCGTCTAGGTCTATGGAGAGGGTGCCAGCCATATGCCTGCCTTCTCTGTATGCTTCTGTAATAAATACAAGTTATCACATCACTATTATTGACTTTTATGTAAATTAAATATGTACTGTGCACTTTTCACCAATTGCTTCATTCAGTGCAGAACCCATAATCTTGGCCCTTATTGCTATTGGACTACCCACAAAATTCCTGCCTTATTTTACTGTTGACCACCCTGAGCCGGTGAACAGAATTAGGTGGATCATCATTATTTTGCACGATGTGATATTTGTTGCTTTGCCTTATCAGTACAGAGCAAAGGCAAAACATTACTATAATGACAAAAACGAATAGTGCAAAATAAATGGCATGACATAGTGTTCCTGGGTTCATGAACTGTTCAGAAATCTGATGGCGGAGGGGACGAATTACTTGAGTGTAGATCTTCAGGCTCCTGTTTCCCACCTCCCTTGTGCTGGTGACAAGAAGAGAACTTGCCCGAGATGGTGACTGTCCTTAGTGATGGCTGCCAACTTCTTAAGGCACCGCTTCTTGGAGATGACTTTGATAATGGAAAGGTTTGTGCTTGTGTGGGAGCTGGCTGAGTCCACCATCCTCTGCAGCTCTTGTGATTCTGTGCGTTGGAGCCTCCATTCAGGCTTTGATGCAACCATTCAGAATGCTCCCCACTGTACATCTGCAGAAATTTGTAAAAAAAAAACTCTCTTCAGACTCCTAATGAAGTAGAGTCACTGCATGCTGCCTTTGTGATTGCATCAATGTGTCAAGATGGATCCTCTTGAGATGTTGAGTTACCTTCACCCTTCCTACCACTGATCCCTCAGAGGACTAGTGCGAGTTCTCCTGACTTCTCCTTCCTGAAGTCCGCCGTCAATTCCTTGTCCTTGCTGATAGAGAGTGAGGTTGTCGTTGCAACACCACCCAACCAGTAGATCTATCTCACTCCTGTATTGCCTTTGGAGATGTTACCAGCTCAATGGTGTTATCTGTGAATTTAGGGATGGCACTTGTTCTGTTCTTTCCCACCCCGTCATGAGTTGAGTATTGGGCTAAGCTCTCATCCTTGAGGGGGACCTATGTTGATATTCAGCAAGGAAGTGTTTTTTTTAAACAGATTCATACTGACTGTAATTTTCCAATGAGGAAGTTGAGGATCCATTATAGAGGGGGGTACAGAGGTCTAGGTTTCAATTCTTGGTAATTAATACTGAGGGGGATTTTGGTATAGAGCACCAAATGGTCATTGTTAAACTGTTCCCTGATGTGTGTTTTGCTTTTTTCTGGGTACTCCAGAACAGATTGAAGAGCTTAGTGAGGTTATATCTGCTGTAGAGCTGTTGAAGCAGTAGAATTTAAACAAACTTTATTCTTGAAACTGCCCTTAAGAATTTCGTGAAATCTGTTGCCCAGTTATCAGCATCAAATTAAAAAGCTTGAAAAAGTTAATCATGACCCTTTCTTAATACACTCAGTACCCGTTTTATTAGTACACCTGTACACCGACTTGCTAATGCAAGTATCTAATCAGGCAATCAGGTGGCAGCAACTCAATGCTTAATAGCATATAGTCATAGTCAAGATGTTTAAGTATTGTTCAGACCAAACATCAAAAAGAGGAAGAAATGTGATCAAAGTGACTTTGACTGTGGAATGACAGCTGGTGCCAGATGGGGAGGCTTGAGTATCACAGAAACTGCTGATCTCCTGGGATTTTCATGGATAATTGTCTTTAGAGTTTACAGAGAATGGTGCAAAAGCAAAAAACTCCAGTGAGTGTTAGTTATGTAGGTGAAAGTGACTTGTAAATGAGAAGAGAATGGGCAGACTTGTTAAAGGTGACAGTAGCTCAGATAAACTTGTAGGTTTTTGTAAGTAAAATGGCAGAGGCGTTTTAAGTTTAAGGGAAACCACAACAATTCCTTTATTTTCAACCTAACACAGAACATAAAGCAATTTTTTAAAAACCTTCATGTCATTACGTCAGACCTGCCTCTTTAAGTGAATCTCAGCTCAACGTCGGTGGTTGTGAATTATGTGTGTTTCCACCCATTACCCTGCAAACTCGCATTACAACAGTGGTTTACAGAAGAGCATCTCTGAACGCACATGTCAAACCTTGATGTAGATGGGCTACAGTAGTAGAAGACCACAAACATACAAACAGTGGCTACTTTGTTAGGTACACAAGGTACTTATTAAAGTGACCACTGACAGTAAGTTAGTGGAAATCGAACTCAACCCCACCCCCCCCTCCCCCCAACCACCATCAAGGTTGCCTAAAACACTAAGCAATCACTTGTAACCTGGAGTTGGCCTCTTAACTTTTTGTAATAGTTGGTACTAAATACTTGTGTTTCTGTAGTCTTGCTCTTAATTTGTTAGGAGCATTGGTGAGCTGATGGGTTTGAGAAAGGAAGGTAGTGTTAAAGATGTGGGGTAGATTGTATTCTGTTTTCAACCCAACTTTAAAAATTATAGCAAGCCCTAACCTTCCCCCTTAAAGCAAATCTCTGTGAGTTGAGTGTTTTTTTAAAAATCTGGATCATCTGTTAGGATTTCTGATTAGTGACAGCTGTTTGCTGGTAGATTTGTAAACTTTCTATGCACTTTAGACTTTTCGGACATGGCACAGATGATTCACGGGGATGAAAAGAGCTGAAGGAAGAGAAGGTGGCTGGGACGAGGACAAGGTAATGAGTTCTCAAACTTCATTGCAAGAGGCTGGTTGAATTTAAACAATTCACTGTTGCTCATAAGAAACTATGAGCCCCATAAGAGGTCGAAAAGGGAGATTAAAGGGTTTCTCAGATTTCACCAGATAGCTTTAGCTCTGCAGGCTGGAATAATCAATTGCATGAGTTGCAGGTGCAAGTTCCAATGCAAAAACAAGCTGCGGAACTCTGTGCGGTAGTTGTCTTACAAACAGAACTCAGTATAAAAATGGATTTTTGTTTTAATCCAAAAATGTGATGTTTAAGATTGAGAAGATAAATGGGGAAGCAAAAAATGGAAGGATGTGCTGAGAAGGTTGAAACAAATGTGATAAGGATCAGCATTAATAAAACAGTTGACTGAATTGTTCCCAACCACCACCCCACAGTATTGTCTATTCTGTGCAACTTAATGCTTGCAATTTTCTCTGCAGATTTTGTTATTTGTTTCATTATCAGTGAATGCTTTTATTTTCCTGATGTGCATTTGCATTGCTATTTCTGGCATTAATTCTATGCAACATGTATTTATTTTTATTGCCAAATCTCTTATCATCTAATTTCATAGGGCAAGCTCATCCAGGCAGTATTGGTTCATTCATACTTTGGTGCTGTCTGAAAATGACAGTGTAACTGGACAACTTGCACTTGTACAACAAAACTCCTGTCAAGCACTTCACTGCCATTGGATAAAAATTATTGGTAGATTTCCACTAAGCCGCAGGAGGTGACATTGGAACAAGTGGCTGAAAGTTTATTTTAAAAAGAGTGCTTTAAGAAAGGAGGTGGGGAAGGTTCATGTGGTTGAAATGTTGGGCATCTTGGGCTAAAATTGGAAAAGGTTTAGAACCACAAAGCTTAAAAGTGAGAAGAATATCTGTAATAAAAATGTGCTTTAACAAGAGATGTTTGTGGATAGAATCATAAAATATAAACTTCAATTATGAATGTTAAGCCGGTAAAAATCATTGTCAGGGCACCTTTGGAACATGATGTCTGTCTGCTTGACCTCAAGAAAGTTGTGCTAGTGATGAGAAAGTACAGATGAGAGTTATTATGAGTGGTTTTGTTTAAAAGAAAATCAACAAGCTGGATCCCTTTCATTAGATCAAAGTACTGTAAGTTAAAGGGGAGGTCTGGAGGTGGTGTTTCTCAAAGTAAGAATGGAAAATGAATGTTGCTGCTCAGTGGATCAGCAATATCAGAACGAAATATCAGGTGATAAATTCCTCATGTTGAAGGTTTGGACCATGAAGGGTAGTTATTGAGCAATGTGATGCCTAATCAGAACAAGCAGGGAAAGTGGATAAGCAGTTGAAAACTGAGTACAAAGACCATAGTGACTTAAATGAAGCTTATAACAATGAGAGCAACAAGTGGGGAAAGTCAAATAGTTCCCACTTTTGTACAGTTCTACATGAAGAATATAAACAATGTCTGTAAAATTGCCCAACTGTATACATAACTCTTTCTTTTCAAAATAATGAAAGGATACTTGAATCAGTTCAACAGACCGTTCATCACCACTGGTTTTGTTTTGAATTTGGGGCAGCAGATATGCAACTTGCCGCTGCTCTTTTTATCTGAGTTCCTCTCTGCAGGGAAGTGCATATCCTTTGTTAATGACTCATCGACTGAGATTCTTTCCTATTCCCCCACATCTGTTACTTGTCTATAAAATGTATTTTTTCTCTCTCTCTTTGTAGGAACTTTTGAATGGAGAACTGAAAGGTGGTCAGTTCCTTGATGACCAGTGCCCCCTAGAGGGTAAGTGAAAAATGCAGCATAGTCAGTAATTGTAGAGTTAAAATGAGTAGTAAGCACACAAATTGCAAGTCAGTTAACACTTAGAAGATTGATTTTGCTCTGTGTGCGCTCAATCCATCAGAAGCTGACTACTCGCTCAAACTACTCACTCAAAGTCATTAAGCTAGTGCTTTCAATTCATTACACATATAAATTAATTTAAAAGAGATTAAATTATGAAATTTGGTAGAATCCAGCAATACATAACACTGTATTTTGGTGAGGGATGTCTTTTCTGTGCATTTGAGTTGGGGGTGTCACTGGCAAAGCCAGCCTTTAATACCTGACTGTAATTGCTCTTGGAAGGTGACAGTGAGTAGCCATCTTGAATCATTGGGTGTCATCTGGTGAAATTACCTCAAATGTATTCAGGGAGGAAGTTCCTAGTCTGGTAGCAATGAAGAAAAGGCCAAATATTTCTAAGACTTGGATGCTGTGTGGAGGAGGGGACCATGCAGTTATTGGTATTCCCATGCACCTGCTGCTTTTAACCTTCTTGCTATTTGAGATAGTGGGTTTGGAAGGTACCTTCAACATAGTATGGGCAAGTAAGTGCTGAGCCTTTTGTAGATAGGTTGCAATGCAGCCTCTGTGTACTGGTGGTAAAAGGATGAATGTCCTGGGTGGTGGACGAGGTTCCAGTTAAGGAAACTGCTTTGCTTTTAGATGTTTGCTCTCACCTCTTTTGTGAGAATTGTGGATGAGGCGGAGGGTGATGCATTGTAAAGTATTAGAACATCTGGTCCTCACTTCTACAAGGTGTATGCTGGGAATTTAGAAAGTTCTGTCAGGCTAGAGGAGGTTGCCTGTTGGAATCTAGAGTGAGGGAATGGTAGGATGCTTCTAATCAATTTCTGCCTTTTGACATTTTACATATTCAAAGTTTTACAATAATTATCTGCCAACTTCTGATTTTTGAACCATATGAAGAGATTTTAGATCATTTAACCTAAGGATTGGCCACAAGTGGCTCTTAAGGAGCAACTTGGGGGTACAGAATGATGTGGAGGGAAATGAGAGGGAATAATATAGCTTTAGGAAATGGGCATTGGGAGGTGCAGCCTCCAGGGCTGGATATCATGGATATCCCAAGAGGCTTGAATCAGAGGAACAGAAAGCAAAGGGCAATTTGACTGGTGGGAGGACTTCTGCGTATGGAGCAGAATTTCTGAACCAAGAGGCATCATTAGTCAAAAAGCAATGGAAATATTGCTTTCACATGTTTGAATCTGGCCAAGAGAGTTCTGCGTAATTTCAACTTTTGTTGCCCTAGCCAGAAGCTTCAGACCGCTGGAAGGAACAGAGAGATGACTGATGGCTGCCCAGCTTTTACTGAGCGGTATTACGGGGGTAAAAGTAGAATTGGGATGAAGTACATATGGATCCAAGAATCTCTCTCTTGATGGTCAAATATGGCCATGATTGCCAACAAGCTCCTCAAGCTGTTGTGAGGAACAGGGATGGAGTTGGTAGCTGGGATTGCAGGCAGCAGCATTGACCTTTCCCACGCATGGCGTGGAGGCAGTGGATTGACAAGTGGTATGACAAACTGCAATGAGTGAAGTAACTGGGAGAGGTAGGGCAGGTAGAGCAGTGTGCCACCTGCATTCAATTGGAATCTGACAGGGTGAAACATAATATGCTTGTAAACAAGCCCAGATGGCAAAGAGGAAAAGTAACCCTGTCTTTTAGTTTTCTATGTGTTTGCCGAATCCACCCAGACAGTATCATATAGCTATATACAGTCTCTGGATGTGGCTGCCAGTATTGGCTGCTCACAGTGGAGCCTTCAGTAAAGTAGCTATAATTGCTGGTGTTATTTTAAAATCTCCTGTTCCAGTGTTTTGTCTACTGTTGCCAATTGCTCTCCTTTGTTCTTGAGACTGCATTAAGTGGGGTCGCATGCAAACAAGACTTGAGCAGGTTGCATTTTTCCTGTACCCCATGTGGAATGGGGGGGGGGAATGTAGGAAGAAAGGATTTTAAAAAAGCACCACCCCTCCCCTTCTCTCCAAAAGGCAGTTGTGTTGGCATTGTTTGTGATTTTTCAAGTGGGAGTTGAACCCACAACCTCTTGCAGGTGGCGCATGTCTCTGCTTCATTTTGTTTCAGGCACACTAAATAGTCTACTTTTATCTCACCTTGGGGGAGATTGTGGCTAGTCTGGAAATGAGATAATCTATTGGCTCAGAAACTATTCAGAGAACACGTGAAGTAGTTTTTATTGGTGGGGCTGGGGTTGCCAACCTGCTTTTTCTCTGCTAAATGTATTTTCAGTGGTTTATGCAGAATCCACAGATAAGAGAAAAACCATTCAGCTGTGATGGTCTCACTCTAAGATTATGTCTAGACATCACAGAAGTTATAAAAGTTGTGGGTTATGAAAGCACACAATCTAAGGTACTGCAACAGAGAATATGAGCATGCTACTTAGCAAATACTATAAATATCAGATTTATAGAATATCCCATTGCTTTATTTGAAGAAGAGCAAGGAAGCTGTTCTTGAAGCTTCTGCTATTATGTAAAGCCTTCTGATGGTTTATTTGTCTTTATGAACCCTTTTATTTCTGACTTTGCACTACTTTTTAAATTCAATTATTTAATATACATACTGTAATTCATTTATTTTTTCTATATTTATCATGTATTGCATTGTACTGCTACCACAAAGATATTAAATATCTCTTCATGTTGGTGACATTAACTCTGATTCGGTTCTCCACGAGGCCTTGCCGTACTGAAACTGGAATCTCGCATTTTTCCATGTTGCACAACTAAATCTTTACAGAAAACTGAACTTGTTGACTGAGAGTTTTGGGTTCTTTGGACCTGTATCCCAATGTACAAATTAAAATTTACCCCCTCTACTTCTCTCATTGTTCATTCTCTTCTGTGTCTCTCCTTTCTTCTGTCCTTTACTCCCTTTGCTGTTTTTATCTGATTGTGCCTCTCTTCTGTTTACCTTTCTGACTCCCGATTACTCGCTCTTGCTCTTGCTTTCTCTCCTCAACAGCATGCACCTCTCCCATTGTGATGTGTACATGCGGTGGGGGGCTTAACAGCTACCTTACTAGAATTGTCCTGTGTGTGCATCCACAGTAAACGTTTTATTTTTACGAATGATACAACAGACATTAAGGCAACAGAACACCACAATTTTCACCTTCCTGAACCTTGTTGGCCACTTGCAGTTAAGCAGGGAAAATCTGAGAGTGAATTGCTCAGCTTGACGAGCTTGTACATCTCGGTAGTATTGGCAAGCCTTGGCTGAGCTAATTATGTACAGGTGTCCCGTTTCTCGAGCGTTCGCTTTACAACAGCTCACTGTTACGAAAGACCTACATTAGTACCTGTTCTTGCTAACCAAAGAGGATTTTGGCTTTTACGAAAAAAAGTCGCCTGCTGTATACGTGTGTTTGCTTGAGAAAGACTCCCGTGACTGTGAAGCCTTGTGTGGGCAGTTGTGTGCGTATGCATGTACGTGCATAGGCGTGTACATGCACATGCGTGTATGTGCCGTTTTTCTTCTCCAAATCGATTTTGGGTCGCTGTCTTCCAGATTTTGATAAGTAAAGCTACACCATACATACAATATTTCTACTTTATATAGGCTGTATATTTATCATATCATTCCTGCTTTTACAATATGTTTGTGTTATTTGCTTTGATTTAGTAGGTTATTTTTTGGGTCTGGGAACACTCAAAAATTTTTCCCATATAAATATATGGTAATTGCTTCTTCGCTCTACGACATTCCAGCTTACGAAAAGTTTCATAGAAACACTCTACCTTCGGATGGCAGGGGAAACCTGTATCTCCTTGATTTGTCAGTTGTACATAGGACTGAGAAAAGATGGTAGAATGCATAACAGATTTGTACGTGACTTAAGGAGAGGCCCTCTTAAAAATCAGCTGTACCAATTCAAAGATAAATTTACTTTAACATGAAAATACATTTTAGGAATATCAAATAAATGGACGGCCACAAACTTGAAGCCTTGAAAACTCTAATTTTTTGCAGCCAGAATTCCTTGGCCAACACAACTTCAAAGGCAACTGGGAAAGAATAACCTTAATGGTCTTTCTACCAGTTGACAGAAATGCTGTATCTGAGCTTATTTAGACGGTTATTATACAATATATTCCACTCATATTTAATGTTGGGCACTTGATCACTTAATAAGTTTGATCCTGCTTTTCTTTTCCCTTTTCCTTTCACTTGCTCAAAGGTGTTTGTGTGTTTGATTCCCAATACTAATCTAGCTCAGTTGAGCAGTCCTGTTTTGTTGATGTACTTCCACTGCGTTTCATGACAGAGCAGTCAACTGCACCCTGGGGTTTACTGCATTTCTTCACCCACACTAGTGAAGGAATTAAGTATTCTAAAGAATGGTTCTAATTAAATAAGTCAGTAGCTGTTTTAGGATTTCAAAAGGATGATGATGCGAGTTTAAATGTCACTTCCCAATGACGCTGTTTGCATGCCTAATTAGTTATGGGTGAATAAAATCGCTGTTGGTTATAAGTGCTTATTTACTAAAAACAGTCATTAAATCTTGTCTTCAAATGAAAGCCCTAGGATCTGTGGCAGCTTTTTAGCTCCTTTTCAAAACCTGCATTTACTACCAACAGAGAGTGAGTGGGCCAGATAAGAATTCCAAACCCTGAAATTTACAAACTATTGAAGGAATGCTTAAAACCTTCATTGCATTGCTCTGTTTCCCCTGCCAAGCAGACATTTTTCAAACCGAATCAGGCTTCGCGTGCTCTGGTTATATTTGCTGGTCAGTTTCATACTTCCTTACCTTTCCCACCACCCCACCCCACCCCCCACACACTTTTGCTAGAATGTAAATTTAATGATGAAGGCTGGCTTGGGGAATGATGGCTCGGTTGTCTGCAAAACTCTATTCACTGATGTTCAAGGAATCAGTTCTTTTATGCTTTCTGTCAAACCTGAGTGCAACTCCAGATCCCTTAGCAACGTGTGTGATTGGTCTCTTGATCTCTGAGATGCCTAGCAGTAACTCGGTTTAAAGGCAGTTAAGGATGGGCCTTGTCATTGACACCCACATTCAGTGAATGAAAATTAAAAACTGTGCATTACTACTTCTGTGGGTGAAACGTTTGCTTTGTACTGCAAAAATGAGAGCTTTTTTTTTTACATCCTCCTTCGCATTTACAATCCAAACAAGTTTTGGATCGTCGACAAACTTAGGAAAGTGACATTCAAGTCCCTCGGCCAAATAATTGATGTTTGTACCATGTCGCAAACCTGTATGCAGGTAGACTAAATGAAAACCTGTTATCTGACACTTGATCCCATTGGTGTTTCAGTGAATTTTGTAAAGTTTGCTTTGGATTTACTGTTTAACTTGTCTCTTACAATTCTGTTATTTGTTGAATAATTCTAGCAATCTCCTATCGATTTGAAGTGAATGTGATATCAAGAAATGCCTGGTACTGGAAAAATTTGGAGAGTAATAGTTCAGAGTCGCCCATTCCTTTTCCATTTACCATGCATCATGTCTCAAATCACTTATGTGTGTGATCTAAAGTCTTGTTTTTTGAAAGTGAAATAGGTTGCAGGTGTTTGGACCAAAAAGGCAATCACTAATTGACATTTCATTTCAAAATCTTTGTATTGAAGTTATCTGTTGGAACCACTCTAAGTTAAAATGGTGGATAGTGTCTGTGACTTCTCGAGAGAATAGAAGTGGGCATTTTAATTATCTCTATGAATGAGTGTGCAAGCCTGATTGAAGAGATGAAGCCTGATAGAAGAGATGACAGAAACCTTTATGTGACAAATCTGCAAGCCACCTGGTTCTGTTTAACATTTGAGACGATGTTCAAGTTCCAAGGAAAAGCTTTTTTCTTTGCTAAATTGAGCTAAAGTTATCCCGATTGAATACCAGGAGTAAATTGACCATGTATGCTTAGGAAAGAAAAAGGAGTAATTCGTATCTGGAAATGATTAATCGGCTCACATTTCATCTCCAAATTTCATGGTTCTCTCTCTTTTTTTAATATGTTGTTTGACCTTTCTCCAGTGAGATTATAACCTGATAATAACTTCCAGGTACCCTTTATTCTCACTAATCTCTTGTAGAGTAAATTATTTCAATCTGTTGGTTTAAGATTTGTAGAATACTTTTCTTAGTTTCAGTCGCCCCTCCTTATCCGCGGGGGAATGGTTCCAGGACCCCCCGCGGATACCAAAAAACGCGGATGCTCAAGTCCCTTATATAAAATGGCTTAGTATTTGCATATAACTTATGCACATCCTCCCGTCTACTTTAAATCATTTCTAGTTTACTTATAATACCTAATACAATGTAAATGCTATGTTGTTATACTGTATTGTTTAGGGAATAATGACAAGAAAAGAAAGTCTGTACACGAGACGCGAGGCAAACAATGAGTGCTGGAGAGAAAACTTCTGGGTTTTCCCGATTCGCGCATGAACCAGCGGATAAGGAGGGCCGACTGTACTTCAGTCTATCAAAGGGCTATATTTCTTTTCAAAATGGTTGATTTGGAGGATTCTAGATGGTGTGTAATTGCCAATCAGTTTGGTTTTGGGTTGGTTAGTATAAACTTTATATCTCAGTAAGGTGATCTCCTTGCTCCTGTTCTTCTTGAATTCATCCGTTCACCGAGGTTGTGCATTTGTAAAACCTAGTTTTTTTTTAAAAGAGCAAGGAGTAGGGAACTGCCAATGTTTTATACTATACATCACTGATCCTGGAAAACATAGCAACCTGCATTTCTAAATGCATTTATCATTTAAAAGGTCATAGAATAATCCACAGTACTGTAATTGGGGAAAGAGTGATGCTGGGCAATAGGGCATACTTGGACAGGCAAATTTTAGAGGAGTGGGTTAGTGAGGGAGTTTCATGACTTAAGGCTTGAGATAGCTGAAGGCACAGCTTAGAGCAAAGACAATTTGTGTAGGCTGAAGGTCAAAAATGGAGGAGTATGTATCTGTTAACAATTGTGGAGCTAGAGCAGCTATAGACTGCATCCAATATGCCCACTTTCCACATGGTCAAGCAGTCATCTGGATGACCATTGAAACCTATTAAATATTGCAAGGCCTAAAGAGAATGGACATGGAGAAGATGCTCCCTATAGTGGGGAAGCCTAGGACCAGAGGGCACAGCCTTAGAATATGAGGACATTCCTTTAGAACAGATATGGAGGAACTCTTTTCTTAGCCAGAGGGTGGTGACTGTGTATTTCATTGCCACAGATGGTGGGGAAGTCCAAGTCGTTGGGTATATTTAAAGCGGACATTGATAGGTTCTTGATTAGTAAGGATGTCAAAGGTTAAGGGGAGAAGGCAGGAGAATGGGGTTGAAGGGGATAATAAGTCAGTCATGATAGAATGGAGGAGCAGACTTGATTGGTGGAATGGCTTAATTCTGCTCCTATGTTCTATTGTCTTATAGTCTACCAACAATTGGCTGGTTTTGATCTGGTTCTTATAGTCTGGAGAATACCAAGTCCATTAAAGAGTGATGAGCGAAGATGGTTCGCCCAAGATCCAGGACTATTCGTGTTAATCTTAACATTTTAGTCTTGCTGGAAAAAATACCCATGCTACCTTGCAGATGAATTCTGATTAGTGCCAATAATTTGTTGAAAGAAAGCTAGGCAGTATGGTTTTTTTTATTCATCTTTAAATGTGAGATTTCAAACAATTATGAACATGAATTTAGTTACAGTAACCCAAATATCTTTTTTTCTTTAAAGGAAGGATATCGAATGCGAGTGAGGTTAATGGTAAGGTACTTGACAGGACTCACATTGAGGCTGTGGAATTCCCCTTTGCAGGAATGGTTCAGGCAAGAACTATTTGATAGGAGGAATGGGAAAGGTATAAAATAAGCATAAAGCCTCCTACAGCTTTGTGGGACTGTCCTGAATGCTTTACCGCCTGCTATTTTTAATTTGCTATCTGCCCCTTTTAAGATAAAACAAAGCAGCAAAGATGTTTGAATCAGCAGTTATGAATTAAATAGCAGTAAGTATTGATTATTGAAAATGAAGTGAAGATGGTTACTAAATAGTAGAAATCCTTTAATAATAGACCAAATGTTAGTAGTCCAATGCAAGCTACTTGTTTTTTTAAGTGGTATTTATAAATCGAAGTATTGAGTATAAGAGTTGGAATGTTATGGTGAGGTTGTATAAGGCATTGGTGAGGCTGAATTTGGAGTATTGTGTGCAGTTTTGGTCACTGAATTACAGGAAGGATAATAATAAGGTGGAAAGAGTGCAGAGAAGGTTTACAAGGATGTTGCCAGGACTTGAGAAACTCAGTTACAGAGAAAGGTTGAAAAGGTTAGGACTTTATTCCCTGGAGTGTAGAAGAATGAGGGGAGACTTGATAGAGGTATATAAAATTATGATGGGTATAGATAGAGTGAATGCAAGCAGGCTATTTCCACTGAGGCTAGGAGAGAATAAAACAAGAGGACATAGGTTTAAGGGTGAAGGGGGAAAAGTTTAAAGGGAACATTAGGGGGGGCTTCTTTACACAGAGTGGTGGGAGTGTGGAATGAGCTGCCAGATGAAGTGGCAAATGTGGGTGCACTGTTAACATTTTAGAAAAACTTGGACAGGTACATGGATGAGAGGTGTATGAGATGGATATGGTCCAGGTGTAGGTCAGTGGGATTAGGCAGAAAAATGGTTTGGCATAGCCAAGAAGGGGTTCTATGGTACTTTGGAGGTACCACTTCCTAAGTTTCTTTCCTCCCAACCTCTAATGGTTGGACTTTTAGAGACCACCAGTGCGATCTTGAAATAATTCTAGAGCTCTTACAGATGTCTGTCAATATTTAACTTCTGGTAACTTGCTGATTAATATTTATGGGATATTGTTTTTCACAAATAGGCTACTGCATTTCCTTTTATTTCAGCGGTGACTAGCTGTGAAAACACAGAAGTATATCTTCTTCCTTGTAAAGACCTAGCTCCTGTTGTAAGTTAAATTACTTCTGCTTGCATTAATGATATGTGATATCATTACACAATTATTTTGAGAAGAATTGCACATTTTGTGCATTTCAAATGGAAATGGCATCAATAAGCTTTTTTGGCTGTAGTTTCTGGCGTATAAAGATAGGAACTGAAGCCAGGGCCTGAAGACATGCTATGGGTATGCAGGCTTTGCGTTTCCTCCTGTTACCCTTGGCTGCAAAAATCCAAATATCTCCATGGATCAAGTCAGGAATGTTTGCTTTTTATTGATCCCCAGATACAAGAGGACCCTGGAGTCTTTTGATTACTATTAGCAGATTAGGAAATATAATAGCTCCTTGCAATAGATTTCAACTATTTTTTAAACTGCGTGTAGATCTGAAAGCACCTTTTAAAGAACGTGGGTTCATGAGTAACCTGTGAGACCAAGATTATTGCTTCTAAAGTGAATCCATGAAGTTCCAGGTTGTATGTCCATAGTTTGTACATGGTCAGTATCTTGGGAGAACTAGTTTTGATCTGGCTGACTGGAAGTTTTAAAGCAATTTGCTTCACTTACACAGCAGTATTCCTTGGTTCAGTAAAAGACATCAAGTGACTTTTCTCATTAGAGGCAGACTGATGATGTGGCAGGACCAGGAGGTGGAACAGTCTACCAGAACTGAGTTTGCAGGTAGAGTTGGAATTACAGTAATAGATGCAAATGGGAACCATTACAAAAACCATTGGATCTTCCTGACACTTGGGGAGCAGTTGTGGATTTTTTTTATTTTTGCTTTGTTAATTTGCCTTTAACAGGTTCAATTCTCCTTGGTCTCCAAAGTGTGTCAGAGCACTTGTTCGAATCGTACTAATCCATTCATCGAAAACTAACATGCCTTTCCTTCCCATGTCATTAGTAAATTCAGCAATCATTTGCTAGGTCTGCCTTCTAAGTTATTTATGCAAAATGTGGAATGTTTAGACCCCAGCACTGAAGTCTGCAGCTCACCTATCATTACATCCGGCCAACCAGAAAAAAAGACCCATTTGCACATGATGTCTACACCCTGTTAGCCGGCCAATCTCCTGTCCACACTAACATGTTGCCTCCTGCACCAAGAGCTTTTATTTTCAGCGATAACGTTCAATGTGGCAACTTGCCTTCTGGAAACCTTGAAAGCAATGGATATATTACACTGCTTTATCTACAGCACATTACTGTACAGTGCTCAATATACTGTCAATATCGAACATTTACCACACAGTTTGGGGGGGGGGAGGGTGTGTGTGTGTGTGTGTGTACACTTGCACTCAACACTCACTCGGTCTCACTTGCTCATTGGTTTCCCATCTGGCTAATGTCTCCAAATGATTGTAATTACACCCAAGTTCCAAGCACCAGTTTTTGATTAACCATATCTCTGAGAATCCAATCATAAAACACGAATGTGTGACACTTGTCTCATGACCAGATTCCAAGAAAAGTAGTTAATCAAAGACTCTTGCTTGAAGCTTGAGATAACTGTAGCCATATGGCGTCAAGGGAATGCGCATTGTCCAACCGTGCTCATTACCCAGTTGGAATGAGTCATATATACTTGTAAAATTATTTTAAACAAAATAGTTGCAATGAAGACAAATTAAAATGCTTCCAGCAATTCTAGGAATTTCCAGAATTTTGTTATATGAAATAAATTTCTGTGAATATTTCTGTCTTGGAATCTTTCCCCTGTAACCAAAGTTTCCTTTACTTTTGGCCTTCTCTACCACCTGGCTTGTTCCAAATCCCATCTGTGCTATCACTTAAAAGCCTTCCTGCACGGCACGTTCCTTTCCAGCAGAAGGAATTTCTGGCCAATATTTATCACTCAGCTGACATAATTTCAAAGCTGATGATCTGATCCCTTATCTCATTGCTGCTTTTTGCAATCTTGCTGTGTGTAAATTGACAGCTGCATTTCCTACATTAAACAGTACCTACTCTCGGACAGGTATCACGATACGTTTCTCATCATCTTCAGCTGCATGGCAGTTTTTGGAGCTTTGCACTTCAAATGTTAAAAGCATCCCGCCCTCAGGCAAGTCATTCCCCGTGCTTCATATTTCCACGGAAGTAATTGCAGAGCAAGGTTGAATGTCTTTGATGGCAAACTAATTCCACCAGATTTGGTTGGACGGTTCTAAGCATCTTGCTCTCCAAAGTTTTTCTGAAATACAAGGATAACCCTGTTGTCTCGTCATTGTAAGTGATCTTTTAAACTAGCCCTGCCTTCAAGAGATACATAGTTTATCATAAAGGTAGATGTCATTTCCCCCTGCTGCATGTGAACTTTTCCCTGAAGCGAAGTTCAAAGCAAATGTATTATCAAAGTGCATTTATGTCACCATATACAACCATGAGATTTGTTTTCCTGCAGGCATACACAGTAAATCCAAGAGAAACAATAAAAGCAGTGAAGGACCACACCCAGCAGGAAAGACAAACAATCTATGGGTAAATAAATGTGTAGATACAAAAGAGAGAGAAAAATAAATAAGCAATGAATACCAAGAACCTGAGAGGAAGAGCCCTTGAAAGTGAGTCCATAGGTTGTGGGAATAGTTCAGTGATGGGATGAGTGAAATTTATCCCCTCTGGTTCGAGAGCCTGATAGTGGTTCCTGAACCTGGTGGTGTTTGCCCTGTGGCGTCTGTACCACTTTCCTGATGGCAACAGCGAGAAGAGAAGCAGGACCTGGATGGTGGGGGTCCTTGATGGTGGATGCCGTTTTCCTGTGATAGCGCTTTATGTAGGTGTGCTGAATAGTGGGGAGAGCTTTACCTGTGATGGGCTAGGCCATGTCCAACACCAAAACTAGCTGATTTTTTCCCACTTCTCTGTTTATTAAATAACATCCGTGGCCACGTTTTCTCCCAGTGTATCTTGCTCCCCCGGTCTCAACTTTTCCATGACACCTGCCTTTGGTTTCTACCCAACAGAATTCTTGACTTCCAATCTTTTTCTGAGCCCAGTGAGAGCTAATTTTGCTAACAGTTCTCCTGTATTGATTTCTAAATCTTTCAAGACCAACCCTATTGTTATTCTCTTAATTTATTGCTCATTCAGAATACTGTGTCACATCCAACCATTTTATGAGCTTACATCTCCAAATCCAAGCCCACCTTTTTCTCAATCTGTTTTTGAACTGTAATCCTGAAATTATCTTGTTCTTTTAAAATTTGCTACTATCTTCCTCCATGTCTCTCCTTTATCTTCCAGCTGAATGGTCCTACACAAACATGACCCCATGATTGCTCAACTTCTCTGGTGTCTCAGACTGATGGTTGTCTGATTTTGAAATTGTCATCAAGGCGTTTCATTCTTATTATTTGCAGCCAAAGTATTCTCTGCGTCAACTTCTCCTCATGCTTCTGAACTTTAACTTTGGTAATAAGTCCTTACGTCAGCACATCTGTCGGTTCAATCGTCCCTGCATCCCACTCCAATCCTCTGTCTCTTGACTTTTTCTGTTGCTGTCCAGTTTCCATCATCTACCAAAGAAAACTGTCATCATCCACCCATTATACTTGAGCTTACCTATTTCACCTTCACTAACCTTTGACATTGTGCAACATTTAAAATCCTCATTCATAGAAGCACTCAATTTCAGGCTCTCTTTTAAGCTGCTCCCTGAAATCTACCTCAATGAGCAGATCTTTATTATCTGTCCTGCAATCCTCTTCTCACTCGGAGTCAAATTTTTCTCGAGTGCAAGTTGTTGCAAATGTTTTGAGGATGATGAAAGCATAAAATGTACTATATAAGTACAAGTTCCAAACCTTTAGTAGGTGAAGGTATGAAGTATTTGCTCAGAAGCTGTAGGAATTTTACTTTGTTTTTGGTTACCGGCTTTGGTGAGCTGTCAGCTGGCCAAGAAAATTAACGTGAACGATACATTGAGGAAACAGAGTTGCCTTTGACCTAATTAATGTACTGCTTACATGACTTCACATTGGGACTGCAAGAACTTTAACAATCTGGAACAGGAAAAGGCCATTTGGCCCAGTGTGGTTGGCTGTCTTGATCCTGAGCCATGCATTCCATTGCTCTTTTAAAAGCAATGTCCATTGTTTACATGGGAAAATATTTCCATTTCTTTGGCAATTTTGTGAATTATATAAGGGGAGACAAAAAGCCTGCAGACACCAAAAAAAATTAAATAATGAAACCCAGAAGGAAGGAAAGATTATTCAATATCAATGCACCTACTGATGGACTTTTGTGAATGCTAACATTCTCAAGGCCAACTCTTTTGCATTGCCTTAAAATTGATGTCATTCTGAACTTGGCATTTGTATCTCATGCCCCATCAACCTCATCCTTGCTCACAAGCCTACATCAGCAATGCCAATGTTTTTGTTTCAGAGTTATCACCTGTGTGCTCAGATTCTTTCCTTTAACCATATAACCATATAACAATCACAGCATGGAAACAGGCCATCTCGGCCCTCCTAGTCTGTGCCGAACTCTTAATCTCACCTAGTCCCACCTACCCGCACTCAGCCCATAACCCTCCACTCCTTTCCTGTCCATATACCTATCCAATTTTACCTTAAATGACACAACTGAACTGGCCTCTACTACTTCTACAGGAAGCTCATTCCACACAGCTATCACTCTCTGAGTAAAGAAATACCCCCTCGTGTTTCCCTTAAACTTCTGCCCCCTAACTCTCAAATCATGTCCTCTCATTTGAATCTCCCCTACTCTCAATGGAAACAGCTTATTCACGTCAACTCTATCTATCCCTCTCAAAATTTTAAATACCTCGATCAAATCCCCCCTCAACCTTCTACGCTCCAATGAATAGAGACCTAACTTGTTCAACTTTTCTCTGTAACTTAAGTGCTGAAACCCAGGTAACATCCTAGTAAATCGTCTCTGCACTCTCTCTAATTTATTAATATCTTTCCTATAATTCAGTGACCAGAACTGTACACAATATTCCAAATTTGGCCTTACCAATACCTTGTACAATTTTAACATTACATCCCAACTTCTGTACTCAATGCTCTGATTTATAAAGGCCAGCATTCCAAAAGCTTTCTTCACCACCCTATCTACATGAGACTCCACCTTTAGGGAACTATGCACTGTTATTCCTAGATCTCTCTGTTCCACTGCATTCCTCAATGCCCTACCATTTACCCTGTATGTTCTATTTGGATTATTCCTGCCAAAATGTAGAACCTCACACTTCTCAGCATTAAGCTCCATCTGCCAACGTTCAGCCTGTTCTTCTAACTGGCATAAATCTCCCTGCAAGCTTTGAAAACCCACCTCATTATCCACAACACCTCCTACCTTAGTATCATCGGCATACTTACTAATCCAATTTCCCACCCCATCATCCAGATCATTTATGTATATTACAAACAACATTGGGCCCAAAACAGATCCCTGAGGCACCCCACTAGTCACCGACCTCCATCCCGATAAACAATTATCCACCACTACTCTCTGGCATCTCCCATCTAGCCACTGTTGAATCCATTTTATTACTTCAACATTAATACCTAACGACTGAACCTTCTTAACTAACCTTCCATGTGGAACTTTGTCAAAGGCTTTGCTGAAGTCCATATAGACTACATCCACTGCCTTACCCTCGTCAACATTCCTCGTAACTTCTTCAAAAAATTCAATAAGGTTTGTCAAGCATGACCTTCCATGCACAAATCCATGCTGGCTACTCCTAATCAGATCCTGTCTATCCAGATAATTATTAATACTATCTCTAAGAATACTTTCCATTAATTTACCCACCACTGATCTCAAACTGACAGGTCTATAATTCCTAGGCTTACTTCTAGAACCCTTTTTAAACAATGGAACCACATGAGCAATACGCCAATCCTCCGGCACAATCCTCGTTTCTAATGACATCTTAAAGATCTCCGTCAGAGCTCCTGCTGTTTCTACACAAACTTCCCTCAAGGTCCTGGGGAATATCCTGTCAGGACCCGGAGATTTATGCACTTTTAAATTTCTTAAAAGCGCCAGTACTTCCACCTCTTTAATTGTCATAGGTTCCATAACTTCCTTACTTGTTTGCCTCACCTTACACAATTCAATATCCTTCTCCTTAGTGAATACCGAAGAGAAGAAATCGTTCAAAATCTCTCCCATCTCCCTCGGTTTCACACATAGCTGACCACTCTGATTCTCTAAGGGGCCAATTTTATCCCTCACTATCCTCTTGCTTTTAATATAACTGTAGAAACCTTTCAGATTTACTTTCACCTTATTTGCCAAACCAACCTCGTATCTTCTTTTAGCTTTTCTAATCTCTTTCTTAAGATTCCTTTTACATTTCCTTTACTCCATGCTGCCTATATCTATTGTAGACATCCCTCTTTTTCCGAACCAAATTTCTAGTATCCCTTGAAAACCATGGTGCTTTCAAACCTTTAACCTTTCCTTTCAACCTAACAGGAACATATTCTGTACCCTCATAATTTCACCCTTAAATTATCTCCCCCATCAGTCATATTCCTTCGAAAAGTCTTCAATTTGGATCTCCTTCAATGATGGGGATTCTGGATTTCAGCCCACCATTGAAACTGGGCTATCAGCTCTGTTGGGACTTGGCCCAGGAATCCCCTTCTTAAATATCTAACCCTCTCCCAAATTTTTATGCTGGCTGAAGGTAAGATGTTACTATTGACTGGGAAATGGCAGTAGCCAGAACACCGGGATGGTACAACCTTCTGACACAGGGCTTTGGTTGAACTAAATTACAGCCATCCTGTTAGTACAGCAATCCTTTGGTACAGTACTGAGAATGACTTTTTTTTTTGTCCAAAGTACCTGGAATGGGACCTGAATCCACTCATAAGCTGAAAGTGGCACATGGAATAACACAGAAACACTGAAGTACTAATATACCTACAGAGAAGATCATTTATCATGTGCTCCTACAAAGGTTTGCTGCACAATTGTAGCAAGATTATGGGACTCTGGCCCCGTTGTGAGCCAGTAGCCGGTAGGGTTGAGTTTGGATAGCAAATGGCTTTTATTAGAACGCTGCTTGGGTTAATCATTCAGTCGTTGTTTTCTGGGATTGAATCATTCAGCATTGTTATAATGTATGAAATGTTAACACTCAGTTGCTGTGGATATGAATTAATTTGAAATGACTTCATTGCTGCTCCAAGAACATCAACTTGTCTTTTATGCTTCAATTCCTTCATTTGCAGTATGAGCCCGGAAGGAATTACACAATTGTGTTGATATATTATATCTTAGTGATATTTGTTGTTGGTATTCAGTCTGTAAATAAGTATAACCAAGTATTATTAGCCAATATATATTGGTCTGGAAGTCATTAATATCTTCTTTCTGGCATGGCAAAAGATTATGGTATCTTGTGCCTTCCAATCAGTAATTCAGGGCCAGTTTCAAAATTATGGATCCAAAATTATCACTTAATCTCTAACTTTAAAGAACAACTTCACCCTTATCTTTGGAGCAAAAAAGATTATGAATATAAAATAATACACATGTAGCCAAACCTCCCTGGCTAAGTGGATTAGATATTGAGGAAAGCTTGTCATAAATAAGTAATCAAGCTCCCCTTCTAACATTTCCAAAGACAACTGATGAGGTGCTGCACTATTAACAGTTTCAATTGTTTCTAAAGATAAACCAAGGGTCTGTTTACCTGTGGATGTGAAAGACACCATGGCTCTATTCAAAGAATGATATTGGAGCCACTCACAATATGGGATTAATATTTATTCCTCAACCAGCCATTAAAATGAATAATTTGTTTTTAACTTTGAGAATTTGTTGGTTTCCATATATCCTGCATTAAAATAATACCTTCCACTTCAAAACTACTTCATTGGTTATAAAGTGTGTTGTGTGCTCTGAGATTCAAAGTTCTCTATGTAGAAACAAGTTGTTCTTCCACAATACTGCATAAAATGCCTCTGCATCATCATCATCGTTCATGTCTTCTCCTTTCTCCAGTGGTGCTTCCCCCAGAGAAGGTGGAACCATGTGATGGAATCACGCCGACTTTCACTCAGGAAGATGGGGAAAAGTGTCCCAGTAAAGAAACCAGTAGAGGCGCAAGCAAAAAAAGGCTGAACTTTGATGTGAGTTTTAAAACCAAGAAAATGGCAACTTTATTATCAAGCGGCTGCGGGGTATATTGTGCGGCATGAAAAATAGTGAGAACAAAGTCGGTTTGTGTCCTTCAACAAGCAAAACGGTCTTTTCAAATTTTCCTGTTGTGTTGAGAAGAGTTTGTTTATTTAGATGCCAAGTGGGAGGTAATTCTGCAATCCCACTGGAACGATACCTTGAGTATGTATAGAATAATCAGGATTGTCTTGCTGGGGACTTTTGCCTTCTACACAATTTCCCACCACGTGTCCAGGGGCCAATGTTAATGCAGGAGTGGACTTTTCAGCCCCTGTTACACTTTTCCCGCAATTAAAAGCAGTGATGAATGAAATGCTCTGCAAGATAACATCCATGGCAGGGAAAGGGTTAATTTGGGTTTGATGACCAGTTTCAGGGAAAGCCCTATTGACTTTTAACTGCTTCTGAAATGCCACAAAAACATAAGAAATATAGAACCTGCTAATAAGGGTAATTGTGGATGTGCAAGGGAGCAACTTGCATCAGCTAGATCTGAATCACTGGCTAGTAATTCATTAAAAAGTGAACGCATATTGTTCAATCTTATTTTAATGGAATTAAGAACAAGAAGGCAAAAGATTTTGTTATTTCAGTTAGAAATGAGCTAAAACTGCCCCAAGTGTGAGGCCATGTTAAGCCTCCTCTATTTCCCCACTACAACAGAATCTGCCATTCTGGCACGCTATAAATTGGTGTGGTAATTTCAATCTGTTGAAAGAATCCCACAGTAGAGGAGAGATTTAGAACGGAGAAATGCACTTTCTTTTCAGGAGCTAGAATGTGACGTGTCTGTTGAAGAAGATAACCATCAGGAATGGATCTTCACTCTTTATGATTTTGACAACAGTGGCAAGGTTACGAAGGAGGTACATTTACATTTGTTTTGCTTCTTAGGATGTTGTGGTGTTTTAAGTTGAATTTTGCTGTTGAACCCTTAGTTAAGCAGTTCGTGGGTGGGTAAATTGCCTGCAAGTGTATAACCAACTTTTGACAAACTTTCTTCATCCTCATTTTTATTTTATTTTTCATCCTACCAAGCTTGCTCCTTAGTGTATGGTTACTGGATTGTTAGCATGGGCATTGTGGGCTGAGTGGCTGATTTTTGAGCTCGGTGACTCTGGCAATGCTAAGGTTCTAAATTTTATTTTGGAAGATAAAGCCCACTGAAGCTTGCTGCCTCAGCTGAGATCTTTTCAATGTCTCAGAGTGCAGGTTCCATTGTTGCTGCTGTTAGAATAACTTGAGGAAGCACTTCACTGCAGTTAGCCGAGCTTGTAAAAGGAGGCAGTAAACGTTGCCAGCGGAGCTGGGGGTTGGGGTCATTTAAGGCAGATCTGCAGAATTTTTTTTCCTCTCACAGAGGGTGATGAATCTCTGAAGTTCTCTGCCCAGTGTGTGTAGAAGATGGATCATTAGAAATCGTTCTTGTGGAAGTGGGTAAATATCTGATAGATTGAGGAATAGAGGAGTATAGAGAAATGGCACAGAAAACACATTAAGGCCTGTTTAGAATCAGCCATGATTATATTGAATGGTGAGTCTTGCTTGGGTGGATGATTGCTTTCTCCTGCTCCTTCATTCATCTGTTGTGTTTTTGTGCTTAGGGAGACAGTTGGTTTAGAAGTAGTATTGAAGCTGCTGAAATAGAGGTAGGGTGGAGGGGTTTAAAATATGACCCGTGGGAAGTCGGGGAACTAAGGAGGCAGTTTGTTTAGCAATGGTACTGGAGCTGTGAAACAAACATTTCTCAAATCTTAGATGCGAAGATTAAAGCAGATTGAAATGTTTTGAGAAATGCTTCAGTTAAAGACCAGAAGAGGCAACTTGGAAGTAATGTGTTCTACAAGAGGTTTTGCCCGCCTTAAGTCCATCAGCATTGTTGGCATGGGAGAAGCTGAGGCACCAGTATTATTCAAACACATACTTTGAAAATAGGAAATGAACAATCTCTTGTGGGGAATCTCGTGTGAGTTTAGTTTTTATTGCAAAGAAATTCCAGTAATTTTTAACTTGTTAGCTTTGGAACAGTCATTAATCTCTGTACAAGTTCTTTCATCCATTATATTGCACATTTTTAAATTGATTTGTCGCAACATCTGTTCTTTGTCCTATGTGTTTTACATGGTTTGCCTCTTTGGAACAAAACGTTTATCATGCATTGTTCATTTGAACATTGAAGTTTAAACTGAATTATCAGTGTGAACTGTAACAGGGGTTTTTTTTGCCTTTGTTGATTTTGGCTAATTTTAGAACAAGCAATGGCTGGGCAAAGGCAGTGAAGGGAAGTGTAAAGGTCTGACTGGTATTGAGAATTGACTTATCAATTAGGGGTTGTGGAGAATTGCTTTCTGCACAGGTTGGCTTGTAACAGTTTAATATGTTGCAAATTGATTTGGGCTTCAAGCATCAAAGTAGTACTCATCTTCAAGATACTAAAGGTAGTTGGCTTCTCACAAGCCCGTCGACTAATATGTTTTACAGAAAATAGCCCTACAGGTTAGGGGTCAATTCGATGCAGCATTGGTTACTTGCCAACTGATGGCAAACAAGTCAGAGCCTTTCCTCTTTACACTGGGCCTCGCAGAGAAATGCTAGAGATAATAAGTATCACAGCCTTCTTGAGTAAAGAAGTTCAAAGATTTATTGTCTATAGTAAAGAAGTTGCTTCTCATCCGAGTCCTGAAAGGCTGACTCTTATGTTGAGGTGGTGACCCATCCTTGTATTTGCACTGTCAAACCTTATTCTTCTAAATACAGAAGAGTATTCTCTCAATATACTTCACCAAGCAGACAGCAGCCTGCCCACCCCCACACCCCCAAAATAACTTTCACAAATCACTGTGGAGAACCTTCTTATCAGAAATGTATCTCCTTTGGGTACGAAGACCAGACCTGTACACAATGTTCCAAGTGTGATTGAAGCAAGATGTCTCTGTTCTTAAATTTGAATCCTTCTGCAACTTCCTTAATGGATGGCTTACCTTGCATGTTAATTTTTAACGATTAATGTTAAAATTAAAGAACACACAGATCCCTCTAAACATCAATGACTTTCAATCTATCCTCATTTTTTTTAAATGCATTATTTTAATCAAATATGCTCTCTCATCTTCTGCATTGTAGTCCATCTAATACATTCAAAGCCTCTCGGTTGTCAGAATTTCCTGGAGGCCTTGCAGCATCTTTCTCATGACCCACAGTGCCATCCAGGATTGAATCATCAACAAACAAGGATGTGTTTCACCTCTACTGCTCTAAATTGAGAACACTTTCCCTGTCCTGCTTGTCATGGCTTCTTGACTGGAAGATGACTTGCATTCCTGTTCCCATTCCTTGGTCCTGACTGCTATTTATCCTCGTTACCATGTGTTCCCATTTTACTCAATAATATCTTGGATGACAACTTCTCAAAGGTGTTACGAAAATCTAAATATTCCATATTCCTCCTTGGCTGTTCTGCTGCTTGCAATGTCTGTAAATTATTTCTAAATGGTGTTGTCTCCACTTAATCCTGTTAATATTTTCCCCAGTGCCACCTTACCACTTCCTTCAATAGTTTCTTACCTGGTATCAGGTTCACTGTGGAAATTACCAGACTCTTCTCTAAATAGTTCAGTATTTTGGATTTTTCTTTCTAATACTATCTTTTTGAAGCGAGAGTTGGATTTAGGGCAAAGAACCTAGTGGACAGGTGAACGTTACATTGATCTCCTACTTCTTTTCAATCCTTACCTTGAAGGTGTTTTGAATATGACAGGTTAGGAAAGTTGCTGCAGATGTATGAAGCCGTCACTAGACCTTAATCAGTCGTCTTGGTGCTTAATGGAGGGAGTGTAGACAAATGTAGTCTGAGATGATGCAGTGCTGATTAATCCAGAGAGAGGAGGTTCAGTTTTAACCATATCAAGATACTTGAGATTTGATGTATAAAAAGGTAGGAACTATTTCCACATGTGAAAGAATCCAGAGCATTGGAAATGTAACTGTGAAATTAGATTGCTATCAGTCAGAAAGCACAAGGAATGGTGGAATTTGATCAAAGAGGTTATGGTTGTTTAATTAATTGTTAATGTCAGGCTATGCTTTTAGTTGATATAGGATTAGTGGCCCACTAAATTGAAATTTATCAATGGTAATCTGGCTTCTGTTGCTGTAAGAAATCTCTGGTTGCAATGTTAAATTTAACTATAATATTAATAAAATATTTTAGTTATGCCATCAAAGGAACATGAAGTTTAAACGGAGTACTTCGTATGCTTTCAACTTTGATATATAGGAGTCAGAATTGGGCACATCTTCTAATATGAAAAGAAACTTCTCTGCACCAGAGTGAAAAATGAAGTTGGTCACCACCTGTATATCTGTCTTCCTCATATAGGACATGTCCAGCCTGATGCACACCATCTACGAAGTTGTAGATGCTTCGGTGAACCAGTCATCCTCCAGCAGCAAGACCTTGAGGGTAAAGCTAACAGTGACCCCCGAACCTCTTCAGAGGAAGAAAGATGGTCCTACCAGTGGTCAAGGTCAGCCACCTGATGTTTATCCATGTAGCATAAGCCAAACACTAAATAGTTCACCTTGTCTCTTTTTGTCTTTTATTGTCAGTGTTTGCTTTCATAACATGCTAGCGATTCCAATGTACCTCACTTTTTTCACTGCATTACTAAAAGTAAAGGTGTTTTTCAAAAGGAAATCGTGATTGAATTGATGTGCCCACCATAGCATGATTAATCCCACTGTGAGTTAGTCAGCATGTACTTGATCATGTTATTAACAAAAGGAGAGTGGGGGCAGGGAGCATCCTTAATTTTGTCGTATTCTGGACAGTGCAAGAGGGTGTGAGGCAAAAATGGATAGATTAAAGGGAGCAGTTTATCTTTTCCTCTGCAAGATGCCTGAATTCCAACCCCTTATGGGAAACCAGGTGTATGAATGTAATACACATCAGGGCCAGTATATTTTGGCCCAATTAAGTGGTTGTCCCAATTAGCTAAAGCTTCATGGACATGGTTAAAAAGTTGCATTTTTTTAAAAAAGACAAGCTACTGTTTAACCCTGTAACAAATTATGCATTTAAATGAAACACAGAGCAAATTAGAATACTACCAGTGCTACTACAGTACAATAAAACTGTATTCGTTCCTAATAGCTATTGACGGAGGAATTCATCCAGCATACACTGCCGTGTTCTTTTGTTTGAATGTAAATGAATAAAATCAGTACAGACACCTTGTACAGATAATGGACTGCTTTCAGGTAATGCTTTCGATGATTGCATCCTCCAAGTCTTGATTTTAGTTGTAACATTCAAGGTGAATGTTAACAGCTTTGAATACTTTGTAGTTCCTAACTTACTGAAGTAGTGAAATTGTTTCATTTTCATTCTGTGCCATTTCTGGCTTCTCCAAATGCTTGGAAGCGCAGTGAGCAAAAATTTTGAGTTGTCTTGCTGCTCTCTCTGACAAAACTCACTGCTTTTTGAACATAAAGACAGACAGACACACACACACACACACACACACACACACACACACACAGACACAGACACACACAGACACACACAGACACACACAGACACAGACACACACACAGACACACACACAGACACACACACACAGACACACACACACAGACACACACACACACAGACACACACACACAGACACACACACACAGACACACACACACACACAGACACACACACAGACACACACACAGACACACACACAGACACACACACCCATGCTCTTTAAAAACTGTTTGCTTTAATGTGGCCCAATGGCCACACAATTGCTTGTGGCTGACACTAGTTAGAAGCTGTTCCGCAACCATTTCCTGCCCCAGTTAAGCAGCATAGTATCCCAGAGAAACCAAGGGAGTCCCACCTATTTTCTCAATTAGTTGTTCTTTAACAGTTGTCCCAAATTAACCGATGGTCAATTAACCAGAATCCAATGTATTTCTGTTTTCCAATCCCTCCTAATAGTCTCCAAATATGAGTTACTTATAGCAATTTATGATCACTTTGCTAAGTTCTGCATGGTCACGAAGACCTTGATTGAAAACAGAAGAGGTTCAGTTTTGTGTATGTAGCAGTTAACAGAAAGGAGAGGCTATTTCAATTTTCAGAATTCACTCCCAGATACCTTGCTCTCCTCCGCATGATAAGCATGCAAGGTTTCACCTGGGGGAGTTTGCTTCATAGAGCTGTGAGCTAGCAAGCAACAGCTGAGTGGCACAGATTTATGGACCGACTTTTGCACTTACATTTTGCAGATCGAGAAAGCAACCGGAGCAGAAATGAAGTTGAACATGTGGAGGAAACGAAGAGTCCAGACAAGAGGTTGTCTGCCCAGCTGAGGTACTGGAAGCTAATCCATTTTCTCAATGCTGGATCATTGGAAAGGGAGACGAAGTGGGGGAAAAACACATTCAGTTTGGGGAGTGTTGAGCATTTAAATATGTTTCTGATTTCCTGGCAGAAAATGGCAAGGTGAGGGCTTTTGAGTGGTGTTTCTGAGGGACTCAATTCCTGATATGATCACCTTCCCTGATTGCTTAAACAGTCCTGCAGAATTGGAGGCATCTCCTCAATTTGTGTTACCAACACTGAGAGAGGAGCTCTGAATAATTATCTTATTTTCTTTAACAAATATAATTGTATCCCCTTTGCACATAAATTACTTCTTATTCAGTCTAATTCTTAATTCATTTTTTCCATTAAAGAGCATCCAAAGATGTTTTAAAATTTTTTTTGTAGATTTCCTCTGTAGTGTGTATATGTATGTATGGCTTTACAATCTTTTTGCTTTGTGTTATTCCCCTTGATTTGAATATGCTTAATTTTTTTTCTGTATACAGAATCACATTTTCAGCCTTCCAAGTCCATACTATCAAAAACACTTGTTCCTTATGCTGCTTAGCTGTAGCCTGCCTACCCAGTTTGCCCAAGAATCTTCCAACACCACATCTTGCCATTTGGCTCATCTTTCCTTTGGTGCCTTGAACAAATTATCCAGTTGGATTGGTTTTTGCCCTTTCCCCACATCCACAATCTTTTTCTAAAAGCTCCAAGTTTCCTATTACTGAAGATCACTCACTTCAAATCTCTTCAAGTTGGATATCCAACAACTTTCCTTCTCATCGATCTTTTTAAATTGGGGATATTTTATTCATTTTTCTTTTGATCCTTAAGTTTAGCATAATTGGCAAGATATTTTGTGACAGCTCCATTAATTTTAGTTTGTAACCCTTTCACAATTCAACAGATAAAATCTAGGACGGGTGGTTTACATTCAAACTGTAATTTGTAAAGACGGTGTTCCTTCAGCAATATTTACACTAGCTACTTGCCACGCTTTGATAGTCCCTAACAATCTGTTCCACTCAATTAACTCTTTCCTCTCTCTAACAGAAAGAACAATAGGAACTAACTGCTTGATGACTCTTCTTAAAACCGCTGGCTTCTGGATTCTTATTCGTTGGTTGCTTTCCATTTGTTGTATTTATCTTGAAGGGACCCTTAAAGTACTTGAGACTGTTCAGCCTTTTTATGCCACATTTCAGTGGATTGGACAACTGCCAGGTCAAAGTTCAAACAAAACAACAGAAGAATGTAAAGGGTGACTTAATTTGAAGCGTAACGATGCGTGTTCCAGACCTGGCTGAGGAAATCCAAAACACAGCCAGTATTTGAATTGAGAACACTGGTTCAAGGTTGAATCTAAATGGAGCCCAGTTCCTATTATGTTGGGTGAATCAACCATAGAGTAATAAAAAGAAATGCCAATTTTGATTTTTTTCCCTTACAGAAGATACAACAGTGACCAGCAGCAGTCAAATATTCGTGAACAATACTGTGTCGATGAAAACACAGAGAGAAGAAACCATTATTTAGACTTGGCTGGGATAGAAAATTATACATCCAAATTTGGACCAGGTATTGAATTAAATAGCGAGTTAGAGAGAGGAATTTCTCTAACTTCTGGTATTCACACCACTCACTACCCCCTCTCTTTTTACCATTCTGGTTACCCTTTCATCTCTTCTTTCCTTGCTTGCCCACTATATTCCCTGGTTCCTCACCTCCTTCCCTTTTAATTCATGGTTCACTGTCCTCTTCTATTAGATTCCTCCTCCTCCAGCCCTTTACTATCTCACCTCCTAGCTTCTTTCATCATCTTCCCTCCTCCCCTCCCACCTGTCTTCCTCTTACCTGGTCCTGCTTTCTACCTGCCAGTTTGTATCCCTTCGCCTCCCCCACCTTTCTCTGGCCCTTTCCAGTCCCAATGAAGGGACTCGGCCCAAAACGTCGATTGTTTATTTCCCACCATAGATGCTGCCTGACATGCTGAGTTCATCAAACATGCGTGCTTGCGTGTGTGCGTGTGTGTGTATAAAAGGCAAAGTCTGTCAATTGCTTTGAACAAAGAGAAATGGAAGTATTTGAGGATTTCCAAGTGATTGTTTGAGTGAGTAGACAAGTTCTGGATGGGGTAGAGATGATGACTCTTCCTCCATTATCTCAATCTCACCCTGCACAACAGCCATGACTTCCCCTCCACGTTGTTAAAAATTACCTTAATTCATATGAAAGGACAGAAGAAGAATGTTATCTGGACATGATTGATGCTTCACTTTTAAAGATGAAGGAATAATTTTGCATTGCCAGTTGCACGTTTTTTTAATGGTGTTATTGCAAAGCTATCAACAGGAAAAATGGTGGAAATACTTGGCATACTAGCTTAACATCTGCACATGGATGCCCTTTTTTAAACTATGGAGAACCAGTAAAGATGTAGCCAAAGTGGAGTGGGAAAGAGAATATAGAAGATGAGGTTTGTAGTAGGATGGAAAGCAGATGAAAAGATGTTTCTAATCTTTTTTTAAGTTCTTTTGAAGGATCCTTGGAACAGATATGTTAATTCTGTTTCCCTTTATACATATGCTGCCTGATGTGCTGAGTGTTTCCAGCATTTCTGCATCTATTTCAAATTACATCAGCTATTTTATATTTTTGTTTGTGTATTTCTTTTTTTTTTCAAAGTTGAAAGTAAATTTTATTATCAAAGTACATATATGTCACCATATACAACCCTGAGACTCATTTCACCAAACGATGCTAGAGAAAATTCATTTTTTTGCATTACGTTTAGATTTTACTTTGCTAGGTGTAGTAGTGGATGTGGATTCAATTTCATCATTAAAAGAGAGATAACAAGTTTAAAGGAAATAATTTGTAGTGCACTGGGTGGAGGCCATGGATATTATACCAATTTGATTGATCTTACATTGTAAATATGGCCAAATGCTCTTTTTCCATTGCTGTAATCCTGAGAGACAATAAAGGTCAGTTGGGAAAAGTGGCACCAAAAGTTATTCAAAGCTAGTGACTCTTATTTGCCACTGCTGGGCAAAGGAGATTTAGATATCCAGTTATAAGTGTCTTGCAATGTTGTTCAAAAAAGGCATTTAATTAGGGGGACAAAGTTCTGGAATTTTATCAATTCAAGTACAGGGTATAAAATCAGGGAAGCCTTGTTGAGTCTTCATTAAACACTGGTCCACCCTCAACTAGAGTTCTGAATTCAGTTTTGGTCTTGTCATTATAACGGAGGATGTTAAAGGAATGGAGAGGGCCTAAAACTTGCAAGAATGGTTCCTAGGATAAAGGACTCCAGTTGAAAAACCAGAAAAAAAGTGCCAGGAGAGTTTTGTTTACAGATGTCGAAGGGGCGATCTGACACAAATGTAAAAATTATGAGTCGTTAGACGAAAGAACAGACAGCTGTTGAAATTGTAGAGGGATCACGGACAAGTTCTCACAAGTACAACAAATAAAAGAATTAATACTGGAATGGGAGGTTTTCTTTTAATACATGTGTGGCTGGAATCCAGAATGTATGTCTACAGATGTGGTGAAGGCAGATCCTATTGCAGCTTTCGAGAGAAAATTGCACAAGTATAAAGGGAAACAAAAATTGAAAGGCTACCCGATAGGAGCAGGGGGTTGGAGCCAGCAAGTTGTTCAGGTACAGAGCTGGTACTGACACAACAGAATGAACGTATTCCTTCTCAGCACCTTTGATGTTTTGGATAAAGTTTTTCTACTAAAAAAAAATAGGCTTATCACAGTAACCAATTTAGTTTTCCTTTTCTGGAAATTGACACTGATTCCTTCACTAATGCTGAAGTTCATAAAACAATGTTGTATGAGATATTACGTGCACAATCAATTAAAAGCATTTAAATTATAAAGAGCTTTTATTTAGTCTTAGACAATGACTGAAAAACAGAATATATTGTACGAAGTTAAATTTTCTATTATTTAGGTTCTTGTACAATCAGAAAAAACTAAGAAACAACGATAAGGCAAATCTGATCTATTCAAGAGACTGCAGAACATAGAACATTTTCTAGATTTACAGCTCAAAAATCAAATTGTTGCTCAACATCAACTACACTTTCAATGTTTGTGTATTTCTGATGACATAACTGTGGGCCAAGTCTTCCAGTATTAAATATTGCTGCTATTCGATTACCTTGATAGTTCCCAGATAAGCCTTTTTCACTTGGAAATAATCTAAAAGTTTCCAAGTAGCGTAAAGTCATTCAAACGTCTGGCATATGAAAAATCTGGAAGATACTAATTTCATTTGATTAATAATAAAAATGGTCAATTATATCAGATCTCTTGAACTTGTCTAATCTTGCTGTTTTTACTTCGTCTCTTCCCACTCAGGGTCCCCGCCGCTACAGACCAGGCAAGAACACCACGGGAAAACCCCTCACTCCCAAAGCAGGTCACGATCCCAGGAATCGGAGACCCACGGCAGTCACCAGCGCCGATCGCAGCTCCTCCTGGACCAGCCCTCTCCAACATTTGGGGGTGAGCTGCGGTCAGGCGAAGCCCACCAGCGGCTGAAGTGCCAGGAGAAGATGCTTGGGAAGTCTCCTAAAGGAGTGGGGAAGGTTTCTGCAGCACCCGGCCAGAGTGGTGGAAACAAGGCGGGTAAAGGCCTGCACTACCACTCCCAGCCCAGCCACCCGGGTCACGACCATTATCACTTCCAGCAGCAACAGCACAACCATAAAAAGTACAGGCAACGAATAAAAGACATCCACTCTCCACTGAAGTCAGCTCACGTTCAGCCCCTGGCACTGGAGCAAGAGTTCGTCCGCGACCTGCCGCCGGTCATGTCGAGCGACGGCTACATAATGCCGGTCGTTCAGCGACATGAGCACCATCATCACCACGAGCACCATCATCACCATCACTACCACCACTACCATCAGTCGTGAGGAGCCGGCGGCAACGGCAAGCAAGCAGGAAAACAAAAGCCCCCAGTTGTGGGCTGCCCTTTGCCTGTCCACATCACTACTGTACTTTGTACATGTCGTATGATGGCAGCAAACATTTTTGAGCTGATGCAATGAAGCAACAGTTGGGGACTTTTTTTTGTTTGAACTGATACATGTGCAAATCTCTTTAGGGTTGATAATCACTTTTATTTAATCCTCATCCCCAATGCCTGCTTGACTGGGGTGAAACGTGCAGCTCCTAGCTACACAGGAGACTGCGCATCACAAAGCACAGGCCTACTTTATATTTCTTTTTATTCATAATGTTATTTGAAAAATAATCCAAGAAGATTTGAAACACCACTGCCATTACTCTGCTGCGTAAAAAAAAATATAAACGTCAGATTTTATTGTTTTATTATTAGCTGAATTGGACTTCCACTTCTCTTTATTGGACTGGAAACATTACAACTCGCTTGCTCTGTGGTGCTACAGATGTGAGCTACCATGATGACCCATCACTATCGGAGCCATTAGCTCATTCCAAGAGTCATTTAGTGAATTGCTTCCTCTGTCAAAGCAAGATTATCTTTACTGTGGGATACCAATCGGTGTTTAATGTTATGAACCGAAACATAGAATAGTCTATCAGCATGTATTAAAAAAAACACCATAAGGATGAATGTAACACATAGTAACCATTGTTAAAAATATAATTTATTCATATATTGATAAATCTTTTATTTTTAGTTATATCTTGCTAACATTATCAATTGGGTCTTGTTTTCATTGGGAATTATTTGGCTTTTTTTTGTTTCTTAAGAAACACTCTTAATTTTTGTTGTATTTCGTGTGTATGGCATTGTGATTGATTTCAATGCAATGTGCACAGTTTTGCTTTGTCTTTGCAAGGCATTTTCAAGAAGCTGTACACCTGTGAGGACTGTACACCTTAAAGCAATTAGTGATGTTATGTTTGTGAGTAGGCTGCTAACACAGTAGCTCCACTTCAGTTCTGGTTCACTCTTTGTGAAGTTCCTTCCACAAACCTCATTGTATTTGATAAGGAGTGTTTTGAAAAATATCTTCACTTGTGTCACTGTCAATTTTTTTTTATTAAAATGAAAGTCCTGGAGAAAGTTGAAATGACTGTTGGTCAACCCAAGACCTAGAACAGACTATTTTAGAGACTGAAGCATGAGAAAATCTGCAGATGCTGGAAATCCAAAGCAACACACACACAATGCAGGAGGAACTTAGCAGGTCAGGCAGCATCGATGGGAAAGGTAAACGGTCGACACTTCAGTCCGAGACCTTTCATCAGGACTGGAAAGAAAGAGAATTCCTCTTTCTGTCCAGTCCTGATGGAGGGCCTCCGCTCAAAATGTCAAATGTTCACATTTATTCCATTTCAGAAACTGATTTTTTTTTAAAAAAAGAGCCCCCAATCTAGATAATGCTACTTTTTATAGAAACCCATTGCAATCTGTTATTCATTGCAAAACATTACTGCCTCGTCAAGATGCCAGAAAGTTTCTGTACCACAGGTCATTGTTGAAATGTATTGAAAACTTGGTCACAATCAATTTGGAGCTGACCCATTTGTTTATGAACAAAGGCAATATGTCACTGTAATACTTACATTCCAATTTTGTGTGGATTTCTCCCATATTATGTTGACAGTATTTTCCCAGATATGTTATTAAAAGTAGTCAATACCATATTGTAGTGATATTTTTGTAAAAGAAAAGACCTTTCATAATAGTTCTACTTTATTGGACATCACTGCGGTTTTTTTGTATAGTGTTGTATATGGACTTAATTAAATGCATTATTTATTTAACAGAAAGCACTGTGTTTTCATTTGGAATGTAAATTGCTGTCAGAATCTTCTGTCTTATGGTCTTAACTTGCCAGGGATTTCATACTATCCACATCTGGCATTCTGAGCACAATTTTAAATCCTTTATTTAAGAACTGATGTATTGAAGGCAATCCCAAAGAGCATCTCAAACCTAATACCTACACAGAGAGGATGGTCCTGTCCACCAACTCAGATATACACACAGAAAGAGGCCATTCAGCCTACCTTGTCTGTGCTGACCGTGTGTTACCCATTTACAGTCATTGTACAATAACCTCTTTTTTGCTTCTCACATCCTTATCACTATTACAAGTTTAGATACTTAGAGTACAGAAACAAATGCACCATCTTACAGAGATGGATATGATCCTTGGGGGTGGTGTTAAAAGGGTAAAGTTAAACTTTTTCCCCCAGTAGTAAGAGGACCTTAAATAAGGGGTCATGTTTACAAGATAAGGGGATTGTCTTTTAAAACTGAGACACGGAATAAAATAACTTCTCTCAGAGAGTGATGAATCTTTGGAATTCTCTTCCTCAGTATAGAAGGAACTGCATCAGTGAAGGTGTTTTGAGGAAGTAGGGGATACATGGATAAGCATGAGGACAATGGGGGAAAACTAGCTCAGAAGAGGAGATGGAAGTCCCATTCCTCTTAGCCAACTGCTCCTACTTACTCATATCTTTCACTTTGATTCTGCTGTCACATTTGAGCCAGTGAAACTATGAGAGTACCCTCAGATTTTTTTATTATAAAAGGTACTTGCACATCACAATCCATCAGGAGCTCACTTTAGCAAACGGGAGATTCTTGGAAATTAATGGATTTCTTTCAGCTTTCTGCAAACCATGATTTTAGTTGAGGAAGATTGTTAAACTAAAGCATTATTTTGTGTCATCATTGTATGTTGGAAATGCCAGAATCTAACTTCCATTCTTGGTCCCTCATATCTTCACTTTGGTGTGTCAGCAGCTCCATTGAAGTTGACCCTCTCAGGTCAAATTATTTCCCTGAAAGATGCTAGTAAAGCAGTTCAGAATTTGTGCTACCCCAACAGTTTATCTTTTAATAATGCCAGGATTTTTATTTTCAGATTTCAAGAAAACTATTCAAATTCTCCTACTGCCTGTGGGATATGAGTGGCAGATTTTAGCCCAGCACCATAATGACACGTTTCTCGCCCCATGTTAAATAAATAGATTTTAATCTGTGTTCAAGCAACTGTGAAATCTTGTTTTTAAAAAATAAATAAATTTAAAATGAACACTACAAAGCCTGCAATATTGGAGGAAGATTAAGATAACTGGAGAATGTATTGACATATAAATCTAAGAAGATGGTTGGTCATTGCAAGAATGAAGATGCCAATGCAGGGCATATTAAGGTGAAAACTGGTGGATTACTCTAAACCCTGGCATTTTATCACATTAGCTTTCACATCTTCATTTTCATTGGGAGCAGTGAAAAATACGGCAGTTGATATTGAATCTGGGTCAAGCATTGGAAGAAGTCTAGATGCAGGGCATTCTGCATTAAGAGTCTGGGGAATGTGCCAGGTAATTGGTGAATGAGGTAATTAGGACCAAAGAGGTAAAGAAGAATAACAGGTAAATAATGGAACTTGTATTAAAGTGTTCCAGCAAGGAATAAGTTATTAAAAGCTGTTTTGCCCTGGTAGGCATAATGACAGGTGCTTGCAGGACATAAATATTCTTAGCCCTGATCCTAGGAGTATTGGATGAAAATGTGGAAGTATAACTTGTGCTGGAAAATGGTAATTATTAAGTTCCATTTTGGAAGTGAGGCAAAGACTCCACTTCCGTTCATATAGCACTGATGCAATGCAATTTCCAGTCAACTGTAATTTACTATTGAGGTGCCAGATTAGTCCTCAAGTATCTCTGACACTTTTTTTAAAAAAAAAGATCGAAATGATGCAAAGGTTTAAATGACCTCTCCGAGGACCATCACAGAGGTAGCTGGAAAGGATTTAAAGCCCGAAGGAGGTGGAAGGTTTGGATTAGGGAAGACAGCTGATGGATGAAAAATGAGCAGCTTTCTTAAACTAACTCCATATCCCTTGAGCAATCCTTGAGCTTCTCATTAGTCCAATCACAGTCAATGAAGTTGATAATGCAGCCAATAAAATAATAAAGAGTGAAAAGGTTGTTAATTTGTGCACAAAACATGAAATAAATGGCCAGGTAATTTCTATTTTTTTTTGTTAATTAAGACCATTAAGATGTAAGAGCAGACTTAGATTATATGCTCCATCGTGTCTGCTCCACTCCGCCAGCAAGGTTTTTTTTTTATTATCCCTTTCAACCCAATTTTCTTGCCTTCTCCCCAGAATCATTGAGATCCTTACCAATCAGGGACAGTCAGCATGGCTTTGTGAAGGGCAAATTGTGTCTATCAAGCCTGTTTGAGTTCCTTGAGGAGGTGACCAGGCATATAGATGAAGGTAGTGCAGTGGATGTGATCTACATGGATTTTTGTAAGCCATTTGATAAGGTTCCACACAGTAGGCTTATTGAGAAAGTCAGAAGGCAAGGGATCCAGGGAAGTTTGGCCAGGTGGATTCAGAATTGGCTTGCCTGCAGAAGGCAGAGGGTCATGGTGGAGGGAGTACATTTGGATTGGAGGGTTGTGACTAATGGTGTCCCACAAGAATTGTTCCTGGGACCCCTACTTTTTGTGATTTTTATTAACGACCTGGATGTGGGGGTAGAAGGGTGGGTTGGGAAGTTTGCAGACGACACAAAGGTTGGTGGTGTTGTGGATAGTGTAGAGGATTGTTGAAGATTCCAGAGAGACATTGAGAGGATGCAGAAGTGGGCTGAGAAGTGACAGATTGAATTCAACCCAGAGAAGTGTGAGGTGGTACAGTTTGGAAGGACAAACTCCAAGGCAGAGTACAAAGTAAATGGCAGGATACTTGGTAGTGTGGAGGAGCAGAGGGATCTGGGGGTACATGTCCACAGATCCCTGAAAGTTGCCTCACAGGTAGATAGGGTAGTTAAGAAAGCTTATAGGGTGTTAGCTTTGATAAGTCTAGGGATAGAGTTTGAGTTGTGAGGTAATGATGCAGCTCTATAAAACTCTGGTTAGGCCACACTTGGAGTACTGTGTCCAGTTCTGGTCACCTCACTAGAACTGGAAGGATGTGGAAGCATTGGAAAGGGTACAGAGGAGATTTACCAGGATGCTGCCTGGTTTAAAGAGTATGCATTATGATCAGAGATTAAGGGAGCTAGGGCTTTACTCTCTGGAGAGGAGGAGGATGAGAGGAGACATGATAGAGGCATACAAGATATTAAGAGGAATAGACAGAGTGGAAAGCCAGCACCTCTTCCCCAGGGCACCACTGCTCAATACTAGAGGACATAGCCTTAAGGTAACGGGTGGAGAGTTCAAGGGGGATATTAGAGGAAGGTTTTTTACTCAGAGAGTGGTTGGTGCATGGAATGCACTACCTGAGTCAGTGGTGGAGGCAGATACACTAGAGAAGTTTAAGAGACTACTAGACAGGTATATGGAGGTATTTAAGGTGGGGGAATATATGGGAGGCAGGGTTTAATGGTCAGCACAACATTGTGGGCTGAAGGGCCTGTGCTGTACGATTCTCTGTCTATGTTCTATAATCAAGAGCCTATCAACCTCTGCTTTAAATATTCCCAATAGCTTTCATGGTGTTCTTTGCTTTGTGTGGGAAGAATGATCTCAGGGTTGTATACTGCAAACAGTACATACTTTGATAATAAAGGTACTTTGACTTGGCATCCAAGCTGTCTGTGGCAATGAATTCCATAGATTTACCACCCAAAGTTACTGACAATCATCCAATCACAAATAAGAGAAAATCTGCAGACACTGGAAATCCGAACCCCCCCCCCACACACACACACACACACACACACACACACACACACACACACCATCTAGGCCTCTTTTCCTGGATGCTGCCTGGCTTGCTGAGTTCATCCAGCATTTTGTGTGCATTATTGATAATAAATGTACTTTGAACTTTGGGTGGTTAAATTGTGGAATTCATTGCCACAGCTTGGGGCCGAGTCACAGTTCAATGTACATTTATTACCAATATATATATATATATATATACAGTACACAACCAATAGATTCATCTTCTCGCAGGCAGCCACAAAAGAACCCACTTAACGAAAATCCCTACACAAAAAGGACCATCAAGGACCCAAAGTGTGAAAAAGAACAAATCATGCAAAAAGTAAACAAGTAGCGCACAGAGCATTAACGGCAGAGTGCCTGAAAGTGAATCCACAGCCACAGAGCCGCTGAGGAGAGTGAAGCTGGACTGGGAGCCTGATGGTGCAGGCCACGGTCATGGAGTCATTTCAGTGCTGAAGAACTTCGGTCAAATTGTGCAGGTAGTTTAAAAAGTAAGGAAAAACACATAGAACATGAGCTGCATATTCCCCGAAAGTGAGTCCACAGCTGCGGAGTGCACTTAGCGCTGAGGCAAGTAAAGCCTGCCTGAGACCCTGATGGCTGCAAGGCAATAACTGCTTCCAAACCTAGCAGTGTGCTACGCAAGACAGCTGCACCTTCCGCCCGATGGTAGTGGTCAGAAGAGAGACCAGTCAATCGCTGGCAGGTGGCACCTGTTTGTCTTCCGCTATTGCTCTCGATTATTTCAATTTTGCCCCATGCTTTAATTGGTGCAGAGTAATGGAGCTGACCAGAGGTTCATCTTCCGCCATCAGAAACCAATGCAGCCACCCCAGTGATGGCAGCTACAGCTGTAGCTGCACCCTCTGCTATCATCCACACAGAATTCACCAGGAGATTGCAAAAATGCCAGATCCTTTAGTCAGCTTAAAAATGCATCCTTAAAAGGGAAATTACATGCTGCAATCAATCACAGTTCAGAAGAAGTACATATTAGAAGAATCAGGTTTATTATCACTGGCATGTGACATGAAATTTGTTAACAGCAGCGGCAATGCAATACATAATACAGCAAAAGAAAAAATGAATAATAAATAAAGCAATTACAGTATATGTATATTGAATAGATTAAAAATCATGCATAAATAATATAGATTTATAAATAATAGTGCATAAATAATATAGATTTTAAAAAGTGAGCTAGTGTCCAGGGGTTCAATGTCCAGTTAGGGTTTGGATATCAGAGGGGAAGAAGTATTCCTAAATCACTGAGTGTGTGCCTTCAGGCTTCTGTACCTCCTTCCTGATGCTGGAGGTCATTAATAATGGACGCCGCCTTTCTGAGACACTGCTCCTTGAAGATGTCCTGGGTACTTTGTGGGCTAGTACCCAAGATGGAGAAGAAGAGTGAGCTGTCTGCCAAAATGTCACTGTTGGTCACTGCCACCATCTTGTGAGCTAATGTCTACTCATTATACCAGTCCTTGTTATTTTCATTTGATGCCATTTGTCCAGCTGAGAGCATATAATGCAACAGCTCAGCATAAAAGGTGACATCTTCAATATTGCAGCTCTCTGCCTGTACTGGACTGCAGATTCAACCTAGGATTTTGTGCTGAAGCCCCTTGATGTGGCCCATACCTTTGACATTGAAATAGGCTGAACAAAGGTTGCTGACTAAACCTAAACAGAGCAGATATTGTTAACTTCGTTAGCTTATTGCCATTGGAATTTGAGGGCTTATTTACTCCAAGCCTTGAGATAAGAATTTATCTGGTGCTCCTGAGTTCGAGCCTGGCAACCTTTGCTCCAGTTGTTGAGAAACTGAATGAGGGTCAACAATCTAAAACTGTCATAGAGTAAGAGGAAAGAGTTTGGGCAAGTTTTTCTATGCGGAGGTTGTTGGAATGAGGAATGTTTTGCCATTGGGAGTATCTGAGACAGGCACCGTTTGCATTTTTTGAGAAAGATTGGATAAATATTTGAAGCCGAGGATGTGGGTTTGTTTTAGATTGTTCTAACAGTCACAGTTACAATGGGCCGAGCAATCTCTTCCTGTGCTGCAAAAATAATTAGTTTCTTAAAAAGTTTGAAATTACAGACTTTCACAACCAGAAGTCGTCCCATTTCCCATTGTTTTCTCACAGTGGGTCGGTAACAGGATGTGTAGATTTAAATTACAACATGCAAAAGAAAACATCCCCTTTTATTTAGTGGGCCCACCCAGGGTGAAATTCAAAGATCTCCCCCAAAGCCTCTCTGGTTTTGGAAAATTTGGATTTTAGATGTTATAAATTAGAGATCAGACTGCTGGGAATCTACATCTTTGCCAAATTATGGTAACTATGCTCTTGATTCCATTAAACAGTTTTACCTTGCACCAGTTGGCAGCCCCTCATTTAAACTATAATTCTCAGCACTGAGTGCTGGGATATTGCCCATTAGTGTTCACTTAACCCTTCATTAACTTCAGCGCCCAATTCTCATATCCTGAGATGTTCCTAGAAGTAGATAAATGTTATAATCTGATCTTCTCAGCTTCTCTTTTGGGGAAAAGTCTATATGGATCAGCAAACTGTTAACAATCATAAACTCTGACATCTTTCTAAGATCATAATGATACATTTGGATGAGGGAGAAAACTGTGAAAGACAGGCTGAATAAAGATGTGGAAAAGCATCTTGATTTTATCACACGCTGCCCAGGATACAGGGAAAGATCATTTAAATATCACACGCAAAGTGCTGGAGGAACTCAGTAGGCCGGGCAGCATCTATGGACAAGAGTACTTTCGACATTTCGAGCCAAGATCCTTCATCACGACAGGAATGAAAGCAGAATCTTAAATCTTTTGTGTCGGTCTTTCACACTCTGTTCATGATCTCAAAGGAAAGGTTCAACCATCTGAGGTTTTACCATCCGCTTCAGACATTAAATCAAAGAACCAAGTAACCAATTCAATAGCACCATTCAAATAAGTGCAAAGAAATTTTCACAGTGCATTGGCCAATATTTATCTCTCATGATAATCCCTGAAACAGATCACATGCTAGCTTCGATAGCCCTTGGAGACAAACTCAGGATCTTACAGCTAGTGGCCGCTTTTTAATTCTCATGCAGCCCACATACCAGATTTCCATGTCTGCTGTGTGCGTCCAATGCAAACCATGTAGAAGTCTCAGTAGGAGCCAAATTACATATCTGGGCTAAGCCTATTTAAAGCATGTCTATCTGAGTAAAGGCAACCTGCTCCTGAAGTGGAGGTGCATTATTTTTGACTTGGAAATTAATGGCAAAACTTGGGCTGAAAACCTTTCAGAGAATGTGTGAAGGGAAAAAGAGATGTGGATTATTGAGGGGGTCAGAAAGCTCTCCAAAGCTCAAGGAAACAGATAGCCATTGAAGGCAAATTGAAGGTAGATATGAAGCCTAAAATAGCTGGCTGGAGGTTAAAGTCTATGAAAATATCCGCACATTCCATTGCCATCTTCACTCACCAGGTTGTGAATAAGTCAGGAATCATTCCCACATGACAAAGTTTTGCCCTCACCCCTATGGTCCTGCCACCGCTGCAAACCTCACACCCACGCCTCACAGGTGGCACATGCAGCCTGCTGTTCATCCAAGACGGGCGCATTCCCGAAACTGTAGCACGGTCCTCGATGCACTGCGCCCCATCTCCTGCAGGCCTATGTAAAGCACACCTAGAAATGACACCAAAGGTGCATTTGGGTCAAAGGTCTTTGTATGCCCGTACCCCCTTCCTGTGTCTTCTGTGCACTCTCTTCCCTTCGCCCTACCCACCCCACCCCCCACACTCACTACAATTGAAATGACTGGTGCTGATTTCCCAGCCAGTGGCAGAGTCACACCAATTGATTTGTTCTCATACCAGGCCATCCTTACTATGCTGCTGGCCCCATGTCCCTGAACCTCATCCAATTTACAAAGCCAGAATGGGATGCGGTCAGTGCAGCCTGCAGCATAGAGAAACCTGCATATTACATTACCGCTCCCGGATTAATGTTGGTCCCTGTACTAATGTTTCTGAGGCTGTAAGTTCAAACCCCACCACTAAAGGACTAACATCTAATTACTGTTGCTACTCTCGCTAACACTGAAACATTTACTCCTTTGGGCAAATTAAATACACAGTTATCTCCTCATCAACATGGTATTGGATATAAACTGAGTCACAAATACTTAGACACTGCTTTGCAACCATCAGAAAGCATGCTGTAAAATGAGTTTAGTGTCCACTGTCTGGTGATCACTTTATTGCTGTCTTAGGGGAAGGTAACTCTCAGATTTCCCTACAATGGTGATTGCTCTTTACTAGTCACAAAGCCCTTCTGGATGGTCATAGGAGTTCAAGCTTCTTTAATTCATTTTGTGGCACCAAGTTTGAGCTTTAGATCTGATGTTGTTCCATTTGTTGCTTTTTTCACCTGGAGTAAAATCCACTCTGTGGTTTAAGTCTAAATGGAACATTGAACTCAAACTCAAAATTAGTACATCACCAGCTGAGCGGAAAACCAATAAAGTTGGTGCAGTTGGGAAAAGCCTGATTTCTGGCCCTTGCTCTACGATGTTTGCTGTGGTCCATTTTAACGAAATAACAGCCTTATTTTTGAACTACAAGATCTCCACTTCCAATAAATCTGTCAGCAGAGACACTGGCTAACATGATAATTAAGTGGGACACTCCCATAAAGGGTATATTTTTCCTTTGTTCTGCTTATTCCTGTGACTGGCGACTTTCATTGGTGTATTTAACTGGAAAATGCCAATATATTCGGTGCCACAGTCTATTCCTGCTCCATAAATAACTGATTTTCCATAACTTACAGTAAATTGTCTGTGAGAACTCTTTGTTCGGAACTTTTATGCACAATTTCATTAGTTTTCTCAAAGGTGAATTGTCACCCCACTTAAGCTTAACCTTCATCATATTGTCTTTGTATCAGGGCGAGGAGCAGGTGGGATTGCTAGCAATCTAGCAATTTACACTCTCCAAGAAGGTTAATCTTTTGTCTGTATCCATGAGAAAAACTTATATGAGTTTTTAACTTTTAAAAGTGAGGGCTGATTGGAAAGAAGAGTTTGCTGGGTAACATAGGTGGTGGGGTGGGAGTAGGAAGGCTGGAGGCAAAAAGTTCAGTTGCTAAACTTCTACAAATACAGTAAACTAGAGTTGGCAGACCTTCCTACGAAGAAGGGAACTATAAACTGATTCAAAACGTACTGCTTCACCAAAGGATTTTCTGAACTCCTCTTGCAAAAAGGCCTTCTTTTGTGCAGTAATCTGTACTGAATTTGCTCAGTTCCTTTAGATTTATAGTGGGAGGTCATTCCACTAGTGTTGTGTCTGTGAGCTTCTAGTGTGCAAATTGGTTGTCATACTTCCTGCACTTAGCAAAAAGAACATTTCAAAGTACCCTGTATGCTGCAAAAATTTCATTTTAAAAGTTACCATATAAGTGCATGTTCTTCCTTGGCAGTAATTATTAGTATTTAGACATATTTTCATTCAGGAAATTGAATGGGTAGAGTTAACAATTGCAAAGTGGTTACTATATTGCCTAAGGAAGTCTTAAACTTGAAACCAGGAATGAAGTTCAAACTGTATGGATTGCAAAATGTGGATTGCACATTTTCAGACTTACCATGTCATGATGTCTAGAAGTCAGTGAAGAGGATGAGCGAATCATCACTGAATCACAGCTGATTCCTCAAAAGTAAATCCTTTATTGTTTGTGTTATAGGAAGGTCAGCCCACAAGTGACAGGTTTGCATCTCAAAAGTAATTTGAAGGTCTGTCCCAATGTACCAAATGTCAATCATTGATGGTGAGCACAGGGAGAAGGGGATGGGAGAACTGGTATTGTTTTGCTATGTCCGGCATGCACTGATTGTGATAAATATGTTGTGATAAGTAAGATAAGATAAAATAAAACTATTTATCCTGAAGGACATTATTGTTGCAAGGTTATTCAGTCAGAAATATATACTTTAAAATGAAAAATGTAAGCATTGAGGTACAAAAATGATATAAAATGTACATTAAAAAGTAACATGCAAAATACAGCTATGCAATGAAAGCAAGTAAGTACTTAAGGAGGAGGAGTTGTAGAGTCTTATAGCCACAGGGAGAAAGGATCTCCTGTGGTGCTCAGCCATGCACCTTGGTGGAATCAGTCAATTTCTAAAGGTGATCCGCTATTTGTCCAGTATGTCATGGAGGGGGTGAGAGGAATTGTCCATCATGCTCTGTAGCTTCTGCAACATTTTCCTCTCAGACACAACCACTAGGAAATCCAGAACAGCACAAGCCTTCCTGACGAGCTTATTGATCTTCTAGGCATCAGCTGCTCTCACCCTGCGGGCCCAGCAGACCACAGCGTAGGATAGATTGCTGGCCACCGCTGAGTCGTAGAACGTCCGCAGCGTGGTACTGCAGACGTTGAATAACTGAGGCCTCCTCGGGATGTAAAGTCGGCTCTGTCCCTTTTTGTATGAGTGCATAATCTTTAAGGATGGCAAGGTGTCATAGTTTCTAAGGCATGTTCCTACTGATGGTTTGCATCACTGCCTGGTGCTGAGACTCCAAGCCACAGGATCAGAAGAGGTTTCAGAGTCAGCCAGCTGCATCGCAGGCAAAGCCTCCCCACCACTGTGGATATATATCTTCAAAAGTGGTGCCCCAGGAAGGTGGCATCCTCACCACACGGGTGATGCCCTATTCTCAGTATCAACACCGGAGAGGAAGCACATGAGCCTGAAGGCACATACTCGACTCTTCTTCTGCTCCACCATTGGACGTCTGACTACTCGATGGACACATCCTTTGCATCATTTTTATCTATCTATTTGTATATTATTTTTATTCTAACCTATAGTAATTTTGTGTGTCTTGCACTATGTGGTTGCCATAAAGCAACACATTTTACAACATACATCAATGGTTATAAACCCTATTCTGCTAATGATTCTGATGTTTTTACACTAAACATGATCCTTTACAGTTTTGTGGTTGTTTATGCAGTATGACTAATACTATGTGATAAGGCAATCTGACCAAAATGTTTGGAATCAGGCAAAAATATTCTACCAAAGGGATTATAAGACCATAAGATATAGGAGCAAATTTAGGCCATTCAGCCCAGTGAGTTTGCTCTCCCATTCCAACATGGCTGATTATTATCCCTCTCAACCCCATTTTCCTGCCTTCTCCTCATAACCTTTGGCACCCTTACTAAGAACTATCAAGCTCCACTTTAAATTTACCCAATAGCTTGGCCTCCACAGCTGTTTTATGATAACAAATTCGCAGATTCACCAGCCTCTGGCTAAAGAAACTCCTTGTCATTTCTGCTCTAAATGGACATTCTTGTATTTTGAGGCAGTGCCCTTTGTTGCTGGACTTCCCAACTATAGGAAACATCCTTTTCAGGTTCACTCTATCTAGGCCTTTCACTATTCAGTAGATTTCAGTGAGATCCCCCTCATTCTTCTAAACTCCACAGAGTTTATGCTTCTAATATATTAAACCTTTCATTCCTGGGATCATTTGTGTGAGCCCCCGAGGGACCCTCTCCAAGGCCAGCACATCCTTTCTTAGGTTAGGGACCCAAAACTGCTCCATAAACTACACCAAGTATGGTCTGACCAACTGTTCCATGTTTAGAAAAGAATCTGAATTTGCTCCATATTTAGAAAATAGTCTATGCCTTTATCCCTTCTACCAAAGTGCATGTCTAGACATTTCTCTGCACTATATCTATCATCCACTTTTTTGCCCTAATCTGTCTGTCATTCTGCAGACTCCCTGCTTCCACAGCAGTACTTGTCCCTCCACCTATCTTTATATCATCTGTAAACCTAGTCACAAAGCCATTAATCCATCATCCAAATCATTGACATCGCTTGTCAATGGCATTTAACCAAAAAGACCTCCCCCATTTATTCCCACACTTTGCATCCTGCCAGTCAGCCAATCTTCTATCCATCCCAGTATCTTTACTGTAATACCATGAGATCTACAAAGGTTCAAAGGTTCATTTTGTTATCAAAATATGTTCGTAGAATACAACTCTGAGATTTGTCTTCTCCAGATAGCCATGAAATACTATTGAGGATATAACTAAACATATTGAAGAAGGTAGAGCAGTAGACATGGTGTATGTGGATTTCGGCAAGTCATTTGACAAGGCAAGGCTTATTGAGAAAGTAAGGAGGCATGGGATCCAAGGGGATTTTGCTTTCTGAATCCAGAACTGGCTTGCCCACAGAAGGCAAAGAGTGGTTGTAGATGGGTCATATTCTGCATGGAGGTTGGCCTCAGGGATCTGTTCTGGGACCCTTACTCTTCATGATTTTTATAAATGACCTGGATGAAGAAGTGGAGGGATGGGTTAATAAATTTGCTCATGACACAAAGGTTGGAGGTGTTGTGGATAGTGTGGAGGACTGTCAGAGTTTACAGCGGGATATTGATAGGACACAAAAATTGGCTGTGAAGTGGCAGATGGAGTTCAACCCAGATAAGTGTGAGGTGTTCATTTGGTAGATCAAATATGATGACAGAATATAGTATTAATGGTAAGACTCTTGGCAGTGTGGAGGATCAGAGGGATCTGAGGTCTGAGTCCATAGGACACTCAAAGCTGTTGCACAGGTTGACTCTGTCGTTAAGAAAGCATACAGTCTATTGATCAATTCATCAATCATGGGATTGAGTTTATGAGCCAAGAGGTAATGTTGCAGCTATATAGGACCCTGCTCAGGCCCCATTTGGAGTACTGTGCTCAGTTCTGGTTGCCTCACTATAGGAAGGGTGTGGAAACCATAGAAAGGGTGCAGAGGAGACTTACAAGGACGTTGCCTGGACTGGGGAGCATGCCTTATGAGAATAGGTTGAGTGAACTTGGCCTTTTTTTCTTGGAGCGATGGAGGATGAGAGGTGACCTGATAGAGGTGTATAAGATGATGAGTAGTCAGAGGCTTTTCCCCAGGGCTGAAGTGGCTAGCATGAGAGGGCACAGTTTTAAGGTGCTTGGAAGTAGGTACAGAGGAGATGTCAGGGGTAAGCTTTTTACGCAGAGAGTGGTGAGTGCATGGAATGGGTTGCTGGCGATGGTGGTGGAGGTGGATACGATAGGGTCTTTTAAGAGACTCCTGGACAGGTATATGGAGCTCAGAAAAATAGGGAGCTATGGGTAACCCCAGGTAATTTCTAAGGTAAGGACATGTTTGGCACAGCTTTGTGGGCCGAAGGGCTTGTATTGTGCTGTAGGTTTTCTATGTATCAGTGTTTCTATACAGAAAAACGATGGTGGTCGTTGAAAGAAAAGACATCAACCCCCCCTCCACACGAGTAAGAAAAAGAAACAAAACTCACAAACTCCAAACCCCCCCAACCCCTCCCTCACACAAAATCAAACAGATCACCCACCCAGAAAAAGGCGGCTGGAACATCAAACCCTAACTCCCTCCAACACAAAATAACACAGCAAAAATAACATCAATTTCTCTCAGACACAAAAAACTAACAGATCACCCACGCAGAAAAAATACCAACAAGAACATCAGACCCCAAATCTCCAAACCCTCCCTTGCACAAAAACTAATATATTGCACACCTGGACAATGGGACCTAGAACATCAAACTGCTAACCCCCAATCCCCTCCCATACAAAATAAAACAACAATAATAACATTAAACCACCAATCCCCTCTCTCACACACAAAAAACTAACACATCACCCACCTGGAAAATGCCAATAAGAAAGAAGACACAGAAACTGAAGGAAAGTATATAAACTACAGTCCACACCAATAATCACATAAGCCTCGGAATTCTGAAAACATCCTCCATCAACTTTGAGGAGAGTGACAGCTCAAACTCAATCCTTCTGTGGGGAGTGACCGCCGACCCGCAACGTCCAATTGCTGGCCTGACGCAGGATCCCAACCAATGAGGCCTTTGTGGAGAGTGTGACTGCCAACCCAGCCTCCTCCACATTCGCCTCAATGTTTCAGTCTTCCTCAAAGCTTCGATTGGCAGGAAGTGGAGATGATCATGGCCCCGTGCCCGTTCCTGGGCTTCTGCTGAAGGCAGCTCGTGCTTGCGGTCCTCTCCTGGTGTTTCCTTGGGGACAGCAGAACGCAAGATCACTCAATCAAACTCCAAACTGTAGATCACAAGTTCCAACTGTTTCAGAAACATAAATAAGATAAAAAGAATAAGTAAGAGGGCAAAGAAAAAGTGAAATAATTGACTATCTAGAAGATGTTGCCCAAGGAGTCATTTGCTGACACCATCTTGACTGGAATTCTTAAATTGTTTAGGAGCCTCATGTGCAGCACCTTGTCAAACATCTTTTGAAAGTCCAAGTAAAACTTCCACTGACACTCCTTTGTCCATCCTATCTGTTATTTCCTCAAAGAATTCCAACAGATTTTTCAGGCAAGATTTCCTCTTAAGGAAACCACGCTGACCTCAGCCTATTTTATCACAAGACCCTAAGACATTGGAAGAGAATTAGGCCATTCAGCCCATGGAAAATCCACCATTTGATGATGGCTGATCCATTTCCCTCTCCATCCTATTCTCCTGTCTTCTCCCCATAACCTTCCATGCCCTCATTTATCAAGAATATCAGCCTGGGCTTTAAATACACCCAATGACCTGGCCTCCACAGATTCACCACCCTCTGGCTAAAAAAATTCCTCCTTATCGCTATACATGTACATCCCTTTATTTTGAGGCTGTGACATCTGGTGCTTGATGCATCCATCAAAGGAAACATCCCCTTCACATCCACTCTATCTAGACCTTCTAACGTACAAGAAGTTTTGATGAAATTTCTCTCCCACCGCGTTCTTCTAAATTTCAGCAGGTGCAGGCCCAGAACCTTCAGTCACTGCTCATATGATAACCCGTTCATTCCCGCGATCGTTCTCTGAATCCTCTCCAATGTCCGCACAGCCTTTCTTAAATAAGGGGCCCAAAGCTGCTCACAATACTTCATTTTCCTTCGTGGGCTCAAGCACAAGCTGCTCTAATAAACCATCTCGTAGATATTCTACAAATTCCCTCCCTTGGGATTCAACACCAACCCAACTTTCCCAATCTACCTGCATATTAAAATCCCCCATGATCATAGTAACATTGCCCTTTTTCACAATTTGTTGTAATTTGAACCCCACATTCTGGCTACTGTTCAGAGGCCTGTATATAAGAACCTGCAGAATCTGAAACATCACGAAGTTAACTCCATTAAATCACTAAAAAGGTCAATTTAAAGAGCTCCATTTTTTTAACCTTTTAACAATGGATAAAAGTGATCACAGGGCTTTTTGCTCAGTTCTTCCCTACCGAATTTAATAAGATCCAACCTAGGGGAGGATATGGGTCAGCATTTACACTTCACATACATTGGTGTAAAGAAATGCATTTTGGAAGACCTACCTTTGGAGGTTAAGCCTTCTAAAGGACTGAGACACAGAATAAAGGTACAACCCTTAAGTAAATAAATTAAGGAACAGGAAGTAACAGAGACAATGGACTGGAGTAGCCATATACACAATGAGCATTGAGCAGATCAAAGATTCGGACTCCTGAGGAAAGTAACTCATCCTCTAACTCTCCAAGTTCTGTCCTTCATCTACAAAGTTCACTTTAGGAGCTCGACAGAATACTGGATGAGTGCAACTTCAGCAACAGTCAGGAAGCCCATCACCACACAGGATATAGCAGCCCACTTGAAAAGCACCCCAGCCACAACCACACATTCACCCCAGCAGCAGTTTGTACCACCTGCGAGACGCACTGCAGTGAATCACCAAGGCCCATTAGATAGCGTCTTCCAAGTCCACAAGCTTGACCAGCGAAAAGGACAAGGGAAGCAATGGCATGGAAATGTCATCACCTAGAAGTTGCCCTCCAAGTCACATACCACCCTGACTTGGAAATACATTGCCAATCCTTCACCATCGCAGGGTCAAAATCCTGGAACTCCCTTCCTAATACCATTGTGAGTGTACTCGCATCTCAAGGACCGCAATTGTTCAAGAAGGCAGCTCGTCACCACCTTCTTGAAGGGGTAGGTTCAAGGGGGATGTGAGGGGTAAGCTGTTTACTCAGAGCGTGGCAGATGCCTGGAATGTGCTGCTTGGTATGGTGCTAGTGGCAAATACGTTTGAGGCTTTTAAGGAACAATTGGATGGCACATGGATGTAAGGACAATGAAGGGATATGGACATTGTGCAGGCAGGAGGGATTAGTGTTTGGGTGTTATTGATTTGCTTCTTAGCTGGTTCAACACAACATTATGGGACGAATGGTCTACTCCTGTGCTATACTGTTCTATGTTCTCAAGGGCAACTAAGGATGGACAATTAAATGCTGACTCAGCCTCTGAAACTCTTATCATTTCTATGAATAATAAAAAAGATAACAATATCAAAGACTTAACTCTTCAGAACTATTTTTTCTCAATGTTTTTCTAACTTCATCCGAACTGAGGCATCAGAAAGAGGCCTGGCTGATTCAAAGGTACTCAAGCCAAGCTGATTATGGTTCAGAAATATGCTAAATCAGCATTAATATAGGACCATCTGGCACACTGTCACTAATATCTGAAGGTAGCATAGAAAATGTGGTAATAGTTACGGAAGATATATGCAGATGGTGGGTAACAAAAGCCGACACGAGGAGAATTGATTTATGTGGGGGATGGGGTAGGACAACTTGCTTTACAATTTGCTAAGTGAGAGGCAGAAACCATAACCTTTAGCTTCCAAAAAGAAAATCGCAAGCTCAGCAGTAAATTTGACGGTGGGGGACTAACTGAAACATTCTCTTTTGTATGGCTGACACAGGCATAAAGGGCCAAGTGGCCTCCTTTGCAAGATTCAAGAATTTCATGCCCACCTTTCAGGATTATGATCCCTCTTCAGGAGGCCCTGTTGTAAAATTCCTATTGATGTGCATGTAGGTTACTGTGGCTTTGATGTGCTTTTGGAGTAAGTGGTGACACTGAGATTACATTTCAATGAGGAGGAGCAGTTTTGGAGACCAAGCTTCTTCACGCAGCACAGATCAAAGAGGAGCCAGAGCCCTAAATGTCAAGTTTGGGTGTCTTGACATTCAGATGTGAGTAATAGGCACCAGAAGCATAACATTCTAGTTGTCCCAGATCATAAATAATCAAAGTCTTCTGCAACCAATCCAAAGAAAACACAGGCACTCACACAAAGCCAACACCATCAACCTTCATTTAGCAGGCAGCCCATGAACAGCCTCAGCACAAGAGATCTCTTTGATCTGCACAACAAGCTCTGTGTTGTTTTGGATTATTGCTTGCTTTTAAACCCCACTTGTTATTTACTTGTTAAAATGACTCGGACTGAGTTGGCATGGGGGAAGGGAAGGCAACTCCCCCCCCCCCAATGGAAAGAGGTTGACGTAGACATGACTGAAAGTTGCCGATGGAGAATTTTTCCAGTGTTTGGACAGGTTTGGTTATAATTGATTTGAATTCAGAGCCAACCGCTGTACATAATGTACGCGTTTGTGCAGAGAGTGTCTGGCCACTAAAGGACAAACATAGAGACCTTCCTTTGATTGCGTTTATATATCATCCCCCTCCATTTCAACTGGAACGTGGGTTTATTTAACACTAATTGATATACATGATCTGGGCATTGTAGGAACCATCATTGTAATATCCAATATTTTCATCATTTTATTTTATTTTTGGGCAAATAAAATTAAACCTGTGCCACACATAATGCTGTCGATTCCACAAGCATTTTTTTTTATTTTTCTTACCTTTTATAATCTACCATTAAGCATTTTTTCTTGTTGTGATAAGTTCTCAAGTATCAAGACCATTTCCTCATGACATCATAAAGTGGATCAAGTGCCTCAGTCAGTTTCACCTATTCCAGCAACTTTCAAAAGGCTCTCCATTTATTACCAGTGTATGTGAATATATTTTTACGTGCAATATTAAAAAGGAATACTTCAGACAAAGTCATAAAATATTGTTTATATTCTAACTCCTAAGTGTGACCTTGGTTTGGCTTCACTTGTGAGTATATAAATAGCTTTTCATCCTTCCCCGTGAAGCATCATAGTCGTTCCAAGTTTACAACAGGATTTTGTCAAGGTAGGAAATACGGATAAGACTTGAATTCACATTTCAATTTTAGTAAATTAAAGACCCTTAGCTCTGCTTCCTTTTCCCTCTCTTCTCACCCCAACCATTAATTTTCTTTGATGTATCATGTTTTTGCCTTTGCGCTGTTGAAAGTACTGATTCACATAGAACTGGAGCTCCACAGTTCTTTCCCTTTTCACTGGACTAATGGATGTCAGTTCCCAAGCGGGCCCTTACCTGATTCCTCAGTAATGGTGATGTAGAGTAGTAAAAAATATTGCATGGGCACTAATTCACAGGGGCTAACACATGGGTTAGATTAGATTATTAATGTTCCAGCAAAGAACATTCAGTAAGCAGGAGATATCAAGTTAATGTAACTTAAGTAGGATCAAAGGATTTTTGTAAGAATCGTAACTAGTTTGGAGCCAAAGTGTCTACACTTCAGCTGTATTCATTCTGCTAAGGTGCAATATTTATAACCATGGAGAATTATCCTATCTTCTTCTTACATGAAACAATGGCCACATTAAAGGGGGAATGGAATGTGTGTGATCTGATATTGCCATCTGCTGGTGCGGTGGCACAGGGCATGTAATGATCTCGCGGCGACAATTGATCTGGTGCTCCAGTCAAACTCCGATTGTTGGGAAATCGTGATAGCTGAACACTTGGCTCGTTCATTAGTCAATCCTGAGCCAAGGGGCGAGAGCACAGTCAGGGCCAGGGTTGAGTCAGCACACCGGGTGTGGGTGCAGACCCCAGGAGTCAGCAACATGGGTCGGTCTGTGGCTGGAGTCAAGGTCCAGAGGTTGTTCAATTTCAATTTACTGTCATTCAACCATATACACGTATACCGCTAAACAAAACAACATTCCTCTGGACCAACGTTCACAACACATTACAATAACTCACACACACACAACACAGAAAATAATATTACACAAATAATAAGACCATAAGACCATAAGATATAGGAACAGGAGTAGGCCATTCGGCCCATCAAGTCTGCTCTGACATTCAATCATGGACTGATCCAAATCTTCCAGTCATCCCCACTCCCTTGCTTTCACCTCATACCCTTTGATGGCCTGACTAATTAAGAACCTATCTAGCTCTGCCTTAAATACACTCAATGACTTGGCCTCCACAGCTGCTTGTGGCAACAAATTCCACAGATTTACCACCTTCTGACTGAAGTAATTTCTCCGCATCTCTGTTCTAAATGGATGTCCTTCAATCCTGAAGTCATGTCCCTTGTCTTAGACTCCCCTACCATGGGAAATAACTTTGCCATATCTAATCTGTTCAGGCCTTTTAACATTCAGAATGCTTCTATGAGATCCCTCCTGCTTGTTCTTTCTATAATCTCTATTGCACACTATCTTTGATTTATTTCTGTTTTCCCCTTCCGCAGCCCTATCACTCTGGTTCCCATCCTCCTTCCAAATCCCTAACAGCTCTATTAAATGTGCCCACTAGGATATTGGACCCCTTTGGGTTCAGGTGTAACTCGTCCTTTTTGTATAGGTCGTACCATCCCCCACCCCCCCCCCCCCCCAGAAGAGATCCCAATGATCCAGGAATCTGAATCCCTGCCCCTTACACCAATCTCTCAACCACACATTTATACGCCCGATCATGCCACTCTTGCACTCACTAGCAATCCTGAGATTACTGCCCCGAAGGTCCTGCTTTTCAGCTTCCTACCGAACTCCCTGAATTCTCTCTTCAGGACCTCCTCCCTTTTTCTACCTATGTCATTGGTACCAACGTGTCCCAAGACTTCTGGCTGTTCACCCTCTCCCTTCAGAATACTCAGCACCAGATCTGAGACATCCCATACCCTGGCACCTGGGAGGCACCACACCATGTGGGTGTCTCTGTCAAGCTGACAAAACCCCCTGTCTGCTCCCTGTGGTGAACTATGTGCCCGTCGGGACACGCCCCTGCTGACTGCTCCTGTTGCTCCTCCCACAGGCCCCTGTATAAAGGAGATCTGCGGCCTGACGCTCGGCCTCAGTCTCCACGACATTGTATGATAGACACTCACTCCTGGTTCCTTCTTCCAGTCAATAAAAGCCGATATCTCGCCTTACGTCTCAGTGTGAGTTATTGATGGTGCATCACTCCCCTCACTATGGAATCCCCTATGACAACCACATTCCTCATCGTCCTCTTTCCCTTCTGCACCAGGGAAACAGTGCCAGAGACCTGATCGTCATGGTCAGCCTCTCTCAGGTCATTGCCACTGGCCTACTCCTGACAATGGCTGCCTGCTTATCCCTTCTGTACTTTTATTTAGTTTGCCAAGCTCAGTTGCCGCTGCTGATAGGCCCCGCACAATGGACTAATGCCTGCGAAGGTCTTGTTTTAAATCACCGACTCTGACCTGCGAGAAGATCTCCTTCGTCGAGCTCAGTTGCTGCCACTGATAGGCCCCACACAGTAAGATGTAATTATGACACACACTTAAAAAGTAAAGAGTATAACACTACGGATGCTTCATACATGATGAGATCTAGGTGGTGACAGGGAGCTTAGTGGTTTTACAACCTGGGAGAAGAAGCTGTTTCCAATTTGAACAGTTCCTATCATTCTGTCTGATGGTAGGAGGTCGAAGGGATTGTTGGACAAATTGGAGGCATCATTGACAACGTCAAGTGCCCTGCCAATGCAGTCGGATAAAAGTGTCTGATGGGTGAAAGACAGACCCAATGATCCTCTCAGCAGTCCTCACAGTCCTTTGTAAGGACTTCCTGTTCCCTTGTCTCTCATCGGGTTCACTGGAGATTTATTGAACTACTGTGTAGCATGTAAAAAAAGTGAAGCATGTGAAGTGTTTCTGGGTATCAAACGTAAAATAGTCCATCAAATCCACTACCTTGTGACCTAATGACTAACTCAGCCCAAGAGTGGCACTTGATCAGAATTCAGCTGTATTTCTGGCTTTGTCCTTCCTTCTGGCTCACTTTCAATAATTATTCAATTTTATGATAAAAGCTTGACTGGGTTGCTCAGTTAAAACACATTTGTTAACTATCTTACAGGTAAATATATGAACTTGATCTTTCTATTGGTTTTAATAGAAATACAGCAAACTGATGTTTTTACATCAGTTAATTATGGAGTGATCTGGTCAGTTTCAAAGTTCAAAGTAAACGTCATTATCAATGAATGTGTATGTCACCAAATACTTACCTGCAGGCATTCATTCACAGTAGAACAAAGAAAGAAAAAAAAATCAATGAGAAACGACTTACAATTGTGCAGATACAAAAAGAAACGTGTAATAACAACAACAATGATAGATAAATAGATCCTAGAACAGGAGTTGTAGACTCCTTCAAAGTAAGTCCAAAGGTTGTGTTCAGTGATGCGGTGGGTAAAAATGTCCAATGCTGGTTTCAGAGTCTGATGGTTGAAGGGTAATAACTGCTCCTGAACCTGGTGATATGGGACTAAGGCTCCTGTACTTCCTTCCTGATGGTAGAAGAGATCATTGCCCAGATGGTGAGGGTCCTTAATGATGAATGCTGCTTTCTTGTAGCAGCTCTCTTGTGCACAATGGTGAGAAAGGCTTTCTTTTCTCTCTGATGAACTGGGCTTTATCCACCACTTTCTGTAGGGTTTCCTGCTTTTGGGTACCGGTATTTCAATGATTAAGAGCCCAAACATTCTTCTTGTATTCCTGCTACTGAATGGATTGTCAATCTCAAGGCACTTCCAGCCATTGTGGTTCATTATTGGAATAGATATTGTGTTTACTTTACCAGAGAGATCCATTTAGTTTTCTGCCTCTTGTTCTAAAAGTTTCTTCGTGTGTGGGCTCAGTAAAAGCAAATTGCCAATACAAGTTCTGGCTTCATACTTCGGAAGAAACTTCATGGATCTTCAGGTATTTACAGGATAGGAATAAATCAACATGTGTTTATCCTTCACATGGCTCTAGAGAGATTGGGGCTGTGTTCCTTGGTTCTAAGAATGAAAGGTGACTTTACTCACATGTTAGATGCTAAGGAGGTTCAACAGAGCAGATACACGTGTGTCTCTCTCACTGGTTTGCAGACCATTACTTCCTACAAAGCGAAATCCAACATCGTGAGTGATGGTGATGCTCCGTTCACAGATGAGATCAACGACTTTTATGCTCACTTTGAAAGGGAAAATGTAACTACAGCTTTGACAATCCCTGCACCACCCGGTGACCCTGTGATCTCTGTCTCGGAGGCCGACATCAGTCTTTCAAAAGGGTGAACCCTCGCAAGATGACAGGTCCCAATGGTATACCTAGTAAGGCTCTGAAAACCTGTGCCAGCCAACTGGTGGGCGTGTTCAAAGACAATTTCAATCTCTCATTGCTGTGGTTGGAACTTCCCACCTGCTTCAAAAGGGCAACACTTATACCAGTGCCCAAGAAGAGCAGCGTGGTCTGCCTAACAACTGTCGCTCAATAGCATTGACATCTATGGTGATGGTTGGTCATGGCTAGAATCAACTCCTGCCTCAGCAAGGACTGCACTTTGCCTATCATCACAATAGGTCTTCAGCAGATGTGATCTCACTGACTCTCCACACAGCCTTGGATCACCTGGACAATACAAATACCTATATCAGGATGCTGTATACTGATTATCGCTCAGCGTTTAACACCATCGTTCCTACAGTTCTGAATGAAAAGCTATGGAACCTGGGCCTCTGTATCTCCCTCTGCAACCCGATCTGTGATTTCCTAACCAGAAGACCACAATCTGTACAGATTGGAAACAACACTTTCACCTTGCTGACAATCAACGCTGGCACACCTCAGGGATGTGTGCTTAGCCCATTGCCCTACTCTCCCTACACTCATGACTCTGTGGCTAAACTCATCACAAATTCCATCCATAAATTTGCTGATGATACAACCAGTGTTGGCAGAACCTCAGATGGTGGTGAGAGGGCATACCGGAGCGAGATATGCCAGCTTGTAGAGCAGAGTTGTGGCAACAACTTTGTACTCAACATCTGTAAGACCAAAGAGCTGGTTGTGGACTTCAGAAAAGGTAAGATGAGGGAACATACCTCAGTCCGCATGCAGGGATCAGAAGTGGAGAGAACAAGCAATTTCAATTTCCTGGATATTAATGTCTCTGAGGATATAACCTGGTCCCAACATATTGATGCAGCTATAAAAAAGGAAGGCCGCGGCTATATTTCATTTAGAGTTTGAGGAGATTTGGTATGTAACCAAAAACACTGGAAATTTTCTACAGATGTACCATGGAGAGCATTCTAACTGGCTGCATCACTGTCTGGTATGTGCGGGGCTACTGCACAGGATCAAAATAGGCAGCAGAGAATGGCAAAATTGGTCAGTTCCATCTTGGGCACTAGTCTCCATAGTATCTAAGGCATTTTCAAATTCTATGATGTATGCTGGTGATATTAAACCTGATTCTGATATCTCTAATAAATATCTGTTTAACATTTAGAAATATTATCAGTTCAATCCAGAATACTGGATAATCAATCTGTGTTTCATACTTCAGTCCTTCCTGTACTAGAGAAAGCAAAACCGTGTGCTGCATTCTGATGAGGCCAAAGTAAAATTCAAATGATGAATTTATATTCCAGTACTTGAGATACTTATCATGTCATCTTGTGTCCACTTAAAGCCTGCTGGACTTCTAGTTGCAGCAGCCGATTTTCACCATGAACTGCGAGACAGCACACTCCAAAGTCTCAGAGTGCTCAACGTTCAAGGTAAATCAATTATCAAAGTATATATATGTCATCACATACAGTGACAATCCCGAGATTCATTTTCTTGCAGACATACTCGTAAATCAGATGAGTTTTCTGTAAACGTTAATTAGTTTCAATATATTTATGATTCTAGACAGTTTTTCCTTTAGTTTTCATTGATAGGTTGTAATTTCTGTTTTTTATAATATGCTTTTGCATATAAATGTAATATATTCTTATAAAGTACTCTGTAAGATAAACATACTGTTTTTGGCTTATCCTCTTTATTTCAAGTAGCTTTGCTGGACAGTCATTCAAATTTGATTATCAGCAATCTGTGGGCACAGTCTCCACCCAATAATTCTTGGGTCTTAAATATCTTGGCAGTGCTGTGAATTATTATTTCAATAATATATTGCGCTCACATGAGAGCGGTCTCTGAATTGGTCTGTTAATACAGTAAAACTCCGATTATTCCGAAATCTTGATGGTTCAGCACTTGGCGCACACATTAGTCAGGAACGTGAGCCAGGGTCCAGAGTGCAGTCGAGGCTTTTGCTCGAGTTTACCCTTTTGTTTTTGGTTCCCAAGGGGGTGATCTGCAAACAAAAATTGTAAGATTTACAACGGAAAAGATAAAAATATCGTCAGCATTTTTCTTCTTAAATTATTCTTGAAAACATATTGCCTACCGGCATCTACCTGCAGAACTCTCTACAGTCATGTCCTTGATACACATAAAGAGCACTTGCCATGCGGCCAGAGTTCACCAGCATACAAATCTGTAATTAAATACAAGATGGAGGGAAACCAATAATAAAAGTGCAATTCAGACCAAGAACAAAAGTGAATTTAATTACCATCCCATTCCTGAATTTATGCTCATGATTTTTCTGTTGTTTTATAAGGAAGCTCCCACTTCTATCAGCAATGGAAGAATTGTTTGCTATGCAACCATTTCCCATCGTTAAGTGTGCAATTGATGCCAGACAAACATTAACTATGCTAGTGGGATCTCCATTTGGAAGTGCTTAAACCAATATCCCAATGATTAACCTGGAAATGATGGCCAGCATGATCTAATATGACCAAATCAATTTTATGCACAAATGATGCATGAAAAATGCATAAGTGGGTCCAACTTCTAGCCAATTGTGTGTAAACTGTGGTTCTACATTTTACTTGTGTGGTACAATATGATGAGGTGATGTGTGAATTGATGTTTAAATTGGCTTGCCATGTTGAAAAGTCTGACTGCTGTTATTTTCATACTCTTGAATATTTTTAGATCTCCAATTCCATTAGATGATTTTTAACAGGCTAGAACAGGAAAGGAACTCAACCTGTTTAACTTTCAGCAAGAGACAGCCATTGTGAAACACTTCACACTCTCTATGGGAAGAATGGAGTGGTGTGGTGGCTGAAATTCAAATCCCTTAGAGAATTAAGATTTGCAATACAGATTTACAGTACAGTATACACTATGTGCGATGGAGGAAGAAGTGAAATGGAATCATACATTCACAGTAGGAAATACTTATTAGATAATGCATAAACTACAATGTGTGGAAGGGTTTCATAGAGTCATAGAAAAGTACAGCACAGTAACTGGCCCTTTGGCCCATCTAGTCAGTGTCAAACCATTTAAGCAGCCTATTCCCATTGACCTGCCCCAGGACCATAGCCCTCCATATGGCTATGACTCATGTACCTATCCAAACTTCTCTTAAACATTGAAATTGATTTTGCATGCACCACTTGTGCTGGTAGTTTGTCCCACACTCTCACAACCCCCTGTATGAAGAAGTTTCCCCTCATGTTCCCTTCAAACTATTCACCATTCATCCTTAACTCATGACCTCTAGTTGCAGTCCCAACCTCAGTGGAAAAAGCCTGTTTGTACTTACCGTATCTATACCCTTCATAATTGCCTATACCTCTATCAAATCTCCCCTCAATCTTCTACAATCCAAGGAATAATGTTGTAACCTATTCAATCTTCCCTTTATAACTCAGGTCCTCCAGACCCCTCAGTGCCCTACCACTCACTGTGTTAGACCTACCATGGTTGATCCTATTGAAGTGCAACACTTTGCATTTGTCTTCATTAAATTCCATCTACCATTTTTCAGCCCATTTTTCCAGCTGGTCCAAGCAAGCCACAATAGCGTGGCTATTGTGACTATTGCAAGCCACAACAGTCTTCCTTGCCATCCACTACACCCCCAATGTTGGTGTCACCTGCAAGTTTGCTGATTCATTTAACCACTTTTTCATCTAGACTGTGGATGTGGATGACAACCATCAAAGGACCTAGCATCAATCCTTGCAGCACTCCACTAGACACAGGCCTCCAGTTAGAGAGGCAAGTGTCTACTACCACTCTCTGGCTTCTCCCACAAGGCCAAAGGCTATGCTAATTTACTACCTCATCCTGAATACAAAATGACTTCTTGACCAACCTTCCATACAGGATTTTGTCAAATGTCTTGCTAACATCCACTTTCTTGCCTTCATCCACTTTCCTGGTAACGTCCTTGAGAAACTCTATAAGATTCATTAGACACCACCTACCACACACAAAGCCATGCTGACTATCCTTATTCAGTCCATGCCTATCCAAATACTCATATATCCAGTCCCTTACAATTCCTTCCACTAACTTTCCCACTACTGATATCAGGCTCAAGTCTATAATTTCCTGGTTTATTTTTGGAGCCTTTCTTAAAGAGTGGAAAAACATTAGCTACCCTCCAATCCTCTGGCACCTCACCTGTTGCTAAAGGTGAAATAAATATCTCTGCTAGAGCCCCGGCAAATTCTGCTCTTGCCTCCCACAGGGTCCAAGGGAATGCCTTGTTAGGGCCCTAGCGATTTATCCACCCTCATTTGCCTCAAGACAGCAAACACCTTCTCCTCTGTAATCTGTAGAGGGCCCATAATATTACTGCTTCACTTCTATAGAAACTGTGTCCTTCTGCTGAGTAAATACAGATGTAAAAAATTCATTTAAGATCTCCACCATCTCTTCTGGCTCCACACTTGGATTACCATTCTGATCTTCCAGAGGACCAATTTTGTTCCTTGCAATCCTTTTGCTTTCAATGTATCTGTAGAATCTCTTAGGATTCGCCTTCACCTTGTCTGCTAGGGCAATCTCATGCCTTCTTTTAGCCCTCATTTTTTTTTCCAAACCAGGGCCTCAATATCTCTGGAAAAGCGAAGTTCCCTACACCTGTCATCTTTACCTTTATATTGACTAGCTTTGTACTCTCAAAATTTCACTTTTGAAGTTCTCCCGCATACCAAGTTCACCTTTACCAGAACACTGCCCAAATCCACACCTGCCAGATCCTTTCTAATACCATTGAAATTGGCCTTTCTGAAATTAATGGCATTGTGATCACTGGATGCAAAGTGCTCACCAGCACAAATTTCTGTCTCATTCCCTAATAGCAGATCAAATATCGCACACACTCTTGTTGGGACTTTTATGCACTGATTAAGAAACCTTTCCTGAACACATTTGACAAACTCTATCCCATCTAGTATGGGAGTCCCAGTCAATCTGTGTAAAATCACCTACTAAAACAACCTTACGTTTCTTGCAATAGTCTGCGAACTCTCTACAAATTTGTTCCCCTAAATCCCTTGGACTGTTGGGTGGTCTGTAATAATGCCCATTAACATGGTCATACCTTTCTTATTACTCATTTCCATCCACAACATCTCACTAGACGAGCTCATGTGAAGACACTGAGTCACTTTTGGATTTATTGAGTCTGCCCATAAGAAAAACAATCTCAGGGTTGTGTATGGTGATATATATGTACTTGGATAATATATTTACTTTGTAACATCTCAACAGTTTCTGAACACCGTCAAGTGCAAAATTAGTAAATGTTGTTCTGTTCTTTAATGGAATGATTGCACATGAGTGGTGGATGACATGTGATTAACCCAACACAAATACAGAGAACTTTAATTTTAATATTCATCACTTCAGAAATATGTTGCATTTTGACAATGGCTCTATACTCTTAATTTATCCACAGCTAATTTGTAAAATGTTTTGATCCTTGTAAGACCGAAGCGTACCTGCCAAAATGGCACTGTTTGTTGTACCCACCTCCGTGGCCACTTAAAGCCAAAGCAGAATATTTACAACTATGGAACCTATTTGAGCCTGAGCTGTTCTTCCAATTCCATATCCTTCCCATTTTCAAAACCACTAACTTATACCTAGACTGTCTCCAACATAGTCTGTCTCCATCCTACCTCAGCTATGTGGAGGTTGATGTGCATTGTAATTGACCCTGAGATGATCTTCCAATTCTAAATCCTTTCCATTAATAACACCACCTCCTATAGCTCTATCTCAACTATGTGCAGGTTGATGTTGTGGTGAACTACATATACCTGTCTGGACACGCCCCCCCCTTTCTGACTGCTCCTGTGGCTCCACCCACTGACCGTGGCTCCTCCCATGGACCCCGGTATAAAGGCGATTCGGGACACTGCCCTGGCCTCAGTCTCCAGGATGTAGTGTGGTGGTCAATTGCTGCTTGTTCTTTCTTCCAGCCAATAAAAGCCTATATCTCGCCTCTCGTCCCCGAGAGTTATTGATGGTGCATCAGATGTGCATTGCATGATGATAATCTCTGACATCTTGTATGTTCCAGTTTCCTTTGGTGTATCTATGATCACTTGCCCATGTTAGAGTGCTAAACCAATGGTTACTTTTGTTGGTTGTGTTCACGCGTTTCCTGGTCAGAAAGGCTCTGAGGGAACAGAAGATCCCAGTGAGACACAAAACACAGCAGATGCTGGAATTTGGAGCAACAAACAATCTGCTGGAAGAACTCAGTGGGTAAAGCAGGATTAGTGGGAGGAAAGGAATTGGTGACATTTTGGGCTGAAACCCCGTGTCAGGACTGAGAGTGGAGAGGTAAGATTTGTCTGTGTAGAAGGGAGAAATGGAATGACAAGAAAGCACTCCGAGTGATGAGTGGGCTGAAGAGGGGTGTGCGTTGCACATGTGGAGTTGGAAGATTGTAACAGGTGAATGATAGATGGGGGCAGGTGGAGGTGAAAGCGAGACAAAAAACAACAGTAAGAGCAAGTTGGGGGAGGGGAGTGAGAAGATGGGAGCAACTGCTGGAGGTAGATAACCAGGTGCACCAGTGCTGTATTCTGATAAGTGGACGAGGTGAGAATGGGAACCATTAAAGGGGAAGGTGAACAACAGCTGGAACCAGATGGGAGGTGGGCGGGGAGGGGATGTTTGGGGAAGAAGCTTCTGTGTGAAGTTGGTGGATGGCAGACAGGGAAGGGGATGAAGATGGATGAAAGAAAGTGGGCACCAGGAAACAAACAAAAATGGAAGTACTGAGCCTGGCTGCACCAGGACCTCTTTGGGAGGCTTAGATGTAACATTAAACGGGATAAAGGAGTTGTCCGCAACAGAGTATTAGACAGTCTTACAAAAGGAGGCTTTCAGATAGATGGAATCTTCCTTTTGTATTGTTATTTAGGGCTAGGTTTTCGTTTTAAAGTCAAAGGGAACACTCCTGAGCTTCCTAATGACAGAAACAAAAGTTATTAAATTTAATTGCTGGGGTATCCAGAGATGTTGTCATGTTCCTCTGGACAGAATAAGCAGATAAAGTGACCTTAGCCAGTTGGACTAGCATCATTTATTAGCGTGTATTCATGAGGCATTCAAAACATGGGTGGTTTGGTTTTGCCAGGCCTGATTTATTGCTCATTGCTACTTGTAATTCACTTAGTGTGGTCTCGCGTAGGTCAGTTTTTAGAAATTCTCCTTTCCTAAGTGAGAGCTTGGTCATCCTGTGATAAATGACTCATCTCCTCGATGCCCAAAGCCCTTCCACAACCTAACAGGCACATGTCTGAATGAATGCAGTTTCATCAACACTCAGGAAGCTCATTACCATTCTAGAGCAAACAGCCTGCTTGACTGCTGTCCCATCCACCATTATAACTATTCATTCCTTCCCCGATAGCCACACCATGGCTGCAGTTTGAACTATCTGCAAGATGTCCTGAGGGATCCAGATTAGTGGAGCTTTACTCTACTGTCCCGGGTGGTAGTGTGGTGGCATCCACACTGGACTGCAGTGTGAGTGGTCCTAGCTCCTTGCACACTTCCTATCCATGCTGGGTTCAACATCGAGTTAGCAACTCAGGCCTAGTGAAAAACAGTCACAATGCTAAAGAACAGGCAAGGTTGCCATCTGATGCACCACAAGGCATGGAAAGGAACAAAGTAATTATGGCTAGTCAGTTAATTTATCACATGAGTGCTATTGGGTAACGCGGGCCATTGAGATGGAAGGGTCTGTATCTCTAACTAAATAAATAAAATAAGATTTGAGGTATCAAGTGGCTTGAGTAAGTGCTATGTGCATAGCCAGTGATGTCTTGTAGGGCACACTCTCCATGAGCAACTGTCCTTCATTTTAGATAGTGTTGTAAACTTTGCGTGCTCTATCACTGGAATTGCAAGCTGCATTATGCATAAGCAATCCATTATGGGATCACCAGTTATTTTTAAGTTCAAAGTAAATTTATTATCAGAGTACATATATGTCACCATCTACTAGCCTGAAATTCATTTTCTTGTGGGCATTCACAGTAAAAAGAAAGAATCAATGAAAAAACACATGTGACAGAGATTGTCAAACAACCAATGTGTAAGACAACAAATTGTGCAAATACAAAAAGAAAGGATGATAACAATAATAATAATAATAATAATAATAATAACAACAACAACAACAACAACAACATCAACAATACAGGACCAGCTGGGTAACACAAAAAATGATCAAAAATACATAATAAAAGACCAACAAATTCAAGATGATAAATCTAGAAAATGGCCAGAAAGGAACAGAAACGATCCAACACATTACTGGATCCTTGTAGCAGTTTAACACAATCTGATAATTTACACAGGCACAATCAAGTGCCAAACATCATTCACCAACATCTTGCTTTAAAGTAAAAACTCACAAAAGAAATCACACCTGCCTATAAATCCAAGCCTGATCCTGTTTTAGGGTCAGAGTACCCCAAATTATATTACAGCCAATCATTTATTACAGATATGACAATCCATAATAACTCCCTGGATATAATAAAACAGCATAAACAAGCAAGAACAATTTATTTAATAGATAGAGCCATTCCAAGCACACATAATTTATGTTGAAAAACCTCCAAGAATATGCTGTATTAAAAGAGGAAATTGAAAGACTATGGAATATGAACAGGGTTTGCATTGTCCCAATAATAATATCTACAACTGGTATCATCCCAAAGACACTACACAATGGCATTAAACAATTAGGTTTACAGATCAATATTTATGTAAATTTCCAGAAGGTCACAATACTAAACACCACTAGAATATCTGAAATTTCCTAGCAATTGAGAAATGAGTGTGCCTGGCTATGCCCGTACCTCAGGTTTAACTAGCTTGAGCTGAGAAAAAATGGCAATAATAATAATAATAAAATAAACAATACATATTGAGAATATGACTTTTAGATTCCTTAAATAGATTCTAGGAACAGTTCAATGTTAGGGCGAGTGAAGTTATCCCCTCTCGTTCAAAAGCCTGATGGTTGAGGGTAATAACTGTTCCTGAACCTGATGGTGTGGGTCATGAGGCTCCTGTACCTTCTCCCTGATAGCAGCAGTGAGAAGAGAGCATGGCCTCGATGGTGGGGATCCATGATGATGGATGCTGCTTTCTTGCAACAGCACACTTTGTGCTCAATGGCGGGAAAGGCTTTACCTGTGATAGGCTGGAAAAGGTCCATCACAGAAGGCATAAAAAGTTTCTTCCCATGCTTCAACTTGAGATGGTCAACTCTTCTTTGAATATTTCACGTCAGATTGTCAGGTACGTTCATCTTCACTACTTTGTAACTCCATACATCTCATCTGCCACAATCTACAATAATCTTCAAATAAGCTTAAAATGAATTGTGCATGATAGGCACTGCAAATTTAATGTTTCCTTCAACAAGTTTAATCTGTAAAAGCTACTAAGTTATTCTGACTTTGCTTTGGACAGCTAAGCCTGAATTTTTAGTTGCTTCACTATTTACCTCTAAAGCAAAGATTTGTTTTTTGGAATTATCCCAAGTACAGCCAAGTTAGCTCAACTGGAAGTGCCAAATGAGGCTAAGGCAATCCTGGCTAAAATTAAACAAGTCTTCTTCAGAATATCCACCAAGGTTGTTACATAGCGCATTTCTATGGATACCTATCTGTGCATGAAATATTAGTTTCAACTGCATTCCACAGATTAGTAACCTGGCAAAATCTATTTTAGGTTCACACAGAAGAAATATCCATGTATTGCAGGCTATTCAACAAGATCAGCAAGTATCCAGAAGGGGTGTGAGTAACAGGACCATTCATGTTTTAGGTCATCTCTGCCACTCATTGAAGCTAAATATGGTCAATGTATATGATATTTCTATCTTCCCTTCAATGTAAAAATCTATCCATCTTAACAGTTGAACATCTTCCACCCTGAGGCCTGGAATACACAAACTTTTGAGAATAAGAATTTCAAATTTCCATGCCCTAATCATTGAAACATCTCCTGAGACTTCTTTCCCATATGGCTTCTTTCTTATTTAATCATTTTGCCCTTCTTTTATGTATTTCCTTGACATAGAATATAGTTTCTCCATTCTACATTCTAGATTAAAATAGATTATCTGATCTTGATCTCACTTCTGTTTTAGGGACATTAATCCATACAAATTGGCTACTGTGTTTTCAACATCGCAGTTCAATAAAATCTGATTGTCTAGAAATCTTGAGGTCATGAACAGTGCCAAATGAATATAAAAGGGGAAATTCCAAAAGCTGGAAAGCATCAGGGCTGAGGCAGCATCAATGGATAGAAAAAAGAATTAATGTTGCATGTCAGAAATCCATCATCAGATGCCCAACTGCAATGTGAACACTGTGTCTGTTCACAGGCTACCTAACCTGCTCCATGTTTCTAGCATGTGCAGATTTTTAAAAACATTTCAATTTCAAGTTCAAGTTTATAGCCATTCAACCATTCAACATGCGTACAGCTAAATGAAACATTGTTCCTCTGGGGCCAAGGCCCAAAGCGTAATACACATAGCACATGTAGTTACGATCCAGCACATACAGGCACAAAATAACATTAGCACAGCCTCAGTTCATGCATAGGCTTCTACTAACATATCAAATCCTTTTACTGTTTTGATGATTTTATTATGATTACCACAGTCTCTTGAATGAGAAAGCCTGAAACATTTTTCTAAAGTTATTTTTCAGTTCTCTTTCTTCCCATGGGTTTTGACAATTAATGGAGACGCCCTGGTACAAGACAAGTGATGCCAATAACACTTCAGCACAGTTATGAAGGATCAGTGGGAGGATTTGATGCACTCCAGTTGGTGACTGACCACAGCCAGCTTTGGTTTTGGCCACTCTTGTACTGGAAACAGAATATCAGAGGCCTACATGAAGGAAACTAACATCTGGAATGCAACCAGTCTGTCATTTTTAAACTAGAAATGTTTTACTTTTTTTTAAATTTTACTCATGGTGGGAAAATTTGATTAATGAATCATTCAACTTCTGCTTGCAATTATAAATAAATAATTCTTGTCATGTCTTTTTTCCCACTTCTAGCCTGAATTATCCTTTGAAAATTAAATCAACATTGATGTCATGTTAATGAGTTAGAAATCTCCATGGGTTACAGTTGCCATTCCTCCTGGAGTATCCGGGAACTGAAGTTCAATCTCCTGGATTTTGTTCCAAGCAAAAAGGGAGAAGTGTGTTCTTTGAATACTTGGAAAAATACTGCGTCTGTCGGGAAAAAAAGCTGCTTCACTGCTGGTCATGAGAAATCCAATTGGATGATGAAGAACTTGTCTAGTTCTAATTGGTGTAGGAAGGCTGTATACCTGAAGGTAGAATTGCAGAAGGGGAAATAGTAGCTTGCTACAGGTGGTCATGTGTGGAAACCTTCACTCAACCACAGCTGGCTAACTATTGTGAGGACTGAAAGGAGAAGCAAATGGAGATAAGATCAAAAGTTAATTGTAGAAGGTTAAACATTGGTAGGTAATGGAACGAATGATTATAGAAAGGCTTTCTTACTTTGTGGAAAGTAATGGAAAATTGTCTGTTTACTAATCTAGGTTTCATAAAGGGAGAATGACCATGGACTCAGTGCTAAGTTTGGAATCTGAGATTCGTAAGGCCCACGTTAATAAAAAAGTAATGCTAGCAGTTTTCTTTGATGGAGAGAAAAATTATGATATGTTATGGACATGAGCGTTGCTGCATAAACTTAAAAAGATGGGAATAGGTGGTAGAATGTTCAATGGGATTCAAGATGTTTTATGTTACAGGAAGATACAAGTTAAGTTGGGAACAACATTCTCTAAGGAGTATGAGATAGAGAGTGAGACTCCACAGGGATGTGTGTGTAGCCCATTCCTTTTTAATACTCTGATTAATGACATATTCTTAAATGTTGGCTCAGCATTTCCTGATTGCTATATACTGATAAAGCAGTGAGGAGGAGAGGCAGGAACATAAATAATCTAGCTAGGAAAATGCAGGCAGCTATTAGTGAAGTAGAGGAACGGGGATGTCGGTGGGGATTTAGATTTTCTGTTGCAATAATTCAGGTTATTTGTCTTTTTTTCTAAAAGGAACATTACCCCATATTGATCTCAAGGTATATGGTGAATCTCTTAAACAAGAGTCAGTGGAAAAGTTTCTAGGTACGTGGGTGGACAAAAGTCTAACATGGAAGGTGCAAGTGAATAAAATTCTAGAGAAACATTAAAAGCCCTTAATGTGCTCAAGTGCTTTGTTGGGTGTGATTGGGATGTGAATAGGAGGTCACTTAAACAACTGTATATTGCTTTAATCAGATCTGTCTTTGGTTATGGATATGGTACTTATGGGTCAACCTCTCCAGTCATCTTAAAGCCCCTAGATAAAGTTCAAGCTCAAGCATTGAGATTATGTTGCAGTGCTGTTAAATCACCCCCAATTTTGGCATTGCTGGTAGAAATGGGTGAAGTACCTTTTCATGTAAGTAGGCTACAGTTTGCAATGTTTTATTGGGTTAATGTAAGAAGACATTAAGTTGGTTTTCCAATATTGGCAACATTATTAGAGTGTTGAGAGCACTACATTCAGAAGGTTGCCAGTCTTGGGTGGATGGAAAGTGAATGGGCCCAAATTTTTGGTTTGTTTAATATGGATTATGGTCTCAGCATGGTCCCCTTTTTGTCACTCCTCCATGTTTTTTCCCTTTTGGCTGTGGTTGATTTAAGCCCTTAAGAGAAGATCAAGATGAAGATTGACTGTTTATCAGCAACACAGGTAGTTCTGCGATATATGCAAGGCAGATAACATGGTTTCTTACATATCTATACAAATGCTTCAAAAGACCCAATGACCGGTTGTTCAAGAGCTTCTGTTTATGTTCCAGGGTTTCAGGTGACTATTAAGAAAAGATTATCAGACAAAGAATCAGTATTCATGTCCGAGACTGTTGCTATCATTTTAGCCTTGGATTGGGTTGAAGTACACCTGATTATGTACTCCTGTGCTCTGATTTATTCTCGGTTTTGATATCTATTAAAACAGGTATTTCAAATTGCAGACATAATTAAAAAGTATTCAATCACCGTGGCTACAAAGTTGGGATAAGGAAAAGAAAGGATGGCATTTATATAAAATTCAGAAGATGGTCTGAACTCAAGTGGGAGATGGGTACAAAAGGAGGGAAGAAGTTATACGTACATGTTTACACATTGGACATACTAGGTTGAATAATTTCCTGTTCAGAATTAATATCCAAGAGACAGTGCAGCTCATATTGTTTGAATGCTGGTCCTATGAGGTGCTGAAGAAACATTTAATTACTAAATTGAGATCTTTGGGACAGACATGGCTTAAAATGAAATGTTGTTAGGGTATAATTGCTATTGGAATGTATATAAGTGCATATTTGACTTTCAGAAAACAATTAGACTTTTTGATATTATTTGAAGATTGGGGATGGGGGTGGGATTTAGTGGGTTTACTTCCTGTACCTTTGCTCCACACTCTACCTCAGTATGTGGGGGTACTGCACCCTATCATGGTCTGCCAACTACCATTAAGCTTTACAAGAAGATGTAAACATTAGTAGAAGATCAAAGGTGCATTGTTTGTTCATCTTTTAATGATACAACAAAGCTGGTTTTTGAAATTCATTTTGCAAAACTTCAACATTTATTGATTCTGAAAGCCCATGTCAAGTGTATTGTTGCCACTTCTTGAAAAACATAGCTTGTTTGGAAATGTAGCTGTATTATTTCATTGTCTAAAAATGTGTTGTTAACACTTCTCGAAGTTATGTGCACAGCAGTACAGCAAAGGCATTTAACTTTTGTCTCTGAGTCAGAAGAGAATGGAAGTTATCCCACTTTGTGAGCAGAATGGTAGTATACCTTGCAGGGTAGCTGCATTGTTGGTTCAGTTCTGAGCTCTCCGTCTCTCTGTGTGCAGTATGCATGATTTACTTGTGACAGTGTGGGTTTCCTCCAGGCGATCCAGTTCCCAGAGATATATGTGTTAGTGGATAGCGCTTAGCATGTCACCGAATTATAGGAAAGATGTCAACAAAATAGAAAGAGTACAGAGGAGATTTACTAGAATGTTACCTGGGTTTCAGAACCTAAGTTACAGAGAAAGGTTGAACAAGTTAGGTCTTTATTCTTTGGAGCGTAGAAGGTTGAGGGGGGAATTGATAGAGGTATTTAAAATTATGAGGGAGATAGATAGAGTTGACATGGATAGGCTTTTTCCATTAAGAGTAGGGGAGATTCAAACAAGAGGACATGAGTTGAGAGTTAGGCAGCAAAAGTTTGAGGGTAACATGAGGGGGAATTTCTTTACTCAGAGAGTGGTAGCTGTGTGGAACGAGCTTCCAATAGAAGTGGTAGAGGCAGGTTCGGTATTGTCATTTAAAGTAAAATTGGATAGGAATATGGACAGGAAAGGAATGGAGGGTTATGGGCTGAGTGCGGGCCAGTTGGACTAGGTGAGAGTAAGCATTTGGCATGGACTACAAGGGCCGAGATGGTCTGTTTCCGTGCTGTAATTGTTATATGGTTATATGTCGAACACATTTGAAATTGGTGGAGGGTAGGGTAGTCCATGGAGCAAATTGTTGTCAATGGGAGTGTGTAAAATGGACTGGTGCTGTAGGGGATTAGTGGTCAACATGGCCTTGGACTTGTTAACTAGAGAGGCTGCTACCATGCTGTGTGATTTGTTAACTTCAGACTCTAGAGTACAAACTCCATGCTGAATTGCGACACCAGTGTTTGGGGAATACTGGAGGGAAACTGCAGCAGCAATCTACCACAGCAAAGTTTTCCATAAAGCAGCGAGCATATATTTTTTATTTAGATTGAGTATGTTTTCCAGTGTCAAAAGTAACAGCAGTGGGAGACAGTAATAGAATACTAATGACATAGATTGACACCACTCTCAATAAGAGGCCCAGATGGATCATCCCTTCTGGCTTGATATGGATAAGCTGATCTTGGGATGCCTGTGCTTAGCTTCATCTGAAAGTGGTGATGTGTTCTCTACCCGAAACACTAGAAGAGTTCATGCAGGTCAGTGACTTCTAGAGAGCAATAAAGAATAATCTCCAATGGAGTGACATAGCAGGAAGGCTGATCTCCTTCTTCTCCTGGTCAGGTACAAGATCTCTCAGTGGGAGAGCACAACACTATCTCCTTCACCATAATACTGGAGAGGGATAGGAGCAGACAATTTGGGAATACATTCAATTGTGTTAGAGGGAAAATATGATGCTATTAGGCAGGAACTTGGGAGCGTAAGTGGGGAGCAGATGTTCTCAGGGAAATGCATGGCAGAAATGTGGCAAATGATCAAGGAACATTTGCATGGTGTTCTGCATAAGTATATTCTGTTGAGGCAGGGAAAGGATGGTAGAATTAAAGAAACATGGTGTACAAAGTACGTAGAAAATCTAGTTAAGAAGGTATGAAAAGATTTCAAAAGGTTCAAGAAACTAAGTGCTGTTAGAGCTCTAGAAAAGTACAACGTTGCAGGGAAGGAGTTTAAGAATGGAATTAGGAGACAGAAGGGGCCATGAGAAGGCCTTGGTGAGCAGGATTATGGAAAACCCCAAGGCATTCTACAAGTATGTGAAGAGCAAGAGGACAAGCCATGTGAGAATAGGACCAATCAGGTGTGATGGTGGAAATGTGTGCATGGGGTCGGAGGACGTAGCAGAGGTACTTAATGAATACTTTGCTTCAGTATTCACCAGGGAAAAAGACCTTGGCAATTGTGGGGATGAAATGAACTGAATTGAATTGTATTGATTTTATTTCTTACATCCTTCACATGCATGAGTAAAAATCTTCATGTTATGTCTCCATCTAAATGTGCAACGTACAATCATTGTAATTTATAATAACTTATAATAAATAGAACAGGCAATGTAATGTAGAGTACACTCAAATCAGTGTGAGTTCATCAGTCTGATGGCCTGGTGGAAGAAATTGTCCCAGCGCCTGTTGGTCCTGCCTTTAATGCTGCAGTACCGTTTCCTGGATGGTAGCAGCTGGAATAGATTGTGGTTGGGATGACTTGGGTCCACAATGATCCTATAGGCCCTTTATACACACCTGTCCTTGTAAATGTCCTGAATCATGGGAAGTTCACAACTACAGATGCGCTAGGCTGTCCGCACCACTCTCTGCAGAGACCTGTGATTAAAGGAGGTACAGTTCCCATACCAGGCAGTGATGCAGCCAGTCAGGATGCTCTCAGTTGTTCCCCTGAAGAAATTTCTTAGGATTTGGGGGCCCACACCAAACTTTCTCAACTGTCTGAGGTGAAAGAGGCACTGTTGTGCCTTTTTCACCACACAGCTGATGTGTACAGACCACGTGAGGTCCTCGGTGATGTGGATGACGAGGAACTTAAAGCTGTTCACCCTCTCAACCCCAGATCCATTGATGTCAACAGGGGTTAGTCCGTCTCCATTCCTCCTGTAGTCCACAACCAGCTCCTTTGTTTTTGTGACACTGAGGGAGAGGTTGTTTTCTTGACACCACTGTGTCAGAGAGATGACTTCTTCCCTGAAAGCTGCCTCGTTATTTTTTGAGATAAGGCCAATCAAAGTAGTGTCATCAGCAAATTGATGACTTGCAGTGGACTGAAATGTTTGAGCATATAAACGTTAAGAAAGAGGATGTGCTGGAGCTTTTGAAAAGCATTAAGTCACCAGGACCGGATGATATACACCCCAGGCTGTGGTGGGAAGCGAGGGAGGAGATTGTTGAGCCTCTTGTGATGATCCTTGCATCATCAATAGGGACGGGAGAAGTACCAGAGGACTGGAGGGTTGCAAATGCTGTTCCCTTGTAAAAGGAAGTAGAGTAACCCAGAAAATTATAGACCAGTGAGTGGGCAAGTTGTCGGAGAAGATCCTAAGAGGTAGGATTTCTGAGCATTTGGAGAGGCATAATCTGATTAGGGACAGTCAGCATGGCTTTGTCAAGGGCAGATCGTGCCTTATGAGTCTGATTGAATTCTTTGAGGAAGTAACAAAACATATTGATGAAGGTAGAGCAATAGATGTGGTGCACATGGATCTCAGTGAGGCATTTGATAAGGTTCCCCATGCAAGGCTTATTCAGGAGGCATGGGATCCAAGGAGACCTTGCTTTGTAGGTCCAGAATTGGCTTACCCACAGAAGGCAAAGCATGGTTGTAGATGGTTCGTATTCTGCATGGAGGACAATGACCAGTGGTGCTCTGCAGGGAACTGTTCTGGGATCCCTCCTCTTTGTGATTTTTATAAATGACCCAGATGAAGAAGTAGATGGGTGGGTTAGTAAGTTTGCTGATGACACAAAGGCTGTGGGGGGGTGGGGTTGAGGGTAATCTGGACAGCTGTCAGAGGTTACAGCGGGACTGGGCTGAAAAGTGGCAGATGGACTTCAACCCAGGTAAGTGTAAAGTGGTTCATTTTGGTAGGTCCAATTTGAAGTCAGAATATAATATAAATGGTAAAACTCTTGGCAGTGTGGAGGATCTGAGAGTTCTTGGGGTCCATGTCCTCATTCCAAATTTTCTGAGATTCGACTAGTTCTGGCTTCAGTATATTATCAGATAGTAGGAGTGAGGAACTATTATGTTGCTATTTTGAAAGATACAGGTCTGTAAAAATTCAATACACAAGCCAGGAGAGCACTAATTACATATGCAAGCCAATGGAATGTTAGTTAAGTAAATGCAAGTGGTAAAGTATGGAAGTAATTAAATGTGCACAAGCCTGTGGAGCGTACAAAAAGTTTAAACTTTTTTGGAGAAGGAGGAATCTGATAGGAGATAAGAATGGACCATGGGTGAAAGGGAAGAAGGAGGGGCACCAAGGGGAGGTAATAGGCAGGTGAGGAGAAGAGGTATGAGACCAGAGTGGGGAATCGAAGAACAGGGAAGGGGGGAGGGAAATTTTTACCAGAAGGAGAAATCAATGTTCATGCCATCAGGTTGGAGGTCACCCAGGCAGAATATGAGATGTTGCTCCTCCACCCTAAGAGTGGTCTCATCGTGGCACAAGAGGGAGCCATGGACCGACATGTCAGAAAGGGAATAGGGATAGGAATTAAAATGGCTGGTCACCAGGAAGTTCTGCTTTTGGCAGACAGAGTGGAGGTGCTTGACAAAGCAGTCCCCGAATTTAGGACAGGTCTCACCAATGTAGAGGAGTCTGCATTGGGAGCACTGGATATAGTAGATGATCCCAAAAGATTCACAAGTGAAGCGTTGCTTCACCTGGAAGGATTGTTGGGGGCTCTGAATGGAGGTAAAGGAGGAGGTAAATGGACAGGTGTAACATTTTTGTCACTTGCAGGTATATATGCCAGGAGGGAGATTAGTGTGGAGGGATGAATGGAGAAGTGAATCATGAAGAGAGAAATCCCTGTGGAAAAAGAAGAGTGGGAGAGTGGTAACAATAGATTGGTATTGGATCCCATTGAAGATGGTGGAAATTGTGGAGAATGGTGTGCTGAATGTAGAAGTTCATGGGGTGGTAGGTGAGGACAAGAGGAACTCTATACACAACTAAGGCAGTGGGAAGATGGGGTAAGCGTGGATGTCTGGGAAATGGAGGAGATGCAGGTCAAGGAAAGGAACCTATGCTTTTTGAAGAAAGAGGACTTTTGATGTGCTGGAAAGGAAAGCCTCATCCTGGGACAGACATGGTGGAAACAAAGGAACTGAAAAAAGAAGGAATAGCATTTTCCAGGAGACGGAGCAAGAAAAAATTTAGTCAAGGTAGTCATGGGAATCAGTAGGTTTATTAATGATGTCAGGTGATAGTTTGCCTCCAGAGATGGTAAAAGAAATCGAGAAAGAGGAGGAAAGTGTCAGAAATGGACCAAGTGAATTTAAGGGCAGGGTGGAAGTTGGAGGCAAAGTTCATTAATTGATGTGCTCAACATGAGTGCATGAAGCAGAACCAATGCAATCATTAAAGTAGTGTCAGAAAGCTGGAGCAGGGATCCAGTCGCAGACCCAGTGCTGTCCACCCAGTGATATTAATTGAGTAACAAATCCAGAGGTGCAAACAAAGTCAGCAAAGTTCAGGCAGAGATCAAAACAGCCAGAGAAATCCAAAAACCAGAATCAGGAAACAGGCAGCATCGGTATACAGGCAGATAGGCTACAGACACAAATGCTGTAAAGATTCAGGAAAATTCACTGGCAAAATCTGGCAACAAACAGGTGAAAACACAGGACTGAAATACACTGAGCAGTAAACAGAGAGGCAGATGATAGGTGGAGCACAATGAGACACGGGTGGCAGCAAAACACGTAATCATGAGAAACAGGTGAGAGGCGGAGTACTCACTAATACAGGGGCCGGAGTAGAGCAGGAGCAGGGACAGAAACACATGGCAATACAAAACCACAGACTGACAGCTAGGGCGCACACACAAAAAGACAGAGTTCAACTGGAGGTACTGACAAGTAGCACTTTAAGAGTTGAAAAGCATTACTATAGAAGGCTCGAAGCAGGTATTGTTAGCAGAATTTCAGATGGTGACGAGGAGGCATACAGGAGCAAGATAGATCAACTGTTTGAGAGGTGTCACAACAACAACTTTGCACTCAACATCAGTAAAACAGAGGAATTGATTGTGGACTTCAAGAAGGGAAGTCAAGGAACTCACACCAGTCTTCATTGAGAAATCAGAAGTGGAAAGGTTGAGCAGTTTCGGATTCCTGGGAGTCAACAGCTGTGAGGATCTATTCTGGGCACAACATATCAATGAAATTACAAAGAAGGCAAGGCAAAGGCTATATTTCATTAGGAGTTTGAGGAGAATTGGTATGTCACCAAAGACTTGTAAATTTCTACCGGTGTACAATGGAGAGCAACTTAACTGGCTGCATCACTGTCTGGTATGGAGGGGCCACCGCACAGGATCAGAAAAGGCTGTATGAAGTTGTAAACTTAGTCAACTCCATCATGGACACTAGCCTCCCCAGCAACCAGGCTACCTTCGAAAGGTGATGCCTCAAAAAAGCGGCATTCATCTGTAATGCCCTGGTTAAGATTTTTACTGCTATGCATTGAGGTAGCTTACATTAGCAATTTTCTGTAAAAGCAGTGTGCCATGCGGGGAAGTGTGTTTTGGCTTCAGCTAAGATAAGGAGACATGTTGTCCAACTTAGCAATGTGTGTCAGCCACTCAGGACTGTGGGATGTGAGAGAAGGTTCTAGAGAGCTGGGGGTGTGGGGGACAGGGAAGATTTTTCTGAAGGACAGTAGTCTGGTTTGGTGTCTTTTAGCGGAAGCTGCATAGCGGGGCGCAAGGGAAGATCCTGCAGAATGCCGTTTGAAGGAGAGTTCCCATTGGAAGATGTGCTTTGTGCAGATGAACAGCTCCAGTGAGGAAGGGCCAGTACACCTGAGAGAGCCAGTTGTTATGATCCCAGCCCCCTCCTTTGTGAGAATCGCAAGAGCACCCGTTGAGGGGGGGGGAGGGGTCAGTAGACCCAGGAAGTGGGAGAGAGAGAGATGTGCTGAATAGACTCAGGAAGTGGGAGAGAGAGAAATGTGCCGAATAGCACGTTCCACCGGGATGCAAAATAAGGTGACAGTGACTATTGTCTCATGGAGACCACATGAAAAGCCCTCGGGCAAGGTGGGCTGGTTGAGAGAGAGATTGCATCATCCCAACCTGATTGACACCTGCGACTCCGTGAGGAAGTATAAAGGAGAGTCTCAGGGGGACAGCCCCTTCAGACGCACCAAGAAGACACGAGAGTGATCCCGCAGCAGCGGGACGCCATTCTGAAGGAAGCCATGTGTGTTAGATTCCGGGATTGGAATTTGTGGCTGGAATCATGGAAAACCGCTTTTAACTAACATCGGGGAGAGGGAACCAACGCTTCCCTGATTTTACGGAAGCTTCATAAAGACCCGGCAAGTTTTTTTCTCTTCTCCCCCAATCTCTCTCTCTCGGTCGCCCCACGTGAAACCCAGCGACTCCCAAAAGGCTGAAGCCTGCAGATTTCTGAGTGACTTTTATATTTCCAACGGACAATCTATTAACCCCTAGACAACAGTCGAGACTACTTCTTAATGATGATTATTACTATACCCGCGCTTTAGATTGAGTATTGACGACGTGCATTATCTGAATGTTTGTATTAACCTTACTTTTGTGCCCCTTTACAAATAAAAATGTTTGAAAATAGTGACATCAGACTTCAACGGACCTCTCTATCTTTGCTGGTAAGTTATCCAGTTACGGGATATGTAACACAGTTCATTCAAGAAGGTCTTAGAAGGGACTTCAGAATGTGGCGGGTGCTTTCACGCAGGCCGTGGGCCCAGCGCGTGAGTAAGGGATAACCCCCGACTACTCCAGCATGGCCTCCAACATATGAGCACATTGGACTGATTTAACTGTAATGGGCCCTTTTATTTTTCTTCTCTTTTTCTGTAACTGCTTGTTAAAGTTGAAAATTTAGCAAATATACTTACCTTATAATTTTATGCTGGTGTACGATCCGTCATTTCTGGGCAACTAATGACTGTGCGTGGGCAGTATTTGCACAGCATTCGCTCAAATCGAGATTCCTTTAATCAGAACATCACGACTTTCCTGTTTGGTTGAACACCAAATCATACCGACCATAGACGTATATCGTTTATGAGAAGAGACCTTCTCACTGCGGAGTCACGTGGCTTTTAGCAGAGTTAGCTAATGAGCCAAATTGTATACGAGCCCTAGTGAGAGGGTTACACACCATTAAGGATCCCCATCGCCTAGGACATGCTCTCTTCTTGTTGCTACCATCAAGAAGTTACAGGATTCTGCAGATACAAGCTCAATGTTTCAGGAACAGCTTCTTTCCCTCTGCCATCAGATTTCTAAATAGACAATGAAACCATGAACACTACTTCAATAATCTTCCCTCTCATTTTGCACTACTTATTTAAATTAATTTTATTTTTCTATATACTTATTGTAATTTATGTACAGTTTTATTACTATGTATTGCAATGTATTGCCGCCATAAAACAACAGATTACATGATGTATGCCAGTGATATTGACCTGATTCTGATCAGTAAATTTGAAAGGAATGTTCCTTATCTATGGAGTATAAAAAGAGCTGGTTACCTGACAACATCTTCTTCTTTCTTTTTGTTTCTTCTCTCTCTTCTGCTTCAGAAGAAGGCCTTTGACAAGGTGCTGCACATGAGGCTGCTAAACAAGGTAAGAGCCCATGGAATTACGGGAAAGTTACATATGTGGATAGAGCATTGGCTGAATGTTAGGAAACAGAGAGTGGGAATAAAGGGATCCCATTCTGGTTGGCTGCCGGTTACCAGTGGTTTTCCACAGGGGTCCGTGTTGGGGCCGTTTCTTTTTACATTGTATATCAACGATTTGGATTATGGAATAGGTGGCTTTGTGGCTAAGTTTGCTGATGATACAAAGATAGGTGGAAGGGCTGGTAGTGCTCAGGAAACAGAGAGTCTTCAGAGAGACTTGGAAAGATTGGGGGAATGGGCAAAGAAGTGGCAAATGAATTACAATGTCAGAAAGTGTACGGTCATTCACTTTGGAAGAAGAAATGAACAGGCAGACTATTATTCAAAGTTCTGAGATGCAACGAGATTTGGGAGAGTCGGTGGTGAAGAAGGCGAATGCGATGTTGGCATTCATTTCTAGAGGAATAGAATAAAGGAGCAGGGATGTGATGTTGAGGCTCTATAAGGCACTGGTAAGACCTCACTTGGAATACTGTGTGCAGTTTTGGGCTCCTTATTTAAGAAAGGATGTGCTGACATTGGAGAGGGTTCAGAGAAGATTCACTAGAATGATTCCGGGAATGAGAGGGTTAATGTTTGAGGAATGTTTGACCATTCTTGGGCTGTACTCCTTGGAGTTTAGAAGAATGAGGGGGGACCTCATAGAAACATTTCGAACGTTGAAAGGTATGGACAGAGTGGATGTGGCAAAGTTGTTTCCCATGGTGGGGCAGTCTAGTACGAGAGGACATGACTTGAGGATTGCAGAGCGCCCATTCAGAACAGAGATGCAAAAAAATTTTCTTAGCCAGAGGGTGGTGAATCTATGGAATTTGTTGCCACGGGCGGTAGTGGAGGCCAAGTCATTGGGTGCATTTAAGGCAGAGATTGATAGGTATCTGAGTAGTCAGGGCATCAAAGGTTATGGTGAGAAGGCAGGGGAACGGGACTAAAGGGGAGATTGGATCAGCTCGTGATGAAATGGTGGAGCAGACTTGATGGGCCGAATGGCTGACTTCTGTTCCTTTGTCTTATGGTCTTATGGTCTTCTAGCCTCTGCTCCTGTTACTATTTTCAACATTTTTTTTTATCAATAGCTTAATAAAACAATCATGTAGCAATGAGTTTTCTGCCTCTTTCCTGACTTCTGAAAGAACCTTAGATTAAAAACATCAGAACCCAACACCACCAAGTCATTTACCATTTTCAGGTACTGTACCTCCAAAGATCACTGTACAAAGTTGGAACCATATCCTCACATTAGGTAAACACTATTGGTGAGGGAATATGAGAACGTTACCAAGACTTTAAAGTAGCAGTGCTGAAAACCTCATGGTATGGTGAATTTTACCTACTAATTGCAAAGTTCTCACTTCTGAGTTAAAAGGTCCAACATCTAGAGGTCTTGAAAAGTGTTATGTAAATGTATGTTGTTACTGCATTTAAAATATCTGCTTGTACGAGAACAACTTCGAGTATTTCAATTAAATTTTATCATTTGTGTTTGGTGCGGAGGAAAGAGCTTGACAATAAATCCGGCTGATTTAACTAATCTTCCAATTGCCATGCTTCCAATTATCGTTGAGATCGAAACTGAGTGTATGTGCAACAAGGAAAGGGAATGACATATGGTTCAACTCTGCTTTAGAATTACTGATGTTGGTAGAGGAAATGAAAGGATCTATTTAGCTTTTTGACAAAGGGATAAGCAAGGATGTTACTCCCCAGACAGCTAAAGAATCTGAATTGTACACTGTGTTGAAGGTTCTTCCTTCGTTTTTCAAGAAAAATAATAAACTTTGAAGAATCCCTTCATGTTCCACTAGTTTAAAAAAAACAGCCAAGGAATTCAAGAGGACTTCTATGTATTGAGAGCCTGGTCTTTGATCTCTGACACACTCCTCTTTTTATTTTGCTGTCTGATCAGTCATATTCTACCCAGTTCCTGCCCTTTCGTCCCAGCCTACACAGACACACTGCTCTTCACTTCAACATTTGGAATGAAAATTTCCTGGAGCACAGTCAGGGCATAAGCTCAGGGTCCAGGAAGTGCAGATGATTTATGACCATCCTTGCTCCTTTTCTACTGATAACATTGAACTAGGAAGAAGTATCAATGAGTCAGAACTGCCAGCTCTCCAGTCTAAAGCCAGCACCTTGTTGCATTTTTAAATAATTTTTACTTCCCTCTTTTCTGTTGCACACAAGGTTGAGAACTATCAGGAGACTTATTAATCTTCCGTCTCTTAATACCCCAGCATCAATATTGAATGGGCAGAACGGAGCGGAAATTCATCTAGTCTAGCCAGCCACATACAAGTGAGTTGCGTGGAGCAAATTGAAGACTGAGCAGCCTGCAGCAAGTGGCTCAATTCCAAATCCTACCAATACCTACAAAGCAACGTTTAGGAATACCTTCCTGGATGGGTGATACAATAAATCATTCACAACGCTTGCAACTAGCCAGGATAAAACTCCCCACATGCCACTTTCAACATCACTCTCCGCCAGCAGCACAACGTGGCTGCGGCTCACAAAGGACAGCTCAATACAGCCTCCCAGGTCTCTAGTTGTTGGCCTTGCCAGCCACGTCCATGTCCCCAGATTCCCAGAACTATTTTTAACGAGTGTCATTATTTTCCAGCGGGCTGCAATTATTGTGAGAGGTTGTTCATTGTTGAGAGAGTGCAATGTTTTAAAACAGCTTGGGGCCTTTCAGAACTTTCCGGCTGGCTACAATCATTGTGGGAAGCAGCGCGAGGTAGCACCACGTGAGGTTTAAAAGGAGCTCGTGCCTTTTGGAACTTTTTGGCAGTTTGCAATCTTAACAAATTTGTAGGGACTTGGCAGGGGCCAAGAAGAAGAAGCAAGGAGTAAGCAGAGAACCTATTGTTGGAGTGAACAGTGTTGGAATGGCAAGGTTTTGGCTTAACAGGCTTAGGCAAGAACAGGCACAGGCTAGAATTTAAGCTTGAGAAGCTAGAGGTATAACAAGTGTAGACAGGATGATAGTTAAGGCAGTGAAATGCTCCATCACCTGTAAGGTATGGGACTGCAGGATACCTAACGGTCTCCCTGATGACATCTCTGGGAAGATCATCCAACTGCAGCTCCTGACCGACAAGGTCAAGGAACTAGAGCTGGAGCTGGATGCACTCTGGACCATCCAGGAGGCCGAAAGACTCATCTACGATTTCCTGAGGTGGTCACACCCTGGATGCAGGTTTTAGTTAGTAGATGGGTGACCACTAGGAGATGTGGAGGGAGTAAACAGTCAGTGCAGGGTTCCCCTGTGACCACTCCCCTCAGCAACAAGTAGAATCCTTCAGATACAGTTGCATGGGTTCCCTATCAGGCTACATCAGTAGGAGCCGGGCCAGTGGCACTGTGGCTGGGCTCTGATGATCAGCAGGAAGGGTAAAGTCAGGCAGAGCGATAGTGATAGGAGACTTAATAGTTAGGGGGATGGACAGGAGATTCGATGGCCATGAAAGAGACACCAGGACGGTGTGTTGCTTCCCAGGTGCTAGGATGCAGGATATCTCAGAGCAGCTGTGGAAGATTCCCAAGAGGGAGGGTGAGCAGCCAGAGGTCGTGGTGTACTAACAAAGATCGAAAGGGGAAGAGATCCTGACACAGTGAGTATAGTGAGTTAGGGAAGAGGCTGAAAAGCAGGAGCTCCAAGGTAGCAATCTCCGGATTACGCCCAGTATCACATGCTAGTCAGGTCAGTGTAGGGCACCCCAGGGTTTTGAAAGGGGTAGCTGAAAAGATTGTGGAGGCATTAGTAATTATCTTTCAAGGATTATTAGATTCTGGAATGGTAGTGGAGGGCTTGAAACTGCAAATGTTACTTCACTCATTAAGAAGGAGGGGAGGCAAAGAAAAGGAAATGATAGGCCAGTTAGCCTGACTTCAATGGTTGGGAGGATGTTGGAGTTCATTATTAAGGATGAGGTTTCAGGGTACTTGTAGGCAGATGAAAAAATAGATCACAGTCAGCATGGTTTCCTGAAAGGGAAATCTTCCCTGACAAAACTGTTTGAACTTTTTTTTATGGAAATAACAGGCAGAATAGACAAGGGGGAGTCAGTTGAGGATGTTTACTTCCATTTTCAGAAGGCCTTTGATAAGGTGCCACACATGAGGCTGCTTAATAAGACTAGAGTCCATTGTGTTACTGGGAAGATACTAGCTTATGTTCAAAAGACTGGTTGACGAGCAGGAGGCAAAGAGTGAAAATAAAGGGAGCCTATTCTGGTTGGCGGCCAGTGACTAATGGTGCTTTGGATTATATCTTAATGATTTGAATAACAGAATCGATGACTTTGTGGCCAAGTTTGCAGATGACATGGAGACAGGGAGAGGGGAAGGCAGTGTTGAAGAAGCAGGGAGTCAGCAGGACTTAGACAGATTGGGAGAATAGGCAAAGAAGTGGTTGATGGAATATAGTGTAGGCAAGTGTATGGTCGTGCACTTTGGTAGAAGAATTATAGGTGTAGATTATTTTCCAAATGGGGAGAAAATTCAAATCTAGAAGCACTGAGAGACTCAGGAGTCCTCACATAGGACTCCCTAAAGGTTAACTGGCAAGGTGAGTTGGTGATAAGGAAGGCAAATGCAATTTTAACATTCGTTTTGAGAGGACTGGAGTATGAAAGGATGTAATACTGAGGCTTTATAAGACATTGGTCAGACCGCACTTAGAGTATTGTGAGCAATTTTGAGCCCCTTATCTAAGAATGGATGGACTGGGATTGGGGAGGGTCCAGAGGAGATTCATGAGAATAATTTAGGAAATGAAAGGGTTAATATATAAGGAACACTTGTTGACTCTGGGCTTGTACTTGCTGGAGTTTAGAAAGATGAGGGGAGATCTCATTGAACCCTACCAAATATTGAAAGCCCTAGATAGAGTTGATGTGGAGAGGATGTTTCCTTTATTGGGCGAGTCTAGGATCAGAGGTCACAGCCTTAAATTAGAAGGACATCCATTTAGAACAGAAATGAGAAGGAAACTCTCTAGTCAGAAGGTGGTGAATCTGTGGAATTCATTGCCACAAATGGCTGTAGAGGCCAAGTCATTAAGTATATTCAGAATCAAATCAGAATCAGGTTTATTATCGCTGGCATGTGTTGTGAAATTTGTTAACTTAGCAGCAGCAGTTCAATGCAGTACATAATATAGACGATGAAGAAAAAAAGTTAAATAATAAGTAAATCAATTTACAGTATACATATGTTGAATAGATTAAAATCATGTGTTATGAATGTACCACAGCTCTGAGGGGCCGAAGGGTGCAGGGTAGCCCCCTCCTTTGTGAGAATCGCAAGATCACTGTTGAGTCCGTTCAGGAGACCCAGGAAATGGGAGAGAGAGACGTGCCGAATACCTCGTTCCACCGCGATGCAAAATAATGCGACATTGACCAGTGTCTCCTGGAGACCACGTTTGTGGATTGGGGACTATGCTACGTGCAAGCCCTCGGGCAAAATGGGCTGGTTGAGAGAGAGATTGCATCATCCCAACCTGATTGACATCTGAGACCCCGTGAGGAAGTATAAAAGAGGGTCTGGGGGAACACCCCCTTCAGACGCACCAGAAGAAACGCTAACAATCCCGTAGTAGCGGGAAGCCATTTGAAGGAAGCCACGTGCGTTCGATTCCGTTGCTGGAATCGGTGACGGGAACCACAGAAACCAGCATTTAGCTAACAACGGGGAAGCCCGTTCCCCTGATTCAACGGATTCGTTTCATAAAAGACCCGGGCAAGTTTCTTTTCTTACCAATCTCTCTCTCTCCAACAAGTGAAAACCCAGCGGTCCCCCCCCGCAAAGGGCTGAAGCCTGCCAGAACTGAGTGACTTTTATATTTCCATCGGCCAATATATTATCCCCTAGACAAACGATCGAGCTGTTTCTTATTGATGGTTATTATTAGACCTGCGCTTTTGGATTGAGTAGTGACGACGTATATTATCTGAATGTTTGTATTAATCTTATTTTTGTGCCCCTTCATAAATAAAGACTTTTAAAAATAGTACCATCAGACTTCAACGGACCTCTCTATCTTTGCTGGTAAGAAATCCAGTTACGGGATTTCATAATAGTTGGGGGCTCGTCCGGGATTTGACACCAAATTGGAGGGCCAGTGAATCGGGCTTGTAGGTCCAAAACTTGGATCTGGCACGCGAGTAGCCAGACGGGAAACCAGCAAAGATGGAAGTGGGCGAATTTATAGAAAACCCGACTTTGGAGGTGCTGGAGGTGGCCTCCAAATCGGACTTGATAAAATTGGCAAAGGAGTTAAACCTCGCAGGAGTGAGGTTGTCAATGAAAAAGCGGGAGGTGTGAAGGGCAATAACTCAGTATTATATTGGCAAGAATGTGTTTACAGCTGAGGTATTTGAAAATATCCCTGAAAAGGCTCAGTTAGAGTTGGAGAAATTAAGGTGGGAACATGAAATTAAGTTAAAACAGCTGGAAGCAGCTGAGAGGGAGAAGGAAAGGGCCGAGAGGGAGAAGGAAAGGGCCAAGAAGGAGAAGGAGGCAGAGAGACAGAGGAAACATGACTTGGAGATGGAGAAGTTAAAGCAAGAGCAACAAAGTCAGGGGTCAGACCGAGAGGAGTGGTTTGATGTCAGTCGGGCATTGAGGTTAGTACCCCCGTTCGAGGAGATGGATGTTGATAGTTATTTCTTGCTTTTTGAAAAGGTGGCAGTGAATCAGAAGTGGCCCAGAGAGCAGTGGGTGGCGTTGTTACAAAGTGTGTTAAGAGGGAAGGCCCAGCGGGCATATGCGGCGTTGTCCACGGAGGGGGAAGAGGAAGAGAAATATGACCAAGTAAAGGCGGCCATTCTCCAGGGTTATGAGCTAGTAGCTGAAGCATATAGACAAAAGTTCAGAAATTTACGAAAAAGGTGGAATCAGACGTATACCAAGTTTGCCTATGAGAAGGGTGTGCTCTTGGACCGTTGGTGCACCGCGGAAAAAGTGGACGAGGATTATGGGCGTCTCAGGGAGTTACTTTTGATTGAGGAATTTAAAGGTTGTGTTTCGGAGGACATCCGGATGTATTTGAATGAGAAGCCAAATAAGTCCATTTCAGAATTTGCTAGGTTCGCGGATGAATATGCCTTAACCCACAAGACAAAGTTTTCCTCGAATAAAAGTTCCCAGAGAGACTGTGGGAACGATCGAGAAAGTCTGACGAGTGAGGCAGAGGTCCCACCGGGAGCTAGCGGTAAGGTTGAGGGGGAAAGGCAAGACGGCCAGAGGTTTCCGGGCTTGACCTGTTTTAATTGTGGAAAGGGAGGGCATATTGCATCTCGATGCTTTGCTCCGAGGAAAGAGATAGGAAAAGGGAAAGCCGCAGTCCCTATTGGGTGTGCAGTGGTAATCAGTAAATTGACCAGAGAGCCGAGGGTAGACAGAGTACAAGAAGGATCTGAGACTTGTCTGACACACGGAACCGTGTCTTTGAGGAAGGGGGAATCACCAATTCCCGTACGAATCTGGAGAGACACGGGGGCTGAGCTGTCGTTGATCAGCAGTAAGGTACTAGAATTTGGTCAAAAAACGGGCATGGTAGCGGTAGAGGGGATCAGCAAAAGAATGGAAATGGTGGCCTTACATGAGGTCATTATGGATTGTGAACTGGTGTCTGGACCCGTTGAAATAGGGGTGCCATCCGAGTTCCCGAGAACTGATGCGGACGTCCTTCTCGGTAATGATTTAGCAGGTGGTAAGGTTTGGGCAGCCATGAGGGGCTGAGTAGTGATGACGTATATTATCTGAATGTTTGTATTAATCTTATTTTTGTGCCCCTTCATAAATAAAGACTTCTAAAAATAGTACCATCAGACTTCAACGGTCCTCTCTATCTTTGCTGGTAAGAAATCCAGTTATGGGATTTCGTAACACATGCAAAAACAGAAATACCATAAATTTAAAAAGTGAGATAGTGTTCATGGGTTCAATATCCATTTAGGAATCGGGTGGCAGAGGGGAAGAAGCTGTTCCTGAATCACTGAGTGTGTGCCTTCAGGCTTCTGTACCTCCTGCCTGATGGAGCTGTGTGAAAAGGACATGCCCTGGTGCTGGAGGTCCTTAATAATGGACGCTGTCTTTCTGAGACACTGCTTCTTGAAGATTTCCTGGGTACTTTGTAGGCTAGTACCCAAAATAGAGCCAACTAAATTCAGAACCCTCTGCAGCTTCTTTCGGTCCTGTGCAGTAGCAACCCATTCCCTCGCCCCCCCCCCACCCCATACCAGTGATGCAGCCTGTCAGAATGCTCTCCACAGTACATCGAAAGCAGTTTTTGAGTGTATTTGTTGACATACCAAGTCTCTTCAAACTCCCAGTGAAGTATAGCTGCTGTCTTGCCTTCTTTATAACTGCATCGATAGGCTGGGACCAGGTTAGGTCCTCAGAGATCTTGACACCCAGGAACTTGGAACTGCTTAATCTCTCCACTTCTGATCCCTCTAATATTTAAAGTGGAGGTTGATAGGCTCTTGATAAGTTACGGTGAAAAGGCAGGAGAATGTGGTTGAGAGGGATAATAAATCAGCCATTATGGAGTGATGGAGCATACTCAATGGGCCAAATGGCTTAATTCTGCTCTTATGGTTTATGTTATTATTGTCTTATAGTCATTAACAAGCCTTTGAATGAACCCTTCTACACTTTCATCCTTTCTATATTTATTTAGCTTCCCTTTTATGTTGTTCACCCAACAGCTATTTTTAATGTCTGGAGTAAATGCCAGTTATTGATTTTAATTGATCTAATTATCCAGTGAGTGAAAGCTATCTTGTCACCTTGCTTTGGAGCCACCTGTCTTTTGATTTCAGTGAGAGCATGGAGGGAGGAGTGGGTGGAGAGACAAACGTTGGGAAGTGGGTGTAGGTACTTGGTCGAATAGGTGAATGGAGAAAATGAAAGGTAGTGTTTAGAGATATAGAAAGTTAAAAATAGAATGTATAAACCCCCCCTTCATATATCACAAATAAAGTTAAAAATAAACTTAAAAGTATGGTGGAGGTCGATTTTAATTACTGGTGGCAAACCAAATAAAAATTTGACAATGTATGAAACAATCGTCTTGGCCATGAGGCTACTTCTTGCTGGATGGAAACAAAACTTACGTGATTATATGTGAGAAATCATTAGTTTCCAATCTAATTAAGGAGCTCAGATGACATAATTAAGGATGAAAGTAAAGCAGATTTATTAGTGAAAATTCTAGACCTTTTATTAGAAATCATTCTTTCTGACATCATTAGAGATTTTGCAGACTGACCTTTAATCCTCTGAAGCACAGCAAAATGTGCAGTTAATTTGTGAATTGCCAAAAAAGGGGATCCAGGCCTCCATTTTTAGTAGTTGTACATGGGGAAAATTGCACCATCTACAAATGAAAAGCAAGAAGAAGAATGTGGGAGCCAGAATGTTGAAGAAAAACATTAGATCAGAAAAAAAATAATCATAGAAATGCACACACACGCATACACACAGATACAAAGAGAGAGAAGTTTCTCATTGTAAATTCTACACTTGGGAAAATGCTTTGATCTACTTGACACTCTCGTGAGTGTTGCTGGATAAAAGAGCAATTTCCTTGGATCAAAATGAACAGCCACTGATAGAAAAAGCAATGGAATGAAGAAGTAAATCTATCAGGAATGTGTGTGTGTGTGTGTGTGTGTGTGTGTGTGAGAGAGAGAGAGAGAGAGAGAGAGAATGTGTGGCCTCCAACGGTACAAATTAATCTGTCTATGTGAGACTATGTGTGAGAGCCTGTTTATGAATATGTGCAAATCTCTGTGAAGATTAAAGTTTTTTTAAAAAATCAGTATTTCAGGAATTTGCTCTCAAAGGATTTGGTACATTTATGCACTAAGCTAAAATGTTATAAAGCCAGGAGGCAAGTGGCTTACTGATTCCATTTACTAAGCTTTCATCTTATGCAAATATCAAGGGTAGAATACTTACAAGTGAGAAAGTGAAGTAAAATCAACTGAAAAATTAATGCATTGTTGGCTACAGAAGTAAGTGTTATGTTGCATAATGACCTACTCTATGATGCTGAAGTTGGTATTTCCATCATTGATTGAGAAGAGTCAGAGTTCAACTCATCATTTTCTATCTAATCTGCCATCTTCAAAATAACATTCCAAAGGAATGTGCACTTCTATTAATTTAAATCTTTGAAGCACTTCAAATCCACTCCCCTTTCTGAGACGATGCACAGACGATACAATGGGTTATCATTCAGAGTCCTTAATGCTCCTTCCAGCAAATTATTTGTCCTTTGAATTAAGCAAGTAGCATTCACTATTAATTATGTGCATCCTCTGCAGTGGAGAGTTAGACTGGTTGACTTTACACAACATCCAGAGCCTCCAGTCGTTTGAAATCTCAATCCTCTGTAGCTCTTGTTTCCAGCTCCAGGCTGTCGTCTGTGTGCAGATTCTGACTGTGACGACCTGAGTCTCCTCTTGGTGCTCTGGTTCCCTCCTACATCGTGAAGGTGTGTGGATTAACACTTTGACTGGCATGTGTGGATTGCCAATGTGGGAGAATCGGGAGGCGATGATGAGAATGTGAGAATAATTGAAACATTGAGATGAAAGTAGGATTCGCGTGAATTGATGGTCAATGATCAGCACTAAGTCAGTGGGCTGAAGAGCCTGTTTTCATGCAGACACAGGAGGCTGCAGATGCTAAAATATGGAGCCAGGAAACGTCGCTGAGCTGAGTAGCATCAGTGGGTAGGAGGGGGAGGAAATGTGGGCATTTCAACTCTAGCCCCTGTATCAGGAGTGAGAATGGAGTGGGGAGGTAGCTGCTGTAAAGAGGGTGGGGGGAGAGAGAGGTAGGGACTGGTAGGGGATCGCTGGACCAAGGAGGGGTGAAAGATGATGGGCAGTGGGGGGTCAGCTGGGGGAAGGGGAGAGATAGAATCGGGTGACAAAAGCAGGTGGGCGATATGTGGAAGCAGACGAGGCTGAAACGATTACTGTGGGGTGAAAGGCTGGAACACAGAGGATACCAGTGCTGAAATCTATTGAGTAGGGAAGGTGAGAGATGAAGGAAATGTAGAACCAGCTGGGGAAATGAGTGGGTAGTAAATGGATCGAGTTAGGAAGGGGAGGGATTTGAAAATGGGTGTTAGTGGTTTCTCTGCTATTTGGAGCCAGTGGCAATAATGGAATGTTTCAAATCAGAATAGGATACAACGTGAAGGGAAATGTGTGGATGGTGATCTTCCATACAATGCTGCCCTTGTCCTTCTAGGGGATAGAAACAACTATTTGTGAGGTTCTTCAATAATTCCAATAATAAGAATACTTGGGAGTACCTTGCCCATTGTAACACACTTTGGAATGTTTGGAAAGACATAAAAATGGAATGAACTGCCAGAAGAAGTGGTAGAAGTGGGAATAATCTAGACAAGTACATGGATCTTCTGGAGCGCCTAGGGGTGATTTGAGCAGTGGCAGTACTCTCAATGGATACGATTAAATATTCTCGTTTCAGCCTGATACAGCTAAAGAGCACAACTGCTTCCAAGGTCAATACAGTCAACAAAGATGTCAATGCGTTTAAATGAATGATCACTGCTTAAAATTGAAGGAAACAACACTGATTGTGGACGGAAACGTAGGATTCCATGGAGGACGCATGGCTGCCAGTCAGGGAAGAAACGAGGTTTAAAGAAACGAGGTTTTAAAACTCGCAATACTGACGACCTTGCTGGCAAACGTGCAATCTCTGGTGAATAAGATCGATGATCTCAGAGCTAGGGTGCTGAATCTGAGGGACATTAGGACCATGTGTGTCCTTTGTTTCACGGAATCCTGGTTAACCCCTTCGATACTGGATGCAGCGATCCAGATGGACGGGTTTACTATACTCTGTCAGGATAGATCTATAGATTCTCTCAGAAGCGGAGGTGGAGGAGTATGCCTCATGATCAACTCTTCTTGGTGCACAAATATATCAGTGCTGTCCCAATTCTGCTCACCAGGCCTGGAATGTCTCACAGTTAACTGCTGTTCTTTTTACCCACCATGGGAGTTCTCCAGGGTCATTTTGATAGCAGTGTACATCCCACCTCAGGCCAGTGTCAATCAGGCTTTAGATGACCTGAGCAATGGGATCAACATGCACAAAACAGTTCACCCTAATGCCTTCACCATCTCTCCAGTCTGAAAAAAATCACTAAGCGCTTACTATCAACAGATCACTTGCAATACCAGAGGAAACAACACACTGGACCATTGCTACACCACCATCAAGAATGCCTACTGTGCTATTCCACGCCCTCACTTCGGGAAGTCTGATCACCTAGCTGTACTTCTACTCCCTGAGTATAGGCAGAGACTGTGGACTGCAGCACAATCAGTGAGGACCAAGAAAGTATGGACAAGGGAAGGACAGGAGCACCTACAGGGCTGCTTTGAATCTGTAGACTGGACTGTATTCAGGAATTCATTTTTGAATCTGAATGAGTATGCTGCAGTTGCTACCGACTTCATCTAAACCTGTGTGGATGAGTGTGAGCTTACAAAGACTTACTGTACATTCCCAAACCAAAAGCTGTGGATGAACCAGGAGGTACATCGTCTGCTGAAGGCTAAGTCTGTGGCATTCAAGTCTGGCAACCCAGGCCTGTACCAGAAAACCAGGTATGATTTACAGAGGGCTATTTCAAGGGCAAAGAGACAACTTTGAATGAGATTGGAGGTGACATCAGATGTATGACAACTCTGGCAGGGTCAGAAAAACATTACTTCCTACAAAACGAAACCCAATAGCATGAATGGCAGCGATGTTTCACTACCAGATGAACTCAACGCCTTCTATGCCTGCTTTGAAAGAGAGAATATAACTACAACTGTGAAGATCCCTGCTGCACCTGAGGAACCTGTGATCTCCATCTCAGAGGCCAATGATTATGAAGGACCCCACACACCCTTCATACAAACTCTTCTCCCTCCTGCCGTCTGGGAAAAGGCACCAAAGCATTCTGGCCCTCATGACCAGACTATGTAACAGTTTCTTCCCCCAAGCTATCAGACTCCTCAATACCCAGAGCCTGGAGTGACACCAACTTACTGCCCTATTGTCCTGTTTATTATTTATTGTAATGTCTGCACTGTTTTGTGCACTTTATGCAGTCCTGGGTAGGTCTGTAGTCTAGTGTAGTTTTTTTCTGTGTTGTTTTTACGTAGTTCAGTGTAGTTTTTGTACTGTTTCATGTAGCACCATGGTCCTGAAAAATGTCTCGTTTTTACTGTGTACTGTACCAGCAGTTATGGTCGAAATGACAATAAAAAGAGACTTGACTTGACTTGATGTTAGGCTTTCTTTAAAGAGAATGAACCCTTGCAAGGCAGAAGGTCCTGATGGAGTACCTGGTAAGGCTCTGAAAACCTGTGCTAACCATCTAGTGGGAGTATTCAAGGATATTTTCAACCTCTCACTGCTATGGGCGGAAATTCCCACTTGCTTCAAAAAGGCAACAATTATACCAGTGCCTAAGAAGAACGACATGAGATGCCTAAATGACTATCGCTCAGTAGCACTCACATTGGCAGTGATGAAATGCTTTGAGAGGTTGGTCATGACTAGACCAAACTCCTGCCCCAGCAAGGACCTGGACCCATTGCAATTTACCAGAAGCCACAATAGGACAACGGCAGATGCAATCTCCATGGCTCTTCACACGGCTTTAGACAACCTGGACAACACAAACACCTATGTCAGGATGCTGTTCATCGACTATAGCTCAGCATTTAATACCATCATTCCCACAATCCTGATTGAGAAGTTGCAGAACCTGGGCCTCTGTACCTCCCTCTGCAATTGGATCCTTGATTTCCTAACCGGAAGACCACAATCTGTGTGGCTTGGTGATAATATCTCCTCCTCGCTGACGGTCAACACTGGCGCACCTCAGGGGAGTGTGCTTAGCCCACTGTTCTACACTCTCTATACCCATGATTGTCTGATTGGGCATAGCTCAAATACCGTCTATAAATCTGCTGATGATACAATCATTGTTGGTAGAATGTCAGGTGGTGACGAGATTCATTTAGCAGCATCAGTTCAATTGGATGGCAGAGGGGAAGAAGTTGTTCCTGAATTGCTGAGTGTGTGCCTTCAGGCTTCTGTACCTCCTACCTGATGGTAACAGTGAGAAAAAGGCATGCACTGGGTGCTGGAGGTCCTTAATAATGGACGCTGTCTTTCTGAAACTTCACTGCTTGAAGATGCTCTGGGTGCTTTGTAGGCTAGGGCCCAAGATGAAGCCGACTGAATTTATACCCTCTGCAGCTTCTTTCGGTCTTGTGAAGTAGCCCCTCCATACGAGACAGTGATGCAGCCTGTCAGAATGCTCTCCACGGTACGTCTATAGAAGTTTTCGAGTGTATTTGTTGACATACCAAATCTCTTCAAACTCCTAATGAAGTAAAGCCATTGTCTTGCCTTCTTTATACCTGCATCGACATGATGGGACCAGGTTAGATCCTCAGAGATCTTGACATCCAGTAATTGAATCTGCTCACTCTCTCCACTTCTGATCCCCCTGTGCGGATTGGTATGTGTTCCCTTCCAGAAGTCCACAATCAGCTCTTTCATCTGACTGACGTTGAGTGCCAGGTTGTTGCTTCACATCTCAGAGAGAGTAGGAATCATGATGAATGTTATCCTTTAGTTGGGAAAGACCTTTGTTTATTTTTGCCTTCGTCATCCTTTCTGTAATTGAAAGAAATGGTGTTATTTGGAAAATAACATCTCGCATTGATAAACTTCATCTGAAAAGGCAGAAAAGAACCTGAGTTATTTTTTCCTTTCAAGAACAGCACCTCTTTGAATGCAGCAATCTGTCAACCATCTCAATTAGGTGCCAATGTCATTAGTTGAACAACACTAACATCATTAATCTTCTTGTTTGGCAACTAATTCATTCTGTACAGGGAGGAACAATTAAATACAACCTTGCAACTTATAAAATATCAAAGATTTATCCAATACTGTCTCTCAAAAACTTCAGAGAAAACTGGTGCAAGTATCTTTTGCACTAAAAGGACTGGAATTTGTAGAAATTGTTTACTCTTTTCAAACATTGCCAATTAATATCAATCCAATCAACCAAGCAGACATGAATGACTTATACACCTCAACCAAATGCTTTGGAGATATCCCTCCCCCAAAAAAACAATCAGGTCTACACCACAGCAGGAATTGGCTTTGTTTATAATTCCAGTCACTGTTCACACTACTGAGGCCTCCATAAAAACAAGTTGGAGAAAGGAGTTGCAGTTTTTGTGAAAGAATAAATTAGTAAATTGGTTTATTATTGTCACAAGTACCCAGATACAATGAAAAACTTGCCTTGCATACCAGATCATTTCATTCTGACAGTGCCTTCTGCCTGGACCCAAGATCTGGAATTTCTTCCCTAAACCACAACCCTTCTCCATCCTTTTTTAAAGACCCTTGTCCTAATGCTGCTCTTTATCTAAGCACTTTGTCATCTCAGTTAGCAGATTTGAATTTAGGAAGATGACACCTCTATGAGGTTTTTTGGGATGACTAGAATATAAACATTAGAGCATAGAAGACACAAAAATCAAAGCAAACATCGTTTAGTAGGTTCCTTGGGCTTCCTCCAGCATTCATTAACTTCATGACTGATCTTTTACCTCCTCACCACTTGCCTACAGTAACCTTATCAGCTCTTGATCTCCCCTTGATATCCTATAGATTTTCTGTTTTAAATCTATTTAGAGACTGAGCACCCATAACACTTTTGGGTAATAAATCTTTGGAGCACTCTGCCCTAGATATGAAAATTTATTTTCTTAACTTCTTCCTGAAATGCCAACTCTCTTACTTTAAGATAGTTACTCCTGGTTCTGGATACCCCACTAATGGAAAACATCAACTCGAAGATACCCTGTCGAACATTATACAGTTTAGTGAGATCATCTAAACCCTAGAGTTAAAGACTCAAGAAAGCAACCAGGTAGAGCACAGAGACAGTGGGCAGCAGGGAGAAACGTGGAGGCAGCAATGTGGTCTGGACTGGGTCTGGCAAACCCAGCGTGAATTGGGCAGGGTGGAGCACTAGCACACCCGAAAGGGATGGGGCAGATTGGAGCTTATGTCAACCTGAGAGGGCGAGGACAGTGAGAAGCTCAAACAGACTTGAAAGGGCAATAGCCCAGTGGGCTGTGTAGAGTGAACCAGGAGCCAGAGTAGAGAGAGTTTTAAGGGGCAACTAGCCCCAGAATGAGTAGGTCATCACTGAAGGGTGGAGCAGGAGAGTGGAGTGACTTGAAGTGGTCTCTGAAAATATGAAGAGATTCAAGGGGGAAAGGATGAAGAGGCTGAGTAAGTGGAGGGAAGAGAAAGCCAGTCACATGGGGCACAGAGGTAGTAGGCAGCAGGGAGAAGAACAGAGGTAATGTGATGATCCAAAATATAGATAGATAGATACTATATTGATCCCAAAGAAAATTATAGTGTCACAGTACCACTATAAGTGCACAGATATACAAATATTAGAAGAGAAGAAAGAAAGAATAAAAAATAAGTTACCACAAGAAATCTAACAGGAAAGATCATTACTTCCTCTGCTATACGTTGACTCATTATAGAACCTAATGGCTGAGGGTAAGAATAACCTCATATATCACTCTTTGGAGTAACGCAGTTGTCTTAGCCTATGACTAAAAGTGCTCCTCTGTTCAGCCAAGGTGGCATGCAGAGGGTGAGAAACATTGTTCAGAATTGCCAGGAATTTCCATAGGGTCCTTGGTTCTACCACAGCCTCCAGTGTGTCCAGTTTGACTTCTATAACAGAGCCAGCCTTTCTAATCAGTTTATTGAGCCTGTTGGAATCACCTGTGTTGATGCCATTGCCCCAGCACAACACCACATGGAAGATTGTACTGGCGGTAACAGACTGGTAGAACATGTGAAGGAGAGACCTGCACACTCCAAAGGACCTCAGTCTCCTCAGGAAGTAGAGGCGACTGACCCAAATGTAGATGTTTAATTGTAAGTATATAGTTGGTTTTAAGACAGGTAGATCAGCTGTAGACTGTGAATTCTCCACACCACGGTGGCTTTATTTTATTGGCCTAAGAAAACATTGAACTCATGGGAAGGCCCCTTTGTGATTAATTTAAAAAAGAAAGTCCATTGCCCTCTCAGTACTGAAAATGATCATCATCTATTGCAAAATGCAGGAACAGAGCAGCAAAATGGATTGTTCTATGTAGTTTGATTAAACTTCCTATTTGCTTCAGCTCTGTTTTCCTAGTAATACAGCCAAAGGCATAATTTCCACTCATGGTCAAAAGTAATTGTTTTACAATCTAAAATGTCTCAAGGCCTTTTCATCATAGCCCTGTAAGTACTTTACTTTCAGATATTGTTATTGTCGCCGTTTTTTCCCTGCAAGTGACGGGTTGTCTTTGTCTCTTTTTTTTTCTGTGGGGGAGGGGTGGGGTTTTGATGCTACTGTTACTTTTTTTCTGTGGGTGGGGGATTTGGGGGTCGGTGTGTTTATTTTTCTTTTCCTTTTTGTGCTGGGGTTGGGGGAATTGATGTCCTTTCGTTCAAGTCCCATAGTCTTTCTGTATTTCATGGCTTTCTGGAGAAGGCAAATATCAGATTTGTGTTGTATATGCGTACTTTGACAATAAAATGAACCTTTGACCTTTGACTTATGTTACACCTGTGCCCCCCTCCTTTTTGAGAATCGCAGGATCGGTATTAAGTCAGGGCAGGAGACCCAGGAAATGAGAGAGAGACGTTTGGAATGTCCTGGTCCCAGCGATACAAAGCCACGGAACAGGTCATTGTCTCTTGGAGACGGAATTGTGTATTGAATACTGTGCTTCGTGGAAGCCCTCAGGCAACGTGGGCTGGTTGGGGGATGGCATCATTCCACCCTGATTGACATCTGAGACCCTGTGAGTCAGGATAAAAGAGGGTCTGGGGAACAGCCCTTGACACGCACCAGGAGAAACGCTAGAAGTTCTGTTACGGCGTTTAATAGCGATAGCCAGTGTGTCCTTTCCCGTTGCCCCGGGATTGAGGCCCTACCACGGAAGGCGGCTTAGCTAAAGGAGAAATCAGCCCCAACGACTCTCGAAGGATCAACATCATAAGAGGAATGTGCAAGTTTTATTCCGTCTCACTCTCCAACCAAAAGCTGCAGCTTGAATGAACTAAAGTGACTTTTATATTTCCATCGGACAATACATTATCCCCTAGACAACGATAGAGCTATTTCTTATTGATTATTATGATACCCGTGCTTTTAGATTTAGTATTGACGATGTATATTATATGTATGTTTGCATTGATATTATTTTTGTGTATTTTTATCAATAAATACTGTTAAAAATAGTACCATCAGACTTCAACGGACCTCTCTATCTTTGCTGGTAAGTGACCCAGTTACGGGGTACGTAACAATTGGGGTTCTCATCTCGAGATTTGACACCAAATTCAGAGGCCAGTGAATCAGGCTTGTAAGTCCAAACTTGGATCTGGTTACGCGGGTAGCCAGACGGGAAACCAGCAAAGATGGACGTGGGTGAATTTATAGAAAACCCGACTCTAGAGGCGCTAGAGGCGGCCACCAAATCAGACTTGATAAATCTGGCAAAAGGGCTAAACCTCGCAGAGGTGAGGTTGTCCATGAAAAAGCGGGAGGTGCGATGGGCAATAACTCAGTATTATATTGGGAAGAATGTGTTTGCAGCTGAGGTATTGGAAAATATCCCTGAAAAGGTACCAGCTAGTGGGACGGCTCAGTTAGAGTTGGAGAAATTAAGGTTGGAACATACAATTAAGTTAAAGCAGCTGAAAGCAGCTGAGAAAGAGAAAGAAAGAGCTGAGAGAGAGAAAGAAAGGGCCAACAATCAAAGGGAGCATGCGCTCCAGCAAAAGGTGTTAAAGGTGAAAAGGAAGCAGGAGAGGGCTGAGAAATAAAGGGAGAATGAAATTCAGTTAAAACAGCTGGAAGCAGCTGAAAAGGAGAGAGAGAGAACCAAGAAGGAGAATGAGGCAGAGAAACAGAGGAAACATGACTTGGAGATGGAGAAGTTAAGGCAAGAGCGAAGAGATCAAGGGTCAGACCGAGAGGAGCAGTTTAATGTTAGTCGGGAGTTGAGGTTAGTTCCTCCGTTCGAGGAGACTATCCGTTGATAGTTATTTCTTGCTTTTTGAAAAGGTGGCAGTGAATCAGAAGTGGCCCAGAGATCAGTGGGTGGCGCTGTTACAAAGTGTGTTAAAAGGGAAGGCACAACGAGCATATACGGCATTGTCCATGGAGGAGGAAGAGGCGGAGAGTTATGACAAAGTAAAGGCGGCCATTCTCCGGAGTTATGAATTGGTACCTGAAGCGTAAAGACAAAAGTTCAGAAATTTAAAGAAAGGGTGGAATCAGACATATACCGAGTTTGCCTATGAAAAGGGTGTGCTCTTGGACCGTTGGTGTACAGCAGAAATAGTGGCAGAGAATTTTTGGCGTCTCAGGGAGTTAATTTTGATTGAGGAATTTAAAGGTTGTGTTTCAGAGGATATCCGGATGTATTTGAATGAGAAGCCGAATAAGTCCATCTCAGAATTTGCTAGGTTCGCAGATGAATATGCCCTAACCCACAAGACAAAGTTTTCCTTGAACAAAAGTTCCCAGAGAGACCGTGGGAACGATAGAGAAAGCCCACCGGCTGAGGCAGGGGTCCCGCCAGGAGCTAGTGGTAAGGTTGAGGGGGAAAGGCAAGACGGACGGAGATTTCCGGGCTTGACCTCTTTTAATTGTGGAAAGGGGGGGCATATTGCATCTAGATGCTTTGCTCCGAGGAAAGAGACAGGAAAAGGGAAAGCAGCAGTCCCTATCGGATGTGCCGTGGTAATCAGTAAATCGACAAGAGAGCCCCGGGTAGACAGAGTACGAGAAGGATCTGAGACTTGTATGTCAAACAGAACCATGTCTGTGAGGGAGGGAGACACACCAGTTCCAGTACGGATCTGGAGAGACACGGGGGCTGAACTATCATTGATCAGCAGTAAGGTACTGGATTTTGGTTGCAAGATGGGAATGGTAGCTGTGAAAGGAATAGGAAAAGGGATGGAAATGGTGCCCTTACATAGGGTCATTATGAATTGTGAGCTGGTATCTGGACCAGTTGAAATAGGGGTGCGATCAGAATTCCCGAGAACTGACGCGGATGTCCTTCTTGGTAACGATTTAGCCGGTGGTAAGGTTTGGTCAGCCATGATGCCGACACGCCGGCCGGTGAGTGTTGTGGTCCCGCCCCTAGATTCCAAGATCTATCCCGCATGCGCGGTCACTCGCAGCATGTCGAGAAAGGCAGCTGAGACAGAGAGCAGTTTAAATCAGGCCAGTATCGATTTGGCTGAGACGTTTTTACCGACCCTGTACCGGGGGAGGGGGGGGGGGGGGAACGGAGAATAGGAAAGTGAAAGAGAGTAAGGGAGAGGGGGTAGACCTGCCCTTAGCCAGGAGAAAAGTTCTAGAGGCACAAAATAAAGATAAGAAACAGATAGAGCTGTTAAAAGGTCCAGAGTTGGACATGGATGATCTGTCTGGTTTGGCAGAACTGTTTGAAGAAGTTGAAAATTCTAAAGGTGCTCCCGATAATGAAATGAGGGCAGTCCTAGATGAAAAGGATGCCCTTACCGTGAAGAAGTCTGTTGGGTTGGCAGATGAGGTTGTTTCAGCCCACGGGGTTGAGTTTACTCCAGAAGGGAGTTGCCCAGAGAGTAGCTGGGAGGATCAGGGGAACTTAGAATTTGGACCGGGTACGGGTATTGAGAGCCTGGAAGAGGCAAATGTCCCGTTTGAGTGTGTCCAAGATGTGGATGCATGTGGTACTGAACCTAGTAATGGAGCTCAGAAAAAGTCTGAGGTATTTGATTCAGTTGAAAATGAATGCAGTCCTTGTGGGTCAGATAGACTTGGTTCAGTGAAGAAAGGGTTAACCTTGGTAATAGCGGGAAGTGGGAGTTCCCAGGTGTTTGTGCTCAAAGGTGTGTTAAAAGTTAGTGGGGAGATGAATATTATTTTTGAAGGAGAAGGGAAATATGTAGTTCCCAAATTGAATGATGAAAATTTAAAGGCTGGACTGATATCAAATGCAGCAATCAGGCTACAGAGACAATGGTATGGTACAATTGTCTCTGTACAAAGACAATGGTACCATTGTCGCACCATACAAAGCCTGTGAATCAATTACAGGTTGAGTTGGAAGGTAACGGGGCCCACACGCTATTGGTATTCCAGAATGTGGTGTGAAAAGGCAGAATTTGAAATGCTGTTTGAACAAAGAGTTTAAACTGAAAACTAACAGCCTCAAGGGTCCTGAAAAGACAACTAGCAACTTGCGTAAAATTAAAGAATTGGGTGGAAATTCGGGAAATGGTCTAAGCTTGGAATACATTGTTGATTAAATAACTCCTATGAAAGGAGCGGGCGAAAGCCTATTTTGCCAGGGTGCACAAGCTCCCCACGTGGGAATTAACCGGAAAAGAGGCGAGGGTTAATGGGGACGCCATTTTTAAATGGCAGAAACCGGTTTTAAGGGATTTCGACAAAGCACGTGAATAATAAAAGACAACCCCCATGGAAGCCTGCCTGTTAAGTTTGAAAGCAACATAAAGATGAGTATTTGCATGAACTTTTGTAGTATACCCGTAAGCTAAGATCACCACTCTTTAGTTTTTGTTGGCTAAAGAAAAATAAGACCTAAAAATAGGTGGTTATTAAATTGGAGTCTGATGCTACAAGACTTTAGTAAGGTACAAGATGTTAAGATATTAAAGGAAGTGACAATGTAATCGGTAACCATCTAGATACTGAATTGAATGTACAACTGTATTACTCTGTAGAAAAAAACTTTTGTATTGTGTTAGATTCTAAAATCCTGTAAGGCTCTGTATTACTTTGTTTTTTTCCGATGGTAAAAAACGCGTTGAAGAAAGGGGGAGTTACACCTGTGCCCCCCCCCTCCTTTTTGAGAATTGCAAGATCGCTATTAAGTCAGGGCAGGAGACCCAGGAAATGAGAGAGAGACGTTTGGAATGTCCTGGCCCCAGCGATACAAAGCCACGGAACAGGTCATTGTCTCTTGGAGATGGAATTGTGTATTGAATACTGTGCTTCATGGAAGCCCTCAGGCAACGTGGGCTGGTTGGGGGATGGCATCATTCCACCCTGATTGACATCTGAGACCCTGTGAGTCAGGATAAAAGAGGGTCTGGGGAACAGCACTTGACACGCACCAGGAGAAACGCTAGAAGTTCCGTGACGACGTTTAATAGCGATAGCCAGTGGAGGGCCCACGTGTGTCCTTTCCCGTTGCCCCGGGATTGAGGCCCTACCACGGAAGGCGGCTTAGCTAAAGGAGAAATCAGCCCCAACGACTCTCGAAGGATCGACATCATAAGAGGAATGGGCAAGTTTTATTCCGTCTCACTCTCCAACCAAAAGCTGCAGCTTGAATGAACTAAAGTGACTTTTATATTTCCATTGGACAATACATTATCCCCTAGACAATGATAGAGCTATTTCTTATTGATTATTATGATACCCGCGCTTTTAGATTTAGTATTGATGACGTATATTATATGTATGTTTGCATTGATATTATTTTTGTGTATTTTTATCAATAAATACCATTAAAAATAGTACCATCAGACTTCAACGGACCTCAACAGTTATTTTTCCTGTGGTTCCCCTTTAAAGGCAACAGCAGTACCTGGCTCCATTACTATCCCGGCTCTGCATTTTGCACCCCAAAACAATTGCAGCATAAGAGCATTTCATCCTCTGCATAATGGTTCTATTGCTACTCCCTTTCATTCCCTGCCCACTGGATCTTTGCCTTCTACCAATAAAATTAGCTTCTCTCTAGTTATTTTGTACACATTCTTATTAATTTTAAATTTGTGGATCAGATTCTCTTGTGTTCCAAGAATATTTACAGCTTTTTCAGTCTATTGCCAAACTAAAACACCTCACCTTTGTAGTTTACCTTCATCCTCTATAAATACCTTTGCTTTTTTCCTAAACTGAACTCCAACTGTACTGAAATTGACACATATTTGCTGTATCTCTATATATAAAGTCCAATATTTTCCACACAGATTTTCAAACCATCTTGTTAACTTCTCCTGCCAATTTCAACAAACAATGCTCTTCAACCTACAGGTCCATGTTCTTGCATCCTTTTTAAGATTCTGCCCTCTACACTGCCTCCTCTTGTACTACTAACCAAAATGTTACATTTTATACCATTAACTTTCAACAGCCACCAATTTGCCCATTCTACCAGCCTCTTTATGTCTCCTCAAAGTCAATTACCAAAGGATGCTTTTAGCAGACATTGTTATGTACTTAGTAGTTCAATAATAGTTGAGTAATCTGGTGTATATATACACACACACTCCAGGCAGTCCCCAGGTTACAAACGAGATTCATTCCTAAGTCTGTCTTTAAGACGGAATTGTACTTAAGTCGGAACAGGTTAGCCCAGGGGTGGGCAAACTTTTTGACTTGAGGGCCACAAAGGGTTCTAAAATTTGACAGGGGGGCCGGACCAGGAGCAGATGGACGGAGTGTTTTGGTAATACACCTCATAAGAGAAAATAAAATATCATGGGATATGTAGAAAACATGTGCTTTAATTTCAATTGAAAATGAAAAAATGCATTACAACAAAATATCTGTCTTTGAAGTCCCATGGTATTTAGCTATTTATTGAAATGTCTTTTAAAACACTGAAAATTAAATGAATAAAATACAGCTTTTTTTAATAGTAACAGTTATTTTTTCAAAGCACTGAAAATTCTGTTATCCTTCAAGATATTATCATCATCACTCTCCTCCTGACTGTCTTTATTTCAAAAACGGTAGGAGATGCAGGTCTACTTGTCCTGCTCCTTCTTATTCAATTGTCCCCTGTGCCAAAACTCAACAACGACCCGCACAATGACAGAACAATGAGAGCGTGCCAATATGCGGAGCTCTGTGCTCGCAAATCCCCGCAGGCTATCTCCCTTAGCCAGAATGCTGGCTAATTGTGAGCCGGTTCGGATGTGCCAGGAAATGGGTCGCCACAAGGTCACAAAGTAAAGAGCAAATGTGGAGTAATACGCAGCATCTCAACAAAGGTCAATGTATATAGAGTGTGTCATCTATTGGGAAAACGCCAGAATTGCGGGGAAAAAACGTTAACAAGGTTTATTAATATAATTTCATCAAGTTCTGCGGGCCGGATTAAAAAGCTTAACGGGCCGCATATGGCCCGCGGGCCGTAGTTTGCCCATGCCTGGGTTAGCCCATCCTTCGATGCCTTATGCCCTGGTGCACTTTTTTTCTCTCTCGAAATGTAGGTCCTTTCAGGCATAAGCCAGTCTTATCTACATTAATTTTTTGGTCTGGCAAATAACCTCCCTCCTCAATAATTTTTTCCAACATTTCAGGAAAGTCACCCGCAGCACTTCGATCGGCACTCGCTGCTTCACCTTGCACTTCAATATTATGTAAATTTGCCCTCACTTTGAAACGATTGAACCAACCCCTACTCACAACAAGTCCTTCATCACAATCACCTTCACCTGCTGCACGTGCAGCTTTTAAATCATGGAAAAGGCTTCCAGCCTCTTCTTGCACTAAAGTAAGGCTAATAGGCAAATTACACTGATTTTGATCATCTGTCCAAATTGTCAATAGCCCTTCCATTTCAATAGTTCAACCCCTGCATTGCTTAGTAATAATTATAGCTTTCATTGGGGCAGGGCTGTAGCCTAATGCTTTTCCAATGACCAATGGCGTTTCACCTCTTTCCGATCGCTTAATTATTTCCACTTTATTTTCAATCATGATCATTTTCCTTCTTTTTCATGTATCACCAGCACTTGCATCGGATTTACTCTGTGGAGGCATGGTTACACACACATAGTAAAGTCCCCGTAAATGTAATTGTGCGGAGAGTGAAATAAACATGAGCTGGGAATTATCGATCCATGATTTTAACTCGTTTACTGCGTCCGTCAATGGAACAGAAACACTGCAGATTCAGAAGCAGCCGCGGGCGGTGGGTCCTAAAGTCCACCCACACTGAGACAGGTTAAGTGGGTCAAGTGGGGGCGGTGCTGACTGGATAAGGGGGGTCAGGGTGAATCTTGCTAAGAACAATATAATCCAAATACAAAGTTACACACTCAACACAGTGTTAATGGCAACATGATCCGATTTAAAATGGCGGATAGCGTTCTCCTTCCTGGAGCTGACGAATTTTTAATATAATAGGCTTTATGGCAGTCCGTTCGTAAATACAAGTTGTCTGTAAGTTAGACGTTCGTAACCGAGCTACTGCCTGTATATTGTTTGATTAAGCATTTGTGTTTCTTTAAATAATTAATTATGAGTTAGTGTAAAAATGAGTTAATTATATACGTCATCACACTACCACAAGATGCATGCTCGCCTCGTTTAAAGTAAACTTGAAGTTAGACTGCATTTCGGACTTGCACCTCTTCCCTTGAGTTAATTTAATGTTTTGAAGTTACAAAACATAACAGCAATGGTTATAATTCTTCCACAACTCTTCTTTAACAGGTTTCCACAAGCTACAGCTATGGCCTTGCAACAAAGGTGAAATAAACACACAGTCATCTTTATACAACATGGACGCATGCCCTTTGGCCCAGCTCATCAACGCTGACCAAATTGTCTGCCTGAGCTCATGCCATTTGCCTGCATTTGTCTCATATCCCACTAAGCCTTTCATATCCATTCCCTGTCTAAATGTTGTCATGGTGACAGCCTCTACAGTTCCTTCTGTCAGCCTATTCAAAATATCCAACCTGCTCTGTGTGGAAAAGCCTACCCCTTGAATAACTAATAAATCTTTTTCCTCACATGTTGAACCTACACTCTCTAGCTTTATATAACCCTCCCCTGGGAAAAAGACTGATGTCCATTTACCTTATCTATACTCTTTCATGATTTTATTACCTCTGTAAGGACACCCATAGCCCCTTGCACTCCATGGAAGAAAGCCCCAGCCTCTCCTTACAACTCTAGCTCTGCAGTCCCTGCAAGATCCTTGTGAATCTTTTCTGCACCCTCCCCCTTCCTTCTCTCAGTCCACAATATAATCCACATATCAGAGTCAGGCTTATTATCACATATATGTCATGAAATTTGTTTGTTTTTCACAGTGGCATTACAGTGCAATATGTAAAATTACAACAAAAGTCTTAGGCACCCTAGCTATACATATGTGCCTAAGACTTTTGCACAGTACTGTACTTCCTACATCTGGGCAACCAAACCTGCACACAATACACCAATTGTGGCCTTACCAACAACTTCTTCAGTTTTAACCGCTCTTCATAAAATGCAAATTAGTGCGAGATGATTTCCCACGCATGAAGGCTGGTCAGTCCTTGCCTTTCCCAACACTGGTATATTTTGACTGTCAGAATCCTCTCATATAACCTTCCCAACTCCACCAAAGATGTTATTCTCACTGGCTAGCTGTTCCCTGGCTTGTCCTTGCAGCCCTTTTTGAATAAAGGAACAAAATTTGTCCCCCTCCAGCAATCTGGTATCTCACTAGCGGCTATAGATGATGCAAGTATCTTTGCCATGACCCTTGCACTTTCCTCCATAGCTTTCCACAATGAACTAGGACATACTTGGTCAGAATCCAGGGATTTACACTCCCTAATATACTTCAATACCGCGAGCATCTCCTCTTTTATAATGTGCAGATGTTCCAAAACATCACTATTCATTTCCCTTAATTCCTTAGACATAGGATGCAGAATTAGGCAACTTGGCCCATCAAGTCTTTTGATCTTGGTTGATCTTTTTTGTCACCCCACTCTCCAACCTTCTCCCTGTAACTCTTTGTTGTTGTGTGAATGAAATCACTGGAGAGAGTTACTGGTAGATAGAAAGCAGCTTCTTTATTCGACTTAACCAGGTTCAGCAGGCATCATACCGAGACGCTTTTGGTGGAAAGGTCTGCAGGCCCAACGTGGGGCTCGATATTTATTTGCTAAACACAAAGGACAATTCCACATTTACAAAGTATAGACAATGCTTTCTTTTGAAGCTGCATGCAAACTTCACACCTTCTGGCTCACATCCAGAAGGTGGACTGGATTCACAGCTTTTAGGAAATGCATCGTTCCGAATTAAATCCACAATATATTGTCAAGGAACAGAAGACTGCAAGCCAAAGCCATTTGCTAAATGTAAATGACCTAAACCCAAAACTCACACTAACACTCTTAACCCTTGTATCAATCAAGAACCTTTATGTCTTTGCCTTAAATGTACCCAATGACTTGGCCTTCACAGCCCTCTAAGGCAATGGTTCTCTCAGATTTTCCACCTTCTGGATGAAGAAATTCCTCCTCATCTCAGTAGTAATGGGATGTCTTTTCATCCTGAGCTTGTGTCCTCTAGACTCTTCCACTAATAGAAACATCACCTCCACATTCGTCTATCCAGGCATTCGAATATCACATAGGTTTCAATAAGACTTACCACCCCCCCCCCTCCCCTGAACTCATCATTCTAGGCCCAGACACATCAAGTGCTTCTTATTAGTTAAACCTTTCATTCCGGCATCATTTTTGTGAAGTTCCTCTAGACCATTTCCAGAGCCAGCATATCCTTCCAGAGATATGGAACCTGAAATTGCTCACAATATTCTAAACGCAATGTAACCAGCAAAACCTCAGCACTACGGTTTTTGCTTTTATATTCTAGTCCTCTTGAAATTAATGTCAACGTTGCATTTTCCTTCCTTACTTCTGTCTCAATCTGCAAGATAACTTTGAGGGAACCCTGAATCAGGACTTCCAAGTCCCTTTGCATGTCTGGTTTCTGAATTTTCCCCCATTTCACAAACAGTGTACACCTTTATTCTTCCTCCCAAAGTACTTTGCCCCAAACTTCCCTACATTGTGTTGCATTTGCCACTTTTTTGCCCACTATCCCAACCTGTCCAAGTTGTTCTCTGCTTCTGTGACACAGCCTGTTCCTCCTCCTACCTTGCTATCACCTGCAAATTTGGCCACAATACCATCAGTTCCTCTATCCAGTTCAGTAATGCATAAAGCAACAAATTGTGGTCGCAACAACAGACACTGCAGAATTCCAACAGTCATCAGCAGCCATCCTTTACCCCAATCTTCTGACTTCTGACTGTCAGCCAATCTTATGTCCATGCTAGTATCTTGCCTCTAACACATGGGCTTTCATCGTGTTTAGTAAGTTTGTGTGTGGCACTTTGTCAAAGGCTTTCTGGAAAAAGTAAATAAATAACATTCATCAACTCTCTTTTGTCTAACTCGTTTATTATCTCCTCAAAGATTTTGATGATTTGCAAGGAAAGACCACACCCTAAGTTTCTCTGAAGCTTCTTTCCTGCTGTTATCCAGCTTCACTCAGGTCTAATAGCTTAACTCCCCCTGCACAACATCTGTTAAACATTTTTTTCTGCTCTCCTTGTTCTGTGAAAAATTATTCAATTTGTTCAAATGCTCACATTTATTTAAGTTTGAATTTTGGCATCTGCACTTGTGACCATTCTGCTAATTGTTGACTGTTCATGGCTGTTTGCACTATTGTCTTCTAAGTTGTTGGTTGCTATTGGTGTTGGCTGTTATGGTGTAGTCTTGTGTTTTATGCTTGGCACCGACACAATCAGTTCTGGTATGCTTCACATACTGGCAATAAATTGATTCTGATTCTGATTCTAATGAAACTGTGTTGACTTCATCCTATTTTATCAATACCTCCAAGTACTCTGAAACTTCTTCCTTAATAATGGACTCTACCAACCACCGAGGTCAGGCAAATTGGCCCCTCTACAGCACCTCCTGAATTACTCCCTAGGGGTGGTGCTTAGTAAAGAATGGCACCTAACGGCAACTCCTTTGCTTGCATCTTTGGAAACAGCTCTATTTCTATCTTTAATATTTCTATTTTTCCCTTTCAGGGTTCCTTTGAAACCCTGACTTGGAGTTACATGCTGACTTCGGTTCTTTGTGGGAATGGGTCTCGCTCGCAGGTTCTGACGACAGGCCATTATTCGATATACCAAGCCTGGAAAATCAACGCGCCTTTGGAGTTTTGGGATTTCGTGGCTCTGGAGGTGGGCAGGCTCGAGGTCGGTGCCTCAGCAGGAAACCGTCGTGTCCAGGGAGACAGAAGATCGAAAGCAGTGAGCTGGCTGTGAGACCAATGGCCCGAGTTCTTTGGGCACAGAGCTAGGAAAACCGATGCAACAGACTTTTAACATCGTAAATCAGCGAGTTGTTATGTCTCCCCTCTCACTGTGAAACGGAGACATCACTTTTTCCCTTATTAGGGAGTGAGAGATCCTGTGGTATGTTGAATTACTGGGTGAACGAGTAGTCTTTGGGGTACTGCAAGTCTGTGTCTTTATTGATGCTTTACTGCACGCTGGAGTGCTTTTTCTGCTGGTGGGCAGAGGAGGATCGTTGCTTTGCTGCTGCTTATGTGTGGGAGGGGGGAACTGGGGGCACTTTGGGGTTCTAACATTTAACTGTCATTCATTCTTTGGGGCAATCCTCTGTTTTCATGGATGGTTGTGAAGAAAAAGAATTTCAGGATGCATATTGTATACATTTCTCTGACATTAAATGTACCTTTGAAACTCACATCATGCTGCTCCACTGTCTTCCCTGCTAGGATTTCTTTACTCAACTGTAATACCATTACATCAGATTTCAGCTTCTCTCTCTCTAGCTGCAGTGTGAATGGTCATTGATAGGAGATTAAGGAAAATCTGGAGACCTCACAAGTATATTAAGGGGAAAAGAGTAACTCGGGAGAGACTAGGGCCTCTCAAAGATTAAAGAAGACCTTTTGTGTAGAGCCGTAGGAGATGTCCTTAATTAATATTTCTCCTCTGCTTACCATGGAAAAACTAGAAAAAGTAAATGGGGAAATCTTGGGGATAGTACACTCTGCCGCATTTGTTAATACGTTACAACAGAGGGGTTGCCAGATACCTTAAAAAGGCATACAAATCATTGTTGTTTGTCATCTATCTCAGTAATTTGGATAAATCTCCAAGACATGATTAAGAATATTGTGGGAAGGTAGAGATGGGTGAATGTACTCAGTCTTTTCCCCCAGATATGGTGAATCGAGAACTAGAAGACACAGGTTCGGGGTGAGTTGGGAAAGATATAATAAGAACTTTTATCATATATATAAAGGGTAGTATCCATGTAGGATGAGTGGTTGAGGAAGATATACTAACAACTTTTCTAAGTTTAGTGTTATGTGCCAAACATTGGCAAATGGGAGTAGTGGGGATGGAGCATCTTGATTGTCATAGACTAGTTCCACAGGAGGGCTGCTTCAATGTTGTATAAGTCTATGCCACTGCCTTCTTCATTGTGAATGCAGATTAAAAATATCTCATTAACAAACACAGCGGAGTCATCTCCCAAAGTTAACAATGATGCCTAAAATTCATCTGCTTTGGCTCAACCTTCACAGAGATTTTTCCCCTGAACCGAAACCATTAGGAGCACTGGCAAGACATCAATCCCAAAAATCTGACATCAAGCTTAACAATACATATGAAAACCTCACATGCTTAGAATCAGGTGTAAGAAATTCAAGGACAATTTTAAAACATGAGAAAGAAACATCAGCTGCACCCTGAATCATAAACTGAGTATGACTAGATACCAAATATAGATGTTTTGTAATGAATTTGTCTCCCAGCACCTAGCCCATATTAGCCAAAGATGCTCATGATGTCGAGACTATGCCAATGACATGGGTCATGGCTGATTATTCACAGAAATCTTACATGAGGAACTATTAATAGGACAGAGTCAAGATTTAAAGATAATTACAGTGGATATGTGAAAGCACTCAGCATTGACCAAAGCACCTGGGAAGAAACAGCTGATGGAAAAGAAACGTGGTCAGAGTCAGTCTTTGAGAGCTATAGATTTAAAGGATCTTATTTAACAAGCAGAATGAACTACTCCCCAAAAAGCAAGAATCAGATAAATTTATCTGTAACAATTGTAAAAAAGATTAGCTGTCCCACACCGGATACTTCATTAATTTGCTCGCAAGACCAATGAAAAGCACATTTCCATCATTTACTTGGGTGCCTACTCAGTGTTTTTGCAGAATTTTGCATCAAAGCAATGACACTAGTCATATACAAGCCTGGGAACCAATCTCTGCTTCCCCCTGTGTCCTTATTGTGCATTTGAAGCTTTTTAACCTATGACCTATGAAGCTTGTTTAAATTTCACCAAAGGTATTTATGCAGAGGCTATCAAAGTTGAGGATCTTTGGACTGGAACTCTCATTTCCTTTCCGTTTGTAGAGAAAAGTCAGGTTCTTTTTATTTCTTAAGCCAAACATAAAGGCTGTAGGAAATGAGGCTTAGCTCAAACCCATGGGTAATCATTCTGATATGCTGTTGGTCAGTTGTTGCTATCAGCTCTTTTCACCATGCTGAGGAGCTTTATGGATGCAAATGAAATTCAACAAAAAAAAGGAAATGAGCAAAAGAGCTCACAGTCAGGTGACAGGATAGCCAAGTAATCGGAAATCTTCAAACTTCAATTTCCCTTTATCAGAGCCAGCTTCTGCAGCAGCGAGTGACAGGTTGAATAAATCTTGGCTTTATTTTGTGCTACTTTTCTATTTTTCAGAAGCCAGGCACTTAATAAAATGCTTTCGTCAGAAACGACATCAATCCACACAAAGAATTAATTTATTATGAGCTTATGTGCCTAATTGCCCTGGCTTGCATATATCAGACAGCTGGGAATCAACATCCATGGTCGACCCTAACCAATGAGAGGTCTCATCTGCCTAACATTCCTTTTGTTTTGTCTGCAATAATTTTCAAATGTTTCCAAAACATACTTCTTTATACAAGTCTGTTTATTGTTAGTCTGTATTGTTGTGCCAAGGTAGCAGGCAGAGAAACATGAAGAAGTTGGGTTGGTCACGGGGCTCTGAAGCCTATTCTAACATTGCATGAGATAACTGAATTTCTGTACCTCACGAATGTCCCTACTTGCTCCATGTAATTTTTTATAAGGGAAGTAGAGAAGCTGCGGTTAAGAAAGATGGTAACAGTCCTACCCATGGCCAAATTTATGCCCCATACAATCCAGCAAATAAAAAAGTGCTGTAACTAATGAACATACTATTTAGATCCAGACCTGTGCAACAGGTAAAATTAACAATCTTGCAGTTAAATTCAAGTTTAATTATCATTCAACCATACATAAATATAGCCAAATGAAACAATGCTCCCCTGAGGCCATGGTGCTAAACATATTACCATCTGCAAACAGCACACTACACATGGCACAAATATCACATATGGTTATGATTTCAGAAAAACCTACAGTCACAAAGAAAAAATTTATATAGCCCAAGTCCCTGAGTGGCATGACTATGGATTGTCCTAATTCAGCTTGTTATTCCAGTGAGCAAACACTAGAGAGCAACACTGAGTGAACACTGGAGGGCAGCACCGAGCAAACACAAGAGAGATCACAATATGATTGAATTTCTCATACAAACGTAGGTGCAATAGTGTGATCTAAAACCAGTGTACCACTCCTAAACAAGGGGAATTACAAGGGGATGAGGGAGGAGCTGGCTCATGTAGACTGTGACTACTTGCCTGGGCAGTTGAAGAAGTGGAAAGCTTTCAAAGTGATTTTTCATGGTGCTCAACTAAAGAATATTCGAAGTTCCAAGTTCAATAGTTTGAAGTAAATTTATTATCAGAATACATACTGTATATGTCACCATATACAATCCTGAGATTCGTTTTCCTGAAGGCATACTCAGTAAATCTAAGAACCATAATAGAATCAATGAAAGACTGCACCCAAAGGGATGGACAAACAAACAAAGTGCAAAAGACAACAGACTATGCAAATGCAAAAGAAAAGAAATATATAATAATAAATAAGCAATAAATATTGAGGAGATCAGATGAAGAGTCCTTGAAAGTGGGTCCGGAAGTTGAGGGACTACTTCAGTGATGAGGCAAGTGAAGTTGAATGGTTATCCCCCCCCCACCGGTTCAAGAGTCTGGTGGTTGAGGGGTAATCACTGACAGCAGTGAGAAGAGAGCATGAGTGGACTAAGAAGGTCCTTGGTGATAGATATTGCTTTCCTGTGATGGTGCTCTGTGTAGGTGTTCTCAATGGTGGGGAGGACTTTATCTGTGATGAACTGGGCTGAATCCACTACTTTTTGTAGGATTTACCATTCAAGGGCATTGGTGCTTCCACACCTGGCTGTGATGCAGCCAGTCAATCAATATTTTCCTCCACATATTGATAGAAATTTATCAAAGTTTTAGATGTCATGCCATATCTTCGCAAACTTTTAAGGAAATAGAGGCACTGTCACTTTCTTCATAACTGCACTTATTTTCTGGTCGCAGGACAGGTCCTCTGAAATAATAACACAGAGGAGTTTAAAGTTGCTGACCCTCTGCATCTCTGATTTCCCGATGAGGACTCTCTCATGGACCTCCAGCTCCCCCCTCCTGAGGTCGATAATCAGCTCCTTGGTCTTGCTGACATTGAGTGAGGGGTTGTTGTTGTGGCACCACTCAGCCAGATTTTCAGTCTCACTTCTGTATGCTAATTTGTCACCACCTTTGATTGGGCAAATGGCAGTGGCGTCGTCAGAACACTTAAATATGGCATTGAAACTGTGCTTAGCCTCAAACTGATAAGTGCTAAGCCAGCAGAGCCGGCGGCTAAGCATATAACCTTGTGAGGCACTTGTGCTGACAAAGATCAGTTAAAAGCAAGGACAGGAAAGGAGGGAAAAGCCAGCCGAGAAATAAAAGAAAGCACCAATCTATAAGCTCATGCATACAAAGTCACCAAGAGTAGTGGGAAACTGGAAAATTGGGAAAAGCTTAAAAAGCAACAGAGACTTGCTAAGCAAGTAAATAGGCAAGATACAGTTAGTGGTCGTTTTATTAGGTACAGCTCTACATCTGCTCGTTATTGCAAATACCTAATCAGCCAAGCATGTTGTCACATCTCAATTTATAAAAGCCTGCAGACATGGTCTAGAGGTTCAGTTGTTGCTCAGATCAAATATCAGAATGAGTAAGAAATATGATTTTCATCATGGAATGATTGTCAGTGCCAGGCAGTGTGGTTTGAGTATCTCAGAAACTGATCTCCTGGGATTTTCACAACCATCTAGAAGTTAGGGAATGGTCCAAAAAACAAAAGACATGCAGTGAGCAGCAGTTCTCTGGGAAAAAATGCCTCATTAATGAGAGGGGTCAGAGGAGAATGGCCAGACTGGTTCAAGCTGATAGGAAGGCGACAGTAACTCAAGTAAACATGCATTTCAACAGTGATGTGCAGAAGAACATCTCTGAATGCACAACACATTGAACCTTGAAGAAGCAGGTAGTACCTAATAAAGTGACTACTGAGTGCAGATTATGAAAGTAAACTAATACAAAATATTTAAAAAAGTTTTTATAATTATATCAAGTGGAAAAGAGTAGATAAAGTGAATGTAGGTACCTTGGGAGATGAGAAGGGTGGAATTAATATTGATTAATGTGGAAATGGCCGCTGCCCTGAATGTCTATTTTGTGTTGGTCTTCACGATAGAAGACATATCTAACATGCCAAAGGGCGACGTTAGAGATGTGATGGGATGTGAAGACTTGATACAGTCACTGTTCTTAAAGAGGTTGTGAGCAAACTGGTGGGTCTAAAGGTAGACAGGTCCCCTGGTCCTGATGGAATGCATCCCAGGGTACTGAAGGAAATGGTGGAAGTTATAGAAGATGTGTTTTTGACAGTTTACCAGAATTCTCTAGACTCTGGGAGAGAGAATGTTTTTCAAAAAAAAAGGATGTAGGCAAATGGTGGGTCAGTTGGTTTAACATCTGTATCTGGAAAAATGATTGAAGTTACATTAAGGAAGAAATAATGCGACAACAGCGTAGGAATGGCTCCATCAGCAGGCACAGTATAGATTCATGAAGGGCAGATTCTGTTTGACATACTTACTGGAGTTTTTTGAGGTAATCCAAGGAATCGGATATATAAGTATTGGGATAGACAAAGAGGTGATGTGATTAGGGATGGTCAGCATTGCTTTGTGCATAGTAGGCCATGTCTCTCCAACCTTATAAAGTTTTTGAGGAAGTTACCAGGAAAGTTGATGAAGGAAATGTAATGGGTGTTGCCTACATAGACCTCAGCAAGGCATTTGACAAAGTAACACACACAAAATGCTGGAGGAGGTCTGCAGATGCTGGAAATCTGAGTAGACAAGGCAGCATCTATGGAAAAAAGTACAGTTGACGTTTTGGGCCAGAACCCTTTGGCAGAACTATTTTCCATAGATGCTGCGTGGTCTACTCAGATTTCCAGCATCTGCAGACCTTCTCTCGTCTGTGATTTGATTACTACTCAAGCGAAGTCTTTCCTAGGGATGCCCACCCTGAAGAAGTTTAACTCCCTGCAATGGGAGTTCAGTGAGCCTTGCTGAAGGGTTCTGGCCTGAAATGCCGACTCTGTAACTCAGACTTGCAGCATCTGCAGGTTTTCTCCTGTTTGACTTTGAGTATTTTGGAGTTATGTGAACACAACAGATATTAATTCAAGCAATAACCAGTCTTTATTTCTTAAAGTAAATTGTAAATTGCAAGCAGTAAGTTAAAGTTAAAAGCTCATCTTTACAAATAAACAATACTGTCTGTATAGCACAGATTAAGAGATATGGTTTGGTGACCATGAGATGTTTGCATAAACATCAGCCAATCATTAGGACAATGGGGTTGTGTTAATTAGCCTGCATCAATCTGGGGTTTGAGTAATGGGTTTAAGTAGTTTGAACTTTCAGAAGTGTCTCCCACTGTAGATATGCAAATCTTCCAAAGTACTGAAGTAAACTATGTCATTGTTGCTATTAAAATATGTTGAATCACCTACTGTTATCTTTGACCTTAATGGTATTAGAATGTGATGTGATACTCCATGACAGTGTCTATTTGTTGTGATGAATAAAGTCTTTCACATCTACAACTTCTTCAGTTTCTCCGGTGAATTAGTTGCAATCTCAACATTTGGGGGCACCTGCGGGATACATTTGTGACCCAATTGCGTGGCCAGCAACCTCTGCAGTCTGAGGAGGGTAAGATTTTCTGATCATGATGCCTGATGTTTAGATCTGCTTAGGCCACTCACCATGGGGTCACAAAGTATCAAAGAACATGGTGGGGAGCTGAAGAGGTAGATGTGAAAGTGTAATAGTGTGTTTGTTTTGTGTAAATGACCAGGGACCAGTTACCAGACAACGCTGGGTAGTTTGTCGACTCAGGGACACGAGTTGTGAAAGGTGGTCACTGACATTCGAGATGCCAGAGTAGTTGATGTATACCCGGGCGGTGGGCTAAGTGTATTGTGGGTAGAGTGGAAAATACCAGAGGATGCATGTATACTTGGTCGGGAAATTGTTGGTTGGGAAACCTGAAGAACAAAGCCTATGACAGGCAACAGTGCAGAAATATTTAGCTTTCTACATAAAAGGGTGACAGCAACGTTATGGGCTTAGTTATGAAGAGTGAAGAACTCATCGAGTATATACTCCTTAAACTTGAAAAAAGTTTAACAGGGAACGGACAAAGTCAGGTAGGTTAAGACATGGAGCACAAAAGAACATTGGCAGTGGTGGAAAAGCCAATTAAAGAAGAAGAGAATTTGTGTCAGTTTATCTCATGTCTATTTGAGAGAGGGAAAAAAACGTCAGGATCACATCATGTACAAATAGTGGACTACAGAAGGGAAGGAATGAATACAGAGAACAGTGAAACAGTATACAAGTAGAGTTGGAGAGATTGAAAGGACAGTTAAAACATTGACAGAGAGAGAAGCACATGGGTGAAGAGCAGGTAGAGCAATTAAAACAAGACAGGGATCTGGGCAGACTGAAGGATTAACCCAGCAGGTGGGTGCTCACTGGACAGCAGCCATGGGAATAAGTGATGAGTTAACCTGGGAAGCTGGACCAGGGAGTTCACAAGTGGGGAAGGAAGTACCCAGTAGACCCAGTCCTGCCTGTCTGAATGGTACCTATAGAGACCAGGCAAAGGCAGGCTCAGAACCCCAGTGATCCCAGCCAGCCAGTCACACTCATCATCACCATCCACAGACCCTTCACCCCAGGGGAAAAGCAGAGCATTCTATCAGAACTGCCCTCTTGCCTGTGGCAATGTGGAATTTTCCCGTGGGTTAGAAGAAATGATCAAAATCCACCAGATGCACCCCAAAGGCACAGGAATATTGTTTAAAACTAAACGCCCGAGAAATATGTGGGACAGTATGACTCCAGTTTTGCGGAATCGATCACGGGCAGCTAATGGGAATGCCAGTAGCGAGGAGAGGTGTCAGTGCGTTAAGGAAAAAGTGAAGCAGGGACTAGGAGGAGATGAGAGTAACTGGGGAATGACAATGTCAGTTGGTCAGAAGGCCGATGAACCCACCATGGACTGTGCAGAGAGAAAATATTTGGCCTATGAGGAATACTCAGGGTCGGGCAATGCAGGATGATCCAGTCTTTCTAAAAATGCTCAAGGAAGGGCTGAGCTCAGCCCCCCAGGAGGTTTTGGACTTGGGGATAATGGTGGGATTCACAATAGCTCCACAGCTTGAGGAAATAAACCAAAAGAGGGGGAAAAGGGATCGTAATATGGCTGTGGTGGATATACCTGCTGCAGCTTGTTTGTGTGCTGGCAACCAGGTCACCTAGCAAAGGACCACCAGAACTGGCGAAGAAGGGTAAAGATGTGACCTCTCAGCCTTGTCCGAGGCAATGTCGCAAGAAGGAAAGAAGGTGTGACAGTCACCCACCAAGACAGGCTGAAACAATTGAAGAATCTTCTCTACCCACTTTGACCATTGACCAAATTGTAGAACTAGTAAAGACCGCATCCAAACCAGATAAGCCGCTATCGGAAGCCTCTTTGGCCAGGGCTAGTCACCCACATACGTGCACAGGGTATGCTAGTGGACACAGGAGCTTCAGTATCCACAACTGACCTGTCCTTGTCCACAACTGGACAGCTATTTATCTTACAGGTGTAGGAAAGCCTCAAGTACTCCAGATAGTGTACTTTCCAGTGGATTGCTGGGCATGCCCAGACAATGAGGCCACTATCTTGAGGATAGATGCATTTAGTAAGATAATGCTGTCATAGTTTTAAGAGACAGGACATGGACAAATCAGGGTATGCAACTCTTAAGGTTCATAGAACTGACAATATGGCCACAGCAGCCCTGATCAGCATGGTCTGGATAATATGTAGAGATCCCAGGGGTACAGTTTGAACACACACAAGATTATGAACCAGTCAGAATAGGGTCTATTCTAATAAACTTGCTTATATATATCCCAGATATAAGAGGAAGCAAGGGACTGGATTAGAAGGATGAGTTGTTCTAAAGTAGGACACATCACCTATACAGTAAGATAAACAGGTCATATAATCAGAATTCTACAGATCTGAGATATGAATTTGAGAAAGCTCAGAAGATGTTGGATTTTTGATTGATCTGGGGATGGTTGACTATTTACTTGTCCGTGGCCAATAATTTCCAACATCCTTTGTTTCGAGGCCTTAAGGTCTAAAATTCTGGAAGGCGGTTATGAATGTGCACTTTAAGATATTTTGTTGAAAGTTTAGCCTTTGAGAGAAAGTAACAAAAGTATAAATGGTTGGAGTTTGAAGCATGTAGTGTGAAGTGTGACCACATTTGAGTGAGAGGAAGCGTATGCATGAGTGAGTGACTGAGTGCATAGTCTGTTATGTCTTTGTAAGATCTGTATTGGAAGGGTGTTTGAATTAATCCAAGAGGAATATTTTGTTACTTAATGTGAAATTATTTTGTTGGATATCTTATCTTAAGAAGTCTCTAAGAAATTGTGTGAATGTGTGTGTGTGGAAGCCCCATTCTTCCATCTTTTTAAAAAACTTTGTTCTTTGGAAGATGTTTATCGTGTAGCAACTGTTTGTTCCAAATATTTTTCAATTTATTTGTGAAGCTTCAGAAGGAAGAAAAGTGCAAACATTAGTTTTTGTTTTGTCTTATCTGTGTACTGGAAAGAGAAAGAGACTTGGATTCCACACTGTCCATGTGAAATCCAGGAGGGTGGTCAAGAAGGTTCATCTGCTTGGCATTCAGGATGAGGTAATTTATTGGATTAGGCATTGACTTCATGGGAGATGCCAGAGAGTGGTAGTAGATGTTTGTGTCTCTGCTGCAGGGATCGGAGCTGGGTGGGTTGGCGTTTTGTCATCTATCTCCATTATCTGGATGCTAATGTGGTAAACGTGATCAGCAAATTCGCAGGTGACACCAAGACTGGAGGCATAGTGGACAGAGAGTTAGGCTATCAAAGCTTGCAGCAGGATCGGGACCAGTGGGGAAAGTAGGCCAAGAAATGGAAAATGTAAGTTAATGCAGACAACTGTGAGGTTGCACTTTGCAAAAACAAACCAGGGTATGACTTACAGAAAGAGCGGTAGAGCACTGAGGGCTGTGATAGAATAGAGGGATCCATAATTCCTTGAAAGTGGAATCATAGGCAGATATGATCATAAAGAGAGCTATTGGCATATTGTCTTCATAAATTAAAGTACTAAGTGCAGGAGTTGAAATGTTATATTGAAGTTGTATGAGATGTTGGTGAAGCCTGAATTGGAGCATTGTGTGCAGTCTCTACTGACAGAAAAGATATCATTAAGATTGTAAGAGCACAGAGAAAATGTACAAGGGTGTTGTCATTACTTGAGGACCTGAGTTATAGGGAAACGTTGAATAGGTTCCAACTCTATTATCTAGAATGCAGAAGAGTGAGGGAGATTTGATAGAAGTATACAAACTTATGAATGGTATAGATACTTATATGCAAACAAGAGAAAATCTGCAGATGCTGGAAATCCAAGCAACAGACACAAAATGCTGGAGGAAGTCAGCAGGCCAGGCAGCATCTATGGGAAAAAGTACAGTTGACGTTTCGGACCAAAACCCTTTGGCAGGACAAGCAGGCTTTTCCCACTCAGGTTGGGTGAAACTAGAAGTACATTCCCAAACCAAAAGTCATGGATGAACCAGGAGGTACGTCGTCTGCTGAAGGCTAGATCTGTGGCATTCAAGTCTGGTGACCCAGGCCTGTACCAGAAAACAGGTATGATTTGCGGAGGGCTATTTTAAGGGTGAGGAGACAATTTTGAATGAGGTTGGAGGCAACATTGGATTGCACGGCAATTCTGGCAGAGTCTGCAAGACAGTACTTCATACAAAAGCGAAACCCAATAGCATTAACGGCAGCGATGCTTCACTACCAGATAAACTCAACAACGCCTTCTATGCAGGCTTTGAAAGGGAGAACACAACTAGGGTTGTGAAGATCCCTGCTGCTCCTGATGACCCTGTGATCTCTGTCTCAGAGGCCAATGTTAGGCTGTCTTTAAAAGAGAGTGAGCCCTCACAGAAGGTCCCGATGGAGTACCTGGTAAGGTTCTGAAAATCTGTGCCAACCAACTAACGAGAGCATTCAAGGGCATCTGCAACCTCTCACTGTTATGGGAAGTTCCCACTTGCTTCAAAAAGGCAACAATTATACCAGTGCCTAAGAAGAATAATGTGGGCTGCCTTAATGACTATTGCCCGGTAGCACTCACATCAACAGTGATGAAATGCTTTGAGAGGCTGGTCATGACTAGACTGAAGTGCTGCCACAGCAAGGACCTGGACCCATTGCAATTTGCCTATCGTCACAATAGGTCAGCAGCAGACGCAATGTCAATGGCTCTTCACATGGCTTTAGACCACCTGGACAACACAAACACCTATGTCAGGATGCTGTTTATCAACTATAGCTCAGCATTTAATACCATCATTCCCACAAACCTGATTGATATGAGTGAAATATACCAACTAGTGGAGTGGTGCTGCAGCAACAACCTGGCACTCAATGTCGGTAAGACAAAAGACATCAGGAAGGATAAGATGAAAGAACACATACCAATCCTCATAGAGGGATCAGAAGTGGAGAGAGTGAGCAGCTTTTTTTTAAGGTTTTAAGTTTTAAATTCCTGGGTGTCAAGATCTCTGAGGATCTAACTTGGTCCCTACATATTGACGTAGTTATAAAGAAGGCAAGACAGCAACTATACATTATTAGGAGTTTGAAGAGATTTGGTATGCCAACAAATACACTCAAATACTTCTATAGTTGTACTGTGAAGAACATTCTCACAGGCTGCATCACTGTCTGGTATGCAGGAGCTACTGCACAGGACCAAAAGAAGCTGCAGATGGTTGTAAATCTAGTCAGCTCCATCTTGGGTACTAGCCTACAAAGTACCCAGGACATCTTCGGGGAGTGGCATCTCAGAAAGGCAGCGTCCATTATTAAGGCCTGCAGCACCCAGGACATGCTCTTTTCTCACTGTTACCATCAGACAGGAGATACAGAAGCCTGAAGGCACACACTCAGCGATTCAGGAACAGCTTCTTCCCCCTGCCATCCGATTCCTAAATGGATGTTGAATCTTTGGACGTTACCTCACTTTTTTAAAACATAGAGTATTTCTGTTTTTGCAGGTTTTTAAAAATCAATTCAATATATGCAACTGATTTACTTGTTTATTTATTATTATTATTATTTTATTTTCTCTCTGCTAGATTACGTATTGCATTGAACTGCTGTTGTTAACAAATTTCACGTCACATGCCGGTGATAATAAACCCGATTCTGAAGTAGAGATCAAGGATTAAGGGGAGAAGGTGAACTGTTTGAGGGGAAACTTCACTCAGAGGGTGGTGAGAGTGTGAGAGCCTGTTTCTGTGCTGTAGTGTTCCACAACTCTACATGGTAGATGAAATACAGTGTTGGGAAGTATCAGGTCATGCACTTAGGTAGAAGAAATGAAAGGGTTGACTATTTTCTAAACAGGGAGAAAATACAAAGAACTGAGACACAAAAGGACTTTGGAGTCTTTCTGCAGGATTCCAACAGTTTCATTTGCAGGTTGAGTCTGTGATGAGGAAGTCAAATGCAATGTTAGCACTCATTTCAAGAGGCCTTGAATATAAAAGCAAGAATGTAGCGTTGAAACTTTATAAAACACTGGTGAGACCTCAGTTGGAGCAGGTTTGAGCTGGATATGCTGAAACAGGAAAGGGTTCAAAGAAGATTCACAAAAATGATTTCAGGATTGAAGGCTTGTCATAAGAAGAGGGTCTGATGGCTCTGCACCTGTATTCATAATTCTGAAGAATGAGGACTGACCTTATTGAAACCTAATGAATTGAATGGCCTTGATACAGCGGAATGGAGATGAGGAGGAATTTCTTTAGCCAGAGAGTAGTTAATCTGTGGAGTTCTTTGTTACAGGCAACTGTGGAGGCCAAGTCTTTATGTACATTTAAGGCAAAAGTTGATAGATTCTTGGTCACGGCATGAAGGGATACAGGGAGAAGGCAGGAGATTAGGGCCAAGAGGAAAATTGGATCAGCATGACGAAATGGTGGAGCAGACTTGATGGACCAAATGGCCTAATTCTGCTCCTATATCTTATAGTGAGCACAGTGAAGAGAGGGGAACAGGTGGATGTTGTACACTTGGATTTCCAGACGGTGTTTTTATCCATAAGGATGCATGGAGTATTAGCATGGAAAAGAGATTGGTAAACAATTAGAAAGCAGAGAGTTGGGATAATGGGTATTTCATGGCTGGTAGACAGTTGTGAGCAGAGTACCACAGGAGTCAGTGCTGGGCCCACAACTGTTCACAATATACAGTACATTAATGATTTGGAATAGGAGATTGATTATTGTATAGAGCAAACACGAGGAAATCTGCAGATGCTGCAAATTCATACAACACACACAAAATGCTGGTGGAACACAGCAGGTCAGGCAGCATCTATAAGGAGAAGCATTGTCGACGTCTCGGCCTGAAATATCGACAGTGCTTCCCCTTATTGATTGCTGTATACCTGTGTTTGCTGATGAATTGTGTAGAAAAGAAAGTTGTGCAGAAGATGCGGAGAGTCTGCAGAAAGATATAGATTCAGTGAGTGGGCAAGGATCAAGCAGATGCTGCCCAACTTTAGGAAATCTGAAGTCATCCACTTCGGAAGGGAAAATAGAAGGTTAACCATATAAATTATAATTTAAAATAGTAGTTCCTACAACTTTTTGGGTTGTCCACAACTCCAGTGCCCCACTTTCCCTTTTTGGCCATTACATTAAAAGCTACAAATAATTTGATTTACATTGCACAGTGAAAGAAAATGGGAAATGCAAATTCAAAGCAGTGACAAATAATTGAAAAAAATATTCAAATCCTTTTAATGCTACAAATAAAAATGTCCTTATTTAAAGATAGTAAAAACAATTTTCATCATTTAGAGCATACCGTTAGGAGTCCAACTGTTCACTAATTCATTGCTTTTTCACCTTTCAATGAGATAGATGGGCTTGTTGCAGTGAAATCAGTTCTCCACACTAGGCTGAGTGTTACTCAGGAGCCTCTAATTTACAGTCTGTTTCATTGCTTTGGAAGAAGTTAGGCGACTGCACTAAAAGCATGCTCCACCAAATATGATGATGGAAAGGCAATACAGAACACCTTGACCATTTTCCATAGAGCAGGATAGCATTCTTCTGCAACCAAGTCTTGATGATTTTTTTGAACCCTGGCTTCAGCTCAGTCATTTTGTAGCACGATCAGTTCATTCTCTATCCTTCCTGTTAATTCCTCATTACAACCATTCAGGAACAGATTTATTATCCAATGTGAAATTTGGATTGAGAATCTATCCTGAAATCTCTCTGACACATCTTTATACTGCCCACCCAGGTGGGCACAGTAGACTTGGAAGACTCACAGTACGCCTAGGGTTTGGGAAATTTGATAAGAGTCACATAATCTTGCAATTGAAGATTGATTTCATCAAACTTTACAAATACTTCTGACAAATAAGCAATGCTATGCCTAGTATTCTTGAGTTCATTATTGAAAGAAGCATGCAAGTCCTCAAATAATTTTATCACACTTTCAAAAGGCACATACAAGTGTCTTTGGCAGCTTCCCTTTGAGAGCCATCTGACTTCTGTGTGCAACAGCAAGCATAGAAAATGTTAATCATTCCCAATATAGAGCTTTTGAAATAGTTGAGAATGGAGAGCACGGAGCTTCATTTTAGTTTAAAAACAGCATTTAATTATTTGAGCAGCTGACTGCTTATGTTTCTGTAACAAAATGTTATCTGTGAATTACACAGTGAATGGTAAAAATGTTAGCTCCAGCATTTTTCAAGAGAGTAATAATCCCATAGTAACATCCTGTAATTGATGGTATCCCATCTGTTACATATGCAAGAATGTTGGTGAGCAGAATGTCCTTCTCTTTGAAAAGTTGCTCAAAAATATTGACTCCGCTGTCATATCCGTTTCTGTTTCTAGTCATCTAAAAAGTAACATCTCTCGAGTGCACATAACCAAGAAGCAACGACTCGTTGCCTGGAGAAGTTACTGATCCAACTGCACAGCAAATTCTGCTGTCCTAAGTATGTTGCATAAATGGTCTTCCACATTCTTAAGACATCTCATTTATTCATCTTTGAATAGAGTTGTCATTGAGTGGTATCACTTTAATTATTTAGTCTGGAGACTTGTAGAAAAGTGTACTCAGGAATTCTCTTCTGCTGGCAGAATCAGTTCTTTTCCAATTGTGTAGGACTTTCCAGAATTGGCAAAAACATTGAAATGTTAGATGAAACATGCAAAACTATTACAGTCTCTCGCTCCAGGGCCCATAACTGTGTAACCCTCTCCAATAAGTCCTTTAAATCTATGTTCACTCTCTTACTGCGTCTCTCCTTCCTGTCCCTGCACCAATCTGCCAGTCCATAACCTCACCAACTTACTTAGTTAACACCAAATCTTGCTCTGCTGCCATGCACAACTTTGGCCAATAGATTTGTTGCTCACTACATGACACTGCTTATGTCATCACATTGTTGCCATGCCTTGATTTAGCTCAATCTCTCCAAAGAAAAAATTCCCATCGTGCCCCACTGTTGATTGGAAATATCGTGTGCATGTTAATCAGCTTAGTCATTCATTTCTTAAATTAAGCCTGAAAATCCCCAGCTACCCGTTGCTATTGTGCAAACCCCACACTACCCCCTTTATCATTATCATCGTCTTTGAAATTCCCACTATTCCTGGGGGTGGGCAAGATGCCCGCTTTGGAAACCACTGATTTAAATGGAGAAAGATTGCAGCATGCTGTAGTGCAGAACTTGGAAGTGCTTGTGTACAATTCACAAAAGGTTGGCTTGTAGGTGCAACAGGTTATCCAGAAGGCAAATGGAATGCTGGCCTTCATTCCTTGAGGGATTGAATTTAAGAGCAAGGAGGCAATGCTACAACTGTATAGGGTACTGGTGAGACGGTACTTGGGGTATTGAATGCAGTTATGATCTTTCGAGGAAAAACATCCTGGTTTTGGAGGTGGTGCAGCAGAGGTTCATGAGGTTGATTCTGAAGATGAGAGGGTTAAACTATGAGGAGAGATTTTGTCACCTGGGATGATACTTGGTATATTTCAGAAGAATGAGAGGATCATAGGGTAACATACAAAATTATGAATGAGATGGAAAAGACAGAGGTAGGATAGCTGTTTCCACTGATTAGTGAGAATAAAACTAGGGAACATTAGTCAAGATTTGGGAGATGAGGTATGCGACAGAGATGAGGATAAACTGCTTTCCCCAGAGAGTAGTGAATCTGTGAAATTCTCTGTGCAGGGAAGCAGTAGAGTCTACCATGTTAAATATATTTAAGGTGGTGTTAGGTAATTTTTTGGCATAGCAGGGGAATTAAGGGTTATGGGGAAAAAACAGGTAGGTGGAGCTGAGTCCATAACCAGATCAGCAATAATTTTATTGTATGTTGTGCCAGCTGACCAACTCCTAATCCCGTTCGTTCAGATGAGATCTTATGCAGTCAGTGCTTTTAGGTAATATACTTAATTTGTTTCTGACTATGTGCTCAAGGTGCTAGAGGTAGAAGGCAGAGGATTCTAACCCTTGAACAAGAAATGAAATAATAGTAAATGAAAATATGGGACAATTTCAACCAGACAGGAAGTACCTACAGGAAGATAAATATACTTATTTTTTCAGGTCAAAGATCCTTTTATTAGAATTGGCAAAGTAAAATGCAAGTTAGTTTAAATTGCAGAGAAGTATAGAGATAACAAAGAAGACATTTGTGAAGAGTGTGACCAGAGTTTAATATAGGCAGTTACAAAGTGATAACATGAGTATAAAATTTTGTCAAATACAGGACTACGAAATATCACCAGTAGATCAGGCTGTGCTAATAGAAAGAGAACAACTGAGCGAATGTCACAGATGAATGACCTCTAACAGAAATGGCTATGGAGTGGATGCCCTGTGGACTGAACTGTAACCCTTCACAAAGTAATTACCCAATCTGGGTTCTGTCCTGTGCACAGGACGGAGGTGGGGACACACACACACAGACACAGACAGACAGAACAGCAAATGCAGTAAACTAAACCAAGGCGGAGTGCAAGGTGAAGCAGCAATTTCACTGCTGGACTATTAGGATCCTTATATGGCAGGAAAGGAAAATGTCAAAAATAAGTGTTTCAATATCTTTTCTTGAATCAGTCTGTTTCTCAGACTCCATCATAGTTGTTACAGCACTTCCCTAATGCAACTACAGGAGATGCAAAAACTAATTTGTTATTTTCTTTCCCAGTGACAGATTTCTCCTTCTACAGTTAAATGTTTCCAGCATATTCTATCTTGAAGCAGGATGAAAAATTGTAGGTGAATTTATTAGACTAGCAAATTATAATAAGAATACTTAGCAAAAGAGTTTTGTTTTCCTTTACTTGCTTTGTCTAAAGATAGTAACATTTGCTGTGGTATAACCGTATGCACTGGGTGCTCTTTGGTACTGTACTTGATTAACTTTTATTCAAATGAACTCAAATTTTATTTTAGATCTTTAAGTTACAGCATGATTAAATATAAAGAACAATGTCTAAGTTGCAACCAAAAAAACAGATAGGCTCCAGTGAGGCTCTTGTGTGTAGGAAATCCATATTCATCAAATAAATCCCCACTTTCCCAGAAGTACAATCAGATCAATAATGAATGCAAATAATAACTGGTAAAAAAAACATGAGGCTACGGATAACTTAGGAAGTGTGATGTGGCATTTACATGTGTGTGCAAAGGCTATGCCTCAATTCTGGACGAGGCAGTAACCTTCACATCATTTTTAAACAGGTTTATATTAATATCTACACAGTAAAAAATAAACTTTTTGAGACAATGCTTCAGACTGAATCTATTTGGCTTGTGTGGATTTTGTTTGTAATCATTCATTACCAATGTCAATTCAGACTGAAAATATTAAGGGATACAACATTTGTACACAGTATTCCACTTGTAGGAAACTATACTCCTAGTACAGTAATAAAAATACAACAGTGCAATAGTTTCAACTGGATATATTACATATTGTCTTTTACCATCATTCATGAATGGTAGTGATTGAAAAGGCCAGCAATTTCATATTTACAAATGTCAAGTTGTTAAATACACATTTTGTAATTTGTATAAAAAAGGAACAAATTTTAAGTTTTATTTTCATCTATTCCAGTTTTTAAGAAATCTTGTTCCTCTCACATCACCCTCCTCCAAGAACATAGTGGGGCAAAACCTCCTGAAAGCAAATTACTCTTTTTATTGAAGTTTTTTTCCAGTGTAAATCCCAGTTTTCAAAAAAAACTTATTCACAAGTAAAAAGAAATGTGAAAAGTAAAAGATAACCCACGATAGTTATCCACCATAACCAGTATGAAAACAAAAGATAACTACAATATAATAATCAAATGGTGCAGCTACTGCTTGTGATTTTCAAATTTGAGAAAAAGAGCAATTTCACAGCATTTGTGCAGTTTGGTTTTAACCTGGAATTCTACAGTACTGGTTCCAAGTGTGCAGAGCTAAACCAAAAGGTATTTCAGATATGCAATCTCACCCCAAGGATACATATAACATCATGCTTGGGTCAGGGCAAATCCACTTCTGTTCAATGTTTTTGCTGCTCCTCAGGACCCAAATTCCCATATTCCAAATTTATTCAGGCACAGATAATACCTTCTGAATCACACATGAATGACAGACTCTCTGCAACTTATTAGTTTGAGGAAGACTGCTATTTGGGGGCTAATACGAAGGCCCACACTTTCATCCCTCCTACTGAAAGGACAGTGACAAGAGGTCCTCCTTATCTTATTGAGGTAAAACTGCTGTATTGGGGGAACTAGGACTTTGCTTGAAAAAAAGAACAAAGGCATCAAGAGTGTCAGAGGAGGAAGTTGCTTCCAAACCCGCAGCAGATCAGAGTGCATAGCTGAGCAGTGATCTTAATAAACAGTGCACAGAGTTATATCCACTATAAGATATATTCAAATGAGCATGACAAATGTTTATAGTTGACTAATTCTACCTTGGGTTCATTCCTTATGGTAACTGCTGGAAATTGACAGTTATAATTATTGGAACCACCTTGCTGATCTCTTTAGAAGGTGGAGCACTGCTTGGAAAATTCAGTTGAAAAAGCTCACAACCAGGAGCAAGAAGCTTTGAGAATACAAATTTTACACATTTTGAACAAAAGTTCATAGTACGGAATTTAAACTCATGAAACACACAACTACAAAAGGCAAGATGCTACACAATGCAACAACAAATACATTTCAGTCTCTGACTTGTGCAATTTCCCATGAGGAGGATGCCTGTTCAACAGGTATGGTGGGCAAGTTGGAGACTGAGTCTTCAGAAGTTTTAGCAAAGGCCAATTTTGAAATGTCAGCTTTCGTGTCTAATCCATGTTTGTGATGGCTTATACAACTGTTATCATAATTAAATCAGTGACCAGGTAATCCTGCAGCTCTCTTACACTGAAATGAATTGATGTAGAAAACCTACAAAAAAAGGAAGGCCTGAAACTTCTACAGTAAAACCCACTGCTTCCAGTTGATAACTTATGCAAGTCAATATGGTCACTGGCGGAGTGTGTCAGAATTGGTATGGCTGCGTACAAAAATTACACAATGAATGTGTGGGCTCAGAACTGGGAAACAGAAGGCAATACATTTATTGGTCATTTGTTAATGAAAATTTAGCAGGGAATTTTGAAGATTATGTTAACTTAATATTCAGTTGTTCATAAAACATTAGTTGTAAAATGAGGAAAAGCCTTGGAAGTATGAATGCACACACTAAATGAGAGCTGCTTAAATAAGAGACATTTGCCTACATTCATTCTAAGGTGGGTAAATACCCAAGGCATTGCTCCCTATGGCCAAAAAGTAATAAGTTAAAATCTTGATTAAGAAGCAGAAGCAGCGCTCCTAACTGTATTGTTAAATACACAAATTCTTTATCTTGATGCTGTTTTTTTCACTTGTAGAAAATGTATCTGACAAAATATATAGCACATTCCTAAAATTAAAACTCAGTTAATCTGCAAAAGATTAAACCTATCCTACTGCAACTAATTAGACAAACTTTAAAAGAAATAAGAGTGATGTGTCACAAAATCTTAGTGAGTGCCCACAATCAGCATGGTAGACCTGCTTAAGATCAGACAGGCCTTTCATTTTTCCCCATTTTTATCGAACCACTTCTGAATGGAGGTGATACATCCAAAGTCACTTGGAATAAAAAGAGCAGGAGGGCCTCCTGGTGGTCAATATTAGCAAGTGCCTGGATAGAGGCTGCCTGCACATCAAGTCTGCTTCTTCAGCCAAACTACGGATGACTTGAGAATACACAAAATAAGGATTGCACACTTGTTTATATAACAAAACCAAAACACAGGCAGAATGAATAATTCTTCCCTCAAAATAGTCCATCCTTCTCATTCCATTCCGTTTTGACCAGTCTATTTCTGCAGAAAGCAGAGGCATAACCATTCTCTACTTGCACCATTTAACACACCAGCATTATTGACAGTGGTACACATTTCGATTACAGAATTTATAAAGAACTGTTCAGAGAGTGAAATGAAAACATAAAACAAGCTTTGAGTGCAAGTTTTTTGCTTTCATTAAGGAAAGTGCAGCAATGATTCCAGTCATCTGGAGTCATGGGAAAGAACACCCATGGAGTCTCTTAACTGTCAGGATGCTCTTGTCTTCTGTCATTACCAAAAATACCAGCAGCAGATGAAATACAAAAGCTCCCTGTTCCCATGTCACTGATGAAATTTGTTGGCACCATTTGGTAAATATGCTTCAAGCTAAGCTATTGGGTTGTAGGTCTAGGAGTAAATGGTGATCACTTCACTGCCACCACCTCGCACCATCAGCACTCGGTTCAAGCCCTCAGTCAGCACCTCCAGGAACTCCATATCTGTCAAGCTCCAAGTCAAGGACTGAATCTATTTTCCATTGGAGAGCCAGTCCCCACTTTAAAAGGTAATGCATCAGAAGGAATGTGATTAAAGTGAAGATCAAAATATTCAATGTCAAAACTCAGGACAGTGTTTAGAGACAAGAAATTGATAAAATCTATTAGGCCTCAGCAGTGTCTTATAGACACTTTTAAGTTAAGAAATCAGGTGTGCAGTTCTCCCAGCTTTGATAAAACTTTCCAACATAAACCTGATAGCTTTGGGAAGCACTGCAAAATCCATTTTGCTGGTACTATCCTTTGCTTATCTTTTATTTGTTCTGATGAGTTTGGCTAGCACTGTTAGACAAGCTATCCCCACTGATCAGAGAGTTTAATTATACAAGTCTATGATACGATCCAGAAACATAAAGTGTTTCTATTCTCTTACAACAAAGGAAGCGTCTATTCAGTGCTTTGAATCCATGGTGTTTGTTAAATGCAACTGCAGCCGTCCTACTTATTTCCCTGTAATCTATTCTTTGACACATACCCATTAACTCTTACAATAGGGGCAATTTAAAAGGGCTTATTTATGACAGCTGATTAAGCTTTTAGGATGTGGGAGGAATGTGGAGCACCCAGGGGAAACCAATGCTATTACAGGGAGAATGTACAATCACTGGAACTAAGAGACAGTTGTACTGCCCGCAGTGTCACTTCATACCAAGTGGTACAATCTTAAACAGTTGAAGCCACTGAGGAAATCACAGGTCAGACTCCAACCAAAGTAGACTTTAAACTTTATAAATGAAGTTGTTTGCTATAAATGTGCTTTAAATCCTCTGAAGGAGAGTCTAGATATGGACACTAACTACAGAGAAATGTTAGAGCATGACTGAAGATTGCAGCTGGCTAGGTTCACAAAAATCACACAATACTTCCTTTAGAAAAGACGCAGGAAGAATTTTTAAAAGAAATACACACAGACAGGCGTCTGCACTTCACTTCCCTAAAGGCTCGAGTCAGCTCCTTCAAACAGACAGAGTTTCTTGGTTCTGAGCTATTGAATCATAAATGCTCACAAGATTGAGGAAATGATGAAGCTATTTCTCTCTTTTATAACGTTTTGAAATTCAGTGGTTTAAAAAATTAACTGAGATACATTATGATTTTAGAAACAGTTTGTAAGGTGGGTGAAAATATTATCTTGCCTTTCAAGAGGGAATTTGAGGGGAATTGGATAAGGAAAGTAGTGTGGTGGCCTTTAGGAATAGATTAGTGGAAAACTATATGAACTGCTTAACCAGACAACACTATACATTAAATAGGTGAAACCGCTTACCATAACTAATGTTCTTCAGTGGTTTCAGAGCCAACATGCTTATATACTGGTTATCTTCAACTACTGTTTGAAGATAGTGTGACAAAAATAATAAATTTTTCAACAGTATTTTACAACAGTTAAAAATGACCACACTTTTATTATGAAGGGAATAGTGGTTGAGAGGAAGCTGCCTACAATGTACAAGGCCTGGAAGGTTCAATTACAACTGTTAAGTGGGATTATGCCTTAGTGATATTCATAGAACGTTTAGAGAAAATGCAGAATATTGATGTACAGACTGAGTGAAGTGGAAGAGACTGGGGTCCAGTGTCAGTGGAGGGGGTGCCTGGATGTCTGGCTCAAGGCTATGGGAAAAATGAAAGTGTCAGAGAGGCAGTAGAATAAACAATTTCCATTTTTATCTCACAGTCACTGTAAGTGAGGGACTTAGTAAGATGTTTAAAATAGAAAAGGGCTGAGGGTATGTTTTATTATAGTGGTAAAAATGGGGCTTTTAAAAAGGAGAATAAAATGTTCTGGACAGTAAATGTGTAGAATAGAGCCCTTTGTGAATACAGGTCATTCAGAACAAAACACATCAATACTTGCCCATGCCTCATTTTTTCACCATCAAACAGCACAATTTGTAGTTGCAGAGATAAAAGGATACAGTTTTCATCCCCTTGTCTGTTTCTAGGAGGACCAGGCATGTTCAGTAACACAAGTCTGGCATCCTGGGATTTGTTTACAACAACTTCATTGAGTCTCACTGCAGTATGCATCCGCCGAACATTGGACTGATTCCTGAAAGAAAGGAGGATGATCAATTATTGATGGATGCTGTTTGAGTCAAATAATCAAATACAAGCTATCATTTACATAACAGGCAAGTCAGGCAGAAGAAAAATAAACTTGGTTATTAATACTGTTGACATTTACAGAACTTGGAATAAAATAAATTTAACATAATACTGAATTATTTCAAAAAAATTTGGAATAGCAACAACCTGTTCCAAAATAGACAACTCTTTTCACTTACTTCCTTTATTCACATTCAATTGAAAAATAGTCTGACTATAATACTTTGTTAAAATTGTGAGGTAATAGTTCCATTACATGTTGGTAACTGGGGACTATCCAATGTCTCTCAATAGTTCCTATTTTGTTACGAATTTAGATTGATGGCTCCTCGAATAGGCTCAGTTGCGTCAGATACTCCCAGTCCAGTCTGAGGAACATGCTCACTGGAATATTTGCTTCTGCATATTGAAAGCTGAAACAAAACTACTTGCAATGGAGACTGGATATTTTTCTTACTTCAAACTTTGCTAGAAGGTTGGATGATGATATGCTGGTGGCGTACACTGATAAACTGCTTTATTTCACAGTAAGACCGGAACACATTTCTGGCCATAACGACTGCAGAACCATCATGCTGTGAAACTGACAGCAAATGTGAAATTTCCACAGTGTGGCTAATGTAAAAATCCAGATGTTACTTTGAGCAGCTCAAAACTGCTCCACAGGGTGCATAGTTCTATAACTACTGGTTGCAGGAGTGTCACTGACTTCTATTGATAGTGTTGAACGTGTTAATTACTGCTGAGCAAACTTTCAATCCTTAAAAGATTTCTTGGAATGTTTTCTGCACAGTGACAGGCTGAGAAATTACTTACAATTGATCTTTGAGGAATGTTTGCAATACTGTTTTTTTGAAAATTATGCATTTTCAGTCCATTTTGCAAGAAATCATTAAAAACAGTAATATAACATCCCTTCACAGTCTGAAGGATGTTCTTTAATCTGTTGATGGATCTTACATGGACTAATGCCACAGTAGCATATTATCTTTCAAAAGGGTACACTGTGGTACAGATCATAAGATTTTGCAGACTGTTGCTACGATGTACATGGGTTACTTTGGAAGCTGGTGTGTGATTGAAATATGTTATGTAGATAAATTCCAAGACTGCAATAAAATGGAAGAGTTCTAAACTTACTTTGTAATATAATTTGAATAATTACGTTAAGTGTTTCTAAAGGAAGGATTCATCCCATTTCATTCTTAAGCATATTTTTTCCTCTTGCAGAAAGAGAAAAGTCGCTGTTTTGCCCACCTAATCTATAGTGATGCCTAGTTAACCAGTTATAATCATGCAAAATATTAAAAATAATCTATGTACTCCTAACTTTTTGGACATCAAAACCAATTCTTCTAACTTAACGTAAAAGATTAAGTATGGATTCAACACTTCAAATAACAGCCATTTCCCTCATATAATGTTGTCAATGTGAAGAATGCTCTGGCTATTCCACTCTCGTGGTGCAAGGAAATCAGACGACGGAAAGGAAAATGTTTATACAGGAAACAGGTGAGGAGTGAATTCCAAAGCATGGGATCCAGTCAGCTGACTGCTCTGCTACATTCAAGAGATTCAGATGAAGTGTAAGCTAGCTAAAATCCAGGGGAAAATGCTGTTTAAAAGACATTTTGGCAGGGACATGAATAGGGAAGGTTTAGTGGGACATGAACAACCACAAACAAATGGAAGCAGGTCAGGAAGGCACCTTGGTCAGTGTGGTTGAGTGTGCTGTATAACACTGACTCTGTAGCTGAAAGAGATAATGAACTCATGTGGAGCAAAGCAAAAGAGGGAATTGAAATAGATAGAATTTCAATTCTGATACATTGAAAGACCATTATGAGGATAAGTCATAATGCACGTAAATGCAATTATGAAGAAACTCTCTACTTCCTTAGAAGTTTGCAAAGACTCGGCATGACTTCTAAAACTTGGAGGGTATATTGACTGGTTGCATCACTGCCTGGTGTGAAGACACCAATGCCCTTGAATGGAAAATCCTACAAAAAGTAGTGGATACAGCACAGTCCATCATCATCCTCCCTACCACTGAGCACATCTACATAGATCATTGTCACAGGAAACCTGCATCCATCATCAGGGACTCCCACCACCCAGGTCATGCTCTTTTCTCATTTTTGCCATCAGGAAGGAGGTACAAGAGCGTCAGGACTCACACCACCAGATTCAGGAACAGGTATTGCTCAACTGTTAGGCCCTTGAATCAGTGAGGATAACTTGACTGAACTTCACTTGCCCTCTTACTAAACTATTCCCACAAAGTGTGGACTTACTTTTAAGGACTCTATCACATGTTCTCAATATTTATTGCTTGCTTGCTTATCTATCTATCTATCTATTTCTGACTGTTTTTGCATAGCTTGTTGACTTTTGCACACTGGTTGTCTACCCTGTTGGTGTGGTCTTTCATTGATTGTCTTTTCTCCTTGGAGTGACGGAGGATGAGAGGTGACCTGATAGAAGTGTATAAGATGATGACAGGCATTGATCGTGTGGATAGTCAGAGGTTTTTTCCCAGAGCTGGAATGGCTAACACAAGAGGGCACAATTTTAAGATGCTTGGAAGTAGGTACAGAGGAGATGTCAGGGATAAGTTTTTTATGCAGAGAGTGGTGAGTGCGTGGAATGGGCTGCTGGCGACAGTGGTGGAGGTGGATACAAAAGCATCTTTTAAGAGACTCCTGAATAGGTACATGAAGCTTAGAAAAATAGAGGGCTATGGGTAACCCTAGGTAATTTTTAAAATATGTACATGTTCGGCACAGCATTGTGGGCTGAAGGGCCTGTATTGTGCTGTAGGTTTTCTATGTTTCTATGGTTCTATTATGGGTATTGATTTATTCAAAATTCAAAGTTCAAAGTAACTTTTATTATCAAAGTACATATGTCACCACATACAACCCCGATTCATTTTCCTGCGGGCATACTCAGCAGATCTATAGAATAGTGACTATAATAGGATCAATGGAAGTTCAACTAGAGTGCAGAGACAACAAATTGTGCATGTGCAAATGTAAGTAAATACTGATAAATAAAGAGAATATGAAATAACAAAACAAAGAGTCCTTAAAATGAGATCACTGCTTGTGGGGAAACCTCAATGGATGGGCAAGTGAGTGTATTTATCCCTTTTTTGTTCAGGAACCTGATGGTTGTGGGGTGGTAACTGTTCCTGAACATACAAGTGCACATCCTGAGGCTCTTGTACATTCTAGCTGGTGGCTAACAGCAAGAAAAGATCATGGCCTGGGTGGTGAGGATGGCGGATGATGCTTTCCTATGATGGTGTTTCACGTAAATGTGTTTAATGGCTGTGAGGGCTTTACTCATGGTACTGGGTCAAATCCACTGCCTTTAGTAGGATTTTCCCTTCACAGGCATTGGCGTTTTGATACTAGATGCAGCTAGTCAATACACTCGCCACTACGCAACTATAGAAGTTTGTCAAAGTTTTAGCTGTCATGCCGAAACTCCACATACTCAGGAAGCAGAGGTGCTGCCATGCTTTCTTCACAATTGCACTTATGTGCTGGGTCCAGGACAGGTCCTCTGAAATAATAATATCCAAGAATTTAAAGCTGTTAATCCTTTCCACCTCCGATGAGGACTGGCTCATGGACCTCTGGTTTCCCTCTTATGAAGTCTACAATCAGTTCTTTGTCTAGCTGATACTAGTTAGATGTTGTTATTATGACACCACTCAACCAAATTTTCAATCTCCCTCCTGTATGCTGATTCATCACCAACTTTGATTTAGCCCACTACAGTGGTGTCATCAGCAAACTTGAATATGGTATTGGAGCTATGCTTAGTGACACAGACATAGGTATAAACTGAGTAGAAGAGGGGGCTAAGCACCTGTCCTGATAGAAATTATGGAGGAGATGCTGTTGCACAAGGAGGCAATGAAGCCAGAGAGTTTATTAATTAGTTTTGAGGGGAAGATGGTATTACGTAAAAACTGAGCTGTAGTTGATAAAGAGCTACCTGATGTATGCACCTTTGCTGTCCAGATGTTCCAGGGTTGTGTGAAGAACCAGTGAGATGCCACCCACTGTGGACCTGCTGCTCTGGTAGGCAAATTGGAGCAGATCCAAGTTGCCCCTCGGGTAGGAGCTGATATGCTTCATCATTAGCCTCTCAAAACCTTTCATCACTGTCGATGTAAGTGCAACTGGATGATGGTCACTAAGGCAGGTCACCACACTCTTCTTGGGCACCGTTATACTGTAATTAAATACTTGAAGCGGGTGGGTGCCACACACTACCAGAGTGAGAGGTTAAAGGTATCAGTGAACACACCAGCCAGTTGATCAGCTCAGATCTTTAGCACATGGCCAGGTACCCTATCCAATCCTGATGCTTTCCTTGGATTTACTCTTCTGAAGGCAGCCTGCACATCAGCTTTAGATACTGAGATCAAAGGATCATTGGGAGATGTGGGGGTTCACGTTGGTTTGTTAATATTCTGATGGTCAAAGCAAGCACAGAAGGCACTGAGCTCATATGGAAGCAAAGCACTGCTGTCCCCATGTCATTTGATTTAACTTTGTAGGAGGTTATCGTATTCAAACCCTGCTACAGCTGTCAAGCATCTTTTGTTGCTTCCAATTTGGTCCTGAATCTCCAGTTCGCCCATGGATAGCTTTCTGAAGATCATACCTGCACCTCTTGTAGCATTTTTGGTCTCCAGACTTAAATGCCTCTGATCTAGCCCTCAGCAAATTTTGGATCTCATAGTTCACCTAGGGCTTCTGATTGGGGAAGACTCTGAACGATTTAGTGGGACAATGGTGTATTCATTCAGATCTTTAGATAACTGCCTGAACATGGCCCAGAACACTGACTTAAAGCAATCCTGTAATTGTTCCTCTGCCTCCCACGATCACCTCATAGCTGTCTTAAATCTCTGGAGCCTTGCCTTTTAGACTCTGCCCACAAGTACAAATATGAGTATGCCAAGAAAATGAATCTCAGGATTGTATATACTGACATGTATATACTTCAATAGTAAATTTACTTTGAACTTTGAAGTCATAAATAAATATTGGTCAAGATATAAATTCGGTCAAAGTGAAATTTATAGATTATAGTTCATGAGGGATGATTTATACAAGAATTGAATGTATAATGATTTCACAGAGGAGATAGTTGAGAGGTAATAGAAAGCAACAGGCAGTAAGGAATATAAGTGAGGAAGGTTGCTGCGATAGACAAGGCTGTTGCTAGCTTCCTGCTGCGGGTTTTAAAAGCAGTTGTAACCTTTCATCTCTGTAGAGCCTAGAGAATTTCAGTTTTACTGATGGAACTCTGGAGAACATTGTGTGGGTTTAAACAGCAATGGATAGAGATGTACGGCAGATGAACGTTGGCTGATATTCGTGTTTATACTCTCAGGGCTCCTTCCATTCCATCAATTTTTTGTCCATCTGTATATTCCACTTCCTCTTAAACACATTTATACCTCTTATCTCAACAGTTCCTTTTGGCAATAGCTCCACATTCTAACCACACAATGAGGAAAGAAGTTTCTCCCGAACTTGCCAATGCAGTCAATAACATGCATCCTATATTTAAGATCCTAATTTTGGGGTCACCATTATGTAATAACTCTTCTCTGTGTACCTTAGCAGACACTTTTGCAGTCTTAAAGGCTTCAAACTGCTCAGCTCCCCTGGTCACTTATTCTTACAGTTCTGCTAATTTCCTTGCTAACTGTTCATGCACCTTTATCAATGTCTCTGTATTTTTACAATTTAGCAAGAACCACCATTTGGGAATACTGTAAATGTGGCTGAACCAAATTTGAAGACATATGCAATGTACTCACTTCAATAATCAATTCCTCTACAAATGGATCCCAGTTCCAAATTTGTTTTATTTTGAACAGCTGTATTAACTAATGATGCTTTGTTAGTGATCATTGTGTCAATACCCTGAAATCATCTTGTTTCTTCATTCAATTTGAACACACATTTTGAGTAGTATGGAGCTCACTTATTTTCCCTAGACAGACTTCAAACTTCCAATAAGCAAGGGGGCTAATTTGCATATGGGCTTGAGTACAGAAGCACAGTGTTTGCTTCAACGTGAATCCTGGAAGTTTCAAAACTCTTCAAATTAGGAAATCACAATGCATCGACATTGATAACAGATGACAATGAAAGGATGTTGCAGAATTTTCAACAGCCTGAATAGAAATTTCATATAAAACATAGAAAATGACTGCTGATCCTAAGAGCACCTTAATGGTCAGTCGAATACATGGATAAGAATTAAAGCCGTACACAGGTCAGAGATAATAAGGGTAGGGTCATTCCCTTTCCTGAGTAACCTCCATGGGCCTGCAACTGCTTAGGTTACCAGCTCTTTTTAATTAGTGAGACCGAAACCTGTTACGTTTTGTTTGCAGTTAAGTTGTAATAAAAGAACACAAATGCTGGCTGTGAAATATCTGGTAAAATACTCAAATATGGATGAACCATAATCCCAACATTTATTGACACTGGGATGATAGCGTAGTAAGCTTGCCATCTTGTGTTTTAAAAGCCCAAGATGTTAAATTGCTTTCAAATAGTATTAGGAAAGTTCTATCGGAAAGGCAGCCTTTTCTACTCCAGCTTCCCATCGGTGTAACTGATTTTGAAACTGGTATGTAGCAACTTTCATTTCTCTGATGTTTCAGGAAACAAAGCAGTACTAACACCATGCCTTCACATGAAGCATTTGAAGTAACATTATTTGTCTAACCTTCCCACTGTAACATCAAACTGGCATACTTAGAATGGGAAAAATCTTCCCAAATCAGCAAAATGCTTACCAACAAACAAATTGCATTGAAAAGACAAAAACATTTAGACCTTTCCAGCACACAAAATCCAAAAGCTTCATCATTTGCTTAAATTAAGAAGCACAATATTAAGACTTTATTTATGAAGATCTGTTAATTAGCCAATAAACCACTCTGTAAGGGCTCTGAAATATTAGTGTTTAGCATTATTCCCCACAACAATAAAATAAGGGCAGAGGCGGTGTTAAATGACTGAAAGGATGTTAAAAATAACAGCTCTTATATGTTGCCTCCAGAAAATGGAAACATACATCCTTTCTACAAATAGGAACAGATAATGCTGGAAATAAGATTAAAGTTTCAGTTTGATTACTTTTCATCAGAACTAGGAAATGTTAGAAACCAGACATGTTTTAAGTTGCTGAGAATGGAAGCGGGGAGAAACTATGGAGGTCAAGAAACAATGAATGGTGTCAGCTGTATGACAGAGTCAAAGGCTTGCTAATTGCAGTTGATTTGATGAGCAAATAGAAGAACAAGGACACTAATAAGAAACAATGTTAGAACTATGATGCATAGATCAACACTTACCATTAAAATGACATTCGAATATGCAAATTGTTTATTAATCAATAATGAAAATTGCAATCTTACCATTGCAACTGTGCTAACAAGAGAAGTCCTGAGTTTTTATAATAAGATATATGTAGATTAACTCTCCGTGAGACTGCAGTTATTGAAGCTTTTGGAGAAATATCATCTGCTGTTAAGGACTATTTACAAATGGAAACACACACAAAAGATACAGATAAAATGAAGATCAAATGAAACTTACAGACTTCCCCATTCGCTGAAAATTAAAAAAAAGACAAAAGTTACTGCAAAGTTGAAACATTGAAATCACACGTTTCTAATTTCGGAAAGAGCTAAGGGTAATTAATATAATAAAAAGATGACATCATAAACATACTAACATTCCTCTTATTTGGGTGCAGATTCCCTTGTAGCTGAGGTGCATTAAATTGGAATTGTTCTGCTAGGTTCAATCATGATCAACCCTTCACCCTGCCCATGTTTACCACCTGCACTTTTCCTGTCACTAGACGAAGCCGGACCTCCGGGATTGAGCTGAACTGCAAATGGATGAGGCCCTGAGTGGCAGCTAGAACCTGCACCAGTTTCTGATGCCTTTCTTCCCCAGCTCACCATTGGCAAATCAGGGACATTTAAAATTGGTTCAAACAGATTTAAATAATGTTAAAAATAAAAAAGTAGATAAACTTTAAAAAACCATAACATATTCAAAATTAATTGAAAATTACCTTCTCAGCAAACCACAAAGTTTGCAGTTCTATAGAATTGCTGGACAAGGGAAAAACCTATCTTCTCCTAGTACAGCTGTTATCTTGCCTTATTGCCCTGCTCTTTCCCTGCTGCCCTATAAATTATTTTCTCATAACCATGGAATTCCCATTTGGAAGGACCATGATATACCATTCCACATGCCATGAATTTTGGATCTGAACTACCATCTATGTAAGCTAGAATGTCTTCACAAGCCCTTAGTAACTTTTGTTCCAAACCTTAAATTGGTGTCCCCTTAAGTTCTTGGATCATCACAGTTGACCATATCTCACTTTCTCCTCTTTGCTCTGAAGGAAACAACCCCACTTTTCGATATTCAAAACTTTTACCCCAAATGAATGGGGATTATACTACATACATTAGCCAATCTAAGCGCAGGACCGAGTGGCTCAGTGCAAAGTGCAAGACCCTTATTCAGGAGATAAGACATTTTTTTCCTAAACAAAATGCTTGAGTCCAGCAATGGAGTAGGAGTTGAGATACCTGTTGACTCATCTCTAACTTGCCTCTGGTCTGCTATCATAGAACGGCATAAAATTTACAACATGTTATGCAATTTAACCCATCATATCTATACAATTTTTTTTAAAAAAGTCATCTTGCATAAAACCCATCTTCTAATACTTGGTCAGGTTCCTTCAAATATACACTTAAGTACAGTTTAAATTTCATGAGGGTTTCTGCTTCTATCGCCTTTTCAGGCATTGAGGTCTTAAGCAATTTCAGCCTCTGGATGAAACTGTTTTTCTGATCTCCTCTCCAATCTTTCCACCAATAACTTTAAATTATGTCCTGTAGTTTTGACAAATTAACAAGGGAACTAGATCCTTCTTGTCTGTACCCAAGGAGGGATGTAGTAGCCCTGAAGAAGGTCCAGAGGAATGTTTGATGGCTCTAATCCTGTACTCGATTGGAGTTCAGAAGGATAGGTGGAGGGGGTGGGAGAGCAGAGGGATTTCATGGAAACCCACTGAATACTGGCCACTGAATACTGGAAGACCTGGATAGCCGAAATAGAGAGGATAGGTCCATTAGCAGGAGAGTTTAGGATTCAAAGCAACACCCTCAGAATAAAAGGTCATGTCTTTAGAACTGAGATTGGAAGAAATTTCTTCAGCCAGAGGGTTGTGAATCTATGAAACCTGTAACAATGGAGAGCTGCAGAGGCTAAATAAGTGGGTTTATTGATATCAGATTGATAGGTTCTTGATTGGTAAAGAGGGTTGAGGCTTAAGGGTTATGGGGAGGAGAGAGGAATGGGATTGAAGTAAAAGTTGAAAAAAATTTGTCATGACTGAATGGTAGGGTAGGCTTGATATGTTGACTGGCCTAATTTTGCTCCTACATCTTATGGTCTACCTGCAGGAAAAAGTAAATACAGATTTTAACTCAATCTGGAAATTGTAGGAAACCCATTGATTGTGATTTCAACAATTGGGCTAGCATTCCATTCCACTCCTGGGTAAAAGAGGGCAGTCACTTGTTCTAGACCAAGCAGCCAAAGACCATCCGTTGGGTTACAGTTAGGTGGCAATGCCCTGTAGGAAATAGTGGGATTGGTGGGGTGGTGATTTAGTAAATTCAATACCAGGGATGCCAAGACTTTTCATGTACAATTTTAATGGAGAACAACATAGCCTCAGGCAAGCAAGTTTTATATCTTTAACTTCAGGTAAGCTGGTGACTTGCGTGTTTATTAAAATTTGCATCAGGTTCATATTCATTATAAAACCTCCACCAGCAGATTGGTCTCATTTACAATTATGAATATACATTACTGTTATATATACCCTAGCCCATTAATATTCTGTTTGGTAACTGTTTACCAGCAACTCTTTTGTACCCTCACCGGAGACAGATCTCATCACATTATTAAAGCTTCTCTTGCACAAAAGGATCCAGTTGAGACTTCCTGTTCACTCTAGGGACAATAATGAATGTCTCCAACCAGCCAATGTAAATCCTTCCGTTCTTTCATCCCAGTCATTAATATTCTACTCAGTCTCATTAATCAATTAGTTCAGGTACAAAATAGCCTATTGTTTCCTCCACTAATCTCCCACAGTTAACTTAAGTGATTAACTACAAGTTGTTACATGCCATCAAATATTTTCTATGTTTAATAATATTAACACAAATGCTTAGAAACAGCTTTTCCTGGATTTGCTCTAAAAAAATAAGAATTGAAAGGGATGCTTGGTTTAGTTTAGACCCCAAATGGAGTCATAAAGCACTTCACAGATCATTACAAAGTTGGCCTTAAATACAGCTGAGTTTACAAGGAATTGTACAAATCAGTGACTTTCAGGTCAATGCCAATAAATGAAAACATATATAAAATCTCTCTGGGACCATTTCTAAAAATAGCTAATTCGGGTGAATTTTAAAAAAGTAACAAGTTACACTGGGTTACTATCCAAGTATTCACGGCTTATAATTATAAGAACAATTATTGAACAAAATGGCTGGAAACAATTTTATACAGTCACATGGAGGCATTTTAAATGAAACTGATTAAGACTAAGCCTAATTCACAATTTCACTTTCTCATTTGCCCTAATTGCCCATTTCTGGGTGAAAAAGGAATACAAGCTAGCTGGTGATTGGTGAGACCAGGTGAGGGAAACATAGGTTGGAGGGTGGGGAACGGAGGCAATGAATTAAGAAGCTGGGAGGTGATATTAAAGGGCTGGAGAAGAAGGATTCTATTAGGAGGACAGTGGTCCATGGAAGACAGGGGAGGAAGAAGGGAACAGGAGGGAAATGCTGAGCAAATGAGAAGGGGTGAGAGGGTAACCAGAATAGGGAATAGAAAAAAGGGCATAGGTGGGTGAAGGAGTTAATTAGCAGAAATTAGAGATTGTTGTTTATACCATCAGATTGGATGCTACCCAGAAAGAATATGAGGTAATACTCCTCCGACCTGAGTTTAGCCTCATTGTCTCAATAGAGGAAGCAATAGACAGATATGTCAGAATGGGGGAATGGGAAGTCAAATTGAAATGAGTAGCCATCAGGAGATCCTGTTTTTTTGCAGTGGACAGAGTGAAGGTGATCAACAAAATGCCCGCACCCCCCCCCCCCACCCCGCCCTGCATCAGGTCTCACTGACATAAAGGAGATTGCATCGGGAACACCAGATGCTACAGACAACCCCAACAAACTCACAGGTAAAGTGTCACCTCACCTGGAAGCTTAAATGGTGGTGAGAGAGGAGGTGTAGAAGCAGGTGTAGCTGCTTGCAAGGACATGTTCCAGGAGGGATAAGCGGCTAAGGGAGTCATATAGAGAGCAATCTCTATGACAGCAAGGGGAGGGGGTAGATATGCTTAGTGGTATGATCCTGTTGGAGATGGTAGAAGTTACATAGAATGACGTGCTGGATGTGGAGGCTCGTGGTGTGGTAGGTAAGAACAGAGGAAACTCTATGATAATGGGAAGAGATGGGGTGAAGGCAAATAAGTGAGAAATGGAGATGATGCATTTAAGCACAGCATTGATGGTAGCAGTGAAAGGGAATGAAATAAAACGAAAGGCAACTTACGGTTTCATGTTAAAGACATCCCTCAAACCTTCTGATGATACCATTTCTTTATTTTTGTTCTTTTCTGCTGTGATTTTCTCTTTAGTCCAGGTCATGTGCACTCTTTCTGAAGGAACTGTAAGCCTGTCAGTCCCAGAGCAGTGAGCAGTTGTGTTCCTGTCATGCATCAGTTGGGCCTAAGAGATGCCAAATAGAGTAAGGGTCAATGAATTGGCACCGCCTCAGAATCGGAGAGTTGCAGGATTAGCCAAAATTGTCAGTAGTTTCTTAGTTATGTGCAACAATACTTCTTCCCTGGATATGCCAAAGACATCAGAATCTAACCAAATTGTGTGGAATTGATGTCACATTTACACCCTGACCCGATTGTGCAGTATGTTCTCTTCTTTGAAGGTTTTTCTGAAACAGTCAGTTTATTATTTACAAAGAAATCCAGTAAGTTTATGGGCCCGTTACCTGGAGCTTGCCCACAAACCATCAGAGATAATATAATCAGCATCAAAAACTGCACAATAGGACTTAATCATTAGACAACCAATGTGGCACCATATTTCCAGCATTTTCTGTTATCTCATTTCAATTTCCCCACCAATGCAGTATTTTGTCTTTATGCAAATGGGAAAAGTTGCTTTCCTGCAAGTGGAGCTCACTGCTACGGGGTGGGGGAATAAAACAGAACAGGTTCAGAAAACGTTCAGCAGATGCCTGCTGCTCACCTGCACAGCTGACTGAACAACATGAAGATCCATTGCTGCTCAGAGTTCATTCAACACAGGACATTTAATTCATTGTATCAATATCCAAAGGAGCTATTCAATCACACTCCACTGCACTTTTTACAAAGCTCTACTAAGTTTTCATTCTAGAAATTTAACTAAATGTATTTTGAAAGTTATCACTAAATTATTTTTCACCATAATTTCAGACAGTACACTCCAAATCGCTCAAAATTCTCTCTAATTATCAAGGCTATTGGCTACTGAAAAAAAATTTAATTCTTTCCCACTCAAAGTCTTGAACATACTTAGAATCAATCAAATACCATATATATGAATTCCCAAAGTATGCCTTTACTCAATCATTGAGCACTAAGTGGTACTATACTATATCAAAGTTTTCAGTTTCCTCACCCACAAGTCCTTATCTACTATTCTCAATTTAATATCATTAGTAACCAGACAACTGTCCTGAACCTTAAGAAACTTCCCTAACCATTTCCTACTCCTCATGACACTGAGTTCTTAAGACTCAGTGTGTACAAGTGTGAGTAGCAGAAAGAGAGAGGGAAAAAAACAAGCAAGAGAAAGTAAGAAAGAAGAGGAAATAGGCAGTCAGAGGAGATGTAGACTACCTCTTCTTTAGGAACATCATCAAGGTCCATGGGCGGGAATTCCACAGATGGACGAGCAGAATTCTTCCTTAACGTAGCACGACGAGACTCATCAGTAATGCTCTGAATCTGTGATGTGAGTCATTAGTAGAAGCAAACACTCACAGTTAGTCAGCAGTATTAATAGCAATTAGGAATATCCATTTCTCTTATCGACAAAGGACTACCCATTTACTTTAAGATTCTGAGGGATGTATGTAGGTGCATGGGTTATTGCACGCTACCTTCCTCCATCTCCTAGAGAATTATTGACCTCACCTGTACCATCATGACAAGGATATTTCATATTTAATAATTTTTGGTTGCCATTTCTGAAGGCCCAGGAGTAGCTTGTGCATGAGCAGCCAACACAAGGCAAAGGAAGCAATTTCAAAATATATTGTGGTTTAAGTTGAGGCTTTGCAGAGGATGCAGAAGAGGTTTACCAGGATGTGGTCTGGATTAGAGGGCATGTGCTATGACAAGAGCCAACTTGGGTTGTTTTCTCTGGAGAGGTGGAGGCTGAGGGGAGATCTGATAGAGGTTTATAATATTATGAAAGGCATAGATAGAGGAGACAGACAATATCTTTTTCCAAGGATTGCAATGTCTAATGCCAGAGGTCATGCAGTTAAGGTAAGAGGGGGTTAAATTCAAAGGAATGTGACGGGCAAGTTTAAAGAAACAAATGTGGGTGCCTGGAATGTGCTGCCGAGGGTGGTAGTAGAAGTAGGCTCATGAATATGAGGAATATGGTAGGAGATGGACATGGTATAGACACAAGAGATTAGTTTAGAGAGCCATTTGATTACCAATTTAATTGGTTCGGCACAACATCATGGGCTAAAGGGTCTGTTCCTGTTCCTATGTGATAATGTTCTATATTCTACATGCCTGTCTACGGAACAAGTGTAAGATGAGTGTGTGGGAAGGAATAAGCAGTTTTAAATATTATTTCAGTTCTGCTTTGCTTTGAGCAGGTTCAACATTATTCTCAGTAAAATTAAAATACAGCAGATTCCAGTTAATTGGGCCATTAGCTAATTGGGGCAGCCACTTACTTGGTTTAATTCTTAAACAACAAAAACAAATTGAGAAAATAGCTGGGATTCCCTTTGTATATCTGGGACAGTATACTGCTTAATTGGGGCAGGAGACCGTTGCTGAACATTTTCTAACTAGCTTCGTGTGGCCATTAAATGTTGCACTGTGCTTAGAGTGAACAGTATTTAAATAGCACCAGTTACATGCATTTGTGTTCAAAAAGCAATAACTTTTGTTACCGAGAAATAAGTAGTAGGACAACTCTGAAATAGTTTGCTCACTGGAGGTTCAAGAATTCAGACTTGGAAATGCCAGAAATGGCTGGGAATGAAAATAAAACAATTTCACTACTTCAACGATGAAGAATTTGAAGGTGTTGACAACTGTCTTGAATGTCACCTTTGGTCCCCACTGGACACTCAGGTCTCAGCTGTGGCTCTAAGTAGCTGGTTGCATGTGACAAAGACCACACCCCAGTACACCGCTTTGACAGGCCATCTAAACCATGTGAGGGTACCTGGCAGGCCTTGTACCCTTGTGAGATAAGGATATGCCTGTCCTAGCATGCAAACTCAGTTCAGGTGGACTGGACGGGGGGGGGGGGGGGCGGGGGGTGGAATAAGATCTATAGTGAGATCCAAAGGCCAGGAAGGCAGTTCTGTAATGCTGTATGGGGAGTGAAGGGCACGACAAGAGACAGAAGTAGTCATGGTCATCCACAGCAATCAGGGACATCTACTCATCCCACTAGACCCAGACTTCCAATGTCGAGAGTATGGAATTGTCCCAGTGCAAATGCTTTTCCACTTTAAAATACTCTGCTGCACAGGTTTCTTTTCATCATTGGATATGACAGACAACCACCTGTAGTATTGGTAGTGTTCTAATTTGCTCTGCATTTCATATAAATGCATAATTTGGTTGCTCAATTAAATGGTAGCTTGTCTTTTTTATACCTTTTTAACTATTTACATGAAACTTTGGCTAATTGGGGCAACTGCTTAATTGGCCAAAATGTATTGGTCCCAACGTGTCCCAATTAATATGAATCCTCAGTATTAGCTTTTTACACCAGAAGGAACAAAGTGGGAAGAAATTAAAGCAATCTTTTGGTGTCAAGTCCATACTATGGAAAAATCAAAAGTTGTCAAATAGTAGAAAGTTTAGTGTTAATATTAACAGAAGAGGAGCTCATTATCCCTTGTATAATGTGGTGATCAAATTGATAACCCATACATATTAAATAATATAGTATAATGTTTCAATTTATATAATTAATTCAATTGGTAAATTCAGTAACCATTATTTCAAAATGCAACAAACCACACATCACATATACAACAGTAATATAATGTGAATAAGGCTTTTAACAATATTTGTTCCAAAATCACTTTTGCTTCACTAAGTATGAAATCTATAAGCCAAACCATGAACAGATCCCAGCCCATGTCTACATTATTGAACAGTGTGCTCAACATTTTTCAGAAGCCTGCAGAAACTGCAGATAAGAAGAATCAGATCATGGTGCCCATGGCAGAAACTTCCAGTTCCTGTCTCAGTCGAGGCAGCATTGATGTAGAAGGGCGCAGAGTGGATAGGCAGAAAATCCAGAGCAGACAGAATAGAAGATAGTGGTGGGTGACATTTTGGATACAATAAATCAACAATCAGCAACTAGATCATAAATCAAATTCAGAATTTAAGAATTGTACAGATTTTACACAGGTTAAGCGTTTTGATTTTTCATTTTGCCATCTAGAAATTCTAGTATTTGTTTCGTGCCTTTCACAGCCTTGGGATATCCTAAATCTGTACATAGCCAATAAAATTCTTAAGTGTAATCACTGTTGTATCAATGCAATTTAAACTTGGGATCCAAAATTACCATAATTCTGGATTCTTACAGACTTCCCTTTGCCACATGGCCAACTGGGGAACCTGATAAGCAAGCAGAAAATTAATCATTGACACTGCTCTTGGAGATGTGATATCCATTGTGAGATTTGCAAAGATCATACATGTGAATTTAAACATCTCTGTATTTGTAGAATGATAAGGCAGAAAGCAGGCATGAATGCTTTTTTTGTTGTTATGGTTAATTTCCTTGATTGCCAAACACCAGTCGTTGTCCATTAAGTAAAACAAATGAATTCCAACCACATGTAAAAATTGTATTCCAAACAATCAATACAATGAACTAATGTGAATTTTGGCCGTATAACCATTTATTTATAGCTTGCTAGATTGTGAAACCCTTTATACTATATATGTATATATGCAAATTAGAGACTATGTAAGTAAGTGGTTGAAAATGAGGAAGTTAATGATGTTTAGGGATCCTATATTTGCAGCAGGTATTGGAGGGATGTCACAAAGTCTCCAACACTGGTGACAAAAAGTCAAGGTCATAATCCTTTAGTAAAACAGTGATTCACATATCTGGAAGGAATAAATCCACTTCAATTCAGAATTGATCTGTACCCTTAAATCTAGACTGATAAAGATCAAAAATCTTTTCCAAATTGTAAGCATATTTTTCATTCTTGAAGCACATCAAACAAAATATTACATTTCTAAAATATCCAGGATGGCAAATTTCTCCAGGTAACCAATCATAGCTGTGATAAAAATCACAAATCATACAATTGATTGGCTAAATTCCTTCAGAAGTCTTAGAGGTGCTTTGTCCTGTGGTTCTTCAGAGGAAATGCAAACACTGATTGTATTTATTTGGGTACTCAATCATTCATACCATCAAGCCCATTCATAAAACAAAAACAAACGATCATTATTATAGGTCTATCACGTCTAAGGCTGGATCAGAAATCATAATTATTCGATTTTAGAATGACTCAGAGTTGTAGTTCTTGAGTACTAGGCAAGCATATGCCAATGGATAATAATAAATATCCACATTCCCTATTGAAGACTCAATTTCATCATGTTCCAATAATTAGAATCACAGGGTTTCATTCTTAGTTACCTTGTTGTTCTTCAGACTAATATCCGGTCAAATAATCTGCTACTTGTTCCAGTTTACCAATCAGCTGGAGTTTAATATTATAGAGACAATTCATTATTGTTTAGCAATTATGGAGCACTTTTTTCAAGCTGGCCAGAAAATCCACACATTTTTTTTTAAGGTTGAGGTCATTCAGAGTTTAATTGTTATCTAGTCATGGGAACCTAGCAATTTGTTAATTGCTCACCTCTTTTGGCTCCAACATGGAAACTTCACTATGGCAACAAACTAGAAATTACTTCCTTCTTTTTAAAAATGAACAGGTGGTAATATTTAGCATCTGCAAACATAATAGGTTGATAGACTAATGGCATTTTCCATTTGAAGCCAATTGTCACATTTATATTGACTAAGAGCATTGTAAAACATGGAGAAAGTGCTTTTGGTGGTGGCTGATAATTTTCATTTTCCCATTAGCCTGGTAGTTCTGATTCAATGCTGAAGCTCAAGATATAAGAAAAAAAAACTTCAGAAAGTGCCATTTTCCTTAAGCTGAAGTGCTAAGCTTAGCCACAAGCTTAGTCTGACTTTGGGGACACAACACAAAAAGATACTGGAATCCAGAGAAACAAACAATCTGCTGGAGGAAAGCTAGTTATCAGTTAATTCTTCCTCGAGAAGACTACTTCCAGTTCAACAATTTCAATCTATTGATCTGCATTAGCTCTTAAATAGTAAATCACACAGAACTGATTTGTTAGTGTTGGTTCAATTGGTGGTACTAATTTTCTTAGGACAACAAACATTAAAGAAAAATTCATTTGACCACTACTCCCAACAATGACTAACCATATTTATCAGTTATTATGTCTGTTCTAATCAGTATGGCAGAGCAAAAATACAAACAGCTAGAGGGGTAAGATAGCATCTGTGGAGGTGAAAGGATAGTCAATGTTCTGGGACTTGAATTGGTGTCCTGATGCTTGACATAGGGTCAGATTCTGAAAACATATGCTATCCTTCTGAATCCATAAATGCTGCCTGCCTACTGAGTTTCCCCACCTGCTTATTTTTTGCTTCAGACTTCAACATCTATAGATCCTTTATCTTTTATTACCTGTACTTCCCAGAAGAAAAGTATACAGTGATGTGGGAAACATTACTACCTGCAAATTATCCTTCAACCACACAGAGTTTTGCCTTTAGAAATGTGCTTCTTTTCTGTTACTGTTGCTGAAAGTCCTGGCTCAGAATACTGTAGGCATATTCCCGCTCTGAGCACCGCAGTGGTTCAAGGTGAGATTGCGTTAGGTATAGTAGCAAAGGTCACATGACTGGACTCCGCCAACATACCTAACAGAGTTCAGAAAACAATGTTCTGGATGCTTGATAATAAGACAGAAATATGAACTTGAATTTATGTCAATGAATAAATCTGGATTTAAAGCCAGTGTTGGTAATCGGAACTAGGGAAGTACCTAAATATTTGAAAACATCAAAGTCGACTAGATAAGGAAATCTCTGCTTGAGTCTCTATGTGATTCCAGACCCATTCACAAAATTATCCATTAACTTAATAGAGTGCCAATTAATGATGGGAAATAAATTCTGGCCTTGACAGCAATGCCCACATCGTCAAAATATTTTTTTTAAATGTCTTACTTAGTTTTTTAAAAAAACCTATCTTCTTATCAGAGTAAAGCTTGTAGTACCACAGTAGTTCTATCTTTTTACTGTAGATGAAAATTACATTTCTTTGCAATGATATTCTTGCAAAGTCGAAATGTTTCTGTAGTTCAAGTGGGAATACAATACTTTGAAGCATCCTGAACAGCATGGTATAACTGCAAAATCTTCCTGCTAGTAGAAACAAAGTGAAATACTCCCAAATTAACATAGCAAAATACTAATAACTCTGAATTCTCCTGCTTAGAGTAAACCTGGAAACAAATTCTATTTAATTTGTATATTATCTTATTAAGAATACAAACTGGGCTGAAAACAAACTGAAGGAACTTAGGTCAGGCAGCAGTGTGAAGGCAGGGGGTTGGTTGAATTTTTAAGAGACCTTGCATCAGGACTAGTAATACAATATCCTTTCCACTTGACATTATGTACACTTCTTTGCAAAGGAACAGGGTCAATGATGAAATAAGCTTACCTCTCGTTCTCTCTCATTCCGAGAGAGATGCATTTGTTTCAGCATCTGGGATCTCTGCTCCATTACGAGGGTCCGCTCATAGGTGAAGGCTGAGATATCATTGTCGAGCTGAAAATTAAAAATAAATGTATATCAACTCAAAGTTGCCATTGTCGTGGTTTCTCGTGCTCCACAAACGACCAGGAGATGCAGAAGATTCTTCAAGAAGTATTAAACTTTAATTTGCAAATCAAATCTGAGACAGTCATTGAGCAAGTTGCCGATTGCCCACCGATCCTTGTACATAGCATTTTTTTATAGCAATATCCTGGTTTAGTTGTATTAGCATATCCAATTGGTCTACAGTTGCGTATCACAAGTACATCTGCCACTATTGTTTCTACCCATTGACTTAATCCTATTCTAATCTACATCTCTTAGCTACCTTTCATTCTTAAGATTTCATTCTCCTACTAAATTGGATACATGCATAGCAATTAGCAAGTTCAAAGCTGATTATATAGTTTTGGTTACACAGCAAACAATGCAACTTTTACACTCCAATACCATTAAGTAATAAACCTCATGGTATTACTTTCAACTCAAGACTTATAAGATGGTGAGTACACACACTTCTGACTGGTATTTTCTTTGTATTGGCATGATTAACAGGAAAGATAGAGAGAAAGGAGTCAAAAACTGGAAGTGCATGACCTTAAAATAGGAGCGAGGCTATTCCAGTACAGAGCACACTTCGCACTAAGGGTAATGGAATAAGACAATAAGACTTGAGAGAAATGATTAAATTAAAGACGGTACTTAAGGAGTCCATTTAGAATGTGCTGACACAGAGAGAACGTGCAAAGCAACTTGCAGGGCAACGTATAAACCAATTTGCAAAATCAGGATGAAACAATAGCTTGCTGATTAAAGAAGCGATACGGGTAACGGGAAGACATGCTTAACGGTTGAACAATAACGGTGTTAATGCGCTGAGGCTGATAAGTGGGCCAAAGGGTAATCGCATTTGTAATTTTGTAATGAGATTAAGGAAGAATGTCTGCACCTCACATGGGTGCAACTCACAAAGTCGTAAACAAGTAGGGTATAAAAAACGGTGCAAATTGTAATTCGGCACTCAATCTAGCAGGAGCTGGTTGGGTCCGACTCTGCAGACTCGAAAAATAAAGTTTACCGTTCTGCAAATTGCTGAGACTCAGTGTGTTTCTGACAACGTGGGGGCTCGTCCGGGATCCACACTCCGGCCGCGGTGGACACGAGGAAGGACATCGGAGACGGTGCACCCCGCCGAGTTTGGCGGTCCCTGACTCCTTGCTCGTCGCTCCGGCGCGGCTTGAGCGAGTGATATCCGGACAGCGCAGAGCGGTAAACGGGGAAAAGGGGACAGTACCTGGTACTGGAAGTCCCCAGGACGCACCGGGTAAGTGCCTACTATTATAGTAGAAGGGTGCGGGAATAAGTAAGGACGGAGAAGACCGGGATAGCTACCCGGGGGTCCTCCTGATAAAAGTCCTTGGGACGCACCGGGTAAAGTGCCTACTGTTGCAGTAGAAGGGTGCAGGATTAAGTAAGAGCGGAATAAGATGGGAGGGGGTGGCTCTAAAAAGAAAGAGGAAACGGAAAGACCGGGACCATACCCAGGGGTTCCTCCTGATAGCCCCCTCGGTAGAATGTTTGAGAATTGGGGATGTGGAAGACTAAAAGGGAAACAAAAAAAAAAATGATACAGTACTGTTTAATTTGGTCGAAACAGCCGATAGAAAAACCTGCGGTCTGGTGGCCGCGGCTTGGGTCTGAGGAGGATTGGGTACGACAAGCCTTAAACATTTACGTTAATTCAAAACCAAATGTAAAACCGGAAGAAATTGCTTATGCTTTTTGTTGGGCTCCCTGGCCAGGAGTAACAACAAAGAGTTTCAAATTGGGCATTAAAGGGGAGCGGAAGTGGGACCCACTCGATCATTTACCCCCTCCCTATGTCCAGCCTTCTGCGCCCCTTGCGGGAGCAGAGGGAGGACATGAAGAAAGTGAAAAAACAGAAGAAATAGACCCGGAGAGGGAAGAGAGGGATAGACCCGGAGAGGGAAAAAGCAAAGGCAAGGATCGAAACAAGGAGTGTGACAGGAGCAGATAAGAAAAAGAAGGACGAATCAAAAAGGGAAGAGGTATCGATGTATCCCCTTCGAGAGGTTCCAATGGGAGGAGCACGAGGAGGGACAGGATTTGTAAACGTCCCTCTGACAAGTACCGAAGTACGAGGATTTAAGAAAGATATGAAAACTTTATTAGAAGATCCAATGGGACTGGCAGAACAGTTGGATCAATTCTTAGGACCTAATGTTTACACTTGGGAAGAAATGCATGCGATTATGGGAACGCTATTTTCTGCACAAGAGAGGCAAATGATACGACAAGCTGCAATATCAATTTGGGGAAGGGAACAGCCGAATGAGTTACCGGGGGACCGGAAATTTCCAGTAAACGACCCACAGTGGGACAAACAAGCAGAAGAGGGAAGACGCAATATGCGACAGTGGCGAGAGTACATCATTAAGGGAATAAGGGAGGCTGTGCCAAAAGGTCACAACTTTGCCAAGGCGTTTGGAAACCACCAAGGGAAAGATGAGAGCCCAACCGACTTCCTCGATAGGGTGCGGAAAAATGTGCAACAGTATGCGGGGGTGGACCCTAATTCGGCAGTAGGGGAACAATTCATACGAATTGAATTTGTATCAAAAGCATGGCAAGACATCCGGAAGAAGCTTGAGAAACAGGAAGATTGGGACCAAAACCGTTGGGGGTTCCGGAATAGGAGGAAAAACTATGCAGGTCCCAATAATAGAAGATGTACAGATAAAATGCGACGACCGGGAAGGTATCCAGGATGTGTTATTACTTCCGTCAGCCGGATTCAACTTATTGGGAAGAGATTTGCAGGCACTGCTAGGGATCGGGACGGTGCCATATCAAGGTGAAATTCAGGTGAAACTGTTCGTAATGACTGAAAAGGATGATCAGGAAATAAACGCCAGTGTCTGGTATCAAGAAGGTAATTGGGGCGGCCTGGACATCACCCCACTGAAAATCACCCTGTTGCCAAACAGCCGCCCGGTGAGAAGACGGCAATATCCCATTGCCATGGAAGGGAGGAGGGGATTACAACCTGTAATTGAGACATTAGTATCAGATGGACTCCTGGAAGAATGTATGTCACCCTTTAATACCCCCATCCTACCGGTCCGAAAGCCCGACGGCACGTATCGAATGGTTCAAGATCTGAGAGGCTTAAATGTGGTAGTCCAAACACGATACCCGGTAGTGCCTAACCCCTATACATTAATGGGCAAAATACCTCCTGAACATGAATGGTTCAGTGTGATAGATCTAAAAGATGCCTTTTGGAGTTGCCCGTTGGAGGAAGGTAGCCGAGATATGTTCGCATTTGAATGGGAAAATCCCTTCACTGGGCGGAAGAAGCAACTCCGGTGGACCGTCTTGCCCCAAGGGTTCACGGAGTCTCCAACCCTATTCGAACAGGTACTGGAGCAAGTATTGGCTGGATTCCATTGTACCGAAAAGAACCAACTATTACAGTATGTCGATGACCTACTACTATCGGGACCAGCAGAGGAGGTAGTGCGAGACGATACTATAAGACTCCTGAATTACCTAGGAGAAAAAGGATTGCGGGTGTCCAAGAAGAAACTGCAATTTGTCGAGAAGGAAATAATCTATCTCGGACACAGAGTCAGTAAAGGGCACCGCCAAATAACCCCAGAAAGAATAGCGGGAATAACTAAAATACCGCTTCCCAGGACAAAGAAGGAAATAAGACAATTTCTGGGCTTAGTGGGCTATTGCCGGATTTGGATAGAGAATTATACCTCCCTGGTGAAGTTTATGTACGACAAATTGGCAAAGGAAGACCGGGGAATAATCAGCTGGACCGAAGAAGAAGAACAGAAGTTCAGGAAAATAAAAGGGCAACTAATTCGGGCCCCGGTATTAACACTGCCAGCACTGGAAAAGCCCTTTCAGCTGTATGCAACAAACAATGAAGGAACTGCGTTAGGAGTACTAACCCAAGAAAAAGGAGGAAAGCGGCAACCTGTGGCCTTTTTATCAAAAATGTTAGACCCGGTATCCCGGGGATGGCCGACGTGCATACAAGCCGTAGCGGCAGCAGCCGTACTAGTAGAAGAAGCACGGAAATTAACCTTTGGGGGAAGAATGACAGTGTATACCCCGCACTCCGTTAGCACTCTCTTAGCCCAAAAAGCTCAGCGGTGGTTGACGGACTCTCGCATACTGAAATACGAAACCATTCTGATGGTCGGGGATGATTTAAGCTTTGAAAAGAACAATAGTTGTAACCCGGCACAGTTCTTATACGGGGAATCAACAGGGGAGGAAACCGAGCATAACTGCGTGGAGCTAACAGACCTTCAGACAAAAAGTAGGGAAGATCTACAAGAAGTTCCCCTAATTGAAGGCGAGGAACTATATATCGACGGCTCCTCCAGATGCATCAATGGGGTACGACACAGTGGATATGCTATTATAAACGGGAGGACTAGGGAGACGGTGGAGTCCGGCCGGCTCCCGGGTAATTGGTCAGCCCAGTCTTGTGAACTATATGCCTTGCAGAGGGGACTGCAACTGTTAAGAAACAAAATAGGCACTATATACACCGATTCTAAGTATGCCTATGGAGTGGTACACACCTTCGGAAAGATTTGGAAAGAACGGGGGTTGATAACAGCCAGGGGAAGGGAATTAGCTCACGAACAAATGATAAGCATGACTCTGGAAGCTCTAACACTACCTCAAGAAATTGCAGTGGTTCACGTTCCAGGACATCAACGAGGAACAGCCCCGGAAGCAATAGGAAACCGGCTCGCAGATGAAGAAGCCAAACGGGCAGCAATGGAAAAAACGGTCCGACTTCTAACCCTGATACCAATAAGGGAAGGGCTTAACAAACTACCAGTCTTCACCCAAGTAGAAATAGACGCTATGAGCCAGCTGGGAGCCCGACAAACATCAGAAGGCGAGTGGAAGACCCCCGACGGACGGCAAGTACTGAATAAGGAAGTAACTCGTCATATACTGCAACAACTACACCAACAAAGCCATTGGGGAGTGCAAGCTATGTGCGACACTATCCTAAGGGACTATGTTTGTAAAGGGATATTCACACTAGCTCAACAGGAGGTGTGGGGCTGTTACACCTGCCAAAAGGTAAACAAGAAAATGATGCGTGCCACCCATAAGGGGGGACAAACACTAGCCGTCCGACCGTTCCATCGGATCCAAATAGACTTTACGGAACTACCACAAGTTCAGAGATGGAAGTACCTGTTAGTAATTGTGGATCACTTCACTCGGTGGGTGGAAGCATTCCCAACCACTAAAGCGGACGCCCCTACAGTGGCACGGATCCTATTAGAAAATATAGTCCCGAGATATGGAATAATGGGGTCTATTGATTCAGATAGGGGAACACACTTTGCCTCAAAAACACACCAGCTAATCTGTGACGCCTTAGGAATCCAGTGGAAGCTGCACACCCCCTGGCACCCTCAGAGCTCAGGAAGAGTTGAGAGGATGAACAGTACTTTGAAGACGCAATTGACAAAACTAATGATGGAAACCAAGCTACCCTGGACCAAGTGTCTACCCCTGGCCCTACTAAGAATCCGCACGGCTCCTCGAAAAGATATAGGAGTATCCCCTTATGAAATGTTGTTTGGCCTTCCATATTGGAACAAGGTGGAGGGCTATCCTTCCCTGCAAGGGGGAGATGTCTTTGTAAGGGACTATTTACAGGCACTGTCTCATTCTTTTGCAGAATTGCGCAGGAAGGGGTTACTCGCACAAACCCCACCTCTGGACTTCGCACTCCACCGAACTCAGCCCGGTGACTGGGTCCTGATTAAGACTTGGAAGCCAGAGAAGTTACAGCCGCAGTGGGAAGGCCCATTCCAGGTGCTACTGACCACCGAAGCCGCAGTAAGGACAAAAGAAAAAGGGTGGACCCACGCCGCGAGAATCAAGGGACCCGTAAAGCCCGAAGAAGGTGCAGAATGGACTTGCGTCCAGGGAGAAGACCCGATGGTGCTAAAGCTCAAAAGACGGACAGAATGAACTTTGGGACTATAATGTATATACTGCTATTATTTGCTTGCGGCTGAAGGAGGAGTATGTGGAAAGTTTAATCTAACCAACTGCTGCTTAAAGATAGATGACAACGGAAAGGTGGTTCAAAAAATATCAGATAAAATAAGGAAACTGGCCCACGTGCCGGTACAGACCTGGAAGCCGCTGGGGTATTGGGACTGGCTGGACGGATGGTTGAAAGGAGGCTGGTGGCGAACCGCTTTAGGGGTTATAGGAGGGGGATTGATGGTCCTCCTTCTGCTACCATGTCTGATCCCCTGCTTGTGGGAGCTAGTAGCTCGGGTGGCAAGACAAGTCATGCAACCAGGGGCCCCAGCTGATCCTGTTCAGGTACTCCTACAAAGGGAAATAGAGCTAGAGGAAGAAGCCTATGTAAACCCGTGGCAAAAGCCCAACTGATAGCACATTCTAAAAAGAAAAAGGGTGGATTGAGAGAAATGATTAAATTAAAGACGGTACTTAAGGAGTCCGTTTAGAATGTGCTGACACAGAAAGAACGTGCAAAGCAACTTGCAGGGCAACGTATAAACCAATTTGCAAAATCAGGATGAAACAATAGCTTGCTGATTAAAGAAGCGATACGGGTAACGGGAAGACATGCTTAACGGTTGAACAATAACGGTGTTAATGCGCTGAGGCTGATAAGTGGGCCAAAGGGTAATCACATTTGTAATTTTGTAATGAGATTAAGGAAGAATGTCTGCACCTCACATGGGTGCAACTCACAAAGTCGTAAACAAGTAGGGTATAAAAAACTGTGCAAAGTGTAATTCGGCACTCAATCTAGCAGGAGCTGGTTGGGTCCGACTCTGCAGACTCGAAAAATAAAGTTTACCGTTCTGCAAATTGCTGAGACTCAGTGTGTTTCTGACAAGACTTAAGAGCATAATTCAGTCACTTGGCCCAGAGTTTGCTCCGCCATTCAATCATGGCTGATCCTGTTTTCCTCTCCTCAGTCCCACTCCCCAGCCTTCTCCCCATAACCTCTGAACCCGTGTCCAATCAAGAACCTAATCTAATTAAATACACCCAACGACTTGGCCTCCACAGCTGCCCGAGGAAACAAATTCCACAAATTCACAGTCCTCTGGCTAAATTACTCTGCATCTATTGGAGTATAAAAGTTGCAACTTGCTATTTGCTAGAGAATGAAATCTTAGGAATGTAGAAGACAATGGAGTGTTAATGAGAGGTAGCTAAGAGATGTAGATTAGAACATGATTAAGTCACGAAATCTTAAGAATGTAGAAGACAATGGTGTGTTAATAAGAGGAAGCTAAGAGATGTAAATTATGTAGTCTGAGTTTGCTATTTGCTATGCATGTACCCAATTTAGTAGGAAAATGAAATATTAAGAATGTAGAAGACAATGGTGCGTTAATGAGAGGTAGCTAAGAGATGTAGATTAGAACATGATTAAGTCAGTGGGTAGAAACAATAGTGGCGGATGTACGTGTGGTACGCAACTATAGACCGATTGCATATGCTAATGCAATTAAACCAGGAGATTGCTATAAAACATGCTGTGTCCAAGGATCGGAGGGCAATCAGCGACTGTCAATGACTGTCTCAGCTTTGATTTGCAAATTAAAGTTTAACCCTTCTTGAAGAATCTTCTGCGTCTCCTGGTCATTTGTGAGGCACGAGAAACCACGACACATCTCTGTTTTAAATGTACGCCCCTTCTATCCTGAGGCTGTGCCTTCTTGTCCTAGACTCTCCTACCAAGGGAAATATCCTTTCCACATCTACTATGTCTATGTCTTTAAACATTTGAAATGTTTCAATGAGGTCCCCCTCATCCTTCTAAATTCCAGCGACTACAGATGCAGAGCTATCAAACGTTCCTCGTATAAGTCTTTCATTCCCAGAATTATCCTTGTGAACCTTCACTGAAACCTCTCCAGTGCCAGCACATCTTTTCTTCAAATAGGAGCCCAAAAATGTTCACCAGTGCCTTATAAAGCCTCAGCATCACATCCCTGCTCATATATTCTAGTCCTCTTGAACTGAGTGTTAACATCGCATTTGCCTTCCTCACTGACTCAACCTGCAAGTTAACCTTTAGGGTGTTCTGCACAAGGACTCCCAAGGCCCTTTGCATCTCAGATTTTTGGATTTCCTCCCCATTAAGAAAATAGTCTGCACATTTATTTCTACTGCAGAAGTGCATGACCATGCATTTTCCATCATGGTATTTCATTTGTCACTTTCTTGCCCATTCTCCGAATCCATCTGTCCTTCTGCAGCGTACCCGTTTCCTCAACACTACCTGCCCCTCCACCAATCTTCCTATCATCTGCAAACTTGACAACAAAGCCATCCATTCCATCATCTAAATCACTGACGTACAGCATAAAAAGTGGTCCCAACACTGACCCCTGCAGAACATCACTAGTCACTGGCAGCCAACCACAGAAGGATCCTTTTATTCCCACTCTCTGCCTCTTACCAATCAGCCAATGCTTTAACCATGACAGTAACTCTCCTGTAATACCATGGGCTCTTTCTTAACTTGATAAGCAGCCTCATGTGTGGCACTTTGTCAAAGGCCTTCTGAGAGTCCAAGTATACAACATCTACTGCATCCCCTTTATCTATCCTACTTGGAATCTCCTCAAAGAATTTCAACAGGTTCATCAGGCAAGACTGATGAACCATGCTGACTTTGTCCTAACTTGTCCTGTATCACCAAGTACTCCATAATCTCATCCTTAACAACTGACTCCAACATCTTCCCAACCACTGAGGTCAGGTTAATGGGTCTATACTTTCCTTTCTGGTGTCTTCATCCTTTCTTAAAGAGTAGAGTGACATTTGCAATTTTCCAGTCCTCTGGCACTATGCCAGACTCCAATGACGTTTTAAAGATCATTACTAATGCCTCCATAAACTCTACCGCTACCTCTTTCAGAACCTGAGGAGACAGTTCATCTGGACTGTGTGACCAACGTACCCTTAGGCCTTTTCAGCTTTTTGAGCACCTTCTCCCTTGTAATAATAACTGCACTCACTTTTCTTCCCTCCCATCCTCCAACAGCTGGCACACTGCTAGTGCCTTCCATAGTAAAGACTGGTGCAAAATACTCAGTGCATCTGCCATCTCCTTGTCCCATTATAATTTCTCCAGCCTCATTTTTTAGCGTTCTATATCCATTCTCATCTCTTTTATTTTTTTTTTACATACTTGAAAAAAGCTTATACTCTCCACTTTGATATTGTTTGCTAGCTTGCTTTCATATTTTATCTTTTCCCTCCTAATTATAATTATAGTTGTTCTCTGTAGGTTTTTAAAAGCTTCCCAATCCTCTATCTTCCCACTAACTTTTGTTTTGTTGAATGCTCTCTGTTTTGCTTTTACATTAGCTTTGACTTTCTTTGTCAGCCTCTGTTGGATTATTTTGCCATTTGAGTATTTCTTCATTTTTGGAATATATCTATCCTGTAACTTCCTCATTTTCCTCAGAAACTCACACTATTGCTGCTCTGTTTCATCCCTACCAGCATCTCCTTCCTCCTACTTTGGCCAACTCCTCTCTCATACCACTGTAATTTCCTTTACTTCACTGAAATACTGCAATGTCAGACTTTACTTTCTCCCTGGTTTCCACAGGTAGGTGAGTCTAGAACTACGGGACATAGCCTCAAGATTTAAGACGATGAGGAGGAGCTGCAAAGCTAAGTGTGAGATCTTTTCACATGAGATCATGCCACAAATTCAGATAGAGTCTTCAAGATACTCTTTCTCCTAACACAGTTATACAATTTTAGTTGCATATGTGACGTGACACTGGTCAGAACTGTTTTAATGCTTCTTGAATGCTGCCAAAACAAATAGTTTTGCATCACAGCACAATGGAAACATTAAGTTTTGTAATCATGAATAGTTTATTCAGCATTTTGGAGCCAGTTCTGCCATTTGACTGAATCAAATTACTGATCTGGTATATTTTATATTAACACCCCAATTATCAGTTAGTTCTTACCATTTCCACTACCTCTACCTCAGCATCAAGACGGAGCTGATAGAGGAATAACTGCAGGTCCTTTTTCATCTGGATGCTATTGTCGTCAATCTGGGCAACGGTGAAAATGCGCATCTTGCACTTCCTCCACACCTGTAATAGATCCAGCACAAGCCATCATTGAGATAAGCAGCATTACTCAACGACACAGACCCTTTCATACAGAAAAATGTATTCCATGAAACACCAATGCACTTTAGCAAATATAAGGCGGGTACACAAAATCAAGTTTGGAAGCTTACAGATGGCTTTAAGTGATGTAGAACTGGGAAAATTTAGTGATGCAATTCAAGATTTTAGGGTCTAACAGCAGCTGACCAGTTGTGAAGGATCAAAGGAAAAATGCGATACAAAGGCACAAAAATCAGAGACGCATAGAGATCTGGGAGTGGTGCCTAATATTGGCAGGGCTACAGAAGGTTTTATTAACAGCAAGGAATAAATAGAACTTATTATTGCAAATTAAGACAGGCAGCAGAACTTTGGGGGGTAGCGTTGCTTGACAGGAACCAAATGAAAAAAGTGACTAAATTTTGGACCACACAAATTATCTCTCTAAACATCTGAAAGGTTTACCTTGTGTTGGCTGAGGAGAAATGGCAGCAACATAAGCAATCCCCCATCATGTACAATCCACCAGACGTCGATGGTACCTCCTGCAAAACGCTCCTGATTTACTGGAAACTTATCTATGTTCTTCGTCACCAGCAGCGCTTGGTGAGCAGCTGTTGTTTCACGCACCAAGTCTACAAGATAGAATTCTCACATTAAATACTACAAGAGTTCTCAAATTAAATACTCTATAATCTTTTTTCCCCGAAAGAAAAAGTCATCATCTTTCAAAACATGTCTTTCAATCTTAATGGGTAACTTGAACTGACCAATTGAGTATGGTACGAAGTTCCAAGATCTTCACTAAGTCCCACACCCTTACAATGTGGAAAGTGTACTAAAGGGTTATGGAAATGGATTGGTTGAGATCCCTTAAAAAATGACAGCCTTTACTCCTTCACACATGAACACTAGTCATTGGGAAGAGTTCTGGATTGTGAACATGAGTAAGTGCCATATCGAAGCATGGCAGCAAATTTACTTTCTTAGCAGTTGGCACAGATTTGGCATGTCAGGTAAAATTTTGACAAACTTCTATAGATGCACAGTGGACAGTATCTTGACATCACAAGAAAAGCCTTCTCCATCACTGAGCACATCTACAAAGAGTGCTGCCACAAGAAAGCACCACCCATCATCAAGGACCCCCACCATCCAGGCCTTGCTCTCCACCCGTTGCAACCATCATGAATGAGGTACAGGAGCCTTATGTCCCTTAACACCAAGTTCAGAAACAGTTATTACCCTTCAACTATAAGGCTCCTGAGCCAACGTGAACAACTTCACTCAACACATTAAACACAACTTATGGACTCACTTTCAAGGACTCTACAACTTATGTTATCAGTTTAATTAATTAATTACTATTATTATTTTTTGGATTTGCAGAGTTTGTCTTCTTTTGTATGTTGGCTGCTTGTCAGTCTTTGTAGTTTTTCACTTATTCTATTGTATTTATCTGTCCTACTGTGAATGCCTGCAAGAAAATTAATCTCAGGATAATATATGGTGACATAACACATACCTTGATAATAAATTTACTTTGAAAACCATTCACATCATATTATTTATCCAAAGATCTCCCAAAGCTATCACAAATGTCAAAAAATTCTTCAATTAGTAATTCTACATTCGGTATTAAATTGGATAGCATGCTGTGCTGTTCCTTTGAACCACAAAACACTTAAAATTCAGTTCCATTGAAACAAGAGTATAATTCACTACTGCTACCATTTGCTACATTTCCTGACCAGGGATAATTTGTCAAGCTAACAGATGCTTATTGCTGGAGAAATAGTCATGATGTGTCTGAAAAATCACACTCCTGCAATATAACGCAACCATGACTGTACTGAAATCAAATTGCTCCAATCCGGATGTTCAACTGGGCACTTCCTGTTGTCGTTCAATCTTGCAGTCCAATATCCACATCAGTTACTCTCAGATTGACACTGTTCCCTTGTGCACTGATCCTTTGGCATATTGCCTGGAAAATTAGGTCACGTTGTTCTGAAGTGCATCTGTTGTTGGACACGCCCAGAATAAGCATGTTTCACAGCACTGCTCCCTCTGCAGCCCGACTTAAAGTAAATCTCTCTGAGCAGGTACCAGCCCAACACCAAGGGCCCAAACAGGAAGATCTCTTTTTAGTTTTTCTAATTTAACCACTTTTCGCCGTAGCCTGTATTGTTCCCTTAATTCCTTCACCTCTACTAATGACCTCGTATTGAAAGACCCTTCATCCCTTTCACACCTTTACTTTCAGGCACTTTTACCCTCCAATTTCCAGATCTCCCCTTCCTCACACCTTGAATAGTCCTCTACTACAAGTTCTGCTCCAACCCTGGGCTTCACGATATTACCCTTTGGAAGTTGCACAGTATGCAATGGGAATCAATGAAAAGCTCAACAGAAGGTCCATAACAACATTGGTTTGCTGTGCTATGATCTTTTGTCTACTTTAAATTGTGTAGATTCACTTGTACCCGTCTGTTACTTCTCCAATGTAAAAATGGGCACTGAACCGTTAACAGGACTGGAGAGATTTAGAAACAATGGTCTCGAAATTCAGAAACATCAAAATAAAACTGAGATGATGGACGTCAGAAACAAAAGCAGAAAATGCTGGAAACAACAGGTCAAGGCAACATCATTTGGGGAAACAGAATCATGTTAACATTTCAGGCTACAGACCTTTCATTACAACTACAAAAGAGCAAACAATTTACTAACTTCCAGGAAGAGTGGGAGAGGAATGAAAAGGATGAAGACAATATTTTTGTTTAGGCAAGCCCAGGGTTTTGGGGGCTTAACTGTTAATGAATCAGTCTGTTTGATGATTAATGAAGACAATTAGCAAGAAATAACACAAATCAAGAAACTTAAAATCTGTATGACAGCAATTAGAATGCAAATTTCTACATAAAGAGTGAAAGTGCAAAACATACAGTTGTGGGGTCTACTAATTAGGTCATACGCTAAAAGAGAGGATGAATTCCGAGTCAATGATACAGATGGATGACCAATGGTAGAAATGGCCTGTTTGATACACAGAGAAAGTGAATCACCAGAAGAATTAAGGTTAGTAAATTGCAGGCATGCAGTGTTGGCACTGGAAGCATGGCCCTCAGCACTTATTGGATTTTGTTAGTTGTTGATGCAAACAAAGTATTTCACTGTATGTTTCGATATACATGTGACAGATAAACCAATTTGGAATTAAAGGTCTTAAATTTATATTGAGTCCAGAAAGCTGCAATATGCCTGATGGAAGAGACACAATTTCTCAAGCTTTTAACATTGCAGGAGAACACAGATGGGTATGACTGAACGGAGTGGGATAGAGATCTAAAGTGGTGGACAACACAAAACTCAGACTCAATACAGGTGCTCTGCAAAGCACCCAACCTGTATGTTGTTTTTTTCCTGAGTAAAGAGTACATTATGTGCATCGAATAGGGAACACTGAATTGAAAAAGGATCAAGTGATTCACTGCTTCAAAGGATTCCTTTTCATCCTGGATGTGAAAATTGGTAAAAGGATAGTAAAATGCCTTGAAAAGAGAAGGCAGTAAAAGGCAACAGTGCCTTTATTTTCTGCAGAGCATCAAGAAAGCTCACCTCTGTCCCAGGATACTGACAGACTTTTACTGCTGTATCATTGAGAGCATACTCACCAACTGCAACTCAGTGTGGTATGTCAATTATCCCTATCAGACTGCAAAGCACTCCAGCGTGTGGTGAAAACTGCCCAGCGGATTATTGGCACTCAATTGCCCACCAGTGAGAACATCTAACATAAACACTACCTGGGCTGGGCGAAAAGCATTATCAAGGATGCATCTCACCATAATCATGGACTCTCCTCCTATCCAGTAGGCGTTACAGGAGCCTCCGCTCCCGCACCAGCAGGCACAGGAAGAGATTTGTCCCTGAGGCTATGACCCTGCTGAACCTCAGTACTGTCTCAGTACTTTTATATTTGTGTGCTGTAGCACTTACTTTTTATTCACAGTTCTGGTTAGATGTTAACTGCATTTCATTTGGCTTTTTATCTGCACTCGGCACAACGACAATAAAGTTGAATCTAAACTAATCTTAAGAAGGGAGATAGCTGGTGGATGCAGCAGAATTGTGCAGAAATCATTTCAGCCATGGTGTCCCTTTCTGAAGACTGGTAATGCTCAAGACAAAAGTGGAGGTAAGAGAAGGCAGGGGTCTTGGACCAAATTGTGACCAGTGGCTAGCTCGGGTTACTAACCTCATTGTGCTTGACAGAATGGAGATTGCTGCTTCCATTGGATCAAGAAAGGCGACTAGGCAGATTGAGTGGGAATTCATGCGATTTCAATTCAATCATGGGTTTGGTTCAGGCTTCATGAGAAAGAGTGAGGAGAGGATCAAGGGCAAGTACACTTGGCTAGCAAAACAAGATTAGGAACTGGGGGCAAGCTGGGGGCTAGGGATAGAAGAGGTGAAAGGACTGAGTGGGAGGACTCAAGAGGAGAATATGAGATGCAGTCTGTGTAGTTAAGTCAAAGTTGTCCTTGCAGCATCCAGCAATGATCACTCGCAGGACAACTGTTCTACCTGTCCCTGCATTGTAAAGCAATACATAGAGTAAAGCAACTAGATGCACTTTCTGCAGGGTTGTCCCCAGATGTCAACCTGTACTGCTCACATGCCTCTACAAGGTTAGAAGCATGTAAAATACAGCCAATGAAAACAACATGGATTGCATACGTATCATCTAACTGCAAAGAAGAAAATAATTTCATACATGTCATTACTGAAACTCAGATTTCAGTTTAAGCTGATATTCTCAGTATGAAGGGAGCAGAATTTAGCTTCACATTTTCATGTAAAATCATATCGATATTCTATTTGATTTGCCCATTCCTGTGAATGTTTTTTTTACAAATGCAGACCGAAAAGTAGGCAACAGAGATCTATGGAGTGCATGTAAGCCACACAACTTAAATTTGTTCTAGTGAATTACATTCTACATATGGTATTGAATAGGAGTAAATTATTTAGAGACTCAATCTCATTGCATCTTTAATTAAGTCATAAGGTGCCCTTTATCATTTACTCACTTTACACTACATGATACCCTTACTCAATAAAAACCTGCTTTAGTATGGAAAATCTTGATTATTCCCCAGTATTCAATAATTTCCAGATTTCTACTATCTTGTACACGAAGAATCCCTTCCTATGTTCCTTATTTCCAGTTATAAGACACACCCTCTTGAGCTGGAGCAAATAGCTTTACAGTGTCATTGCTCAGATCATCCCCAAATTTGTGTCTTTTTAAATGCATTACAGTAAGGTAATTAAATCATCACTGAGGCTCTGTGGCACAGTACAAATATTAAGTTAATAAATACCAACCAACAAAGCCTTTCCAGCCTCCTGGGCCATCTGTTTGTCTCCATAATTCTGGCCACGCCACCAGCACAGTGTTGTGTTTCATTCCTCCCAATCCGGAGGACTGGATCAAGTGGGATACTCCATCTCGCCGGTTGGATGATACCACCACTTGGCAGAAGCCTTTGGTCTTCTCCACTCCCATCAAAGCCTTAATATTCTGTAAATCAAATAAACCAGGGTCAGTTAAGGGGTATAAAAGCAATCATTTCACCTTTTCTTGGTGTTGAGATTGCAGGCAAATTTTATTCAAATCAATCCATATAAGGTACTAACATAGCAGCAAAGAATTCTTCAATTCCAATCCCTAATTCTATAAATTGGATTCTTCTGGGCTTGTATTCTCTTCAGGAACTCAATCCTGCTAAGGCAAAGAGCTTCCCAATTTGGAAGTGGAAGGAAAGTGGGGAAAATAGAAATCAGATGACAGATGGAATACAGTGCAGGGAAGTGTTTGGTTGTGCACTGGATTTAAGGAATAAAAATTTAGACCATTTTTAAAATGGAAAGCAAATTCAGACATTAGAGATGCAAACAAGCTTCGGAGTCCTTGTGTAGGATTCCTTCCCTAAAGGTTAACTTGCAGGTTGTGTCAGTGAAAAGGAAAACAAATGCGATGTTAGCATTGATTTTCAGGGGACTAGAATATAAAAACAAGGATATAATGTTGAGGCTTTATAAGGGATTGGTCAGACAGCACGGAGGATTTTTGAGCACCTTATCCAAAAAGGATGTGGAGAGTGTCCTGTGGAGACACAGTGTGGAGGCACTGAAAGGGTTAATATATAAGAAGCATTTGATGGCTCTGGGCATGTACACACTGGAGTTTAGAAGAATGAGGGGAGATCTCATTGAAATCTATTGACTACTGAAAGGCCCAAATAGAATGAATGCGGAGAGGACGTTTCCTAGAGTGGGTAGTCTAGGATCAGAGGGCACAGCTTCAAAATAGAAGGACATCACTTTAGAACAAAAATGAGGAGGAATTTCTTTAGCCAGAGAGTGCTCATTTGTGGAATTTGCTCCACAGATGCTGAGAGGCTATGTCACTGGGTATATTTAAAGCAGAGGTTGATAGGTTCGAATTAGTTAAGGTGTCAAAGGTTATGGGGACAACACAAGAGAATGGGGTAAAGAGGAATAACAAATCAGCCATGATGGAATGGTGGCACAGATAGGATAGGCCATATGGCCTAATTCTGCTCCTATGTCTTATGGGGTTTTTTTCCCCTTATAACCAAAATCTCTTGAGGGAAACATGGCTGAAAGGCTAGGAGCAGGAAAATTACAAAAACCATCAAGGAGGAAACAAAGCAGAAGCAGGAGTGATTTACACCTTTTCTTAGTCAGACTGAGAATGCAATAATGCCCTCCAAAAACCTATATCTGAAAACTTGATTTCATAAAATGGCATGTCAGTCATTTCAATCTCCCTTTCTGCCCTAGAAAGAAATCAATAACTGTGGGTCATTTACTTAAAGGTAATTGATGGAACAATCAGGGAAAGTTTCAGAAAAATGTTTTCACTCAAAAAGTGCTGTGCATTTGCATGTCGTTATCTGACAGAATGGTGGTACAAGACAAGCCCATCACATTTAAAAAGTACCTGGGTGAGCACTTTTGAAGATTCATTATACATACAACACAGAGAGTTGGAATGTGGGATTAGTCTTTTTGGCTGACTTCAACATGGCTTCTTCTCTATAATGAATTTCTATAATTTTATCGCAGGCTGCAACTGAAGTTGACCAAATATCAATGGGAAGATTAACAGTCCAATGTAAAAGTCTTTCCATTGGAAATTTGAAATAACATAGAAAAGTTGGAAATATTCAGCAGGTCAAGGAGCATCTGATGAAAAATCACTTAACTTAAATGCTGACTCTGTGTCTTTTTCCACAGGTGCTGCCTGACCAGGAACGTTAAGACCAGTTTAATGCAGATAAATGCATCAAAGGCCTGAATTGGAGGGAATCTTGATTGATTGCAAAAAGGAAAGGAAGATTACCAAGCTGGGACAAGGTGATCCTACCAAGGGTACTGACAATGAATAGTATACAAAACTAAAAGGTATTACTGGAGCAGGAACCAACGTAGGGCTGCTGGTGAGGCACTGAGTGAATGGCACATGATAAAAAGCAAGTAATAAAGGTCAAGTTGGATAAAAATAGAACTCAAAGCATTGTTCACAAGGTGAGTACAATGCTTATAAGACTTTTAGACAGGAACGTAGATACAAATGGTTTAGAGGGTTATGGGTCAAAATCAGTGCAAATGGAGCCATTTTGGTTGGCATGGATAAGCTGGGCCAAAGAGCTTGCATTCTGTGCTGTATAACTATTTTTAAGATTCTCTATTATTATTTTATATTTGCTTGCTAGATGTTTCTGACTTTGGTTTCTGGCTAAAAGCCATACCATCATTATGAAGCATTTTGGTATGAAATAGCATATCAATGATTCAAACTGCCTCAGAACACTAACATTACAAATAAAATATGATGGTACAAAAGTGAAATCTTTCCTTCCCAAAAATATACATCAGAGTAATGGAGTACAGGAAATCATTTGATCGATCATGTGCATCACAGTTCTCTGAATGCAATGCCAATAGTGTCACTCCCGTTATTTGCAAAGTTCCTTACTTTCCTTTTCCCCTTTCACATATATTCAACTCCTTTTTGGAAATTGCAATCAAATTGGATTCAGCACATTAAACAAATCTCTGAATGTTTGTTGGTGAAGATAGTATGCCTGTAATTCAGCTTCAACTAATGTTACTTCTAATATGACTGCTGAGCACGTGCAGTCACAAAATTACCTGTTCGGCATTCTGCACATCTGAGTGTCTCTCCAGGAATGTACCTTCCAGCACTGAGCCAACTATGGTCAATCCCTTGCCAGCTTTGAGCTGTGTGGTAAATGACAGCAGTCGAGGATGCTTTACATTCTGTTCTTGGTCAAGGTTGAGCAAAATCAACAGTTGGGGTCTGTGGGGAAATAAAAGAAAGCCCAGTATTTTTATAACAATCCACTTAATATTTTTATTAAAAATAACCAATAGCTCAAGGAAACAAAGACCAGTGGCTGCCAGGGACTCTCCTCTCTGTCTTTAATCCTAGTTATGACCTGGACAAGCTGGCAGGCTCCTTTTAACAACAAGCTGGCACTCTCATTTTAACAACAATTTTGTCTCATTTGTGGCATGTTGCTAGGTCAATATCAGGTTAAATCAGGCATGATCATTGTTATGAAAAGCCTTGGTATGAGACTACCTTTGAAAGAAGTCCCCTCTCCAGGGATAGCTTCCCCAAATTGTTCAAATACCACCCTAAGTGGTTCAATACTGTTTCCAGATAGTTCATGATGTTAACTGAAATAACAAGAAATCCAGTTTGCTACTAGTCAAAATTCTATATTGCCGTGGCTTCCACTAACATGAGATTTATTGTGACTAATCTCACAATTTAGTTAAAGACTCAGTTTACAACAAGGCATAGGAGTAACTTACACTTGGATTTCCACAAAAAAATCCAAGAGAACAAGTTTGCAGCATTATTCCCACTGACTAGGTTACCCGATTGTGGTTCATTAAAATTAATTGCCAATTAATCAGATAAACTTTGCCGATTAATGTAAACAAGGTTCTCCAGATCTTTTCAAATAAAGATATTTAAAACATGTAAAAAGTATGTAAAATTTGGAACAAGATTATGGACAAGCTGAATGTAACTTCAATTGAGAATTTAAGGTCACCTTTCACTGCTATGACCACCCCTCTCCCACTGAATCTAACTTCCCTTTACTTATGAATAATCTATGTACACATCTACCTACGTACATGCCTTAAAATATCCAAAGACTCTTGCCGGCACCATTTGAGGAAGAGGGATTGCCATAGAATAAAATTAACCTTCTCTGTATTATGTGCATGTCCCTTTATTTGTAAACAGTAATTCCTTGCTTTCGATCAGGGGTTCCCAACCTGGGGGTCTACGGACCCCTTGCTTAATGACATTGGTCCATGGCATAAGCAAGCTTAGGAAACCCTGATCTAGATGCTCCCACAATTAGAAACATCCTCGCTGCATCCAATCTGTCAAACTTCACAATTTTATATATTTCTCTCAAATACTCTCTCATTTTTCCGATTATTGTTGTCTACAAGCCCAGCTTGTTTAATGTTCCCTCAAATGACAACCTGCTGTTTTGAGATACCAGTTTGGAAGGCTTTCTCTGAACTGATTTCAGTACATTAACATCTGCCTTAAAAGAGGAAACCATTGCTTTAGATTAGTGGTCGCCAACCCGTCAGTTGTGATCGACTGGTCGATCTTTGAGACTTTCCCAGTAGATCCCGAAAAAAAAAAGAAAAATAAATACACAAATACTGTTGAGAGATTGTTTCCGGGTTGAGGGGTTTTAGTTTTGTTCTTTCTGCCCAGTGCGCATGCGTGTAGCTCCCCTGCACTACACAACGTAATTCAATGGTCCCGAACCCCTGAGCCATGAGGAAACAATATGAGTCAGCTGCACCTTTCCTCATTCCCTGTTACGCCCACTGTTGAACTTGAACCCACGTGAGGTCATCAGTCGCCTAAACACAGTCATACCCTCGCGGCAGGGATCACTGGTTGGCCTCAGGTGGCCGGCGGGAAGTGCCGTTGATACTGGCCTGGAGCATGGCCGGCGGGAAATGCTGTTGGTACCGGCCCGGAGCGCGGACAGATGGGCGCCGCCTCTAAACCTGTTTTGCACACCGAATGTTCGTGGGGAACCCGGTGCTAAAATATTCAGATGACCTAATTCGGACTTAAGGTTTCGTACGTATCAGAGCAGCTACCGTGCTGCCATCTACCAAAACAAACTTTTGTTAGCCGATAGATCCTACAAGGGGGGCAGTCAGGCGCCCTGTCGCACTCCTCGCTCAGTCGGCCACTTTCTCTGGACTGTGAACGCCGCGACTCTGGCATGGGGACCTCCGGCCCTGACCTTGTCCTCTCACCCCACCCATGACCAGCCGCACCTGGCCAAGGCATCTGGCGGTGGGCGGGTGGAGGCTGCAGTTTGAGCCGGGAGGCTGTCCGAGGCAATGAAGCCCTCAAAACGGCTTCGGCACCTTGAGTCCAAGACAAACGCGTTGAGATTTTTCAGCGGAAAGAATGTGAACAAGTGGGACAGAAGCTAAGTGCCAAGAGCCGTGAAATTGCGGAATAGACTGGATGTAAGGAACCTGTATTGCTGTATTCTGGTTGTGTTTAACACCAACCCCACTCCCCACCCACCCCGTCAGCTGGTCTGCAAGGATATTGTCAATAGTAAACAGGTTCGCGGTGCAAAAAAGGGTGGGTACCCCTGGTGTTTATAAATAATTTCTACTTCCGGGTTATGGGGTTTTACTTCTGGTATTTTCCACCCCGGTGCGCATGCGTGTAACTAATCGATCTTGCTGAGGTGGGGGAACTTGGGCTTAAAAATGTTGGTGACCAATACTTTAGACAATGATTCCATGCCCAATGTAAATGAAGCGTAATCTTCCCCCTATTGTATACTATTTGCATAACAGCACCGCTAACTTTCCCAATTACTGGCTTTTAAACATAATAGCTTTTTTGCAAATCATACTCCAGAATCCTTCTGCAACTTAGAGCTATGTAACATTTCACCAGTTAGATAATTAACTTTGTATTTACAGGCAATTTCACACTTTCAATATTATACTTCATTCACCAGACCTCTGCCCATTCACTTAATCTGCCTAAATCACTTATTGAACCACCTTAAACCTTTACACAAGTTACTTTCTCATTTGTCTTCGTGAGATCAGCAAATTTAGCAACTACACTTTCAAGGATCTTTATCCAAGTCAGAACACTGGGTTATGCATTTTATTTTGTATTAAACTCTGATTAATCAACATTGTTTGCATTGACAGGATATTGTTCAAATTCTCAATATTAATATAATACCCTTCACTTGGAACAATTTACCAAAAAATATTACTAATTTATTAAAAATAAATCAGTTATACAACGTTATATGCAGCAAAGAAGCAGGGCATCAAAGTTTGTACTTCTGATCAGAAAGTACTGCTATGAAGATAACTTTGAATACTATAAAATCTGAACCAAGAACTGCAATACCTAGTTCTGATTTTACCTCCAATTCTTAGTGTGAGTTGGACCATCTTCCAATCGGAGCAAAGCATATCGAGCTGCATTTAGAGACAGTCCCCTGATCCCATCACCCCATTCTTTCTCAGCTCTGAAAAGTAATTAGGTTATATTTAAGAAAAGCGCAGAACAAATCACGTGAAAGTCATTTAGTTTGTCACAGATTTTTATCCAAAAATTAGATTTAATTGTGGAAGGTAGTAACCATCTCACCCTCGATATTCAATGTACTTGTAGATGCATCCCGCTATCAACATGGCAACCAATGCATAATACCAGGAAGAGATGAACATCAAGGCAAGACACAAGCTCATACCCAGGAAAGACAAAGTCCTATAGGTATAATAACAGAATGTCAGATATATAACAGCCTTGATCAGGTAAATATAAAAGATTTGAGATTGTATGCAATCTCATGTTGTACTTTGAGGCTACTGTATCAATGAAAGTATTCCTTCAATTCCAGTATCAGTTAAAACCAAACAAATTACACCTACTGTAATTTAAAAAGAATATTCTACTAAGATAGTAGAGTGAATAGGATCAGAGGCTTGCTGTACTCAGAAATAACTGAGAAGAATTTTCTTTTCTTTATGCTCTGCCATACCAGTGATAATACTTGAACCGTGGTCTCCAATTGGGTGTCCTCAAGAGTGTTTGTAAAGCACATGCCAGGTTCACAAACAAGTAGCACATCAAGAAGAACCTGAGAGAAGAAAGAAAAAGTATGCATATTAAAATGATTCAATCCATGCTACCTACGGGCTCTTTCAGTTTCACTATATCTAACTTTGTCCACTTTACACTACTTATATTCTAGGTGTTACTGTTCCCATGTTCATCCTTCTGTCACTGGATCAAATACTTTTTCTCCAAATGGAATTGGCTCCCACAGTAACCCTCCAAGTACATTGAGTGAAAATTGAATGGACACCTTGTAGTAATGTATTGTTTTAGTCCAAACTAGCCTATTCGGCAATGTCACATTGAGGATCAACAAGACTTGAGCTTTGTTTGATCTTCACTCTGCAAGCACAGTGTTAACTTATTAGCATACACTGTAGTACAACACAATGGTAGAGCTACCGTCTCAATTCTAGTGAGCCAGTTCAATCTGAATACTAATGCACATTGTCCCTGTAATTTGGTGGGTTTGTTCTAGGAGCTCTGGTTTCCCTTTTCATCTCAAATGCATGCAGGTTGAGAACTACCCTTGCCATGCAGGCAAGTGGTAAAACATGGACAGAGTAAGTGGGAGTGAGTAGGAAATGACACAGGATCCATGTGAAGAGTGTTCTTGATGGTTGGTACAGATTTAGTAGTTGAAGTGCCTGTTTCTGTGCTGTATGACTCTATGAAGTATCCATTTCTTGCAATGTTTCAACTTTTAATGCTACTTTCATACACATAATGCATTAATATTCCACACAGTATGAAAACTTTTCCCTTAATTCCCGATTTGGCAATTCTGGATGATCTGAGACAGTAAAGGATTAAAGTTACACTAGTTCTGAGCTATGCAAGATCATTTGTGAATATCTTCAACCTAAACCCTGTACCACTTATGCTAGTCCTTTGTGCAACAAGACACATCTTCCAAACCCACCTCCTTCATTCCTTTCAGGCAGCAGAAACTTCACCCCTAGATCACTCTATTTTAACCCTCTCCTCTTTAAAAGCTGCTTTTCTATATCTAATGCTCATTGCATGCTTAGCATGTCCTTCTCAAAAATGTTCTTTTGTAGTCCATCACTGTTTATGGAGAACAATTTCTACACACACTAGACATTCTTCACATTGAGTGCATTGTCTACATTAGCAAGTTACTGTCAAACGTATTTGAAACTCTATAGGAGTCAAAAGGCAGTAAATTATGAGGAGAAAAACCACGTGCCTACAAACCACATACTCCAAGATGACCTCAGAAGGATCAAGTATCATTGGCTCTGGGCATGTGAATGGTGAACAACCACTGAATTACAAGTTCGAAACAAAAGACTTATTGAAGTTAAAGCTAGAAACAAAAATACAATACTTACATGGAAAGAATGGGAGCCACACTATCAAGGGATGCAATCAAAATCCCAATTTCGCAAATACCAGCAGTGAGAAGGAGGGCCCACGTTGGTTCACCGTTAGCTTTTCCATGGCCAAAGACCTGTTTTTAAAATGTGGTGAAATCAAACATAAAAATCCCTAAATGTAAATATAAAATATATAATTGAATGAATCTCAGGATAGTATATGGTGACATATACGTACTTTTAAAATAAATTTACTTAGAACTTTGAATTACAGATCTGGCATGCAGCACAAACGTTTGAAGCTTACTCTGCATACATACTCTGGTTGTGTTTTGTAAAGTGCCAGCAAAAATCGGGGAGATATAGAAAAATAGTCAATGCTCTATTTGTGATGGCTCAACCTAAAAGCACAAGAAACTGGAACTTGCAACAAAAAAAAAAGACCACAAGAACTCAGCAAGTCAAACACCATCTGTACAGGATACCACTTCAGAAACCACTGGGTTCTTCCAGTAGCTTTTTTTGTTGTAACCACTCCACTTTGAGGATTCTTCATAGATTTTACGCCTTTCTTAATTCTTTTACCAAATATCAGATACTATCCATGCCTATAGGGAGAAGTTAAAATCGGAAGTATCGATATATAACTACAGGGGCATGAGAGAGGAACTACCCAAAGTTGATTGTAGGGGGACAATAGTAGGGATGACAGTAGAGCAGCAATGGCTGGCGTTTCTAGGTATAGTACACGAGGCTGTTAAACAAGATAAAGGCCCATGGAAAGACACCAGCATGGACAAAAGATTGCTGACTAACAGAAGGCCAAGAATGGAAATAAAGGAGGCCTTTTCTGGTTGGCTGCCGATGACTAGTGGATGCTAGTGTTGGGTTGGCTACTTTTCACATCATAATTTAACAATCTGGATGGCAGAACTGATAGGTTTGTGGATAATACAAAGATAGGTGGAGGGGCAAGTGGTATTGAGGAAGAAAGGAATCTGCAGAAATATGGACAGATTAGGAGTTTGGGCAAAGAAGTGGCAGATGGAATACAGTGCAGGGGAAGTGTATGGTAATTCACTTTTACAAAATGAATAAAGGTGCAGACTATTTTCTAAATGGGGAGTGAATTTAGAAATTGGAGGTGCTTAGAGAATTGGGAGTTCTAGTGCACGATTCTAACAGTGAACTTGCAGATTGTAAAGAAGGCAAATGCTTTGTTGGCATTCATTTTGGAAGGACTACAATATAACAACAAAGATGTAACTGAGATTTTATAAGGGATTGATCTGACCATGTTTGGAGAATTGTCAGCAGTTTTGGGACACAGATATAAGAAAGGATATACTGGCATTCGAGAGGGTCCAAAGGAGTTTTATGAGAATGGAAGTGTTGTATGAGGAGCATCTGATGTCTCTGGGCCAGTACTCACTGGAATTTAGAAGAATGAAGAAGACCTCATTGAAATGTACTGAATATTGAAAGGCCTATAGAGTGAGCATGGAGGGATGTTTCCCATAGTGAGGGAGTCTAGTGCCAGAGGGACATTTCTTTAAATGAGGAGTTTCTTTAGCCAGAGGGTGATGAATCTGTGTGATATATTGCCACTGATAACTGTGGAGGCAAGTCATTATTTATACTTAAAGTGAAGGTTGCTAAGTTTCTGATTAGTAAGAGTGTCAAAGGTTACAGAAAGAAGGTAGGAGAATGGAATTGAGAGGGAAAATAAAGCAGCCACTATTAAATGGCACAGCTGGAATAGCCTAATTCTACCCCTATGTCTTTGACTTTCCAGTCTTATAATGAAATGCTTTTAGTATTTCCAAAACATTCTGTAAAGTTCTGTTGTTAAAATCCTCAGCTCAGCTTTAATATAACTTTCATATAATTATTTACACTTACCCGTAGGAAGGGAACTATGCCATCGCGGGCAATAGCCTGCATTAAACGAGGGGCCCCAGTGAGACTCTGGAGACCAGCACCACATGTTGAGAAGAAAGAACCAATCACTATAACCCAGGGAGAAGGCCAAGCCAGAATCCCAATTACAAGGTTGCCATTTACAGACTCGCCAAACCTGAGAACAAAAGTGGACTCTTTTAAAAGCAAACTTTTAAAAACATGGGAAGTAAAAGCAGTAAATTGATCAAATAGTTGTACAGGAAAGCAGAACAATAAGGTCATGGGTAATTGTTGCATTCACATCAACACGAGCCTCAGTAAATGAAGGCGAGTTCAAAAGCATTTAAGTTGCTCATGAACATAGCATCAAAATACATCTGGTGGCAACAACAATGAAATTCTCACCAAATAACTTCTAGTGAGCCTGTATTGAGCAATTTACTGTGGGGATTTTCAGATTTCCACCCTGAATTTCCAGGGGAAAAAGTCACTAAGGAATTTGGGTAGAGGGGAGAAAGGGAGCCCACTGTTAAAAAGCACTGTTCACTCACATCATTTCAGCTTGACTCAGATCTTGGCAGCTACCTATTCCACCTCACTAGGATGGAGTTGTAAAGCTAATTTGCCTACATTAGATCCATATTGTTACGTATTTAATTTGTTTTATATATTTGAAAAGCAACTATGGTGCACAAGATTGTTTTGTCCTAGCATTAAACCTTGAGGAGTGGCTGAAAACCTATCATGCTGACAGGTTTCAGATATTCTACGCCATCAGAATGACAAGGGTTCCTGTTAAGAATGCAATAATAACCATTACAAACATGGTTCTCTATTTAGAATCTCAGCTGTTAGCTAGTTGGCTGGAACTTCACAGAATAAACTAGATTAGGGCATAATATTTCAACCTATTTTCCTTCAGCAAAGCATTAGCAAAAATAGAAATTATGTTATTGCAATCAATCTATCATTATGATATTGGTATATATTAAATGCTGAACTAAACAACAAAAAATAAAAAAGCTATTAGTCTTAGGGATCTCCATAATTTTCCATAGAACATTTAAAGCCTGTGATGGTTTCAAACCTACATCAAAGATTTTAAATTATGTTTGTTGATCAGCTTATCATTATCTAAAAATTACACCCAGCCATTCACTTAAAAGTAAAAATTTTGTGGTATTTCTGGTAGTTCACAAAATTTCTCAGAAGTCCTTGTATGATCCAAGTGACTCAGAGCCATGAATACCTAGGAATTCATGACAGTTAGACAGGCATTTAAAAAAACACAAAAACACATCCAGAGAATTATAAACAGATAAAGTAATTTTCACCATGTCAATACTAAGCGGCTGCAACACCTGCCTCAACTTGACTGACAGCTTCTTGACACTAAACTGTGACAGTTCCTTCCTAAGAGAACAGAAGAAGGGTTTGATTTGCACCCGGTATTGAAACAGTAGCAAGAAGCCTGAGCAGATGTTTTTAGAGGGGGATATTTATTGCTGAGGGTTCAGATTGAAGGACTAAAATTAAGAGAGCCCCAAGGACTCAATGCTCTGTGTAGGCTAAGACACTTAATAATCCAATAAAAATTGGCACACTGATTTTAAAATATCACTTTACTAGATATTGGCATAAATTTGTACGTATCACTTACTTGTCCCTCAAAAGGACACCTTCAATGCAAGCACCAAACAAGATAATGCATGACAAATCTTTTGTTGATTATTAAGGAAATAAAGTCATGTAACTTAGGTTAGTTATACTTCTAATTAGAATCTCTGAAGGAAAAACAATCACAATCAAAATTCTCTACAGCAACTAAAATGATTTTCATATTAGTATTCCTAGAGCTTGGATGTTTCTCTTTCAGTTGTTATTAATAGTGTTTACCAAAGTTATTATTATAATTTGTTAAAATTTATAACCTTCACATCTATGAATCAAAGTGAATTGGAAATAGGCAAGGACGAAAGCTCAAAATCTCATTACATTACTGAATGTTATCATTAGCCAGCTGTTAACTATTGTCACACTGTTGACGAATGCAGCTCATAAACAAGTGGGTTTGATTAACACTCCATAGGCACATGGATAGCAACATGCAGCAAGCTTTAAGCAAAATGTGTGTTCTGGTTAGTTGACATTTATTGCTGGGAGTTTTATCAATGAAATAAAAATTGGTTTTGTTCTCCAAATCTGTAAAAACTGAAAAAAATCAAGTCCTTATTATTTTCTTCTTGCTACTGAAAAATATTCATAAGTCACAGATGATAGAGTAATGGATTGTCAGTAAGAGATTGCTATTCATCAATGCAAAACATCTCGGAGACCATCACAACTGGTGACGGGGGAACCTCCTGGTGCTGGACAAATTTTATATTCATCCCTGACTAAAGAACAGAGACTATGCTGTTCCACCAGATGAGCAAGGAATTAGATCATAAGACCTAGGAACAGAAATAGGCCATTTGGCCCACTGAGTCTGCTCCGTCATTTCATCATGGCTGATCCATTTCCCTCTCAACCCTATTCTCCTGCCTCCTCCCCATAACATTTCACGCCCTGACTAATCAAGACCCTATAAAACTCTGCCTTCAATACACCCAGTGACCTGGCCTCTACAGCTGCCTGTGGCAGCGCATTCCACAGATTCACTACCCTCTGGTGAAGTAATTTCTTCTCATCTCTGTTCTAAATGAAGTACCTCTATTTTGAGGCCGTGCCGTCTGGTCCTAGACTTCTTCACCAAAGAAAATATCCTTTTCACATTCACTCTATTGAGGCCTTTCAACATTCAATAGGTTTCAATGAGATCCCTACCCCTCATTCTTCTAAATTCCAATGAGTACAGGCTTCAATCACTGCTCATATGATAACTCTTTCATTCCCGGTATCATTCTCGTGAACCACCTCTGAATCCTCTCCAATGTCAGCACATCCATTCTTAAATAAGGGCCCCAGAACTGTTCACAATATTCGAAGTGAGGTCTCACCAGTGCCTTATGCAGCCTTGCTTTTCCAGCCCTACCAGAACAGCAGCAACCCATTCATTTAAATAGGGGTTTCTGACATGGAGAAGAAAATGTGTTGTTTTATTTTAATGACTTTAATAATTTGCTAGCTCAGTGATGTATATTTTTTATATAACTCAGTGTCTCTAAACATCAAAGATAAAATAGTAAAAATGCTAAATGGTGAAGATACCTCCGTATTTGACAGGAGGTGAAGCTTTTTGGGTCGGGGGCACAGTCATCATTGCCTTGAAACCTAATTCCCAAGGGAGAGCTGAAAACTAATCTGGCCCTCCATATCTGGCACATCTATGTGTGCAGACACAGTCAATGAGCCAAATCTATCACATTCAACATATTACATCATAGATAAAATAATTAAATGTATTCCTAGTGCTTATATTATACTGCCATTATAAAAATTATACTTCACAGATGGCTAGAAAGTAGTTATGTTGACTTGAAATTTGGGTTGAAGTATCAAGTTCCCTTCTTTCAATGACATTAGTCAAATGGTTAGGTTCAATTTTTCAGGGTTTCATTGATGTGCCAGGTATCAGTCCACAAGTTACTAGATCTACTGAACTGAATTTTACAACTTTATAATCTTCAACCCAATGTGACAGCTAACTAGATTTCTTCAAAATTTCTACAGCATATTTCAGCTTTGGAAGATCATTTCCCAGAATAAGGATACAAATGAAAGAAGTTGTAATAATTGCTAGTAATGTTCCAGTAGGGATGGATTTCTGTGCATCTTTGAGGTCTCCAGACCTATTTGAACCTGCCATGATACCTGTTGAGGGAAGAAAAGAATCTTGGTCAAAATCAAGTGTGATATAAATTAAAATTATGCACACCCCAATCTTTATACAATTTAACTAGTGGATTAAGGAAAAGAGTGTTAAAGGAAATAATCAGGATTACACATTAAACATGGGACTGTGTGGTATTTGTACGTTCTCCGGCAACTTCCCAGCCATAGACCCTCACCTGTCACAGAGGGGAAATAGATGCCAACAAGCATGGTGAAGTAGGTCGCTATGTCACTGAACACATATGGCAGCCCTGTATTTGCTTCAGCTTCTGCGGCAGGTATAGATGGCAGTCCTGGTTTTTCCAGCATTTCTCCATGGGATCCATAATGACTCCAAATATTGTCTAAGTGAAAACAAGGGGTGGGGGTGAAATACCATGAAAGTTTTGGTTAAGGAACTGCCTGTTTATAATAGAGAGAAACAACATTTGTACAAAATGACTTCTCATTCTCTGAGGTTTCTGCAACCAAACTTGACTGCTTGAATTGAATCCATTATTCATTTTACAGAGAAACCAATGTTACTTCCAAATTACTCCACTGGAAATTTCAAAATAAAACACCAGGGAAATAGATACCAGGTGAGTTAAAAGTAATCCCTTTGAGTTCATTGCTACTGTGACAGAATATATCAAAAGGCAACATTTTAAACAGAGTGCTGTATTCAAACATGAATCGCAAAGCATCTATTAGTCTTATAAGCCTCCAAGCTCTTTATGCTCTGCCAGTTCTAGCCAGTGGGCCAGGTCCTATTCCACCATTACCGGTGAGGTGACGGAAGAAGATATAATAGCAATGTTCAGAGGTACTTAGATACAAATGAACAAGCAGGGACTAGAGAGATATGAACCATGGACAGGCATTGGATTTAGTCAGATTGGCATCATAGTCCATATCCCTCTATTCAATATACACAGTGATCAAAAGCCTTGTTCCGGTGCTGTTCTATGTTCAAGTTCATAAACTAAGAGATTCACAACTTAGCCACTCACTTGATTTAACATATCTTTGATTTCCATATGTAGTGGAACATATTTAAATACACTCAACTTTTACTACATTAAAGGTGTTAGTAAACATATTCGACAGTTTTGACAGAATTACAAGAGCATTTGACATTCTAGGTGCTCATTTGCCAAGCCTAATTAAAGCTCAGAGGTAAACCATCCAGACCGGTGGAGTAATCCTTCAGTATCACCGAAGGTTACAAATTTTCTCCTGCTACTTTTGAGAAAAGACCTTGAAACACATTTTTTAAAATATTATTAAAAACAAATGCAGCATGCCTCCTACCCTATCTCATTACTAATGGAGTGAAGAGCAGATCAAAATTCAGAACTAGTGACACTTAAAAGCTTACCTACTGTCAAAATTATGATTTCCATGATCTACTTCATTAATTATTTCATTCAAACCCAGGAGAGTTTCAGACTAAAGCACTATCAATTGTCTCCCAAGAAATCTCAAAAACAATTTATTGTCTTCTCACGACACTGCATACAAAACAGGAATGGGATGTTATGTTGTAATTGTACAAGAAGTTGGCGAGGCAGTATTTGGAAATCAGTTTTGGTCATCCTGCAATAGGAAACATAAAAAAATAGAAAACCTACAGCACAATACAGGCCCTTCAGCCCACAATGCTGTGCCGAATAAGTATTTACTTTAGAAATTACCTAGGGTTACCCATAGCCCTCTATTTTTCTAAGCTCCATGTACATATCCAGGAGTCTCTTAAAAGATCCTATCCTATTTGCCTCCACCACCATTGCTGGAAGCCCATTGCACACACTCACCACTCTGTGTTAAAAAACTTAGCCCTAACGTCTCCTCTGTACCTACTTCCAAGCACCTTAAAACTGTGCCCTCTCGTGTTAGTCATTTCAGCCCTGGGAAAAAGCCTCTGACTATCCACACGATCAATGCCTCTCATTATCTTATACACCCCTATCAGGTCACTTTTCATCTTCTGCCGCTCCAAGGAGAAAAGGCCAAGTTCACTCAACCTATTCTCATAAGGCATGCTCCCCAATCCAGGCAACATCCTTGTAAATCTTCTCTGCACCCTTTCTACAGTTTCCACATCCTTCCTGTAGTGAGGTGACTAGAACTGAGCACAGTACTCCAAGTGGGGTCTGACCAGGGTCTTACATAGCTGTAACATTACCTCTCCCATGGTTGATGAAGGCCAATGCACCATATGCCTTCTTAACCACAATCAACTTGCACAGCAGCTTTGAATGTCCTATGGACTCAGACCCCAAGATCCGTCTGATTCTCTATACTGCCAAAAGTCTTACCATTAACGCTATATTCTGCCATCATATTGACCTACCAAAATGAACCACCTCACACTTACCTGGGCTAAATTCCATCTGCCACTTCTCAGCCCAGTTTTGCATCTTATCGATGTCCCACTGTAACCTTTGACAGCCCTCCACACTATCCACAACATCCTCAACTTTTGTGTCATCAGCAAATTTACTAACCCATCCCTCCAATTCTTCCAGGTCATTTGTAAAAATCACAAAGAGTAGGGGGTCCCAGACCCCTGAGGCACACCACTGGTGACTGACCTGACCACTCTTTGCCTTCTGTGGGCAAGCCAATTCTGGATCCAATGTCTCATTCCTTTCTCAATAAGCCTTGCATGGGGTAGATTATCAAATGCCTTGCTGAAATCCATATACACTACATCTACTGCTCTACCTGCATCAATGTGTTCATCAAAAAATTCAATCAAGCTCATAAGGCACGACCTGTCTTTGACAAAGCAATGCTGACTATTCCTAACTATATTACACATCCAAATGTTCATATATCCTGCCTGTCCGGATCTTTTCCATCAACTTACCAACCTCTGAAATAAGACTCACAGGTCTATAATTTCCTGGGCTATCTCTACTCTCTTTCTTGAATAAGGGAACAACATCTGCAACCCTCCAATCCTACAGAACTTCTCCGGTCCCCATTGATGATGCAAAGATCTTTGCCAGAGGCTTAGCAATCACCTCCCTTGCCTCCCACAGTAGCCTGGGGTACATCTCATCTGGTCCCGGAGACTTATCCAATTTGATGCTTTCCAAAAGTTCCAGTACATTCTCTTTCTTAATGTCGATATCAGCAAGCTTTTCAATCCACTATAAATCATCCCTACAATTGCTAAGATCCTTTTCCATAGTGAATACTGAAGCAAATGTTCATTAAGTACCCCTACTATCTCCTCCGGTTTCATACATACTTTTCCAGTGTCACACTAGATTGGTCCTATTCTCACAGGCTCATCCTCTTGCTCTTCACATACTTGTACAGTGCCTTCGGGTTTTCTTTAATTCTGTTCACTAAGGCCTTCTCATGGCTCCTTCTGGCTCTCCTAATTTCATTATTAAGCTCCTTCTGCTAGCCTTATAATCTCTTGGATCTCTATCATTACTAGTTTTTTTTAACCTTTTGTAAGCTTTTCTTTTCTTCTCAACTAGATTTACAACAGCTTTTGTACACAATGGTTCCTGTACCCTACAATCCTTCCCGTCTCATCGGAACGTACCTATCCCCTGAATATTTGCCACATTTCTGCCGTACATTTCCCTGAGAACATCTGTTCCCAATTTATGCTTCTAAGTTCCTGCCTGATAGCTTCATATTTCCCCTTCCTCCAATTAAATGCTTTCCTAACTTGTCTGTTCCTATCCTTCTCCAATGCTATGCTAAAGGAGATAGACTTGTTATCACTATCTCCAAAATGCTCTCCCACTGACAGACATGAGACCTGACCAGGTTCATTTCCTAATACCAGATCAAGTACAGCCTCTCCTCTTGTAGGCTTATCCACATATTGTGTCAGGAAACCTAACAAACTCCACCCCATCTAAACCGCTTGCTCTAGGGAGATGCAAATCAATATTTGTGAAATTAAAATCTCCCACCACAACAACCGTTATTATTACACCTTTCCAGAAATTGTCTCCCTATCTGCTCCTCGATGTCTGTTACTATTGGGTGGTCTATACAAAACACCCAATAGAGTTATTGACCCTTCCTGTTTCCAACTTCCACCCATAGAGACTCAGTAGACAATCCCTCCATGGAAACATGCCATTCAGCTACAAACAGAGCAAAGGAGAATAACAGATATTGTCAAGGACCTTATGGAGGGAAACTGAACAGATTGGGACATTTTGTTGGAGCTCAGGAGAATAATGGGTAGTCTAACAAAGATGTTTGATATTATAGGGAGCATAGATAGCATGAATACACATAATTCCCCCCCCCCCCCCCCCAAGTTAAGGAATCAGTAACTAAAGGGCAAAGGTTTAAGGTAGAGGAAAGAAATTTGATAGGAAGCCTGAGGGACAGAGAGTGATCAGTATATAGAATGAACGACGTGGTTGAGGCAGGAAAGTTAACATTTGAAAGATACTTGACGGTACATGTATAGGAAAGGTTTGGAAGGATATGGGCCAAATGGGAACCAGCTTAGATGGGAATCTTGGCCAGCATGGACCAGCAGGGCCAAAGAGTCTGTTTACTGCGATTATGACTGTATAACACAGTGAAGTGTAATTGAAATCAGGTTAATTTGCACTATTGTGAAATTGTACCCATTTCTGGTCATCTTTGTGCCTGGTGGAACACTTAACCTACCTTTCCAGCAGGAATTACTAGTACCAGATATTGTTGGGCTTAATACTTTCTCAGTTAGTCAATATATTTTAATTCCCAAAACAAAACATTATAATTGCAGGTTATTCACTCTCCCCCCCCCAAGGAAATCTTAATTCTGATTATCTCTCCAAATATATTCTCCAATTACTTAATGTTTTCCAATAGTTTCATTCCCTGTTTGCAAGATCTATTACTTTGCTTTTATTTTAGCAATATTTGTATCATGATTATGATTGTTTATTTTATAAGAGCCATGTCTAAAACTGCCCTGTGTGTTGATGTCCATTGAAATTTCTTCCACATGCATCATATTCTAATACTCACCATATATTACTTTGCTAGCAATCCCAGGTATCCCTTGAATCTTTGTGACATTGTTGAGTTTGAAGTATTCATTGCAAGTAGCATTGAGAGAGGACCCGTCACAGAAAAGCTGCCAGAGCTTAGATGTCACTGTCTGATTTCCTTCAGTTATAATCTTTGCACACTTGTCAAAGGTTTTCAAAGCTAACGTCCTGTTTCCAAGCAGACAGAGGCTGTATAGGACATGAAAAAGGATGCGTAAGATGAAAATATATAGCATTTTGCATTCTGTTACTGTTTTTCCCTTATATTATTTCAAAGCACCTAATGTTTTAGAAGTGAAATGTCTGGATTGCATACAAAACTAAGTTTTTCTCTGCATCTAAGTACGTTACAATTATAAGCCAATATCGAATATGAAAAACATAACAAAATCAAGGACACGGGAGAACTGATAAGTTGAGGAATCAGGACTTTGGCAAAGCATTTTCATTTCTATGTTAAAATGGTACAATGTAACAATCCTATAAAGATTTATATTTGGTTTTCCTGGTTGTACTATTTTGATCCAGGAGTTCTTCATTCATGAGTTTATTACTGCTGTTAAAATAACAAATTAAATAAGTCAATATATCAGATTTGGAACGGTACTGCAATGTTAGAAAATCAGCAAATCATATAATACAAATTTTTGATCTAAGGGAGGAGATCCAGCTCACTATGCCATTACTGGGAAGTAATGGACTTAAAAGTTACTTCCATAGAGATGCACATCACAGACAAGGACTCTTAGATCCATTGACTCCACCACAATCACCATTTAGACTAATCCCAATTTTAAAAAATCTCCACATTCTCTTCAACTCCCCATACTCACTCATACACAAGGGACAATTTACAATGATTTATTTTGAATCCACACAATTTGGGATGTGCGAAGAAACCAGGGCACTTTAAGAAAATTATGGTCCCAGTGAGAATGTACAAATTCCATATAGTTCCCGAGGTCAGGATTGAATCTCTTCTCTCTAGCACTGATTTATTAACTGCATTATAGTGCTACCAGCTTTTGGCCCTAGGCCTTGTGGTATTAGAAACAGGTAAAAGGAAAAACAAAAATTTCATCCAAACCTCATATTTTCCATTATTGAATAAAGAATTCGAGTAAAATTAAAAATAGTGGAAAATAACACTGGCAACAGCTACCAGTTGGAGAGGGGAAAAGAGAGAAGGGAGTACATTATGAGAACAGGTTCCAGGGACTAGTGGAACTACTTAAATTGGTTCAGGGATAAGATGATGGTGAAAAGATTTCAAACAAGGGCATAATGTTTAAAATTACAGCCAGGTTGGACTTCCGGTAAGATGGCGATTGTTTAGTTGCTCCGAGCTTTTGCTCCGTTATTCTTCTTACCTTTGCACTATATGTCTCCCTTCTTAAACCTTAGTTAGGTATTTTATTAATTCTCTTTTACCTGCCTGCGAACACATCTATCTTATAATGGCTACCAAAAGTACTAAAACCGGGAAAAAGGAAACTTCTACAGCTTTGCCGGCTGACATTCTTGCTGTTCTGGAACAACATCGACAAGATACTTTAATGGATTTTAGAACTGAATTTAGGACTTCTTTCAACCAGCTGAATGTCAAATTGGATCAGATTAATGCTAGAGTGGATGAACATGCTGAGCATTTATCTTGCATTGACGTAACTTCTGAAGATTTAAAACTCCGTGTTCAATATCTTGACACTCTCTGCTCCAGCCTAGAGGAAAAGTACAGTAAACTTTTTTCCAAAATGGTGGATCTTGAAAATCGGAGCAGACGTTGCAATCTACGAATTCTTGGTTTGCCAGAGGCCACCGAAAAGGGCTCTCCCGTTGAATTTTTTCCTAAGTTTCTCTGTGAGATCTTCGGGAAAGAATTTTTTCCGACTCCACCTGAGCTTGAAAGGGCACACAGGATCTATGTTCCTCGAGCAATTCTGGGTTCCCGTCCACGGCCGATTATTTTATGCTTTCATCAATACCAGGTGAAAAACCGTTTGATGATGGAGGCACGCTGCAGAGGTACTTTTGCTTTTCAAAATACGGTCATTCGTTTTGTGGAGGACTTTGACCCCAGGTTCTGAAGATGCGTGCTGAGATTAAAGGTGTAATGAAAGTGCTTTTTGATCGTGGATTCAGACCCTCTCTCCGAAATCCAGCCGATCTTCGAATTATGCTTACTACTGGAGATTATAAGTGGTTTAAATCAGTGAAGGAGGCTGAGGCGTTTGTTGGAAGTCTTCCAGCCACCTCGTCTTCTTCGGAACCGGCCTGACCTTCTAAAATAGTTGATAAGTACTTCCCGGAGTAAAACTATTTTTTCCGAACTCAGACTTTACTTGAATAATTCAGTCGTTATCTATTGAAACTCTAAGGGCTGTAGTCAATCTCTCCCTGGACTTGGTGCGTTTTTTCTAAATAGATAATTTAAGTTTAATGTTTCCCTGCCAACTTTTAGATTTTACCTGTGTAATCTATTTTATTTTTGTATAACCTTATCTGTAGAGAACTACAATTGTCTTTAACTTGTTTTGGACATTTGGAGTTTTTATTGAAGGCCTCCCTGTTGGTTGATTCATAGTCTAAGTTTTGCTTTTTTTTCTGTAAATGGTTGATAAGGACTCTCTTTGAATTTTATAATTACCCCCTTTTCTCCTTTTTTTTTCTCTTTTAATCTTTTATAATTTTTCGCGGGTAGGTTAGTTTTAGTTAACTTCTGATTTTCTTTGTATTAAGTTTTATACTTCTGTTGAAGTTGTTCCTATTTGTAATTCTGTTTTCTAGTGCATAAATTAGCTATTGTTTGCTATATTATTTATACAGAACTTTTGTTAACGACACAGCACTGGGAGTCATACTTGGGTTAATTTTTTTGGTAGATCAAGCTGCTTTTTTAGGTAGCCGTCTAATTTTGGGTTGTGAGGAGGGGGTGGGTTCTCCAGTTCCAACACTACTCACTGTTTCTTTTGTTTTCCTTTGTTATTCAGGACATGTCTCTGTTTTGATTCTACGGATCTATGTTTACATTTTTGCTCCCAGACTGTTATTGTACTGCTTGATTTTTTATATGCCTGCTACCTTATATGCACTAACAATTGATAATGGTTAATTCACTTAAATTTGTGAGCTGGAATGTAAAGGGATTGAATCATCCTGTTAAAAGACGGAAGGTCTTCTCGCATATTAAACAACTTAAAGCTGACATTGCTTTCCTTCAAGAAACTCATATTCATTGTTTTGATAACTCTCGGCTTCTGTCAAAGTGGGCGGGTCAGCATTTTCATTCATCCTTTGCTGCCAAAGCTGGGGGGGGGTCTCCATCCTTATTTTGAAGTTCAAAAGGAATACTTGAATTAATAAGATATCTGATACAAATGGCCGATTTATTATTGTTTCTGGTAAATTATATATACTAAAGTTGTACTAGCAAACCTGTATGCTCCCAATTTTGATGATGTTAATTTTTTTGAACGTTTTTTCTCCTCATTACCAGATTTAAACCCATACTCTCTTATACTGGGTGGCGATTTCAATTGTTGGTTAGATCCTAATTTGGATCGATTGTCCTCTGTTACTAGACTACCTACTAAATCTGCCTTAGCTATTCACTCTTTTCTCTCTAATTATAGTATCTCTGATAAATGGCATTTCCTTCATCCTACTGAGAGAGATTATTCTTTTTTTTCACATGTTCACCATACCTTTACTAGAATTGACTACTTTTTACTCGATAATCAACTTATTCCATTTGTCTATTCTTGTGACTATCAGAGTATACTGATTTCTGACCATGCCCCAATTACTTTGTCTTTAAATTTTCCTGGTCTCCCTCAGAGGAATAAACACTGGCGTTTTGACTCAACTTTACTATCGGATGATGATTTTCTAAAATTTATTAAAGATCAGATAACCTTTTATTTTAACACCAATACATCATCTGAAATGTCATCCCAGATTGTCTGGGATGCCATGAAAGCATATTTGAGGGGTCAAATAATCTCCTATACAGCAAATCTTAATATAAAGTCCTGTGCAGATCAATTAGACCTCATTAATCAGATTAAAGAATTGGATCAACTGTATGCTCAAACTAAGAATCCTGAGTTATACAAAAAGCGTGTAGAACTTCAAACTAAATTTAATCTTCTGTCTGCTCAACCTGTCGAACGCCAACTTCTTGAAAGTAAGAGTCGCTTCTATATTCATGGTGACAAATCTGGTAAATTTCTAGCCAATCAGCTGAGGCGTTCCAAAGCCAAACAACATATTACAAAGATCCGGAAGGAGAATGGAGACTTTATATCGGATCGCTTAGTAATCAATGACGCATTTAAAAATTTCTATTCTCGACTTTATTCCTCTGAATCTTTGAATGACAATATCTCTGTTGATCATTTTTTAAATAATCTGAATATTCCTTCGCTTTCATCTGATTTTAAAGCCAAACTTAACGCGCCTATATCATCAGAAGAAATATCTTTTGCAATTTCTGCATTGTCTTCAGGGAAATCTCCTGGACCTAATGGGTTCCCCGTAGAATTTTATAAATCATTCTCTTCACTTCTTTCTCCTCAGTTATTCTCAGTATTGTCTGACTCATTTAATTATGGTAAATTGCCAGCCTCTTTTAATGAGGCATCTATTATTCTTTTACTAAAAAAGGGTAAAGACCCAACAGAGTGTTCCTCGTATAGGCCGATTTCTTTGCTTAATGTTGATGTTAAAATCTTGGCCAAAGCTTTGGCTTATAGATTAGAAACTGTTTTCTTTTCTTTTTCAATCTTTTTATTGAGTTTCATATATATATATAAAAAAACATAACATAATAATGAATAGGTTATGAATACAATAGACTTGAAATTGCATTAGTAATAAGATAACAATATCCTATTAAACATCAACAAAAAAAAGTACATTAATCAATCAAGTCTATATAATTATATATGAAAAAAACAAAAATAATCATCAAAAGAAAAAAAATTGAAAATATGTAAAAAAAATATATATTGAGAAAAAAAAACACTAAACTAAACTAACATGGGCAATAATAACAGTTTATAAGTATATGATAGTGTCAAAAACTCCAGAACTCCATACCTGAACAAGAATAAGCAGAGAGAAGGTCTGGAAAAGGCCAGATTAATTCATATGGAAATGTCGAATGAACGGTCCCCAAGTTTCTTCAAATTTAATTGATGAGTCAAAAATAGTGCTTCTAATTTTTTCCAAGCTCAGATAAGAAATAGTTTGAGAAAACCACTGAAACGTGGTAGGAGGATTTACTTCTTTCCAATTTTGTAATATAGACCTTCTGGCCATTAATGTTACAAAAGCAATCATTCGTCTGATTGAAGGGGAAAACTGATTACCATCCTCATTTGGTATACCAAAAATTGCAGTAATAAAATGAGGTTGTGAATCAATATTCCAAATTGAGGAAATGGTAGCAAATATGTCCTTCCAATAGTTATGTAAAGTGGGACATGACCAAAACATATGGGTCAATGAAGCCACTTCTGAATGACATCTGTCACATTGAGGGTTAATATGAGAATAGAATCGAGCAAGCTTATCTTTAGACATATGAGCTCTATGTACAATTTTAAATTGTATTAAAGCATGTTTAGCACATATAGAAGAGGAATTAACCATTTGTAAATTTTTTTCCCATTTATCTGTTGATATATTATATCGAAATTCTTTTTCCCATTCTTGTTTAATTCTATCTGATATTTCTGGTTGTATCTTCATAATCATATTATAAATAAAAGCTACTAATCCCTTCTGTCAAGGATTTAAGGTAAAAATCAAATCTGAGAAATCCATTGAAGTTGAATTGGGAAAAGATGGTAGAACTTTATGTAAAAAATTTCTGATTTGTAGATATCTGAAAAAATTAGATTTAGGTAATTTAAATTTATTGGAAAATTGGTCGAAAGACATCAAAGTACCTTCAAAAAAAAAGATCACGAAAACATTTTATACCTTTCCTTTTCCATATGCTAAAAGCTTGATCTGTCAAGGAAGGTTTGAAAAAAAAATTAAGTAAAATAGGGCTATCAAGAACAAAGTTTTTCAGAGTAAAAAACTTACGAAATTGAAACCAAATTCGTAATGTATGTTTGATAACAGGATTAGATATCTGTTTATTGAATTTGACTAAATCAGCAGGAAGAAAAGAACCAAGAACGGAGAATAGAGAATATCCCTTTACCTCATTGCATTCCAAATTTACCCACTGTGGGCACAATGGTGAATCCAAATCTAATTTCCAATACATTAGGTTACGAATATTATTCGCCCAATAGTAAAATCTAAAGTTAGGTAAAGCTAAACCACCATCTTTTTTAGATTTTTGTAATTGCCATTTACTTAACCTGGGGTTTTTATTTTGCCACACAAATGAGGAAATTTTTGAATCAATGTTGTCAAAAAAAGATTTAGGAATAAAAATTGGTAAGGCTTGAAATAAATATAAAAATTTCGGTAAACTCATCATTTTAATAGCATTAATCCGACCAACTAATGATAAGGATAAGGGAGACCATCTTGTAGTAGGTTGTTGAATTAGATGAAGCATAGTTAAAAAATTCAGTCTAAATAAATCTTTATATTTCTTGGTAATTTTTATACCTAAATAGATAAAGTTATCAGTAACAACTTTAAATGGTATCCTGTCATTCAATAAAGTTTGCGCGTTTAAGGGGAATAATTCGCTCTTATCCAAGTTTAATTTATAACCAGAAAAACTACCAAATTGAGCCAACAAGGATAAAATAGCGGGAATAGACCTGTCAGGATCAGAAATATATAACAGCAAGTCATCAGCATAAAGTGATAACTTGTATAACTTCTCATTACGGGTAATACCAAAAATATTAGGAGATTCACGAATAGCAATGGCTAAAGGTTCTAATGCGATATTAAATAATAAAGGACTTAAGGGACAACCTTGTCTCGTACCACTAGATAATTGAAAAAAAGAGGATCTATAATTATTTGTAAGAACAGAAGCAACAGGTTTAAAATATATTAATTTAATCCATGATATAAAATTAGGACTAAAATTAAAATTTCTCAATGCATTAAATAAGTATGTCCATTCAACTCTATCAAAAGCTTTTTCAGCATCTAATGAAATAACACATTCTGGGGTTGTGGGTGATGAAGTATAAATTATATTAATCAATTTTCTAACATTAAAAAAGGAATACCGATTCCTAATGAAACCAGTTTGGTCTTCTGAAATAATCTGTGATAATAACGGCTAAAACTTTTGTAAGAATCTTAGAATCTACATTTAATAATGATATAGGGCGATAAGATGCACATAAAGTAGGATCTTTATCTTTTTTAAGAATTAGAGAGATAGTAGCTTCATAAAAAGATTGAGGTAATCTTTTCTTAGCAAATGCATCATTAAAGATTTCACATAACCAAGGGGAAAGCAAAGAAGAAAAAGTTTTAAAAAATTCTACAATATAACCATCAGGGCCAGGAGCTTTCCCTGAATTCATTGATGAGATAGCCTCTCCTATTTCGGTCATAGAGATAGGAGCATCGAACAAGCTGCGATCTTCATCTGTCAGTTTAGGAATATTCAAATTGTTAAAAAAATTATCCATCATGGACAGGTCAGCATCAAATTCTGATTGATATAAAGATTTATAAAAATCTTGAAAAGTGTTACTGATTTCTTTATGATCAGTAGTTAGATTACCATCTTGTTTACGAATTTTAATAATTTGTCGCTTAGTCGAAATAGCTTTTAATTGATTAACTAACAGTTTACCAGTTCGATTACTATGAATATAGAATTGAGCCCTGGTCCTAATTAATTGATTTTCAATTGAAGAAGATAATAATAAGCTATGTTCCATTTGAAGCTCAACTCTCTTCTTATAAAGTTCTTTGGTAGGAGTCACAGAATAAATCTTATCAATTTCCTTAATTTTATCCACTAATAAAGCAATATCTAAATATCTTTGTTTTCTTTTACCGACAGAATATGAGATAATTTGTCCATGGATAAAAGCCTTAAAAGAGTCCCAAAGAATTCCTCTGTCAATTTCTTCAGTATAGTTTGTTGAGAAAAACAAGTCAATTTGCTGTTTTATGTAGGTGATAAATTCTGGGTCTTGAAGCAAAGTAGCGTTAAGTCTCCAAGATCTAGTATTATTGGAAAAGTCCGAAATCTTAATAGATAACTTCAAAGGTGCATGATCCGAAATAGTAATAGAATCATATTTACAATCAATAACATCTGTTAATAACTGATGATCAATAAGGAAATAATCAATTCTAGAATAACTATGATATACATGTGAAAAAAATGATAATTCTTTATCTTTAGGGTTCAAAAACCACCATATTTCAGTAATTCCCGAATCAACCATAAAAGAATTAATAAGTAAGGCTGATCTATTCGGAAGAGTTCGGATAGGTTTAGATCTATCCATCGAAGGATTCAAACAACAATTAAAATCTCCACCCATTATCAACATATATTCGTTTAGATTAGGAAGGGAAGTAAATAAACGTTTAAAAAATTCAGGGCAGTCAAAGTTTGGAGCATAAATATTAACTAGAACCACTTTTCGATTAAAAGGTGAACCAGTTATCAACAAAAATCTGCCCTGTGGATCAGAAGTAATTTCATGATGTGTAAACGAAATTGAGGGGTCTATAAAAATAGACACACCTCTAATTTTGGCGGTACAATTCGAGTGAAATTGTTGACCCTTCCAGAACCAAAAAAAACGTTGATTATCCTCCCTCCTAATATGGGTCTCCTGTGCAAAAATAATATTAGCGTTCAATCTATGGAATACTTTAAATATTTTTTTACATTTAACCGGATGATTTAAACCATTAGTATTCCAAGAGATAAAATTAATAGATTTATCCATCATGCCAATATTAGTTGTGTGTATCATAAAAGGTTAAAAAAACACATAACCCATAATTCAGGAAGAAGGAAAATTGATTCAGGAGCAACCGGAGAACATGACACCTCAACAGTATTAATAATTTAAAGACGGCCCATAAACTAAAAGCAAAAAAATAAAAAGCAAAAGCGTGAAAAAAGATCCCTACCCCCTCCCCCCACCCCTCGAAAGAAAGCCAAGCGGCAGGCGCATAATCTAACACTAACATTACCCCCATTTCAAGATGGCAGCTCCATAAAAAGATTTTAAAAAACTATATAACACCCAGATTTAAATATAGGGTTGCAAAGAAAAAATATATATCAGTCAGAATGAAAAAAATAATATAATAAAACAATCATTAATTAAAAAAAAGTATAAACATTAAAATTTGAAAGTGTAATATACCTTTAAAAAAAAATTCCATGTTCAAATACAAAAAAGATGATGTTTCAAAAGCGAAGACTTATGGGAAGAAGAAACGACATTTTGAAAAAGCCATATTACAAAATATAGATGTAAGTTCGGCAATCTATTAAAAAAGTTTAATAAAAAAAAGTTATCAAAATAGGATTAAAAAAAGGATTTAATAGACGCTACAATATATAAAAAAAGACCAAAAAATCCAAAACATTCGTCCCATTTCTAAGTACAGGCAAACAAATAAATGCTTACAGAAAGCAAAGTCTTATGGGAAGAAGAAACGACATCTTGAAAAAAAAGTAAATCATTATTACAAAATATAAACGTGTATATCCGAAACAGAAAAAAAAGAGTAAAAAAAAGATATTATAAAAATTAAAAGAGCATCTATAAACAATGATGACAGTAAAAAAAAAGAAACCAGATCCGTAGATCAGGATAAGAAGTAATAACCCAGCTTCATAGGTTAAAACTTAAAATGAAATGGCATCCTCTCTCCGAAAAATCTTCAACATAACACATAGTTCAAGTTGCACTAGAAGATCGATATTCTTCAACAAATTTCTTCGCTTTTTCCGGAGTGTTAAAAAATTGCTGACTGTTGTTGTTCAACGTAATTCTAAGATTCGCTGGATACATTAAAGCTTGTTTAAGTCCAATCGAATGAATCTCTGCCATCACTGGTTTAAAAGCGATTCTCGCTCTCATCACTTCGAATGAATAATCTTCAACAATTCGAAATGTGTTGCTATTGTGAGAAATCATACCTTTTTTACGAGCTAATCGAATTAAAAGCTTTTTCTCCCGAGGATAATGAAGGCGAACAATCACCGCTCGTGGTTTACCAGTCACAACCGAAAATCGCACAACTCTGTGAGCGCGGTCGATAACAGGTTTAGTATGCAAACCTTCATCACCGAAAATTTCCCACAATAATCTAGAGAAAAATTCAGTTAAATCACCGGACTCAACTTTTTCGGGAAATCCGATGATACGCAAATTCTGTCTGCGAGATCGGTTTTCGAGATCAGTAATTTTAAACTTATACTGATCTATAGTTTTAGCAGTCGACTCTATCTTCTTCTCCAGCGCTTCAATTGTACGTGCTTTTTCACAAATTGATTTTTCAAGAGTCGTGATCTTATCTTCATGCCGCTGAATATCTGATGCCTGCGACTGAAGCTTAGTTTCAAGCGATCTAACAACTGCTTCAAGTTCAGATATTTTCGTGGTAAGCTTATTTTCCAAACTTCCCCGTTTACTTTCCAATTTACCTTCTAACCTGCCTTCCAAACCCGCAAGTTTAGCATCCAGAAGATTAGAAATTATGTCGATGGGTAAAGGATCCTTAGACGATTTCTTGCTTGTAGCCATTTTAAGTTTGACAAGATTAGATCAAATATTGTTTTAGGAAAAAAAAAGTTAATCAGAAGTAGCAACTCATATGATTAAGTTCGAAAAGATTTGATTAAAGGGTGATTATTGTTGAAAAAATGAAGAGCGCCTAAAAGGCAGATGTTTACGTCGCCATCTTGAAACTCCACCCCCCTAGAAACTGTTATTCCCTCTATTATTTCTGATGATCAAACTGGTTTTATTAAAAACCGTCTTCCTTTTTTTAACATGCGGCGTTTATTTAACATTTTATATTCACCTCCAACTGGGATTCCTGAATGTGTTATTTCCCTCGATGCGGAGAAAGCATTTGATCGTATAGAGTGGAACTACCTTTTTGCAGTTTTAGAAAAATTTGACTTCGGTCAAAGTTTTATCTCTTGGATCAAATTGCTGTATTTGTCTCCTACTGCCTCTGTTTTAACTAATTTTCAGAAATCCCAGTTATTTAACCTCAAACGTGGCACCCGTCAGGGATGCCCTTTAAGTCCCTTTCTCTTTGATTTGGCTATAGAACCTTTGGCGATAACATTTCGAAATTGTCCTGAATTGACTGGGATTTGGAGAGGGGGTGTTGAGCATAAAGTTTCTCTTTATGCTGATGACTTATTACTTTTTCTTTCAAATCCGTCTACATCCTTACCTCCAATGTTTTCACTTCTTGATCAGTTTAGCCAGATCTCTGGCTATAAGCTTAATTTACATAAGAGCGAACTTTTCCCAATTAATAAAGAAGCACAAGAATTAACATTTCGTGATCTCCCTTTTAAAGTAGTTCATAATCAATTTACTTATCTTGGGATTACAGTCACAAGGAAGTTTAAAGATCTCTTTCGTGAAAATTTTGCCAATCTTTCATATACTATAAAACAGAGTCTGTTACAATGGTCACCTCTATCTATGTCTTTGATAGGTCGTATTAATGTTGTTAAAATGTATGTTCTCCCTAAACTTTTATATTTATTTCAATCAATCCCAATTTTAATTCCTAAATCTTTTTTTGATTCCTTAGATCCTTAGATTCTATTATTTTGTCATATCTGTGGAAGAATAAGTGCTCTAGAATTCATAAAGTTTATCTCCAAAAATCTAAAAAAGAGGGTGGCATGGCTTTACCTAACTTTCGTTTATATTATTGGGCAGCCAATATACGTTGTGTCACCTTTTGGTCTTTTTTCCATGGCCAACCTGAGTGCCCTAATTGGGTGGCAATGGAGTTGAGTTCCACTAAAGATTTTTCTATCTCTGCACTTCTTCACTCTGTACTCTCTAGTAGCTTGTCCAGATTAATTGTTAATCCTCTTGTTAGACACACTTTGTGTATATGGGCTCAGTTTAAAAGAAATTTTATGGTTTCCATGGTTTTTCTTTTTCTAGCCCTATCTTACATAATCACCTTTTTTTACCTATTACGTATGATTCAGCATTCCATGATTGGTATAGGAAGGGCATTAGACATTTTGAAGATCTTTTTATTGACAATCGCTTCGCATCTTTTCAACAGCTCTCTGCTAAGTTCAATCTGCCCAGTGCTCATTTTTTTAGATATCTAGACACTTTATTAATCCTTTAATTCCTAACTTCCCTGAAATGCCTGAGAAAAATGTTATGGATTTCTTTCTTTCTATTAATCCACTAGGTAAAGGTTTAATATCATTTATTCGTGATAAATTAGCATCCTTACGGCGTGCCCCTGTGGATAAAATTAGAATGGCTTGGGAGCATGATTTAAATATCTCCTTATCTGATGAGACTTGGGACTCGATTCTCAAATCGGTTAATTCAAACTCTCTTTGTGCTCGCCATTGCCTTTTACAGTTTAAGATTGTTCATAGAGCCCATATGTCTAAATCTAAACTATCTCGATTTTACCCGAATATTAGTCCTCTTTGTGATAAATGCAAAAGGGGCGAGGCTTCTCTTATTCATATGTACTGGTTTTGTCCTACCTTGGAGAAGTTTTGGAAATATGTCTTCACAACGTTATCTTATATTCTGAATCACCACCTAGAACCTAACCCTTTAATTGCTTTGTTCAGTTTTTTGGGTGAGACAGATTTACGTCTGAGTTTGACCAAGTGTCGAATATTATCTTTTGCTTCTCTCCTGGCTAGACGTTTAATCCTCCTTAGATGGAGAGATGTTGGCCCACCCACGCATGTTCAATGGCTTAATGATATTATGTCCTGCTTAGACCTTGAAAAAAATTCATTATTCAGTTCTTAATTCGGATACAAAGTTCCACAAGGTCTGGGGACCTTTTATTGAGTACTTTCATAACCTTCCTCTTAACTAAGGTTTTTTTTTTCGGTCCCTTGCTTTCAACTCCTTTTTTTTTGGTAGTAGGCATTAATATCTTCTGTTGCTAAGTGTATTTACAGTTTGGGGGTTTGAATGTCCTGATTTATATTCTCTATATTGTGTTGTGGTTGGTCTGGAGTTCTTTTTTTGTTGCGGGGCTTGGGGAGGATACTAATTTTACATATCTTCAATTTGGGTGCTTTCTCAATGATCTTCTTTTGTATTATATTATTATTGTACGTTTATTTTTGCACTGTATTAATGCTCTTCATTTCGATCTGGGGTTTTTTCTATCTGTAGCGATGTAGAAAATGTATTAAAAAACTAATTGAAAAAAATAAAATTACAGCCAGAACCATCAGGGTGATATCACAAAACATTATTTCAGAAATAGAGTGGGAAAATGTAAAACTGTTGTTGCTTAAAAGCTGTTCAAGACTGATGCATTTTTAGTGATGGTTGGGAAACTCAGCAGATAAATGGAATGGAGGTTCCAATGTAGGAGAAAATACTTACTTATCAGCTGTATTATTTTTAAAAATTGTTATTTATCACTCAAAACAAAAACAATTAAACTCATGAAGAATCCTTGAAACTGTCCCCTTTAAATGACAAATGTATTTACTTACGGAAAGTCTGGCGGGCTGAAGCCACTTTTGATGACCCCTGCATAGATAGAGAAGATGGAAAGGATGACGCAGGCCAGGAAAACAAGAGCCAGTTTGTTGACGTACTTGACTCCTACAAATACCACTGTGGCCATCAGAGCGATTGTACACGTGCCATAAACTCTCATGTTATTCAGCATGGCCTGGGTTTCTTGACTGGGATCTTCTGCTTTGAATATAGCTGCACTTGGAACAATGTAGGTCTAGAAGGAAAGTTTGTGCATTTAGACCTAGAAAACCTAATGAATCACTATTCAATAATGTACAAAAATTTGGCAACATCTAGAGGATTTCAGGTTGTAATTTACAATTTTTACAAATCTATCTCCACTAAACTATCCCTTGTGAACACAAATTCATATTGAGTACAGTTCCACATGCACTAAATTTCTTTTTCTTTAAATATTGGCACTAAACTCAGGTGTCATCAGATTAATCAGACATACTGATGTTCACACTATTCCAGCAGGACAATAGTAGAGAAGTGGATAAGGTCCCTGGAAATAACCAAAGGGATAAATGGATAGCACAACCTCAGTGATGGAACATTGTTTCCTGTACTCCACTGCACCTGCAACCCGTTCAACAATTATGAAGGGAGATTAACGAATGTGAAAACCCCTCATTGCTTCAACTGACTAGTGAGAAACAGAGGCTTGTGGAAACTATAGTATATTGATTTTGTTGAAGAGAGGCATTGCCAGTGTGGTGTAGATAGCACAGGACTGTGCAGTGTATGGGAACTGAAAGGTGTTGACTAGGGGATTAAAAACACAAAATGCTGGCAGAACTCAGCAGGCCAGACAGCATCTATGGGAGGAGGTAGTGACGACGTTTCGGGCCGAAACCCTTCATCAGGTGTGAAGTAACATGGGATGGTCGAGGGGGGATAAGAAGTTGGGGGAGGGATGAAGTACAGAGCTGGGAAGTGATAGGCTGGAGGGAAATAGGCTAGGGGGAAGGTGGAGAATTATGGGAAATAAAAGAGAAAGAAAGGTAGGGCTGGGGGGAGAGTATAGTGAGGGGGGGAAAAGAGAGAAAGAGAACCAGATTAAAATAATAGATAGGGATGGGGTAAAGGGGGGGCAGGGGTATCAACGGAGGTCTGTGAGTTGGATGTTCATGCCGGCAGGTAGGAGGCTACCTAGGCGGGAGATAAGATATTGCTCCATCGACCTGCGTGTGGCCTCATCTTGACGGTAGAGGAGGCCATGGACAGACATGTCGGAGTGGGAGTGGTCTGTGGAATTGAAGTGTGTGGCAACCGGGAGATCCCGCCACTGCTGGAGGACCGAGCGCCGGTGTTCGGTGAAACGGTCTCCCAGTCTGCGTCAGTTCTCCCCAATGTATAAATGGCCACATCGGGAGCACCGGATACAGTATATCACCCCAGTTGACTCGCAGGTGAAGTGGTGCCTCACCTGAAAGGACTGTCTGGGGCCTGGGATGGTGGTGAGGGAAGAAGTGTGGGGGCAGGTGTAGCACTTCTTCTGTTTGCAGGGTTGAGTGCTCGGAGGAGGTCGGTGGGGAGGGATGGGGGATAATGAATGGACAAGGGAGTCGCGTAGGGAGCGATCTCTGTGGAAAGCCGAGAGTGGGGGGGGGGGGGGGGGGAGAGGGGAAGATGTGGCTGTTGGTGAGATCATGTAGGAGGTGGCGGGAAGTTAGATTACACGTTGGATCTGTAGGCTGGTAGGGTGATAGGTGAGGACCAGGGAGACTCTATCCCTAGTGGGCTGGCAGGGGGATGGGCTGAGGGCAGAGGTGTGTGAAATGCGGGAGACGCAATGGAGGGCAGAGTTGATAGTGGACGAAGGGAAGCCCCTTTCTTTAAAAAAAGGAAGACATCTCCTTTGTCCTGGAATGAAAAGCCTCATCCTGAGAGCAGGTGTGGCGGAGGCGGAGGAATTGAGAGAAAGGGATAGCATTTTTGCAGAAGACAGGGGATTATTAGTATATAATGAAACAAATAGGAAGAACAATGAGAGAATTTTGCTGTTTCTTGATAAAGAACAGCCTCCCAATGAATAAAATGAATGCATGACATTGAAATATGTAATTACTGGGAAAGCAATTTTGTTAGGACTATCATTAGTTACGGAGGAATATATCTTGCCTTCAAATAGCAAACTCATGCTTTGATGTCAACTCGGATAGAATACACTGAAGTTTTGTAAATTAGGCTCAGAAAGATGTATGCTTTTAAATGTAAAAATGAGAAAAAAATTATCTTAAACAAATACAAGGCACTGAGGGTTTCAGCTAACAGCCTTTAGAGGGGAAACAATGGTACAGGCCTTGTTTCACATTCCTTTCACGGGGTTCTCAGGACACCTTGCAAGTCAACTACTTGGACACACCATATCTGGTAGATTGTATCCCACTGCGATTCATTGCCTTCAGGAGCAGAACAAATGGATTACACTCCTACATCAGTGGTAGCATACTCCTTTTCAACCAAAAGTTTGACACTTGCCCAGAGTTATCATACTAATTGACCATAGTCTAATCAAATAGTGGACCTAGCAGGAAAAGCTAAATAGTCTAATCTTCCTCCAGTGTAATACTGTGCAATACAGATACATACACACAGTGTTCATAAAAAAATGCTTTGAAAGAATACAGATTTCAAAAAAAATGTTTTGAGCGAGACTCCGCTTCAGTTGGAAGTTCAGCAACTCACCAGCAGGATCTCAATTGTTCCCAGGATGTACATGGCCCCAGCAAATGTTGTTCCCAGATAAAAGCACAGGCCCACAGCCCCTCCAAACTCTGGACCCAGGGACCTTGAAATCATATAGTAGGACCCTCCAGCTGCGAACAAAGGAAACAGAGATTATTTATTTATTTATTTATTGAGATATAGCATGGAATAGGCCCTTCTGGTCCTTAAGCCAATAATACCCCAATTTAATCCTAGCCTAATCATGGGACAATTTACAATAACCAATTAACCTACCAAGCGGTACGTCTTTGGACTGTGGGAGGAAACTGGAGCACCCAGAGGAAACCCACACAGTCACGGGGAGAACACAGAAACGGGAATTGAACCCCTGTCGCCTGAATTATAAAGCATTGCACTAACTACTGTGCTACTGTGTCTCCCTTTCAGAGACCTAAACAGCTTATGCAGAAACTCATGTAAACCTCCAAACTGGTTTATTGCATTTGAACAACATTCAAATGATACTCGGGCAGCTATATGGACAGGAAAGGTCCCATGGGGTGAACGCTGACAAGTAGCTCAAAATGGGAATCTTGGTAAAAATGAACGAGTTGGGCTGAAGGATCTGTTACCATGCTGTATGACTCTATGCTCACTCATTTGTTACTTCTTGGCCTTGTGATGTGCGTAGCAACTGAAGGGAAAGATCCTGGTGAAGGTCCAGAGGGTAAATTAACTAGAGGATGAAACTGATGAGAACAAAGAGGACCTGAATGAACATGAGGTTGAAATGGCTAACAGGAGGGAGCATAGCTTTAAGGTGCTTGGAACTGGGTACCGAGGGAATATCAGAAGTAGGCTTTTCCACAAAGAGTGGTGGGGATGTGGAATGCACTGTCAGGGATGGTGGTGTAAGCCGATACAAAAGGGTCTTTTGACAGCCTTTTAGATAGTTACATGGAGCTCAGGAAAACAGAGGGCAATGTGCTAGGGAAATTCTAGGCAGTCTCTGGAGTAGGTTACATGGTTGGTACAACATTATGGGCCAAAGGGCCTCTAATGTGCAGAAAATTTCTATGTTCTTACTTCTCTTCTAATATTTGTATATCTGTACACTTGTAATACTACTGTGACGCCATAATTTCCTTTGGGATCAGTAAAGTATCTATCTAATTCAATTCTGATTTTAAATTCCAATTAAAATTCTACACTGAGAATTAGATTCTTGATGGCTAATTGGTGGTCACTCACCAGGTTCTCAATCATGCAACTAATTGATTGGAGTTTCTAGTAACAATGAAGGCACACAAGAGTAAACTGACAAACTGCCATATTTATAACAAAAAATTACTTTTGAAATTGCCACATGGTTGTAATGTTGGAAATCTGGTATCCAAGTTGCACTGTTATAGTGAGTCAATTTACTTTGGTAGTGTTCTTTGAGGGATAAATATTCCTTTATGGGGACCTCTACAATTCAGTTTCAAAATATCACCATTTTGATCTTTTAGGTTCACAATTTGTTTTCTTTTGATAACTTCAAATTTGGTTCATCTCCTCTTATTTAGACTTTGCACAGACATTCCTTCTGTAATTTACGACCACCTTTGACTCCATCCCTGTTATTAACATTCAATCTCCACTATCTCCCATTGTTGTCTTTGTGTCTGCACCTCCTCTCTTATAAACACTGCTCCCCAACTTCCTCTACAGCTTAATTTTTTTTAAAAAAAATCTCAAATGTGTCTTGTGTTTCTCACCAAAAGTTATTAACCTTAAACACAAACCATCCACTGGGTCCATGGCAAATAGGCTGTTTGGATTCTGAACTGGCTTGCGCGTAGAAGACAGTGGATAGTGAATGAAGGGACTTATTTGAGCTGGACGTCTGTAGTTGGTGGTGATTCGCAGAGATCTGTGCTGGGACCTCTGCTGTTTGTGATGTACATAAATGACCAAGATGAAAATATAGATGGGTGGCTTAGCAAGTTTGCAGATGATTCCAAGACTGGTGTTGTTGTGGACAATGTAGACGACTGGCAAAGAAAACAACACATTATAGATCAGTTGCAGATATGGGCAGAGAAATAGCAATTGGAGGTTAACCCAGATAAACTGGAGGTGTTGCGCCTTGGTAGGGCAATTACAAGGAGTCAGAACACTTAAGGGCAAGACCTTGTTAAGGGTTTTGCCCTTAACAGTGTTGCTGAGCAGAGAGATCTTGGGGGTCCAAGTTCATAGCTCCATGAACGTGGCTACACAGGTTGATAGGGTGGGTAAGACTTATGGAATGTTTATATTTATTAGTCGAAAGCAGAAGTGAAGAGGCTATGTTACAACTTTATAAAACTCTGGTTAGGCCACATCTGGAGAATTGCATACAGTTCTGCGCACCCCCCCCCCCCCCCCACCACTGTAGGAAGGATGTTGAGGGTTTGGAGAGGGTGCAGAAGTGGCTTACCAGGATGTTGCCCGGTTTTGAGAGCATGAGCTATCATGAAAGGCTGGACAAACCGGGGTTGTTTTCTTTGGAGGGACAGAGGCTGAGGGGAGATCTGATATGAGTTTCATAAGATAATGAGAGGAGCAGACAGGAAGTTTCTTCTTCTGAGGATAGACATGTCTGATACCAGAGGGCATGTATTGAAAGTGGGAGCGGGTGGGCTCAAAGGGGATATGATGGGCAAGTTCTTTGTACTCAGGAGAGTGGTGGACGACTGGAAATAGGCTGCACACACAAAATGCTGGTGGAACACAGCAGGCCAGGCAGCATCTATAGGAAGAAGCACTGTTGACGTTTCGGGCCGAGACCCTTCGTCAGGACTCTCGGCCCGAAACGTCGACAATGCTTCTCCCTATAGATGCTGCCTGGCCTGCTGTTTCCCACCAGCATTTTGTGTATGTTGCTTGAATTTCCAACATCTGCAGATTTCCTCATGTTTGCCTTTGGAAATAGGCTGCCTGGTTTGGTGACAGAAGCCAATAAAGTAGTGGCTTTTGAAAGACATTTAGACAGGCATATCAATGTGACGAAGATAGGGGGATTAGTTTTTTGTGGGGCTTTGATTTACTTTTTAGCTGGTCTGGCACAACACAGTGGGCTGAAGAGCCTGTTCCTGTGTTGTACAATTCTAACTTCTATATTTATCCACCCTCAAATGCTATCGATTAATTTTGCATACAATTAATTTTGATTACCAGTTAATCTATTTTTTGATAACATTATTTGAGGGATAAATATTGGCAAGGACATTAGAAAGAATCACCCTTCAAGATGCAAAAGTGCAGTATTTCTATACTTGGTTTCTAAAAATACAAGTAGCAGTCTCCCTTTTCCTGCATCCCAGAACATTAGTGCACCAATTTTCCTCTTCGGAAAAATATTGTTATGCACATTTAAGCAAGGTTATTTGTCCTTTCTTTAATAACATCTAAAATGAAGGTTTGAGTAAACTAAAGGGCATGTAAATTTAGAAAATCTAATTGCTACTATGGTTTTACCCAAATTAAGGGAACTGTGTCTGACCATTGAACTGTTTGAACAATGCTAATGGCCATTTATACACAGGCTCAAAAGCTGATAACATCTGAGACGTATTTCCAAAATAAACACTCAATAAAAATCACTTAGCCAACAGGTGATACCACAACAGAAATAAGGTATTTATATTGTGTAAAATCCTTTTCATTACCTGGCACCACACCATTTGTTGCTATGGCACTCATCGATATTGCGGTTAGCAAGGTCTGTGGAGAAAAATCAGGTGAAAATTAACTTGACAGTAAGGAAAGATATACAGAAATCCTCAAGATTACCAGTCTTTGTTAATGTTGTCTCTAATGCATTGCTCTCTTTATAAAATAAAAGTAATAATGATTCTTATGGTACAAAGATAAACAATGAAACCAACTTTAATGAGTTTTAACTTAATTATTTTTGAGATATTTTGTGTCTGTGAACCAATCCCCAATACTGTTTGTTCATCTTTTGCATGGCACCTTAATGAAGATTTTCCATAAGTCCAAATACACCACATTCCCCCTTACTAATTTTTATACTTACAACTTTGAAAAATTATACTTGTCAAACACAATTTCCCTTTCCTAAATCTATATCGACTTTGCCTACTCCTTTCTTATTTTTTAAATGCTATTATCAATTCATTGATATTAGTGTCCAATATTTTTCCTACTTATGGCAGGATAACTCGTAGTTCCCCACTTGATTTCATTCCATTCTGAAATATTAGAGCTCTATTAGCAATCTACCAAATTATGAAAAACATTCTAGAAGCTATGGAATTTTGTAAGGCGGTAACCACTACATTCTCCATCTCCATTACCACTTCTTTTAAACACAAGGAAGAAAGGGATTCACTGGCTTGTCTTATTAATTACTTGTATACTTTTAAATTTCATTCAGCTTTTCACTCTAGACTTGTTGTTCTTCATTATGTTTATGAGGTTATCTGTATTTCACAAATTACTTGTTTTATTTCTCAGCCAATTTTCATTCCCCAACATAATTTTAACTGTTTCTTTCTGCAAAGGATCTACATTAAATTTTCTTAGTATTTCCTTTATAACAATCTACTTAAAGGGTTTTAAAATATTTTTATCTTACTTGGCAGTTTACTCTCGTATTCAATTTTCCCTATCCTTATTCAATTTTTTGATTCTCTTTTGTGAAGTTCTGAAAAGTTTCCAATCCTTAGGCCTACTCCTCTTTTTGGAAACATTAGAGTTTTTGTTTATTCCAATGCTAAAACTATGTTTTAATTTGTTATGTGCTACCTCTTTCTTGTTGCTGTCATTCTGTTTTATGCAGTTTCTCCATCTACCACAGCTAATTCATGCCTCAACATTATTGTTTTATTAATTTTGTGACCATGATGAACTGAACCAATTCAATTGCAGTCTTCATGTAAAACTCAACCACATTACACTCTTTCTGAAAGGCCCCTTAACTATCAGTATTCATTAACCTTTCTCACTGTGTAATATTTAATCTAAAATAGTCCACATCCTGACCTCTTACATTACTACAGTGATGTCCAGCATAAGCTCAAGAAAAAGCATTTCATTTTCCAATGAGGCATGTGACAACCCTCAGGAAATTATATTGAATTTAACTATTTCAGGTAAACCCCTTTCTCCCCATTTCCAACATTTGCTTTTTCTTTGCTTTAAACAGCCCAAGCCCTCACCAGCTCCTCAACTTACTGATCTGGACAGTCATCTCACATATACATTCCAGGAATTCAGCCTCCACACTATTACTTCAAACTTGGTTTGCTCATCTCTGTATAAATAGATTAAAATCCACAATGAGTAGTGTATTACTATTATCATATGCACCTCTCAGTGTTTGATTTACACTATGCTCTACATTACTACTGTTGTTTGGTTGCTACAGGCAACTCCTATCAGATGGGCTGAATGGCCTGTTTCTGTGCGGTAGTGCTCCATGACTCTATTTAAGGAAAATATTCTTTAACGCTGTGCCTAATTTAAGGGGGGGGGGGGGGGTGCCAATGCTTTGTTGAATTATTATCTGCAGGAAGTAAGGGAAAACATTTTAAAAAGGCTTTGAAGTCAACAGCACAGTTGAATTAATGGAATGCAATTGATTTATGATGCTACCTACTCTGACAGCTACCAGGATTTGTTAACATATTGTGTGTAACACTAATGAAAAAGTGTAACAGAACTTACATACTACTGTAGCATACAACAAAAACAGCTTTCTGATCTGAATTTGTGGTGTGAGGCTTCTTAAAGATGGCAAGTACTATTTGTTAGCAATTTAAAATACAATGGTTCCTATTTTCAGGGAACTCAATTATAAACCAGTTTTGCAAATCAATTTAAATTTTTGGCTGATTGCAGGACAAAGTCACCCCCAGTCCCAAATCACAGCACAGCAATACCAAACCTTTATACTTGATACTTAAATTTTACAGTACAGTTATCATATCCTTATGGTTTATACCAAGCCCTGATCAACAGGACTCAAATTTGATCACCAGGATCTGCATCCAGTATAAACAAATATTAAAATCCTTACTGGTTTTACTACACAATTGACAGTTGTTCCCAGGACATTAACTGGGAATTATACATAAATATTTACAGCGCCTATATAAACCATATATCCACCCACCCTTGGAAGTTTTCATGTTTTATTGTTTTACAACATTGAATCACATTGGATTTAATTTGGCTTTTTTTTGACACTGATCAACAGAAAAGGACTCTTGTGTAAAGTGAAAGCAATTCTCTACAAAGAGATCTAAATTAATTAAAATATAAAAACACAAAGTAATTGATTGCATAATTATTCACTCCCTTCAAGTTAGCATTTAGTAGATGCACCTTTGGCAGTAATTACAGCCTCGATTCTGTGTGGATGGGACTCGATCAGCTTTACACATCTGGACACTGAAAATTTTCCCCACTCTTCCTTACAAAACTGCTCAAGCTCTGTCAGATTGCATGGGGATCGTGACTGAACAGTCCTTTTCAAGTCCAGCCTCAAATTCTCCATTGGATTGAGGTCTGGATTCTGACGTGGCCACTCCAGGACATTAACTTTGCTGTTTTTAAACCATTCCTATGTAGCTTTAGCTTTTTGCTTGGGGTCATTGTCTTGCTGGAAAACAAATCTTCTCCTAAGTCATGGTCTGCATCAAGTTTTCCTCCAGGATTTCCCTGTAGTTTGCTGCATTCATTTTACTCTCTACCTTCTCAAGCCTTCCAGGGCCTGCTGTAATGAAGCATCCCTACAGCATGATCCAGCCACCACCATGCTTCACGGAGGGGATAGTGTGTTTCTGATGATGTGCAGTATTTTGCTTACGCCAAACATAGCATTTAGTCTGATGGCTAAAAAGCTCAATTTTGGTTTCATCAGACTATTGGTTTCAGCTGACTTCAGAATCTCCTACTTGCCTTCTGGCCAGGATTTCATGTTAATTTTTTTTTAACCAACAGTGGTTTTCTCTTTGCCACTAATTCATAAAGCTTCGACTGGTGAGTTACCCACGCAACAGTTGGTGCATGCACAGTCTCTCCCATCTCAGCCACTGAAGCTTGTAACTCCTCCAGAGTTGTCATAGGTTTCTTGGTGGCCTCCCTCACTAGCCCCTCCTTGCACAGTCACTCAGTTTTTGAGGACAGCCTGCTCTAGGCAGATTCACATCTGTGCCATATTCCTTCCATTTCTTAATGATTGATTTAAGTGTATACCAAGGGATATTCAGTGATTTGGAAATTTTCTTGTATCCATCTCCTACCTTGTGCTTTTCAAAATCCTTTTCGCAGAGTTGCTTGGAATGTTCTTTTGTTTTCGGGGTCTAGTATTTGCCAAGAAACTCAACAGCAGTTTTTCTTGGCAAGTGTATTGTTACTGCCTTCAATCGAAACACCTTGTCTACACACAGGTCTCCAAAAACAGATCTCCATTTAACTAATTATAGGACTTCTAAAAACCAATTGGCTGCACCAGTTATTAAAGGGGGACAGGGGTGAATACTTAAGCAATCAATTATTTTGTGTTTTATACTTGTAATTAATTTAGACCACTTTGCAGAGATCTGTTTTCACTTTGACATGAAAGAGTCTATTTCTGTTGGTGTCAGAAACGCCAAATTAACCTATTGTATTCAGTATTGTAAAACAGTAAACCACAAAGACTTCCGGGGGTGGGGGGAATACTTTTATAGGCACAAGATAATCTTCCATGCAGGGTGCATTCAGCCAAAAACTTAATCTTAATCACAGATATTCTCCAACTTTTTTCACTTTTTGTACTTAATAGTGAAATTTATTTATAAGACTGCACTTCCATTTATCAGAGTAATTATTCCCTTCAAAACTAATTACCTAAAGCTCAAGGTGATTTAGAAAATGAATTTTCTAAAATTTTCTAAAATTTCAGTAGCTTTTGACTTACACAAGTACAGCACATGAAGACAATCCAGAAAGATCCAAAGATTCCTGCAGCACCCACAATCCATGTCAAGCGCAGAAACAAGATAACTCCCAGAATATTCTGTAGACATGGTAGATAGACACCTATAAAAGTACCCATTCGAGGAGCCTGCAAGAGAATGATAACTGCATTAGGCCTTTTGCTGAAAGGAAAATATAAAGCAACAAACAGCATCAACATCACAGCAGTTTTGGAGAAGACACAGGACTCAGTTTCCTGCGCTGAACAAAGCCACGGTTACCCCAACTAACATGAATGTCAAATAAAAATTCCTGTATTGAAGCAAAATAACTTGTCATAGAGGCAATTGAGGGTGATGTATGAAGTTTACTTGCTTTAAAGTGCTCAGGGTGCTGCTGAGATTACTCAAAGGAACATAAGATACACAGTGAAATGTACATTTATATCCTATCTTTCAGGTCAGCAGATGCTGGTCTTTACAGCAACAAAGATCTTTTGAAACAATCACAAATCATATTGTAAACACAGAAGTCAATGAACATTCAGCAACATCACACAAATAACAGTGAAATGATGACTAGATTAACGCTCCTCCCCACCCCAACTCCAAATCTTGACTCAATTTAAATTTATTTATTGTGATACAGAGCAGAATAGACCCTGCTTATTCAGTCAGGGTCAGTCACACTGCCTGGCAATCCCCTGATTTAATCTGAGCCTAAACACTGGACAATTTACAATGACCAATTAACCTACCGACTTGTACGTCTTTGGATTGTGGAAGGAAAAACCTCACGTGGTCATGGGGAGAACATCCTTACAGGCAGCAGTAGGAACGAAACCTGGGTTGCTTCTACTGTAAAGTGTTGGGCTAACCACCATAATATCATGGTGCACTAATTAATAGAATTAAAATCAGATGGACCATACCGGGGGTCGGCAACCCGCGGCTCTGGAGCCACATGTGGCTCTTTTATGTCTGTGCTGCGGCTCCCTGTTGCTTTGAGAAATAATTAGTTGTGGCGACCCTTTTCCTGGCACATCCGAACCGACTCACAATTAGATAGCCTACGGGGGTTTGCGAGCACAGAGCTTTGGAGCCTCTGCGCCATGGGGGCAGGTTGAGTGAGGCTTAAAAGTGAGGCTGAAGATTTCGAATAAAGTTTGTCCTTCGACTGCAGTTACCGACTCCGTGTCGTAATTTTAGCGCTGCGTGTAGCACACCGCTACATGGTCAGTATTTAATTAAAATGTATTTTATGTTAGTTTGTTAGTTTTTGAAATGTAAATCTAAATTTGAAGATTATGGTGATCTTGTACAATCTAAATAAGACGTTGTGGCGACCCATTTCCTGACACATCCGAACCGGCTCACAATTAGCCAGCGTTCAGGCTAAGGGAGATAGCCTACGGGGGTTTGTGAGTACGTGTCTTTTGCAGCATCCGCGCCCATGGGGGGCGGGTTGAGGGAGGCTTAAAAGCAAGGCTGTTTAGTTCGAATAAAGCTATCTTTGACTGCAGTTTACTGACTGCGTGTAGCACACCGCTACAACGTGTTTTTATCACTGGCTGTCCAGAGGGGAGGTGCTGAAACGCTTTGTCGCGTGTCTGGAAGAAGTGAAAACTTTCCTGGGCAGCAAAGGGCTCACCTTTCCTGAGCTGGAACAGCCAGAGTGGCTGGAAAAGCTACACTTCATGGTAGACATGACAGCGCACCTGAACACGCTGAACACAGCTCTTCAACGGGGTAAGGACGTACAGCCCTGCACATGTTGGAGGATGTTTTGGCATTCGAGCGCAAGTTGACGTTGCTTGCCAGAGATTTACAGAAAGGCACATTGTCTCACTTCCCCAATTTGAGAGAGTTCAAACAAGGTCACGACTTGATAAATTCGGAGTATTTACATTCTGCAATCATCGCAATGCAAACATCGTTTGGGAAACGCTTCTGTGAGTTCAGAGAGGAAAAAAGCACATTATCCTTCCCGGTCACTCCCCTAAGCATCGATCCATCCCTACTGAATACGACTGCATTGGCAGGTGTGAGTCAATCTGAACAAGGATGATAAATATTTTAATTGCCTATTATTTTGCGTATATTCATATGTTTTCATTGTTCAGTGAAATAGTCCTTTTATTTTTCAGGTTGACAGCTGGCTGACGTTATTTTTGGTTTGCTGCTGGCGGCAAATTTAAGTTTGGCGTTTTTCATAAATACAAGAAGGACTCAAATAGACGTTGAGTATTTTACTTAAAAGTAACCTTCAACCCAACGTCTTTTTTTCGGAGGTCAAAATGTTTTTGTTGCATGCAGAAATGTAATTTCGTTTTCTCTGCAGGAGTTCATCAATTTCATAAATGCAACACATTATAGTTTGTTTATACATAGCATAAAGGCAAAACAAAACGTTGTATGCAGTGTTATTTCATTTTAAATGTCAAACAGGTTTTGCGGCTCCCAGTGTTTTCTTTTCTGTGGGAAACGGGTCCAAGTGGCTCTTTCAGTGGTAAAGGTTGCTGACCCCTGGACTATACAATGGACATGCAAGAAGGTTGTCCCAAACTCCCTCCATGGACATTTGCTTAAAGTCTAAAGTTGTTAATCCTCTGATTTGCTCTTCTGCACCCTCATTCATCTGCTTTTGGTAATGCAACATCTTAGCCTCTGCATTTTTCCCAGAGCTTGGGAGGAAGCATTTCTTCTTTCAGTTTAAAAAAAAATATTTTCCAAACATTGCATGAAAAAAGTAGCAGACACTACAACTTAACTCTCTAATGTCTCAGTGTCCACTACTTCAAACCCTTGTGAATCACAAGAGGGCATTTTAAAAGCTGTTCCATGCATGCTAAGTATTGCAGCAATGAAAATGGGACAAATCACAAATCTTATTTTAAACACGACGATAGAAGAAATAAAAAGTATGACTTGAAAAATATAAACGTAAAGAAAACTTCTTCTAGATGATCATCAAAAATTCTGCCTATTAAATTGCAAGTTGTACAATGTTTAAACATCTTTTAAAGCGGAAAGTTTCCCATTCTGCTTGCGTAAATAACCTTTCATATCTATAGTATTACTCAGTGGCCACTGAGTGTACATTTGTGGTCTTCTGTTACTGTAGTCTATCCATTTCAAGTTTCGACATGTTCAGCATTCTGCTTGTTGATGCTCTTCTGCACACCACAGTTGTAACATGTACTTATTTGACCTACTGCTGCCTTCGGGTTTGCTTGAACCAGCCTGGCCATTCTCCTGTGACTTCTTTCATTAACAATGATTTTCAATCACAGAACTGCTGCTGTGGACTTTTTAAAAAAAATCTCAGTTGTGTGTGAAAATCCAAGGAGGACAGTAGTTTCAGATACTCAATCCCACCTGCCTGGCACCAACGAACATTTCATGGTCAAAATCACTTAGACAACATTCTTCCCTATTCTGATGTTTGGTCTGAGCAACTACTGAACCTCTTGACCATGTCTGCAAGCTTTTATGCATTGAGTTGCTGCTACATGATTGGCTATTTAGATATTTGCTTTAACAAATAGATGTACAGGCGTACCAAATAGAGTGGATTCTGCACTCTTACTTGCATCAGAGTCCAGATGTTTGCTATTGGAATTCATCATAACTAAATCCTCAGATACATCCAGCTCTTTCCGTGTGGATATTTTATTGTGATAAATGGGCCTTAGCACTAATTAGATAACAGCAAACCACTCTGACACCCCTTGGCTTTCATCCATGTCTTTTGACAAGTATTTCGACCGGTGGATGCCTAATATTCTATCGATAGCAAAGATGATTTGAACAGGTTGCCAAGTACTGTACATGATTTCAATACAAACAACTTGTATCTGCAGCCTTCAACTGCTGGAGAATGGTGGTGAGGGGGTCGACAGGAGTGAGATAGATTGGCAGTGTAATGTATGAACCTATTTCTTTTAGAGCAATGACCTCCCTCCCCAACCCCCCATTAGTACTGCATATTGAACTGTTGTATACACATGCACATTGCTCTTGCTGAAATGTGAATGCACCAGTTAAGGGCATCTCCTGCATTCGTGCTTTTTTAAAATTAATACGTAGTTGTGCACAGACACAGCAAATTCGCAAAGACTACGAGAATGTCAGAGAATATCACCAACTGCACTAACATTTACAGGATGAAACTAGAATTAAACAGCACGAGAAGGCCATCACAGACGCTAACAAACGTGTGGGTAACAGTGAAAGCCGCACTGAATTTAAAGTGAAAATGACGTGGCAATGGCGAATTTGATGGAGTTGTTGAAGGCAGGGAGTCATATATTGACAGGGTCGAACTGGATTGAAAGTGAACAATGTGGAGGGTCTAAAGCAGAGGTCGGCAACCTGCGGCTCCAGAGCCGCATGCGGCTCTTTGATCTCTGTGATGCAGCTCCCCGTGGTTTGTTAGTTTTTGAAATGTAATTCAAAATTTGAAGATTATGGTGATCTTGTACAATCTAAAAACTTTGTGGAGACCCCATTTCCTGGCACATCTGAACCAGCTCACAATTAGCCACCGTTCCGGCTAAGGGAGATAGCCTACGGGGGTTTGTGAGTACGTGTCTTTTGGAGCATCCGCGCCCACGGGGACGGATTGAGGGAGGCTTTAAAGCAAGGCTGTTTAGTTCGAATAAAGCTACCTTTGACTGCAGTGTCTTTATTTTAGCGCTGCGTGTAGCACACCACAACGTGTTTTTTATCGCTAGTAACATACATCACCACTGCCAATGCCTGACACCTGCCAGTGCGCGCTTTCTTTTAATTCTTCGATCCAAGGTAGGCTAACTATGGAGTAACCTTCAACCCAATGTCTTTTTTTCCAGAGTTCAAAATGTTTTTGTTGCATGCAGAAATGTAATTTCGTTTTCTCTGCAGGAGTTCATCAATTTCATAAATGCAACACATTATAGTTTGTTTATACATAGCATAAAGGCAAAAAAAAACCGTTGTATGCAGTGTTATTTCATTTTAAATATCAAACGGGTTTTGTGGCTCCCAGTGTTTTCTTTTCTGTGGGAAATGGGTCCATATTGGCTCTTTCAGTGGTAAACATTGCCGACCCCTGGTCTAAAGAAAGCCCCTTCTTAGCTTGATAGGTGCAAGAATGTACAGTTGTTTACACAACCCCTGAAAAGCCAGCAAGCAAAATATTTGAGGAAATTGTTACAATTTTACAAAAGGAACCAGTCAAAAGATGAAGGCTTTTCTGAATACAGTGCAGAACTGTGCAAACTTTCCCAGTACTGTGACTTCAAAGATGGACTTTCTAATGCAAAAAGGGACAGGCTTGTATGTGGTATGCAGTCAAAGCACTCGAAGGAAACTACTGTCTGAAAGAGATCTAACAATAGAATGGGCATTGACCATTGCAATATCATTAGGGATTGCAGCAAAGAATGCAGAACTACAGAAAAGGAGGTTAGAAAGCGAAATGCACAAAACGTCCCTGAATGGTGCAAAATGTCAAAATGTTATTGATTTGGCAAATCCTTCCATGATGTAAATGACTGTTGGTTCAAAAAAAGTCGGCAGAAAATGTTACAGACAAGGTCACGTAGAGAGAATGTGCAAGGCAGACAGAAAGCACCAATGAACAAGTGGTAAGTCTCAAACACAGAACTAAGCAAATGCATAAAGTTACTGAACGTAAAACAAAATCAGATAACATTGAGTATGACAAAGGTGAATTGTCATGCCTAGAACTGCATAGTATTACTAAAGCTGATCACAAAATCATACGGATTAAAAATAAAAATGGTGCTGGATACAGGGTCAGCTTTGACCACAATTCCAGTGGCTGACTACAGCAGACTGTTTTCCAAGATACCATTAGAGAAGATCTCAGTGATGCTAAAGGTTTACACAGGTGAAAAAGTGCCTCCCAAAGGCAAACTTAAAGTAGATGTGACGTATGGACGCCAAGCACAACAGTTAGAGCTTTACGTATTGAAAAGTGGAGGGCCGGCACTTTTCAGATGTGAATGGTTGAGAAAAATCCAACTAGACCGACACATCAACAGGCAACAGCAGCCCAAACGGCAGCACTAGCCAGATACTGGCACTGCTGCTTAATGCTAATCAGATGGTGTTTGAGAAGGGGATTGGTAAATTCAAATGCATGAAGGCCAAAGTTGAACTGGATGAAACAGGAACACCAAGATTTCATAAAGCATATCCAGTGGCTTATGCACTACGTCCTAAAGTGGATGCTGAACTGCAGAGCTTGGAGGCATCCGGAATTCTCTCCAAGGTTCAGTGGAGTGATTGGGCAATGTCCATTGTCCTGGTGATCAAGAAAGGGATTACCGGGGCCATTCGTATACGTGGGGATTTCAGGATGATCATCAATGAGGTGCTGTGTACTCTGCAGTATCCCCTGCCACAAATAGAAGACACTTTTGCATCTTTGGCAGGCGGGCAGAGGTTTTCAAAGATTGACTTGTCATAAGCCCATCTGTAAATGGAGATTAAGGAGTCAAGCAGAAGGTCCTCACAACCAACACTCACAATGGATTGTTCCAGTATAAATGTCTCGCCTTTGGCATCACATCACCTTCAGCAATTTGGCAAACAGCAATGAACCAAGTACTCCAAGATATCCCAGGCAAAAAATGATGAAGAGCAACTCCAGAACCTTGGTAAAGTGCTTACTAGGCTGAGCAAGAATGGTCTGTGCACAAAGAGAAAGAAATGTGAGCTTTTTAAGAATGAAATCTCATACTGTGGACATGTCATTGACAAGCATGGCTTACATAAGTACGAGAGAAGATTGAAACAGTGCTACAGATGCCCAGACCGAAAAATGTGTCACAACTCAGGTCATACTTGGGCCTCGTAAACTACTACAGGTCCACAATCCCTTATCCGAAATTCTGAAATCCAAAAAAGCTCCGAAAACCTAAGTCGTTTCCGCCAACAGCTGATGTCACTCAGGTGTGACATGGCGGCACCAGCAAAGGCCGCCAGACGTCAGTTGTGGCTCACCGCTCGTACTGGTTACACGTGCATTTGATGTTCTTTTGTGCTCACTGTTGACTTTGTGCTTAATTACATTGTGAAAATGTCAAAAAGAGCTGCAAATACCCCTATGGGTAACAATGAGAGAAAGAGAAGGAAGCATCTATCGTTATCAATAACGCAGAAAGTGGAGTTATTGCAGAAGCTTAATCGTGGTGTGTGTGCGGTGTCTTACTGAAGAATATGGTGTTGGAACTACCACTGTATATGATTTAAAGAAACAGAAAGACAAGTTACTGAAGTTTTATAGTGACAGTGACGTTCTATATTTATTCCAATAAGTCATTTACCATGTGTTTAATTCGGTTCATTTGAAGCTGTATATTTTTATGTTTTATTGAATGTTTTTGTTGGAAATAAAATATTTTTCTTGTCATTATTCATTAAACAATACAGTATAACAACTATTTACATTGCATTAGGTATTATAAGTAATCTAGAGATGATTTAAAGTATACGGGAGGACATGTGTAGGTCTGGAGCTCCGCCGGGTCCTGAAGTCCACCCGCACCCGCACTGAGACAGGTTAAATAAGGGTCTTGCGCATACGTGTTTTCTGGTATCTGTGGGGGGGGGGGGGGTGTCCCGGAACCAATAAGGAGGGATTCTGAAATCTGAAAAATTCTGAATTCCGAAATGCAACTGGCCCCAAGGATTTCCAATAAGGGATTGTGGACCTGTATCACAATTTTCTCCCAAATCTTGCTACACTGCTGCATCCATTGAATGCAGTGTTCCAGGCAGGAGCAAAGTGGAAATAGTCAGAAAGATAGGGAAGAGCATTCAAGTAAACAAAGAGAAGAAATAACATCCAATGAACTGCTCACTCATTATGACCCATCACTGCCCATCAGACTGGCGTGCAAAAACATCCCCTTATGGCATTGGAGCTGTTTTGTCACACATTATGAAAAGATGGATCTCAACACCAATGCTTTGATGCTTCAAGACAAACGCAGAGCGCAACTACACATGGTTTGACCGAGAGACCCTTCGTCCAGTATGGAGAATAAAGAAATTCCACCACTACCTTAATGGGCAAAAGTCTGCGCAGGTGACAGATCACCAGCCCCTTGTATCCATTTTTAATTTCAAGAAGGGAATTCCAGTGATAACTGCTACCCGGTTACAACATTGGTCTCTACTTTTAGGGGCCCACACTTATGACACAGAGTTCAAGGGTACCAAACAACACAGCAATGCTGATGGCTTGTCATGACTTCCACTATTGGCAACTGAAGAATAAAAGTCTTCATACTGTGATCCACCAGAAGTGTTCCACACCACACTGGTGGACCAGTTGCCGGAAACAAATTCTTAAATATAATGGGAAACAAGGAATTATCACAAGTCTATGAAATCACCATGCAAGGGTGGTCAGCTCATGGTAACCCCACGTTCCTAGAGAGACAACTGTTGGTATGTCAAAGAATGTTGATGTGTGGATCTTGTGTTGTGGTTCCCTCTAAATTGTATGCCATAGTGCTAGAAAATCTGCATGAAGGGCACCTAAGTACAGTCAAGATGAAGAGTCTCACCCGGAACTACATGTGGTGCTTAGGAATCGATAAACAGATTGAAGATTTGGCCAAGAGCTGTTCAGGATGCCAAAAAGTTCAAAATACATCACCACAGGCACCATTACAGCCATGGGATCTGCTGTCGTCACCATGGCAAAGAGTACATAATCAATTTTGCTGGGCCATTAATGGACTCCATGTTTCTGTTTGCTGTGGATGCTCATTCGAAGTGGCTGGAGGCTACACGAATGAATTCAACCATGTCAGTGAAGATTGTTTCTACTCTGAGCACTATTTTTGTCAGAAGTGGCTTACCAGAACAGACCACAATACACGTCAGAGAATTGTGACTGTTCATGAAGAAAAATGGCATCAGACATTTCAAGTCAGCTCCTCACCACCCAGCAACAAATGGGTTAGTTGAGAGATTTATCCAAATTTCAAGTCATCCATTAAAGCGATGGACAAGGAGGACATTTCACTACCGCACAAGGCATACAACTTCTTTTTTGTGTATCGGAACTCTGTTCATGTGACAACAAATCAAACACCTGCAATGCTATTTGTGAGCAAGAATCTGAGACCTTACACAGACCTCCTGAAACCAGACCTTCAGAGGGGAGTACAGAATAAACAGTTCAGCCAGTTGCTAAGTGAAGCAGCAAGCAGCTTTGAGATAGAACAGGAAGTCCACACACATGATTACCAAGAAGATAAGTGGATGCCTGGCAGGAGAGCTACAAGAACTGGACCACTGATGTAGACAGTGCATGTTGGAGATCCGACATGGAGACATCATGTGGATCAGATACGGGATGCTCAACCAAAGTACACACCTGAGTTGACTTCATCCAACAAGACGGACACATTATAATCACCACACCTAACTCTCAGTGATGATGTCAGTTGTGACAGCAGTGTGATACCAGAAACTGAGAAGATTGTCTTAGACAAGATACCTACTAACCCTGATAATTCTACAGGTCCAGAGGTGCTTTGAGAATGTTATTGTTGTCAAGACACCTGCCAAACCTGATGTCACTTCATAGGTCCAGAGGTACGATCCTGAAAAAAAGAGCGCCACCCAAAGGACTGAACCTTTAGAAATGTGAAGTTAGTTTTGAACTTTTATTGTGAAAGCATGCTTACTTGGAATATGGTTTGTGAAAGGGAAATTGATTATTTTGTACATATACTGTTCTCTTTAATCTAAAGGGGGAGAAAGTGTAATGCATAAAGCCAATTTCTTTTACAACAGTGACCCCCCCCCCCCCAGCCCAGCACTATGTATTGATCTGTTGTCTGAGCATGTGCAATGACTTGTTGTCTACGCATGCACATTGTTCACTCGCTGCATTGTGAACACACCAGTTAAAGCCATCTTCCAGGTGGGTGCTTTTATTTATTTGATGAGTAGTTGTGCACAGACACATTAGGCTGGTTGAATGGTGTTGGACTCAACGTCAGCAAAACCAAGGAATTGGTTGTGAACTTCATAAAGGGGAAGCTGGGAGAACACACATCAATCCTGATTGAGGGGTGAGCAGCTCCATCTTCCTGGGCATCAACATCTCAGAGAATCTATCCTGGGCACAAGTGCAATTATGAAGGTACACCAGCAGCTATACTTCATTAAGAGTTTGAGGCAATTAGGTATATCACCTGTTACAAATGCAGCAGCAATAAATATAAAACTGAGCCAGGGTTTAAAACCAATCCTGAGATTTATTGCCCTCTGCTCAAGACTTAGAAAAGTAAAAAAACGACTAACTTAACCAGAAGTAATGATGAATCTGCTGATCCCACAGCCGAGAGATGCCTTATTCGAAGAAATCATGAGGAAATAAAAGGAACTGACCTTTTGACTGGAGGGTGGTCACTGCACAAACCTTCCCCACCTTGCAGGGGTTTAACATGTAGATGTGCTCAGTGGTAGGAAGGGCTTTACCCGTGATGGACTGGGCTGTGTCTACTATTATCCCTGATGAGGACTCTCTCACGGATCTCCAGATTCCTCCTCGTCATGTCAATAATCAGTTCTTTGATCTTGCTGACATTGAGTAAAAGGTTGTTGTTACGGCACCACTCGGCCAGATTTTCAATCTCCCTCCGATATGCTGATTCTTCACCATCTTTGATTCAGCCTACAACAGTGGTGTCATTAGCAAACTTGAATACGGCATTGCAGCTGTGTTTTGTCACATAGTCATAAGTGTAAAGCAAGTAGAACAGGGGGCTGATGGTGTGGTTGATAAACAGCATCCTAATGTATGTTCCCTTGCTGTCCCAATGTTTGAGGGATTGAGTGAAGAGCCAATAAGATGGCATCTGTAGTGGACCTGTTGCTTTGGTAGGCAAACTAGAGTGGATCCAAGTCACTTCTCAGGCAGAAGTTGATATGTTTCATCTCCAACCTCTCAAAACACTACACTGAATGCAGTAAGTGGTACTGGATGATAGTCATTGAGGCAGGTTACCACATTCGTTAGGCACAGGTATAATTGAAGCCTGTTTGAAGCAGGTAGGCACCACAGACTGCCAAAATGAGAGGTTAAAGATCTCAGTGAACACTCCACTGAACAGATTCCACTGTATATTTAGAACAATTTATTTTTGATAGTTCTTTATCACTTACTATACATAGCTTGGTTTCTTGGTAGCAGTGAAACAGACATGTTTTGTTATGGAGAAGTCAAATGTAGATAATTTTTCTCCACTGAGCCAAGACTGTACATCATGCTCATAACAATGTTGGTACACAAGATACCAGAAGTGAAAACACAACTGCTGTTGTACTTGTGCAATTCATCAGGCTGTGTAGAAACCAAGAGGAAGGATGTCAGACAGGTCAACAATGGACACTCCGAAGGGAATAAACAGATTAATCAATCTACTATTTCACAAAAACAATTCTGTATTTACATGGCAATAAGAGATCTCTGAAAGAGGAATACTGAGTGAGAGGAGGTACAATCACATCTTTAAGTGGCCACTGTAGAAAATATGTATTTACCAATAATATTATAATAGGAGACAGCAGTTCTAGTTTGTTCTGAACACAGATTTTAAATTTAAACTTAAGTTGGCTAATAGCCACACAAAAAAGCCCTATGAAATTCTAATTTTAAGATGCTGGTAATAGTCAGCAAATGCTGAACAGAAATGTTACCTATTTCTGTCTCTAAAGATACCGATAAACCTGCTGAATATTTATAGTATTTTCTGTTTTTTAATTTCAGATTTCCAGCATTTTTTGACTTTTTAAATATTCTAAGTTCAGTGCCAACCTCTGTCCATCAGAGGAGGCTGCTGCACAAACAAAAGCTTTTAAATTCATTATGTAGAACTTTAAGTATTTTAATTTGATGCTATCACTGCTTCACCAATAAACCAGATTCTGCATGCCTCACTTCATCTGCTGATGAAACCATTAGGCTTGGCACAGACCTTTATATTCTTTCTACCTCGCCTGACATTTTGAGCATCTTTAAACTTGCTTTACTCTTTTCCTTGATCCGACACATCATATTTGTTTTTAATTTTCCTATCTATGGATGCTGTCAAACTTACTTAGCATTTCCAGTGATTTATGTTTATTTTCATTGATCCATTTGCTGTTGTTGTTCAGTCATTCAGTTGAGTTTGACTTTTTGTGACCTCATGGACCATAAGGTCCATAGGGTTTTCATGGCAAGATATGGAAGTAGGTTGCCAGGCCTTTCTTCTGTGCAGATACTGCTGCTGTCCAGGTTGGGACCCGGCTGGGTTTCAACTCAGGACCATCTGCTTTAAAGTCCACTGCACCACCAGCTGGGAGTTACCATTACCTCCACGCTAATTGACTTCTATCAGTTCCTAGTTAAATTATGTCTCAAAATGTTGTTGTTCATCTCCCCAAGACCTGAAATTTTCCTATATAATCAGAATCAAATTTAATATCACTGGCATACGTCATGAAATTTGTAAACTTTGCGGCAGCGGTACAATGCAACACACAATAATACAGAGAAAATGTAAATTAAAGTATACGTATATAGTTAAGTTAAAAATAGTGCAAAAATAGAAATAATATTTCTGAGGTAGAATGAGGAAGTATTCATGGGCTCAATGTCTATTTCGCAATCGGATGGCAGAGGAGAAGAAGCTTTTCCTGAATCATTGACTGTGTACCTTCAGGCTTCTGTACTTCCTTCCTGACGGTAACAATGAGAAGAATGCATGTCCTGGGTGATGGGAGTCCTTAATAATAGATGCCGCCTCTCTGAGGCATAGCTCCTTGAAGATGTCTTAGATACTACTTTCTGTAGCTTCTTTTGATCCTGTGCAGTAGACCCTCCCCCACCACCCTACCAGATGGTGATGCAGCCCGTCGGAATGCTCCCCATAGTACATCTGAAGATGTTCTTGAGTGTTTTAGGTGACAAACAAATCTCCTCAAACTCCTAATGGAACATAGTCACTATCTTGTCTTGTTTATTGCTGCATCGATATGTTGGGACCAAATTAGGTCCTCAGAGATCCTGACACCCAGGAATTTGAAATTCCTCACTCTCTCCACTTCATGATCCCTCTATGAGAATTAGTTTGTGTTCCCTCATCTTACCTTTCCTGAAGGCCACAATCATCTCTTCGGCCTTACTGAAGTTGAGTACAAGGCTGTTGCTGCAACACTACTCAACTAGCCGGTATATCTCAATCCTAAACACCCTCTCATCTCCATCGGAGATTCTACCAACAATGGTAAACACAAGACTCATATATGAGAAAAGCAAGGTCACATAATAGGTAAATATAAATGTTTTACTAAATCTTTTTAAGATCCTGCTTAGACCCAAATTGGAATACTGGGTTCAATCTTGGGCACATATTAGATGAGGCTCTGGAGAGGATGTAGAAGGGATGGATACGAATTCTAACAGGGTTCAGAGTGTTCAAGGGAAGAATAGAGAAATATATGGTCAGGTGCTGAGGGAATGTGCAACCAATGTAACAGAGATTCTAACATATCTTCAGCATCTCTCTGGAACAGTCCACTGTTCGCACAAGCTTTAAGGCAGCCACCATCATCCTGGTGTCCAAAGAGTGACAGTAAACTGCCTTGCTACCTTAACGATTATCGTCCAGTGGCACTGACCTCAACAATAATAGAGTGCTGTGAACTGCTGGTTATGGATTGCATTAAATCCTATTTTCCTGCTGCACCGGCCGCTTTCAAGTTCACCTATTGCTCAAATTAGTCCACTATACTCCAGTCCGTCCTGCACCACCTGGGAAATGCCAAGATGCTGTTTATCAGCTTGGCGTTTAATATGATCATCCCTCAGAAGATGGTTAAACTGTTCCTGTTGGGTCTCAATACCTCTCTCTGTAATTAGATCTTGGACAGACCACAGATCAGCATCCCTCAGGGCTGCGTGCTCAGCCTGCTGATGACGCATGACTGCGCTGCAAGTTTCCGTCCAAACCAAATCATTAAGTTCGCTGATGACACAACACTGGTTGGCCTCATCAACAATGATATTGAGACAGTATGCAGAAAGGAGACAGATTGGTGTAAGCACAACAACATGAGTAGACAAGACAAAAGAGGTGATTGTGGAGTTTAGGCTGACCATTCATTACTGTACCTAAACTGCTCCTCTGTGGAGAGCATTAGGAGCACCAAGTCTCTCGGTGTGCATATAATGGATGATCTCACCTGGTCCCTCAACACAAACTCTTTGGCCAAGAGAGCACAGTAATGTCTCCACTTCCTTAGGAGATTGAGGTGAGACTTCCACCCACACCCACCCATTCTGACCAATTTTTACAGGGGCGCCACTGATAGTAGCCTGACAAACTGCATCACCACCTGGAGTTGGAATTGCCAGGCATCTGACTACAAGTTCCTACAAAGGATTGTGTGGACTTCTGAGAGGATCATCAGAGTCTCTCTTCCACTCTTAAGAGATATTTAACAAAAGCACTGCATGTGCAGGGCCTTTTGCATTGATCCCTCCCATCAGTCTGGCAATCTTTTTGATCCCCTACCATTAGGTAGGAGATACTGTAGCATGAGGACAGGAACTGTTCGGATGGGAAGCAGCTTCTTCCCCCAGGCTGTGAAAGTACTGAATTCCCTGCCACCACCCAGGCCTTATCATGTATGAAGCGCCAGTACTCTATACTGCTTACTTCTTAAACTTGTGTTGTAAATGCACCTTATTATTTGTTAATTAATTTGTGGTATTATGTGGTAATTTATGTGTGGCATCAGTTATATGCATTGTGTTACATATATTGAGGAACAATATATATACAATATACAGGTGTCCTGTTTTACAAACTTTCGCTTTATGTCAACTCGCTGTTACGAAAGACTTCCATTAGTTACCTGTTTTCGCTAACAGAAGTTGTTTTTATTGTTACGAAAAAAGGCAGCGTGTGCTGAGCAGCCAAGCTCCTCCCCCGGAACTGCATTCTAGCCAGCATTGCTTAAACACGTGCCTGTGGACACCTGTGCTTTACGTCGATTTATTTTGTGCATCTGTTAGCAAGATGAGTTCTAAGGTATCAGAAAAGCCTAAAAGAGCGTGTAAGGGTGTTACACTTAGCGTAAAGCTAGACATAATTAAGCGTTTCGATCGTGGTGAACAAAGGAAGGACATAGTGAGTTTGGCTAAGGGTTTGTGGAAGTTGACGAAGATGATGTTGAAGACGTTTTGGCATCCCATGACCACGAACTGAAAGATGAAGAGCTGATGAAGAGGAAAGGATAACAATTGAAGCCAAATGCAGTAGCGAACATCCCAAAAGTGAAGTTGTCCTGGAACTGAACATGAAGCAATTGCGTGAGATTTCCGTGTGATTGACAACTTTCCAATGATTGCAGAAAAGTATGACTTGAATTTTGAAAGGGTACGTAGGTTTAGAGTGGGTTTGCAGGATGATTTGAGTGCTTACAAAGAACTGTATGATAGAAAAATGCATGAGGCTAAGCAGTCAAGCATACTGTCATTTTTCAAGCCTTCCACATCAGCCACAGCAGATGACGAACCTCGACCTTTGACATCGAGGCAGGCAGACATAGAAGAAGGTGACCTGCCTGTCCTGATGGAAACAGACGACGATAAGATGACACCCCAGTCTCCTCTACCTCCCACCACCCCAACCTCCGACGACTCAGCCTAACACACCATCATCAGTGTACTCGCGCTCTTCTTGATTCTGGTAAGTGAAACTACACCATGCATACATTATTTCTAGTTTATATAGGCTGTGTATTTTTATGTGTTATTTGGTAGCTTCATAGCTTAAAGGTTACTGAAAAGAGTGCTTCTGCCAGGAGCGCTTGTGCCATGTGTTTCTGCTGGGAGCACTTTCACTGTGTGTTTCTGCTGGGAGTGCTTTCACTGTGTGTTTCTGCTGGGAGTGCTTTCACTGTGTGTTTCTGCTGGGAGTGCTTTCACTGTGTGTTTCTGCTGGGAGTGCTTTCACTGTGTGTTTCTGCTGGGAGCACTTTCACTGTGTGTTTCTGCTGGGAGCACTTTCACTGTGTGTTTCTGCTGGGAGCACTTTCACTGTGTGTTTCTGCTGGGAGTGCTTTCACTGTGTGTTTCTGCTGGGAGCACTTTCACTGTGTGTTTCTGCTGGGAGTGCTTTCACTGTGTGTTTCTGCTGGGAGCACTTTCACTGTGTGTTTCTGCTGGGAGTGCTTTCACTGTGTGTTTCTGCTGGGAGTGCTTTCACTGTGTGTTTCTGCTGGGAGCACTTTCACTGTGTGTTTCTGCTGGGAGCACTTTCACTGTGTGTTTCTGCTGGGAGTGCTTTCACTGTGTGTTTCTGCTGGGAGTGCTTTCACTGTGTGTTTCTGCTGGGAGCACTTTCACTGTGTGTTTCTGCTGGGAGTGCTTTCACTGTGTGTTTCTGCTGGGAGTGCTTTCACTGTGTGTTTCTGCCGGGAGTGCTTTCACTGTGTGTTTCTGCTGGGAGTGCTTTCACTGTGTGTTTCTGCTGGGAGTGCTTTCACTGTGTGTTTCTGCTGGGAGCACTTTCACTGTGTGTTTCTGCTGGGAGCACTTTCACTGTGTGTTTCTGCCGGGAGCACTTTCACTGTGTGTTTCTGCTGGGAGTGCTTTCACTGTGTGTTTCTGCTGGGAGCACTTTCACTGTGTGTTTCTGCTGGGAGTGCTTTCACTGTGTGTTTCTGCCAGGAGCACTTTCACTGTGTGTTTCTGCTGGGAGCACTTTCACTGTGTGTTTCTGCCAGGAGCACTTGCGCCGTGAGTTTTAGCCGCGAGTGCTGCTGAGAGCTCTTGCGTGAGATTTTCGCTGCGGTGGACAGTGCTGCACCAATTGCAGAAAAGTATTCCTACATTATATAGGCTGTGTATTTATCAGATCATTCCTGCTTTTACTATATGTTACTGTTATTTTAGGTTTTATGTATTATTTGGCATGATTTGGTAGGTTATTTTTTTGGGTCTGCAAACGCTCACAAATTTTCCCCATATAAATAAATGGTAATTGCTTCTTCACTTTACGACATTCCGGCTTACAAACCATTTCATAGGAATGCTCTACCTTCAAATACCTGGGGAAACCTGTATATACAAATGCTTCATTTCTGGTATACATGTGTACGGTTGAATAACAATAAACTTCAAGCTGAAAATGAGAATGAATGAGTTCCAGTAAAGAAATATAAAGAGAAACGACAGTATTCAAAACTATAAATGTGTTTAATAAAATAAGAAAGGAAAAATGGTTTTATGTGATAGTTAACAGGCAGTAATGAAGCTTTACAAGATTAGAATGAAAATAACAAGACAAAGAACATTTTTGTAAAAAGTTAAATGCCAAATGGTTGTGATGTGAAAGGTTCTGGAAGCAAATTGAAATGTAACTTCCAGATGAGAATTGTGAAAATATTTGAAGAGAAATACTTCAAGGCAATGGAACAGAGCAGAGGAATTTGATATCTTCACTTAAGTATTGGCACACAAGTAAATGGCTTCTTTGATCCTAAGGAAAGTCAAATAATAATATGATTTAAGATCTAGGCGCAGAATTAGACCATTTGGCCCATCGAGCCTTCCGCTATTTCATCATGGCTGATCCAATTTTCAACTCAGCCCCAATCTCCTGCCTTCTCCCCATATCCCTTCACGTCCTGACCAATCAAGAATCTATCATTCTCTGACACAGGAAACATCCTCAGCAGAGCCATCAAATGCTCTTCACATGAGAAGCCACTGAATCCTGGAATCACTTTCATAAACCTCTTTTGAACCCTCTCCAGTTTCAGCACATTATTTCTAAGGGGCCCAAACTGCTCACAATACTCCAAGTGAGGCCTCACCATTACCTTGTAAAGTCTCAACATTACATCTTTGCTTTTATACTCTAGTCCTCTTGAAATGGAATGCTAACATTGCATTTGCCTTCCTCACCGCAGACTCAACTTGCAAATTTACCTTTAGGGAACCCTGCACAAGGACTCCCAAGTCTCCTTATACCTCAGTTTATTGTATTTTCTCTCCACTTAGAAAATAGCCTACCCTTTCATTTCTTCTACCAAAGTGCATGACAATACACTTCACAACTCTGTATTTCATCAGCCTCTTCTATGCGCATTGTCCAAATCTGTCTAAGTCCTTCTGTAGCCTTGCTGCTTCTTGAAAACTACCTGCCCCTCCACCCATCTTCATATCATCTGCTATCTTTGCAACAAAAAGACCCTGATGGGAGTTGTGTACAAACTCCCAAACAGAAGAATGGACGTGCTCTATAAATATCAACAAGGGATAGAAAACACATGCCAAACGGGCTATGTTACAATAGTCATGGGATTTCAATATGCAGGTAGATTGGGAAAATCAAGTTGGTGCAGGATTCCATGATGGGGAGTTTCTGAAATGCCTACGCAATGATTTTTTAGAGCAGCTTGTGGTTGAGCCCACAAGGGGATCAGCTACTCTGGATTGGATGTTGTACAATGAACACAAATTGAGTAGAGTGCTTAAGGTTAAAGAAACCCTGAGAGAAAGCAAACATAATGTGATTGAATTCACCCTGGAATTTCAGAAGCAGAAACTAAAGTCAGATACATCTGCATTACAGTGAAGTAAGGGGAATTACAGAGGCATGAGAAAGGTGTTGACCAGAATTGACTGGAAAAGATCACCAACAGGGATGATGGCAGAGCAGCAATGGTTGGAATTTCTGAAGGCACAGGAGATATATAGAGAAGAAGCATTCTAAACAAAAGAAGACACAACTGTGGCTAACAAGAGAAATTCAAGCCAACATAAAAGCCAAAGAGAGAGCCGACAATAGGGCAAAAATTAGTGGGTAGGGCAGCTTTTAAATACCAACAGAAGTCAACTAAAAAAAGTATTTAAGTAAGGATTTAATAGTAAAGTAAGCTAGCTAATAATATTTAAGAGGATACCAATAGATTCTTCAGATACATAAAGTATAAGAGACGTGAGAGTGGATATTGGGCTGCTAGATAACTATACTGGAGAGGTAGTAATGGGGGGGGGGCAATGAAATGGCAGACAAACTGAATAAGTATTGTGCATCAGTCTTCACAGAGAAGGCACTAGCAGGATGGTGGAAGTTCCAGGTGTCAGTGGTCATGAGATGTGTGAAATTACCATTACTAGAGAGAAGGTTCTTGGGTAAACTGAAAAGTCTGAAGCTATCTGGACCAGGTGTACACCTCAGGTGACTGAAGAGATTGAGGAGGCATTCATTACGATCTTACAAGAATCACTGGATTCTGAAATGGTTCTGTTAGATTGGAAAATTGCAAATCTCATTCCACTCTTCAAGAAGGGAGAGAGGCAGAAGGAAGAAAACTATAGGCCAGTTAGTCTGACCTCAGTGGTTGGGAAGATGTTGGAGTCGATTATTAAGGCTGAGATCTCTGGGTACTTAGAGGCACACGATATAATAGGCCATAGTCAGCATGTTTTCCTCAAGGGAAAATCTTGCCTGACAAAGCTGTTGGAATTCATTGAAGAAATAATAAGCAAGTTAGACGAAGGCAAATTGGTTGATGTTATGCACTTAGATGTTCAGAAGGAGAAAATAAAACTTAACCATGAGTTTTTCTTTTCTTTGCTTTATCTGACTGAACCCTCTAAGAGCTAAAACTTCAAGATCACCACTCTGATTCTGTCCACTCAGACGACGGCCGCTGCACATGCTCCTGCCTTCCTCTAATTTGCTCTTGCTAATCAATCTGCAAAGCTGATTCGTCGCTGTTCAAAGCTGTCTTACGCTGCCACATCCCACTGCTCCTTTTTTCTACTTGGGCAGAGTCTCCTCCTCTGAAACTTCTGATGTTCAAGTTGGTTGCTGGTCAAAGCTGTCTGTAACCCACTGCTCTGTTTTTCTACTTTGCCAGTAGACCCTGAGTAAAATCCCCTCCTGTGACAATTCCAATTTTCAATTGATCACTGGTCAAAGCTCTCATTAATGGGATTAATTTCCATACTATCTTATGACACAGGAGGCTGTTTAGCCTATTTCCATGTGGGAGCTCTCAAAGCAACTCCACAAATCCCATTGGCCCCTTATTTCCATGCAATCTATTCACTAACTCATGTCCATTAACTGTACTCTCTTCTCCTACAACCAGTTACATTAGGGGCAATTTACAATTTAATATTCTTTGGACTTTATATATTGGTGGTCTACTAGTTGGGATAGTGAAATACCAATCCAGAGATATTTAATTCAATTTAATTAATATTTAATTCTCTTTGATAAAGCAAAATACAATTATATTAAATGTAGTAACTCTGTGGTTAGCTCCAGGTAATCATTAAAAACGGCCAGCTTATTGTAAAAAATAAACTGGGGAATGGCAACAGCATTCCCAAATATTGTGGCTAAACATTATGTGCAGCAACCTCCCTACCATCAAGGACATCTTCAAATAGTGATGCTTTAAGAAGGGGGCATCTATCATTAAGGACCCTCACCATCCAGGACATGCTCTCTGCTCATTACTACCATCAATGAGGAGGTATAGGAGCCTGAAAATGCATATTCAATGTTTTAGCAACAACTACTACCGCCCAGCTATCAGATTTTTGACAGAACTAACTCTGACCTTATTTTGTTTGAGCTGGCCTTCCAAGGGATTACTACAGATCAAGATAACCTATTAAAATACATGATGGGAGTGACAATGGCCCAAGTTGAATAAGGTTCCTGTTCTGAAACTCTATAGTAAAATGAAGAAATTACAAGCACAATAGTAATAAAGATTTGCAAGACTAAGAGTGCTATATACAGAAAATGGGCAAAATTCAAAGGATGGCAAAGTAAAAGTCAAATCACTTTATGTTGCTCCTTGAGGAATCACTTGCCACATGCAATCAACTTAGAACAAAATAGAACAATTGAGAATGACGGCCAGTATGTAGAATGAAAATTTGCCAGTAGTACTCTGATCAAATCAACAATCTATCCAGTGCTATTCTTCAGATTAAATTTAGTGATTCTTGGCCTTTATAGTAAGGTCACCCTGAGTTATTCTTAGAAACTAAACAAATCAAATGGGAAAGTGTTTGTGTGCTTTATGGGAAAAGGTACAACTACATAACTAAATTAAGATCCTGTTTCAGCACATGTTGAATGAAGGTTTTTTCTCCACTGTCAACAAAAAAAGTTTTTTTCTGTTGATCAGTGTCAAAATAAGCCAAATTAAATTCACTGTGATTCAATGTAAAACAATAAAACATGAATATTTCTGGGGGGGGGGAATACTTTTTAGTTTTATAGGCACTGTACAATGAACCCCCAGAAATAGTGGTTGAAGCAGACTGAACATTAGCAAGCTGTTTATAGAAATACATGATGAATGGTCTCAGCTCCTAACATTAACCATTCATTTCCCTCCATAGATACTGCCTGGTCCGCTGAGATTGCATTTTGTGTGTGTTGATCCAGCATCTGCAGTATCTCGGGTCTATACAAGTACATGGATAAGAGAGATTTAGAGGGATATGAGGCTAGTTCTTTGGTAATGTAGTTGGTACTGTTGAGTTGGACCAAAGTGCCTATTTCCATGTAGAAAACACTGTCAAATGCCCCAAAATAATCCTAGTTACAGTTCACATTATGCAGGGAAGTCAAGGAAATTTAGAAAGCTGAACAGTCTGACAGACCAACTGCTCCTTCTTGTGGCCAGTGCCAGTCCTTAAACCGTTTGTGCCTTTTGCTGGAACGCAGAGAAATTTCAGGATTAGATGCTGAGTTGAATGCAGCCTTCCATGGTTAAATGCCAACCATCAGACTAGATTTTCTGGTTCCATCAACAAATACATCAGTTGCTGTTCACTGCTTGAACTGTTCCCAAAATCATGGTTTAATAAAACCTAACAAGGTGGGTCCATACTCATCAGGTGATTTTTATTTGATTTCTGTTAAATTTCCCCTTCCCCCCAAAAAATATCCTGCCCAGTCCTTAAATCTTAGATATTCAACACATTCAGCTGAGTAATCTCTTAATTATGAATTTTTAATGTTACTTGCAATAAATGCAAAATATTTTTGAACCTTTATTTTATTCAGTGCTTTTACATGTAAAATGCTCTTGAACCAAGTCATCAAATCCCATTTCTGTTCATAAATAGGTTGGTACATTATCTGTTACTGTATTAATCATGAGTCACCTCTCCCCTCCTCCCAGCACTCCCACATCACTTTTGATTTCTCCCTGCTTCTTCCCCAACATGTGCAACCTTGTCTGCCCCGCTATACATGACTCCCACTCTTTACCATACTCTTTATCCCACCCTGCCTCCTTTAAAGACTATTCGATTCTCCAGGTGGCTGTGTCTCCATTGCATTGGCTCTGATGACTTTCCATACAGGTGCTTCTGAAATGCTATCTTTCTCTACTGTAATGTTGGTTGATCATTGTTAACAATTCTTGACCATGTTTGTGCACAAAATGTAGGAGGAACACAGTAGGTCAAGCAGCATCAATGGTGGGAAAATAAACAGTTGACGTTGACTGTTCATTTCTATCCATTGGTGCTACCTGATCTGCTGAGTACCTCCAGCATTTTGTATGTGTTACTCAGTATCTCTAGCCTCTGCAGAATACCTTGTCTCCTTTATCACATTTCATCTGTTTCCAGCACCTCTGCTCCCATCACCCATGCTCCAGGATAGAACGAGGATAAACTTCCCCATTGCCAGACATACTGTATCTTCCCTGCTCATTTTGCCAATCAGCATTCCTTTTATGACTCCCTCCTCCACTATGCAGCTTCCACTGAAACCCTCCTTCTGAAACCCTCCTTCTCTTTACACCCACAGGTGCAATACTTTTCCCTTTCCACTATGCAGGGATCCAAACAAACAATTCTTTTTTGGTGAAACAGTAATGCAATTTAAATGTTTCCAACCCAGTGTCAGAATCAGAATCAGGTTTAATATCTCTGGCACAGGTCATGAAATATGTTGTTTTGTGGCAGCAGTATATTATACATAATAAAAAAACAATAAATTACAAAAAACACTCTGCATATTTGTGTGCTTATATAAATAGATCTTAAATGTTGCTATTGTACCTGCTACTTCCCCTATGCTGCAGGTACCTACTATTCTGTAGAAACAAAAACTCCCCCCTGCTTACCTTAAAGCTATGTCCTGTGATATTCCACATTTCCAACCTGGGAAAAAAAGACTACCTACCATTTTTATGCCTCTCATTATTTTGCATGCGGCCTCCAATACTTCAGAGTAAACAATCCAAGTTTGTGCAGTTTCTGCTTATTGTTAACACTATATATTTATTTAATGAGATACTGTGTGGAATAGGCCCTTCTGTCCCTTTGCGCTGTGCTGTCCAGCAATCCCTTGATTTAATCCTACCTAATCATGGGACAACTTGCAATGAACAATTAACTTATCAACTGGTACATCCTTAGACTGCGGGAGGGAACTGCATCAAACCCACGTGATCACAGGGAGAACATACAAACTCCTTATAAGCTGTGGCAGGAATTGAATCCCTATCACTGGTACTGTGAAGCTTTGTGCAAACCACTATGCTACTGAGCCATCCTAGTCCCTGTCTTCTTATATAGTGCAACAATTGTTGTTTGGAAATTTACTAATCAGTCCACTTTCATTTTCATCCAAATCAATTACAGTGCTTCCGGTTAATAGGACAGCAACCTATTTGGGACACTATGTTGCTTAATTGGGGCAGGAGGCTGCTGCTGAACAGGTTCTAACTGGGGTCAGATACATGCACCCGTGTGGCCATTAAACGCTGTATCACACTTAGAGTGAACAGTTTTTCCAATAATGTCGGTTGCATTGTCATTTCCTCAGAAACTCAATGAAGTTTATAAATCATGACCTCCCACACACAAATAGCTAAGCTGATTATTCCTAATAAGACTATACCTTGGATTGTGGAGTTCAAATTACATTTATTATCAAAGTATGTAGACTGTGTACAACCTTGAGGTTTGTCTCCTTACAGCAGCCACAAAGCAAGGAAACTCAATATAACCCATTAAAAAACAACCGTCATACACACAATGTGCAGGAATAAAAGACAAGTCATGCAAACAATAAAAGTAAGCAAGTAGCATTCAGAACTGAAGTTCACAAAAGTGAAGTCTACAGCCACTAAGTCAGTCATAGCCAATCCAAGAGCCCATTAGTTGCAGACTACAGCCTCAGTTCAGTGCAGAGGCAAGTAAATGAGCTGAACACCAGCCCATCCCTCACCTCCGGCCCTCACACCTTGACCTTTTCAATCCAATGATAGCCAAATATTGGCTTGTTCCTCACATTCAGGTCTGGCCCCACCACATCAATTTGGCTTGTATATGCCATGCAGCAACCTTCCTGCACTGAGTCTTCAATTCACACTGCAAAAACGCTAGGCCGTACAGGTGGTTCAAAAGCTCAACTCTGAAAGTTACATTACAGGCTATTGATTGCAGTAATCATTTTTGAGAAAATGTATGATTAATAAAGTAATTAGTAGTTTTATTTGCTACCAGCAAGTTATCTCTGTGCTTCACCAGCGCCATCTTAATATGGAATCTTAGTCCTATCCTTCAGAGTCTTCTCCATCAATTTCCCCATCACTGATGCAAGGTTCAACAATCTATAATTTTTCCCCTTCTTAAATAAAGAAAAATAACATTGAATGTTCTCTAATCCTCTGGGACCTCATTTGTGAGGTAAAGAGGATACAAAGATCTCTGTCAATGCCCAAGCAATCTCCTTTCTTAATAACTTGGGACAGATCTCATTTTGCCCAGGGAATTTATCCATCTTAATGACCAGTAACACCTCTTTCTTGAAAGTTATATGTCCCAGAATATCAGCATATCATTTCCTGAACTTGCTGTTTTTTTAATGTACTTCACCTAGGTAAATACAGATGTGAAATATTTAATACCTCACCCACTTCCACTGCCTTTGCATAACTTCCTCCTTTGCCCTTGAGTGATTCTAGCCTCTCCCTTATTAACATTTTGTTCTTAATGCTTGGATAAAATGCCTTGAGATTCTTTTTAATCCTACTCAGCAAAGTCATTTCATGGCCCTGTTTAGCTCTCTTGATAATCTGTTTGTTGCCTGCTTTCTTTATATTTAAAAGCTGTCCAATTTCATTTCCTCAAACTTTTGCATGCTTCCTCTTTCTTTCTGACTAAATTTAAATCATCTTTCATCACATAGGGTTCTTGAACCGTGCGTTCCTTGTCTTTCTTCATCATGGGAACTCGGTGATTCTGGTCTTTAACTGACTCATGCATGTCAGATGTGGACTTACTTGGTGACAGCTGATCCCAATCTACTTTTCCCAGCTCATTCAGGTAGCCTTTCCTCAATTTAGCTTCTCCTCTCCCCCACCCCAAGGTCTGATCCTTATCCACAACTACCTAAAATTTTGCATAGTAATGATTACTGTTCCCAAGATGCTTTCCCCATTTCCCTTTAATATTAGTTCAGCTTTTCATTTCCTCTCTGTGAGTGGAACACATGCCGAAACTGACCTGGTCGCCATTTCACAGCTCCTCTGTTATTTTATCCATGGAATTAAGTCTATATTCTCGTTTTCTGACCACTCCCATTCATTCATTCCCCTCCACTCTCCCTACAATTTAATAAACTTATTTCATATCCTTTTCAGTTCTAATAAAGCACAGTTGATCTGAAACATTAACTCTTCCCAAAGGCGCAACCCGACTTGCTAAGTATTTCCAGTATTTTCTACTTATTGTTATTTCTCCCATTCTCACTGCCTTCCCTTCTCGATATGGTCCCCCTCATTTCCTGTCACGCATTTTCCGCCTCACACTCAATGTGTATCTTTCCTTTCAATCTGCCTTAAACTCACTGAGTACCTCTCCCTTTCACTCTGCCTCCTCCTTTCCATCTCTGCTTCTTTCTACTTCGCCCTCTACAATGACTTTCCCTTTAACACACTTTACACCTCACCTCTCATTCCAGAATGTCACATGTCAGTGGATTTCTTGCCGATATTCTCAATTTCACTAATTCACATAATGTCAAATATTTAGTTCAGTTGGTATCCATTTCTCTTTCAAAATTTGCTTCAGTGGCTTTGATTTATTCTAAACCTTTGACAGGAAATTGCAACCTTACAAGTCACTCCCATTTTGTTTAAAATCTGTTTCCTAATCACTGCATCAATGCTTTGCATTTTAAACATTTTCTTTGTGCCAGATAAAGCACAATGGTTACCTGGATTATTTTCATTTTATCGAGTTTGTTCTTCCTTGTACTTTGATTGACTCACTTCTGGGCAGTGTGCCACACTGCAGTAGTTCTCTAACCAAAGTAGTTCTCACACGCACCATGCGCATTTACCTTAATTTCCTTCTTTTTCTGCTCTTCATTGTTTTCTGCTTCCTCGTGTTCTCGGACTCCCTGAGTGAGATTGGTATAGTTTGCCAGTCTGTTAAGCAGGGAGGAGACCATTGGATTCCTATCCATTTCCTCCTGTTAAGCAAAATCAGGGACATTATGTTATATTGTACCATTAACAAAGAGTACATCAAATTTGGATTCAAATGTATCTCATACTTACATTGAAATATACAGTGAAATGCATCATTTGAGTAAACTAACAGTACCTTGGGATGTTCTAGGAGTAGCCAACAAGTGTCATACATTCCAGCAATAAATTTTTCCCCAGAAGACAATACAGGCAGCTCTGTACATTTATATAGTGATTCTTAACTGCCAAATCATTTGTTTGTTTTAAAGATATCAGGAAATTAAAGACCATCATTGCATTACCTTACAATCTGAAAATTAGTAATAAAAGGCTTGAGAAAAGGTAAAAAAGTATATCACTATTCTGATTGCCCACTACGGAAATGAAAAAATTCAGGCACTTCTGGGCCTCTGCAGGAGTTCAAGTTCTATGACAAATTCATCATTTAAACAAAAAACAAAGGACATATCAATGGCTTTCTGATCTACATTAATTTCTAGCCAAGTAACTCTTAGGCTTTTAAAGTTCTTATCCTTACTTCCAAATCTATTCATGGTCTTGCCACTCCCCGTCTCTAACAACTTTATAATACATTCATAAATGATCAGTGTGCTCATTCAATTCTGGCCTATTGCACACCACCGATTAATATCACTCCAAAATTGGTAACTCCTAAGCCCCCATCTCTGGGATTTTCTTTCTTCATCTTTCTGCTGCTCTTCCCTCCTCTCTCTGCTCCGTAAGCTTGCATCTTTTAGTCTTAATCTTTTCTGGCATAGACTGTTGTCACAAACTTATTTAAATATGGTTGGGTAAAGTATTTAAAATGTTTTACTGTGTTAACTATGCAAATTTCAGTTCTTGTACATTAGAAGAGTCATGCAACAACTTACCTCGAAAAGTGCCAAGTTCTTCCCTTCATATAGGGTTCCTTTGTCAATATCTGTGCTGTTGATAAAAGGGCTGCTTTCTTTGGGAACGCCATCTCCTAGTTTAAACAACAGCATCCCATCAGTGTTTGGAATCAACACTTTACTGATTATTTAATAGAATATCAAATCAGATTAACAGAATTTTGTCAATTTTACTGTGAACCTTTACTTAGAAAATACCTTTTCTTGATTGGCTATGTGTGGTCAAAAGAGGTTGTCTCACTATGTGGGTAAAGTAGGGGAGGTGAAAGACAGACATCCCACCCTACAAAAACTCATTTTAGTGAGGTAGCACCACCATCCCCACCTCCCGTAACCCCATATCCCCCCCCCCCCGGTCGAATTCCAAGGGTGTATGTATAAAGGACGTTTGATTATGAAAGAACAATTTATTTGATCACATACTGAAACTATTTACACACACATATTCCTTGTTAGCAGTCTCAATGCTAATAACTAAATGCTAATGAAAATAACTTTTCTATTTCTTTTGCAAAATTTCCTTCTACATGTCTTTCCTCAACATGTCTTTTACCGTCATTTAGCCCTCCATGGGCAATAGAAAACTCACTGTTGCAAACAGTGCAGTGAGCAACACTGTCATTATTTTTCACCACTATTAGGCAAGGGTACACTTCAGTGTAGTCTGGGGTGAAGTACGATTTATATCTTCTTTTTTTGGAACACTCTGCCATGGCACTGCAGGACACTAAACTGAACAGGGGGAGGGGGGAGAGAGGGGGAGAGAGAGGGGGAGAGAGAGGGGGAGAGAGAGGGGGAGAGAGAGGGGGAGAGAGAGGGGGAGAGAGAGGGGGAGAGAGAGGGGGAGAGAGAGGGGGAGAGAGAGGGGGAGAGAGAGGGGGAGAGAGAGGGGGAGAGAGAGGGGGAGAGAGAGGGGGAGAGAGAGGGGGAGAGAGAGGGGGAGAGAGAGGGGGGGAGAGAGGGGGGGGAGAGAGGGGGGGAGAGAGAGGGGGGAGAGAGAGGGGGGGAGAGAGAGGGGGGAGAGAGAGGGGGGGAGAGAGAGGGGGGGAGAGAGAGGGGGGAGAGAGAGGGGGGGAGAGAGAGGGGGGGAGAGAGAGGGGGGGAGAGAGAGGGGGGGAGAGAGAGGGGGGGAGAGAGAGGGGGGGAGAGAGAGGGGGGGAGAGAGAGGGGGGGAGAGAGAGGGGGGGAGAGAGAGGGGGGGAGAGAGAGGGGGGGAGAGAGAGGGGGGGAGAGAGAGGGGGGGAGAGAGAGGGGGGGAGAGAGAGGGGGGAGAGAGAGGGGGGAGAGAGAGAGAGAGAGAGGTCGACTGTAAAGCTGATAGGTCTACTTAGGTCTACTTCTGACAGAGAAAACTGATAGGTAGGTCTACTTAGCACAAAGAGAGACCAATCAGGATGCTCTCTCTGTCACTCTCTATGTCTGTCACTCACTCTTTCTGCCTTTCTCTCTCTCTCCCTCTCACTTGCTCTCAAATAATCAATTTCTGGGATATTGTATATAACTTGGCGGGCGTCAGGGAGCTGCTATCAATATGCGGGAAACTTCTGGAACTTCCGGAAGAGGTGGGATGTCTGGAAAGAGGCATTAACTAAGCAGGACATATCAAGACTTCCATTTTGAAATCTGAAGATGAGAGCAGTTCTGTCTATCTTTATTGCTCACACAACCAGTGTATTCCATATTCATTTCATTGTGCCTCATTAGATCCTTTGAGAAATATGATGCTTAATTTCTCTACTTCAAAAAACAACTGTAATTCAACAATTCCCTGATGGTTCTGAGGTACTTGGAAATATCCAGAAGAACATGAAAGTTGTATGTAAATAGAAGCACATTCCTGTTTCAAGATCCTTTTATGTGCTAAATAGATGCAATATTTATTGTTACAAGTGACTGCAATTCAAACACTGCAATTTTTTTTAAAAAAATGCTTACAGACCCAAAAGATAACATTAGTGTAACTTATTTTTCTGAACCATGGTACCTGCATCATCATTTTATTTGAATAACTATAGTTAAATATGATTCTTCCAACTTCCTTCCCAAGTAATTAGATAGCTCCTTAAACGAATATATATTATGACAGAGAACAATCCACACAGAAACAAACCCTTTGGCCCACCACATCTGCACTAAAAAAAACCCCAATCTAAACTAATCCCATCTGTTTGCATATGGTTATTCCCTAACTGTGTATGCCGATCAAAATCTCTCTTAAAATTTTCTGTTTATTACCTTCTATTACCTTCCCTAGCAGCACATTCCAGGAACCTATCAGTGTGTAAAAACATTTTGCTTCATAAATCTTTAAACTTTCCCCCTCTTCACCTTAAAGCTATGCCTTCTGTTATTTGACATTCCCATCTTGGAAAAAATATACATTATCTACGCCTCTCTTAATGTTAAATACTTCCATCAGCCTCTGACGCTCCAGAGAAAACAGTCCCTGTTTGTCTAATCTTCCCTTATCATTCTCACACAGACAACATATTGTTAAATGCTCAAATTTATTCTATCAGTCTACAACCAATGAATGTACTTTATCAATTAAGGAAAATGTGATCCTGAGAAAGAAAAGTCAATTGTTTCTAAAACAAACAATGACTGCATAGCACTAATTAAAATATAATACATATCATTTGAGCAAGCTCAATCTAAAGCCAAGCAGCAGGTAAGCAGTGAAAATAAGTAAGCTATAAACAAAAAATGAAGATAATTCAATGAAATGCAATGTGTAGGTAGGTGCAGTGTATGTTTGCCTTAAATTCTGAGTTCAAATACAGACTAAATTGATAGAATACAGAAGTCCTTGGGTAAGTTTGATCCAGCTTCTAATGGTCAGGTCAACTGCAAAGTTGTTGCTTAAGGTCACAACTACTAGTTTTTGGAACCTGCACTCCAAGGCAAAATCTTATCTCTAAGGGAAGTCACAAAATATAATTAAAACAGAGTTGGGTGCTGCTGCATGGAATCTTTTAAAGTTTGAACTCTTGTTGAGAAAGCAATGAAATAACTTACATTTATAATGTTAACAAACTAGAAACTCTTCTGAGCTAAAAAAAGGAATACTAAATTAAAGATCCATGTTCACCCGACCTGCCAAACGGGTCAATTCAAAAATTGACAATTGGCTTACTATTGTCATAGCTATTAAGATACAGTGAAAACCATTGTTCTGCATGCCCTCCTTACAGATCATTTCAAGACACAAGTACATCGAGGTAGTACAAAGGGAAATGCAATTAACAGACTGTAGAATATAAAGTTACATTTACAGAGTAAGTTTTCTTTGGCTGTCCATTGATTTTCGATGATGACTGAGGTCTGGGCAAAGTTGTATGGAAGACTTGCAGTTGTCCATGCTACAAGTCTCCCCTCTCCACAGCACCGATGTTGTTCAAGGGAAGGGTATCAGGATCCAAACAGCTTGGCACTGTTGTCGTCGCACAGCAATGCGTGGTTAAATGCCTTGCTCCAGGGCACAACACACTGCCTCAGCTGAGGCTTGAACTAGCGACCTTCAGATCACTAGACTGACACCTTAACCACTTGGCCACACGTCACTACAGAGTAAGTGCAGGTAAGGTATAGGACAAAAAAAAGGATCAAGAGCCATGACGAGGTAGATTGTGAAATTAAGAGTTGAATTTTATAGTCTATGGGGTTCATCCAAGTGGGATAGAAGTTATCTTTGAGCCGAATGGTGCATATTTTCAAACTTTTCTGGCTTCTACCCAATGTGAAGGGACAGAATGACTAGGGTGGGAGAGGTTTTTGATTCTATTGGTTGCATTTGTGATCTAAGGTGACATTAATCTTGCATGTGTTATGTATCCACCACTCACTCTGCCAATAAAGGGTGTGCAAACAGAAATAAGAACAACTTAGGTGTCATGGGGAATGGGGATTGTTGGCAGCAAAGAGGACCTGCACCCATAGGTGTACATCACTGCAGGTATGCATTCCATTGCTACAGTCCTGCCCAGTCAGTTCCATGTAAAGTCCCTTTATAGAAAAACCAAGTTGGTGCTTTGCAGATAAAATAATCCGAGGTTTGGAATAAATACTTGTCCATATTAAAGTCCTCTTTGAATACATTAACTCTTTTTGTAGCTATGAACAACATGAAAGTAGCATCACCTCCAAAGTTCTTACATTATCCACACACCATCATAACATTGATGCATAACCACCATTCCTCTTTTACCATTCCCTTTTTCAATCTTGGCATTTCTGCATGCCTTTCCTTGAGCTTTACCCAAATTCCACGAACAAATATTTAACACAACTGTTTCATGGTCAATACTTGAAGGCTTTAAAAAAAGATAAATATAATCGATCTTTTAAAATGGCAACAATGGTAGCAGCAACCATGAAACCAATGAGTTCTTGTAAAAGCACATCTGGTTTCCTGATATCTTTTTAGAGATAGATTACAGGACTGTGTGGCTACCCTCAGCTCAAACACCATCTATAAATTTGACAATGACACACCCATTGTTGTCAAAATATCAGATGGTGATGGTGGAGGTATACAGGAAAGAGATGATCAGCTGGTTAAGTGCTGTCACAGTAACAACCTTGCAATCAATATCCGTTAGACTAAGGAATTGATTGGGGTCTTAATGAAGGGGAATTTAAGGGAACACATACCAGTCCTCATCAAGGGATCAGCAGTGGAAAGGGTGAGCAGTTTCAAGTTCCTGGGTATCAACATCTCTTAAAATCCATCCTGGGCCAACGTACTGATGCAATTACAAAGAAGGCATGGCAGCAGCTATATTTCATTAGGATTTTTGGGAAGCTTGGTTATGTCACCAAAGACTCTTGCAAATTTCTACAGATGTGTAGTGGAGAGCATTCTAACTGGCTGTATCACCGTCTGGTTTGGAGGGGCCAATGCACAGAATCGGAAAAAGCTGCAGTAAGTTGTAAACTCAGCCAGTTACATCAAAGGCACTAGTTTCCCCAGGATCAGGAACATCTTCAAAAGGCGAAGTCTTAAGAAGGTGGAATCCATCATTAATGACAACCATCACTCATGTCAAGCTCTTTTCTTGTTGCTACCATCAAGGAGGAGATGAAAATATAGATAGATTGGTTACCAAGTTTGTAGTTAATATGAGGATTGGTGGTGTTGTGGATAGCATGGAATCCTTGACAAAGGAAAGGACAAAGGAAAGGAAACAGCCTTTCAAATATCCCTAATGTGTTTGCCTCCACCATCACCCCACCAATGCGTTGCAGGTACCTATTACTTCGTTTTAGAAAACTTGCCCCACACATCATCTTTGAACTTTCCCCCTTTCACCTTATTTCAATCCTGGGAAAAACATGCTGGCTGTCTACTCTGTCTATACCTCTCATAATCTTATAAGCCTCTATCAAATCTCCCCTCAGTCTCTTCCACTCATAGAGAAAACAACCCAAGTTTGTCCAACCTCTCCTTAGAGCAAATACCCTCTAATCCAGGCAACATCCTGGCAAATCTCTTCTGTACTCCCTTCAATGCCTCCAAATCCCTCCTATAATGGGGTCACCAGAACTGAATGCAATACTCTACATACAACCTATTTAGAGTTTTATAAAGCTGAAACATAACTTCCTGACTCTTGAACTCAGTTCCTCAACTAATAAAGGCAAGCATTCTGTATGCCTTTTTTACCACTCTATCAACTAGTGTAGCCTTCAGTGGCTAGAGTCTTGGACCTCATGATCCTTCTGTTCACCAGCTCTGTTAAATATTTTGCCATTAACAGTGTACTATCTCTTTACATTTGTTCTCCTGAAGTGCAAGGCTTCACATTTGAGTTAAACTCCATCTAATATTTCTCAGCCCTATCTGCAATTGATCTGTATTCCACTGGACCCTTCCTTTGCCAGAATTCCATGCTATCTACATCACCACCAATCTTTATATCAACTAGAAACTTAAGAACGCATCCATCCACATTTTCATCCAGATCATATTATATTAAGCTAAACAAAACAAACAGCAGGAGTCCTAGAACCGACCCCTATGGAACACTGCAAATCACGATGTCCAGTCAGAATAAGTACCATTGATCACTATCCTCTGTCTTCTATGGGCAGACCAACTCTGAATCCAAACAGTCAATTCACTGTACATCCCATGCATCTTAGTCTTCAGGATAAGCCTCCCATGAGGGACCTTGTCAAGCACCTTACTAAAATCCATGTATACAACATCCACAGCTCTACCTTCAACATCTCCTATAAGTAATCAAGTTAATGAGTCACAACATTTCCTGTACAAAGCCACGCTGACTGCCCCAACTGCTCATAAATCCAACCCCTTGGAAACCTCTATGGTAACTTCCCTTCTACTGACCTGATACTCACTGGTCTATAGTTTCCACGCTTATCCTTTCATAAATAATGGAACAAAATTAGCAACTCACCAGCTATCTGGGATCTCTCCTTTGGCTAGAGGACACAAAGATATTGGTTAATGCCTCAGTGATCCCATCTCTTACCAGCCAGTATTTGTCCTTCATGAGTATCCTCCCACTGTATTTATTTAACCGAATCAATGTATTCAGTGGCCACTTTATTAGGTATAAGATGTAGCTAATGAAATGGTCACTGAATGTATTTCTGTATGTTCATGTTCTTCTGTTGCTGTACATGATTTCACATGTAGTGCGTTCAGAGGTGCTCTTCTGCACACCACTGCTGTAAGATGTGGTTAATTGAGTTACTGTCACCTTCTGTCAGCTTGAACTAGTCTGGCCATTCTCATTAACAAGCTGTTTTTGCTGCTCACTGGATTTTTTTTTTGTTTTTCACACAATTTTCTGTAAACTCTACAGCAGGGTTTCTCAATTGGGGTTTTGTGAGAGATAATCAGTAAAAAAAAAAATGATTTTTTTTTTGGATGCATGACACAAGAAGCTAATGCTCGCAGTGGCGAGCAGTGACCATGCAGTGTCCAGCCCTTTTAGAATATGGGAGTCCCAGTTAGTATGTAGAAAGTTAAAATGACCTACCATCACAACCTTGTTTCTTGCAACGGTCTGCGATCTCAACAAATTTGCTCCTTTAAATCCTGCAGACTGTTAGGTGGCCTATAATATACCTTTCTTATTCCTCAGTTCTACCCATAAAGCTTCACTAGACAAGCTCTCAAGGTTTGTCCTAGCTGCACAGTGTTGTGACAGTTTCCCTAACCTATAATCCTACTCTTTCACCTTTAATCCCTCCTACTCTATCATGTCTAAAACAATGGAAGCTCAGAACACTGAGCTCTTAGTCCTGCCCTTCCTGCAACCAAGTTTTACTCAAGGCTACAATGTCATAATTCCATGTGCTGATCCACACTCTTCGGCCTTTCCTACAATACATCTTGCATGGGAATATACCCAGCTCAGAACATTAGTCCCACTGTGCTTGACCTTTTCATTCTCGACTTTGTATATAGGTGGTGGAGAACGATGTATAAATAACATCTTTCTCCACAATCACTCCACTATCTATTCTGGTGCTCCGGTTCCCATCCCCATGCAACTCCAGCTTAACACCCACCCCTGTCCCCATGCAGCATTAGTTAATCTTCCCATTAGGATATCAGTTCTGGTGCAAATTGTCCCTTCTGTACAGGTCTCACCTTCTCTAGAAGAGAGCCCAATGATCCAAAAATCTGAAGCCTTCTCTCCTGCACCATCACCTTGGCCACATGTTAAACTATGTTGATCTTCTTATTTCCTGCCTTGCCAGCACATGGCATGGATAGCAGTCCTGAGATCACAACCTTGGAGGTCCTGACCTTTAACAGCACCTAACTCCCTGGGCTCACTTTGGAGGACTGTGTCACTCCTCCTATCTATGTTATTGGTACTGACATGGACCATGACCTCTGGCTGCTCAGCCTCCCACTTAAGAATGTTGTTGATTTGATCCGATCTGCCACTGACCTGACACTCAGGAGTCAACATGCCACCCAGGAATCTTGTTCATGTCAACAGACATCCTTTCTTTTCTCCTAACCAATGAACCCCCTATCACAACATCTCACCTCTTTTCCCTTTTCCTTTCTGAGCCACAGAGCCTTGACTGTTGTGACCTTCCTCTGCTATGTTAATCCACCCCCCCACCCACCCAAACAGTCTCCAAAGTGGTACAACTGTTGTTGAGAGGAAGGGCCACAGGTATTCTGCAGTGGCTGCCTATCCCCTTTCCTCCTCCTCACCGTCACCCAGTTACATGTGTCATACATGTTGGGTGTAACTACCTCTCTGTTAACCCCTCAATCTCCCAAATAATCTGGAGTTCATCTAGTTCCATCTCCAACTCCCTCACATGGCCTGTTAGAAGCTGAAGCTGGATGCACTTGCAAGTGTAGTCATCAGGGAAACTGGCAGTCTCCCTGCCTCATCGTGACCCTCCAAGACTACAAGGATGACAAGGTCAGTGAAGCAGGTGTCAAGATACAGACAGGGAGCAAATGGAAGGCGGAAGAGGCTGTAGAAGAACCAGAGTACTGACTTCGCCACAGAGACGTTGTCGGAAGAGTGTGTATGGGCAGACAAGGCCAGGATGTGAGTCAACAACCAGGTGGAGGGAGGCCAACCCTAAGGACGGACGGCACTTGGTCCAGCAGGAGATAAGGAAGAAAGAGGAGGAGGCTAGATATATGCGAGCTGTGGAGATGGGGAGTCAAGGGATCTGGACAAAGTGGGAAACAGAACAGAGAGTGTTGACATGGGATGACATATGGAAAAATATATCCTTCCAACTCCAGTTCTTACTGAGGGCTGTATACGATGTACTGCCAACTCCAACAAACCTGCGGAACTGGGGAATAACAGAAGACCCAATGTGCCATCTATGCCAGAAACCAGCCAACCTAGAGCATATTCTTCCTTCGTGCCAGGTTGCTCTTTCCCAAGGACAGTACAGATGGAGACACAACCAGGTTTTGAGAGTAATTGCCCACACATTGGAGACAGAGAGGAAGAAGGACCACAAAGAGGACGGCCAACTGAACTTCATCAACTTCTTCAGGACCGGGGAACGTGCTGCAGCAACTAACAAGTGCAGAGACGGTATCCTGAGCATGGCAAAGGACTGGGGGATGAAAGTTGATATTGAAAAGAAGCTGGTATTCCCACAAATGATAGAGACCACACTTTGACCAGACATTCTACTATTGTCAGAGAGTGCAAAGAAGCTCGTGGTGATAGACCTAACAGTACCATGGGAGACCCGATGCCAAGAGGCCCACGAGAGGAAGCTTGCGGGGTATGAAGACCTGGTGGTGGACTGCAGATGGCAAGGCTGGCAGATGTGGAACTTCCCTGTCGAAGTGGGGGCAAGAGGATTTCCCTCCATGTCTTGCTGGAAGATGATGGCAGCTTTAGGGATACAAGGGAGAACCAGGAAGAGAGCTGTTAACACCATGGCTCAAGCAGCAGAGAGAGCGTCCAGTTGGCTTTGCCCGCGAAGGGACAATAGTAGCTGGAAGTCTGACCATCGGGGGTAGAAGATTGATCACCTTCTGCTGTCCCACCATCGCGAAGATGTTCCGGGTTAGGGGATGAAATGCTTGGAGACGGATGGACTCAACGGTCCAGCAGCAGAAACATCACAGCTGTTTAAGGTAAAGCATTTATCACCTGCTGAAGGGCAGTGAATATTCATCACAATGAGAAATGAAGAAAGGGTGCATCAATGGCTGAGGCAGAGATTAAATATATGATTGGAAGCACCAGCTTGAAGGTGGCAGTCTCCATTTCGAATATAATCAACAATTAGGATTGGAAATGGGCTGGCTTTCCAAATTAATACAGGGTTCTCCCACTATCCAAAGGTAGAGCGTTTCTATGAAATGGTTTGTAAGCTGGAATGTCCTAAAGTGAAGCAGCAATTACCATTTTTTTTTATATATGGAAAAAATTTGTGAGCATTCACAGACCAAAAAATAACCTACCAAATCATGCCAAATAACATAAAACCTAAAATAATAGTAATGTATAGTAAAAGCAGGAATGATCTGATAAATAAACAGCCTATATAAAGTACGAATACTTTTCTGCAATCATTATAGTACTGTCCACCGTAGCGAAAATCTCTCGCAAGCGCTCTCAGAAGAAACAACTCTCTCCAGTAACCTTTAAGCTATGAAGCTGCCAAATCATACCAAATAACACATAAAAATACACAGCCTATATAAAGTACAAACCCCATTTCCAGAAAAGTTGGGATATTTTCCAAAATGCAATAAAAAAAATCTGTGATGTGTTAATTCACGTCAACCCTTATTTAACTGACAGAAGTACAAAGAAAAGATTTTAAATACTTTTACTGACCAACTTAATTGTATTTGTAAATATACACTAATTTACAATTTGATGGCTGCAACACACTCAACAAAAGTTGGGACACAGTTAAAATAAGATTGAAAAGTGCACAAAATATTCAAGTAACACCGGTTTGGAAGACTCCACATTAAGCAGGCTAGATGGTAGCAGGTGAGGTATCACGACTGGGTATAAAAGTAATGTCTATCAAAGGCTCAGTCTTTGCAAGCAAGGATGGGTCGTGGCTCACCCCTTTGTGCCAAAATTTGTGAGAGAATTGTTAGTCAGTTCAAAAGGAACATTTCCCAACGCAAGATTGCAGAGAATTTAGGTCTTTCAACATCTACAGTACATGATATTGTGAAAAGATTCAGAGAATTCAGAGACATCTCAGTGCGTAAAGGGCAAGGTCGGAAATCACTGTTGAATGCGCGTGATCTTCGAGCTCTCAGGCGGCACTGCCTAAGAAACCATCATGCTACTGTGACAATTATAGCCACCTGGGCTCGGGAGTACTTCTGAACACCATTGTCACTTAACACAGTCCATCGTTGCATCCAGAAATGCAACTTGAAACTGTATTATGCAAGGAGGAAGCCATACATCAACTCTATGCAGAAACGCTGGCGAGTTCTCTGGGCCCGAGCTCATCTCAGATGAACCGAAAGACTGTGGAACTGTGTACTGTGGTCAGATGAGTCCACACTTCAGCTATTTTCGGAAAAAATGGGCGTCGAGTTCTCCATGCCAAAGTTGAAAACCACCATCCTGATTGTTATCAGTGAAAGGTGCAAAGGCCAGCATCTGTGATGGTATGGGGGTGCATCACTGGGTGAGTTGCATGTATGTGAAGGTACCATTGACACTGAGGCGTAGATTAGGATTTTAGTGAGACATATGTTGTCATCAAAGCGACGTCTCTTCCCGGGACGTCCATGCTTATTTCAGCAGGACAATGCCAGACCACATTCTGCATGGGCTACAACTGCGTGGCTTTGTAGACACAGAGTGCGTGTGCTTGACTGACCTGCTGCCAGTCCAGATCTATCTCCTATTGAAAATATATGGCGCATCATGAAGAAGAGAATCAGACAACGGAGACCACGGACTGTTGAGCAGCTGTCTTATATCAAGCAAGAATGGACAAAATTTTCAATTGCAAATCTACTACAATTAGTATCCTCAGTTCCAAAACGATTAAAGTGTTATTAAAAGGAAAGGTGATGTAACACAATAGTAAACATGCCACTGTCCCAACTTTTGTTGAGTGTGTTGCAGCCATCAAATTCTAAATTTGTGTATATTTACAAAATACAATTAAGTTGGTCAGTAAAACTATTGAAAATCTTTTCTTTGTACTTTTGTCAGTTGAATAAAGGTTCACGTGAATTAACATATCACAGATTTTTCTTTTTATTGCATTTTGGAAAATATCCCAACTTTTCTGAAAATGGGGTTTGTAGAAATAATGGATGTACAGTGTAGTTTCATTTACCAGAATCGGGATGACAGCGTGCACACTGATGATGGAGTGTTAGGCTGAGTCGTCGGAGGTTGGGGTGGTGGGAGACTGGGGTGTCACCTCATCATAGTCTGTATCCATCAGGGCAGGCAGGTCACCTTCTTCTATGTCTGCCTGCCTTGATGTCGAAGATTGATGTTCGTCTGCTGGGGCTGATGTGGAAGGCTTAAATGTTTGGCCTCGTGCATTTTTCTATCATACAGCTCTTTGTAAGCTCTCAAACCATCCTGCAAATATGCCCTAAACCAGGGGTCGGCAACCCGCGGCTCCGGAGCCGCATGCGACTCTTTCATCTCTGTGCTGCGGCTCCCCGTGGTTTGTTAGTTTTTGAAATGTAATTCGAAATTTGAAGATTATGGTGATCTTGTACAATCTAAATAAAACGTTGTGGCGACCCCATTTCCTGGCAAATCCAAACTGGCTCACAATTAGCCACCGTTCCGGCTAAGGGAGATAGCCTATGGGGGTTTGTGAGTACGTGTCTTTTGAAGCATCCATGCCCACGGGGGGGCGGGTTGAGGGAGGCTTTAAAGCAAGGCTGTTTAGTTCGAATAAAGTTATCTTTGACTGCAGTGTCGTTATTTTAGCGCTGCGTGTAGCACACCGCCACAACGTGTTTTTTATCGCTATTAATATACGTCACCACTGCCAATCCCTGACACCCGCCAGTGCGCGATTTCTTTTAATTTTTTGTTCGAAGGTAGGCTAACTATGGAGTAACCTTCAACCCAACGTCTTTTTTTCGGAGTTCAAAATGTTTTTGTTGCATGCAGAAACGTAATTTCATTTTCTCTGCAGGAGTTCATCAATTTCATAAATGCAACACATTACAGTTTGTTTATACATAGCATAAAGGCAAAAAAAAACCGTTGTATGCAGTGTTATTTCATTTTAAATGTCAAACGGGTTTTGTGGCTCCCAGTGTTTTCTTTTCTGTGGGAAATGGGTCCATATGGCTCTTTCAGTGGTAATGGTTGCCGACCCCTGCCCTAAACCTACGTACCCTTTCAAAATTCAAGTCATACTTTTCTGCAATCATTGCAGTGTTGTCAATTGCAGTGAAAATCTCACGCAATTGTTTCACGTTCAGTTCCTGGACAACTTCACTTTTGGGCCATTCACTACTGCGTTTGGTTTCAATTGTTATCCTTTCCTCTTGCAATTGCATCAGCTCTTCATCTGTCAGTTCTTGGACATGGGATGCCAAAATCTCTTCAACGTCATCATCCTCAACTTCCACAATCCCGACACCTTAGCCAAACTCACTTTGTCCTTACTTCGTTCACCATGATCAAAACGCTTAATTATGTCTAGCTTTACGCTGTGTAACACCCTTATGCGCTCTTTTAGGCTTTTCTGATACCTTAGAACTCATCTTGCTAACGGATGCACAAAATAAATCAACATAAAGCACAGATGCTCACAGGCACGTGTTTAAGCAATGCCGGCTAGAATGCAGTTCCGGGGGAGGAGCTTGGCTGTTTGGCGCACGTGCTGCCCTTTTTCGTAACAGTGAAAACACCTTCTGTTAGCGAAAACAAGTTAACTAATGTCAATCTTTCGTAAATTAAGGTGTTGTAAAGCGGACGTTCAAAAAACGGGGGACACCTGTATTTCTATTCAAGTTCCAACCAACTTATTACCATGATAATAAGTGTAAAATATAAAGTCTCTATAAAAGAAAACAATTGCAAAAGAAATGAATGTAAAAGGGAAACAGACACATTTATGCACCATCTCACAATGCCACAAAACAATTCACAGTCATTCAAAAAGCAGCTTTGAAATGTTATCACTGTTGTAATGCAGAAAGTGCAGTTGGTATTTTGATCGGAGTAAATTCCCCACAATGTGATAACAAATGGGTATTCTATTTTTAAAGCATTGCAGGGATAAAGTGTTAGCAAGGTCACAAAGGTCGACTCCCATGTTCTCTCCAACAGACAGTAGAGATAATTACTGTTTAAAGACTCATCAGAAAAACAGCACTCCCCTGGGAGTGCACTGCCGTGTCAGCCTACTCCTGTTAAAAGAAACCTATCCTTGTATTGCTGGATTAATTAAAATTGGCTAATCATCAAAAATAATTGGAAGTAGTCCACCACCTGTGAGAAAAGTTAGATGTATTCTAGTACATCATTAAAGCAATATTCATTAATTCTTAGTACACATTGTGGAAAACTTTTCTAAGTAATATTTAACAAATTAAAACACTTGCTATTGGTATTCTTTCTGCCAATGAAATATAAATCATTTGAACATCTGAATTAAACAGTTTTACAGTCAGAACTGGCAAAACTTCTAAGCTGGTACCCTTGTATTCACAGAATGAAAAGGCCGCTTTTCATAATAAATGGAAACAACTTTGTATTAAAACTGATATAGTTAGCTTATTCAAAGAAGGCACGGTAGCACCTCTAAGAAGTTAGCTTAGATTCAGCATGTCATCTAAAACTTTGATAAATTTCTATAAGTGCACAGTAAACAATATCCTGATCGGTTGCATCACGTGCTGGTATGGAAGCACCAATGCCCAAACACAGAACGCCTACAAAAAGTGATGGATCAGCCCAGTCCATCACAGGAAAAGCCATTCCCACCATTGAATACAACTACAAGGTGCCCTACTATAAGAAAGTAGCATTAATAAGCAAGGACACCTCCCCCCAACTCCCCATCCAGTCTATGCTCTTTTCTTGCTGCTGCTGGTGGGAAGGGGGTACAGGAGCCTTAGGTCCTACACCACCAGGTTCAGAACAGTTATTACACTTCAATCATCAGGTTCCTGAGTCAACAGTAATAACTTCACTCTCCTCAACAGTGAACTGAATCACTGAACACAGTCTATGGATTCATTGTAAAGATTCTACATTTCATATTCTCAGTGTTGTTTATTTAGTTATTATTTGTTTGTTTTTGTATTTGCACAGTTGTCTTCTTTTGCACACTGGTGCTTTGTGTGTAATTTTTCATTGATTCTATTGTATTTTTTTTGGTTCTGATGCGAATACCTGCAAGACAATGAATCTCAGGGTAGAAGATGGTGGTGTATACGTATTTTTTTTAATTTTTTTATTAGTTTTTCAAAACACTTTACAAATTAAAAACCCCAAATCCCAATGAGGAACATTAAAACAGTGCAAAATTAAGCATACAATAACAATATGCTACAAAGGAAGAGAATTTAGCAAAAAAAAAGCACCTAAATTAAAGACAAGTAAGCTTAGTGTCCTCCCCAAGCCCCACAACACAAGAAAAAACAACAGCAACTCCAGACCAACCACAACACAATATAGAGAGTATAAGTCAGGACAGCCAAACTCCCAGACTGTGAATACACTCAGCAACAGAGGGTACTAATGCCTTCTACCAGGAAAAAAAGGAGCTGAAAGCAAGGGACCGAAAAATAAAACCCTAGTCAAGAGGAAGGTTATGGAAGTACTCGATAAAAGGTCCCCAGACCTTATGGAACTTTAGATCCGAATTGAGAACTGAATAATGAATTTTTTCGAGGTCCAAACAGGCCATAATGTCGTTAAGTCATTGAGCATGAGTGGGCGGGGCAACATCTCTCCATCTGAGGAGGATCAAGCGTCTAGCCAGGAGAGAGGCAAAGGATAATATTCGGCATTTGGTCAGACCCAGACATAAATCTGTCTCACCCCAAAAACTGAACAGAGCAATTAAGGGGTTTGGTTCTAGATGCTGATTCAGAATACACGATAACGTAGTGAAGACATCTTTCCAGAATTTCTCCAAGCTAGGACAGAACCAGTACATATGGATGAGAGAGGCCACGCCCCTCTTGCATTTATCACAGAGCGGACTAACGCTAGGGTAGAATCGAGATAGTTTAGATTTAGACATATGGGCTCTATGAACAATCTTAAACTGTAAAAGGCAGTGGCGAGCACAAAGAGAGGTTAAGTTAACCGATTTGAGAACTGAATCCCAGCTCTCCTCAGATAAGGAGATATTTAAATCCTGCTCCCAGGCCATTTTGATTTTATCCATGGGGGCCCGTCGGTATACGTATTTTGATAATCAATTTACTTTGAATTTTGAACTTTTGAACTTATTATACCAAAGGGAACAATGCTGCCAAAGTCTGATAAATAACATGACAACTGAGTGCTTGTGAGTAAGTGACTCATGACAAATGGGAGTGGTGAAGCAAGTTCTCAGGGACTGTGAAGCAAGAAGCATGGAATGCTTCCAAGACCTTCATTCAGAGTCATATTTACCACTGACGTATGATGTGAAATGTGCTGTTTTGTAGCAACACTACAGTGCAAAGACAAAAATTATAACTTACAAAAACAAAGAGCAAAAAAGGAATAATATTATGTTTGAGAAGTATTATCTGTCACATATCATGTGGTTTTACTGGCTGACTGCTGATAACAGCCTTGCAAGATAGTGGAGACTCTTGGCTGGAATCCATTTATTTAGAAAGCTCCTCCCTTATAAAGTCACTAATGGAGTTAAACAGTCTCAAGGACTTCCAGGTTCTTTCCATATTGGCTGGATGACATACTGACCCTTAGAATGTCCCAAACCTACTATTTCAACAGTTCATTGGCGTAGGTTTGGTCAGTTTTCTGTGGGGGGAAGATAAATGAGAATGTGGGGAGAATAAAAAATAGGATTAATGCAGGATTACTGTTTAATAGTCAATGTGTAAATGATGGGATGAAAGGTCTCTTTCCATGTTGTATAACTCGTTGACTCCAACATATCAAAGAAAGTTACATATTAAAGGAGTAATGAGAGTGTGATTTTAGGAGTTAATCTTAAATGGAAGACAAAAATATATTGCAGTACTTTCAGGAGAAGGAATGTGACAGTTCTCCCAGTGTTTTGACTAAATGTAATATCCCTCAATCAGCACTATAATATATAGAGCTCAGTGCTTTTATACAAATTGGCTTTCTTTCTCAACTATGACCCTAACTCTTTGCTTTAAACAAAAACAAGTCATTTGTGGTAGAGAACTTTGGCATGATGCGAGAGTATGACAGAAACTTCAGAAGGAAAATCAGCAAGTCTATGGAGAGTAATAAACAGCTGACATTTTGGGCTGTGGTCCTTCATCAGGACCTTGGCCCAAAATATTGATTGATTATTCATGCTGCCTGACCTCCAGCACTTTGTGTTGCTCAAGAGTTCCAGTATTTGCAGAATCTCGTGCTCAAAAGGAAATTTGTAGGTTTTTAAAATGTAAAAATAAGGAACAATTTTCAACAACCATATTTAAAGGTTTTCTCACTGTGCATTTTCACAGCAAAAATGATCATTTTAAGTTCAGTTTACCAAGAAGTCATGTTTCTTAATCTGCAGCTGGATTTTGTTGCATATATTCAGAAAACCTGGAATGGCTTTGCACGAACAAGTTACATTCTCATCCCTAAAATAGACAAAAGACAACACATGAAGGGATGTGATTCAGTCACATGTCTAGATATTAGTGTTCAATTGATTTCATCTTGAGAATTTTTGAAGAAATTGCAGTCGGAAACCAAAATGCTATTAAAGGAAAAAGAAAAATGAGACGAAGACTTGTAGCAGTAGACCATCATAACAAAAGTAACACAAGATTCAGGATTCAAGTTTATATATCATACATACATTACTAAACATAAAATGTGTCATTTGCATTAACAATTAACACACTCGAGTGTGCCCTGGGGCAGCCTGCAAGGGTTGCCATACATTCTGGCACCAACACAACACACCCACAATGCTTGGCAGAACAATACAGAACACAACAGGCAACAAAACAACAGCAAAACAAGCCCCATTTCTCCCTCCCACCCACATAAACAATTCTCTAACTTCAGGACAGGCCGTCTTCTCTGGCCTTCAATGGAACTGGATTCAGACTCGCAGGCATCAGTTAGGCTTTTGACTACCCTGACTGACTTACATACCACAAAACCAAAGAGCTGATTATTGTCTGCAGGGGGAAGAAGCTGAATATACATGAGCCAGATCTCATTAGGGGATCAGTGGTGGAGAGGATCAGTAACTTGGTGTCATGAATTCAGAGGATCGGTCCTGGGACCAGCATGCAAGTGTCATTATGAAGAAGGCATGGCAGTGCCACTACTTTCTTAGAAGTTTGAGTAGATTTGGCATGTCACCTAAAATATTGATGCAAATCAGAGAGCAAACTAACTGGTTGCATCACAGCCTGGTATGTGAAACACCAAAACCCAGAAATGGAAAAGTCCACCCAAAGTGCTGGATACAGCCCAGTCCATTGCAAGCAAAGCTCTCCCCATCATTGAACATGTGTACAAGGAGTGCTGCCACAAGAAAGCAGCACCCATCAAGGAGCCCTACTGTACAGGCCATGTTCTTATTTTTTCTGCAACTCATATCCCTTCCCACCTATCTCCCTCCTGGCACTTATCCTTGTAAGTGGAATAAGTGCTACACCTGCCCTTACACTTCCTCCCTCACCACCATTCAGGGCCACAGACAGTCCTTCCAGGTGAGGCGACACTTCACCTGTGAGTTGGCTGGTGTGGTATACTGCGTCCGGTGCTCCCGGTGTGGTCTTTTATATATTGGTGAGTCCTGATGCAGACTGGGAGACCATTTTGCTGAAAGCCTACGCTCGGTCTGCCAGAGAAAGCAGGATCTCCCAGTGGCCACACATTTTAATTCCACGTCCCATTCGCATTCTGATATGTCTATCCATGGCCTCCTCTATTGTCAAAATGAATCCAAACTCAGGTTGGAGGAACAACACCTTATATACCGGCTGGGTAGCCTCCAACCTGATGGCATGTACATTGACTTCTCTAACTTCCGTTAATGCCCCTCCTCCCCTTCTTACCCCATCCCTGATATATTTAGTTGTTTGCCTGTTCTCCATCTCCCTCTGGTGCTTCCCCCCCCCCTTTCTTTCTCCCGAGGCCTCCTGTCCCATGATCCTTTCCCTTCTCCAGCTCTGTATCACTTTCGCCAATCACCTTTCCAGCTCTTAGCTTCATCCCACCCCCTCTGGTCTTCTCCTATCATTTCGCATTTCCCCCTTCCCCCCACTATTTTCAAATCTTTTACTATCTTTCCCTTCAGTTAGTCCTGACGAAAGGTCTCAGCCCGAAACATCGACAATGCTTCTCCTTATAGATGCTGCCTGGCCTGCTGTGTTCCACCAGCATTTTGTGTGTGTTGTTTATATATATGTTATTTGTCGTTCTTTGCCCATTGCTTGTCAGTCTTTACTTATATATAGCTGTTCACAAATTCTGTTGTATTTGTTTATTAGAAGAAATCAGTAGAAAGATATGAATGTGACATGGGATCAGAAGATGTTGAGTTAAGAAAGCTGCAGGGTAATAGGACCCTGATAGCAGTTACATACAGGCCTTCCAGCAGTAGCTGGGAGGCGGACCACAGAATACAGTGGGAAATTGAAAGGACGTTTCAAAAGGGCAATGTTATGATAGTCATGGAAAAGTTTAACATGCAGGTTAATTGGGGAAATCATGACTGGTTATGGGTCTCAACAGAGATTTGATTAGGTCTTTTTGATACATCAACAGAAAAAAAAACTCTTGTGTTAAAAGCAAAAACATCTCTACAAAATGATCGAAATTACAAAAATAAAACACAAAATAATTGATTGTATAGTTATTCACCCCTTTCAAGTCAGTATTCAGTAGATGCCCCTTTGCTGCAATTACAGTCTGTGTGGATACGTCTCTAAGAGCTTTGCACATCTGGACAAGGCAAATTGCATATCTGGACACCGCCTTATTGAAAGTACTAAGGATGAACAGTGGCAATGAGTCTGCTTACCAGAATGAGATGATGTATCTTGGGTGGGGGACAGTGGTTGAGTGGTATTGCAACAACAATATCTCACTCAGAACCTCAACCTCTGTAAAATTAAAGAGCTAGTTATTGACCTCAGAAAGCGAAAGGACAAATTTTGAGACTGGCGGTAGAGAGAGTCAGCAGCTTTAAGTTCCTGGGTGTTAACATATCAGGTAATCAGTCCTGGGTCACAAACCTAGATGTAAGCACAAAGGAAACCACCAGTGTCTACTTTCTTCAGAGATTTGGCTTGTCACTGAACATTTTAACGAACTTCTATAGAAAATATCCTGACTAGCTGTATCATGTTCTGATACTGCAATTCAATTGCATAGAAACTCACGCTGCTGCAGAAAGTAATAGAATCTGTCTACATCATGGGCACCTTGCTCCATCATCGGCAGTGTATACTGATGATTAGAATGCTGACTATATGACAGCATTGCCTATCCAACTGGCACTTTGTGAACAAATCATTTCTACCAAAGAGACAAATGGGTCGGGATTGAGCAATTTACACAAGGGGCTATGTCAAATGATAAACAAACCAACGCAGAATTTATAAAATACTTTAATTTGGAGAATTTGTCCATCTCCCTGGTTGCAAATGACATGTGGCCTGGGGTAATTACAGTTTGTAAAGAAAATTGAAGCTGAAGCCTTCACAAAAACAAGATAAAAAATTTAAAACAAAATAATCACATGTTCACCAGCATGAAATTCATTCACAAGGACAAGTTTAAAATAAGCTCCAGGGAAAAAGATGGAAAACAAAGAGTGAAAAATAAGATCCATAGTTGTTTGAAGCACAGCCTTCCAAAAACTGCACAAATCATTATCAAACTTCCTCAATCTTTAACAGTCAAATAAATATTTAAGCATAATTCATAGCAATAAGACTATAGTAATTCCAACAATCATAGATTGTATTTATGTCTGTTCATTATGTGCTGGGCCATATGACGTGGGCAATCATGATCTTTCCATGACCGTGATTGTTCTTGGCAAATTTTTCTACAGAAGTGGTTTGCCATTGCTTTCTTCTGGGCAGTGCCTTTACAAAATGCTTACCCCAGCCATTATCAGTACTTTTCAGAGATCACCTGCCTGGTGTCAGCCATCACATAGCCAGGACTTGTAACATGCACCGGTTGTTCATACCACCATACACCTTGCTCAGGAGTGACCTAGCAGAGGGAAGGGATACTTTACACCTCCTTTGGCAGAGACTTACCTCCACCCACCATCCATTGTATTTATATAACACTTCTAATATAACATATTTGAAAATGCATCACAAGTGTGCAATTTAATGAAATTTTTAATAGTACAGCAATATTGAGACAAAACCATAAAACTACAGATGATGAAATCTGAAGCAACACACAAAAAAAAATCACTGGAGGAACTCTGCAGCCAAGGCTGCAGCTATGGAGAGAAATGAACATTCTACATTTGGCATTAAGACCATTCACGTGGACTCAGTTGATCAACAGCTTAGTGGAAGAGAAGTGTTAAAGAGTGTCATAAAGGGGGACACCATAGAGGTAGACGCTAAGAAAAAATTCTTGAGCTTGTGGCCATTGTAACTATGAACAGCCAATGATATGTGATTATGGAGATGGACAAAGATTCCAGTATGGAGAAAGGGAGGTATGAAAATAAAACAGAATGGTGAAATTGAAATGTTGCTCAATTCAAAGTGGAGATAAGGTATTATCATACTCAGCCAAATAATAAAGAGAAGGCACTCTAATTCTCATTTTTGTAGCAGCATCAGCATTTTAGGCTTTCCACTTCATATTATGAAAATACCCCAAAGGGTATCTAGTGATGAAAAAGCTGCTTTAGCATTCTCAGTGACAAAATAATTTCTGTTACTAACATACGAAGCTGGATTGATGTGAAATGGCTTTAAGCAACCCCATGGTAAAAATGTTTCTTATGATCCTAATTTTTAAACATCTTTAACAATACTGGAAACAGGCCACTGCCCAACAGATCTTCAGAAACCTTCCCCCGGTACACTTCATTTCACTATTTCCAGTTCAATGAAGCTTCTACACAGAACATTAAAGTAGTGGTATGCACACAATGCATATCAATATTTACAGGAGTTCTTCTGATCACACTTACAAATGATATTAGATTTATGCCTCCAATTACTCCATTACTTCAGCACGTGTGTCATTGCCCTGAAAGTCAAGTGACATTATGACAAAGATTTAAATAACTTGTACAATGAAGCAGCCCAATTTGTACCCAATCTATGCAGCCTTTCAGAAGACTTAAAATTGATCCACTCCAAGCAATATTGTGCTGCTTGACAACACAACTATTTTATAGCTTTTAATGACTGTTCTCAGTAATCATTAAATGAACATTTCTTACACAAGACCTCCTCATGGAAGATAACAGCAGTTTTGAATATATTTTTGATACTTGTGGAGCCCTAGCCAAAAACTCATGCTTTTAAAGCTCAGAGCACAGGATTAATATTTTGTCATTGTTAACTTTTCATTAAGTCCTATCTTTTATTCTACACCACATTCTGTAAACAATTTCCCATAATAAGGCTGTGCAGCATTAGTAGCCGAAGAGAGAAACATACAAACAAAGCATGAGATAACAAAAGAGGAAGTGCTTAATCACTGGGTGTTTAACAATGGTGCATCTGTTTATCTGTCTGGGAGTTTATAAAAAGATTGCAAGAGTGTGTAGCCGCAGACATTACATAAAAGGATGGACCCTGCATTCAGCATGCACAAAAAAAACCTTCTACTGATTTCCCCTATAGTACAACAGTGCTCAGTGACAATTAATGTCCACAAAATCAAGGAAAACATAACCACTTCCTTTCACTTGAAGGCAGAATTTCAGTGTCTTCAGTGCACCAAGGTAGCCTTTGGCTATCTGAGGAAGATAGTATTCGAAGATTATCAAACTCATGGTCAATTACGCCATAGCATTCGGGACTCTCCTGCAAGCTTCTGACACTTGGATAATCTTTGTCAAGTCAAGTCACTTTTTTGTCATTTCGACCATAACTGCTGGTACAGTACACAGTAAAAATGAGACAATGTTTTTCAGGACCAAGGTGTTACATGACAGTACAAAAACTAGAAAATCAGAAACTAGAAAAACTAGGAAATCAAAGCACTGGATAGAAACTACCAACACTGTCTCTGCAAAACTCTCCATACCCACTGCAAGTATAAATTAACCAACATCAGTACCCTCTCCTAGGACAATATTTACAACAATAAGTCTCTAATTACACTTACTAACACCATCGGAAAGACAATATCATTTGCATAAGTGTTCCAAAATAGACACCCTATACTGAGTTCTGCCATGAAATACGATACAAGGCATATGGAGCAAAAGATTAAATAATGCTCTCAAAAACTCCTTGAAAAAGATGCTGCATCTGCAATGATTACTGGGAATCCTGACTGTGACCAAGGTGGAAAAGCAGCATTTAGAATGGCACTTGGAACCTTCATTCTGTGCGTCAGTGGCATTCAAAAGCCTAGTGCAAATGGTAGAAGGAATACCTTACCCATCTACCCATCCACTGGCCCTCCCAATCCTTCCCACCTTGTCTACGGCTGAATCCGCAGGTGTACGTATCAGAACTGAGTGGAATTCAATCCTGAGGGACTGGCCAAGAAAGGAGAGAAACATTATGCAATCTTCTGATCATCACATGTTAAAGAAAACATTTTGAGCTGCTCTGCAGTAAAGGTACTATATTACAGTAGCCCAATAAAAAGAAAGCTTACTTTGTTCTAATGTATCACATGTGCATATTACCAATATTCAAGTTACTGAACAACTAATCCTCTGACTGAAAGTCAAATCCCACCAGTTTTAAAAAAAACACATGGAAGTAGAGCATTTCAGCAAGAGATTTGGCATATCAACAAATACACTCAAAAGCTTCTATAGTTGTACTGTGGAGAGGATTCTGACAGGCTGCATCACTGACTGGTATGGAGGGGCTCTTGTACAGAATCGAAAGAAGCTGCAGAACGTTGTAAATTTAGTCAGCTCCAACCTGGTCACGAGCCTACAAAATACCCAGGGCATCTTCAGGGAGCAGTGTCTCAGAAAGGCAGCGTCCATTATTAAGGACCTCCAGCACCCAGGGCATGCCCTTTTCTCACTGTTACCATCAGGTAGGAGATACAGAAACCTGAAGGCACAAACTCAGCGATTCAGGAACAGCTTCTTCCCCTCTCCCATCTGATTCCTAAATGGACATTGAAGCTTTGGACACTAAATTTTTAAAAATATATACAGTATTTCTGTTTTTGCACATTATTTAAAATCCATTCAATACACATAATTGATTTACTTGTTCATCATGTTTTATTTTATTGCATTGAACTGCTGCTGCTAAGTTAACATATTTCACGTCACATGGTGGTGAAAATAAACCTGATTCTGATGAGTAGGTATTGAGTCATTAAACTATAAGATAACCCCAACTATATCAGTAGTGCCTTACAGGTATGAAAATTTACTGCTTCACTCTGGTTTAGTCTCCATGTAATTCCAGCATAACATTGAATGAGCTGGAGTTAAATTCAGTCCAGCAATTTGGCTCGCAGGGATGCAATGCGACATTGGTTACAACTCTTGAAACACAAATATTTCATCAACAGGCTGTTCAGCTCTAGGATATGTGAGGAAGTGCGCATGGAATAAATATAGGAGCATAAGTAGGACATTCAGTCCCTTGAGGCACAGTTCGACCATTAATCAGATAGAAGCTGATCTGTACTCATTCTTTTTCATGTCTTTGATCTGTATTTCTCCATAGTCCAATCTAATAAAACCACAAAATACTGGTCTAACACATAGCATCATCATGGCAGTCTGTATTTTTACTGCCATAACTTGCAAAAGCTTACTGATTCATTTCTGAATAAGCTGGTTCTGATATTATATTCTATGAATCCTTTTAAAATCACTTCTCAATCTTCCAAATTTAAGGAGACAACAGCAATTACATAGAACCCATTGCCAATATTTAACTCTTCAGTATTGAAAACAACTATTTCAAAATGTTACAAACAGAACATTGAAAAACAACTGATACATATTTAGATGAATGTATTTTCCTTGTATTTCCACCAAGCAACAATAGAATGCTGAAAGGTGGCTTTACAAGGAAAGTGATGATTGGGATAAAAGAGGAAAAAGATTATGACATCAGACTACAACGACGCAGTAAATTCAGCAGCACCTTTGCATCATGAGTCAATGTTTTTAAGGCAGTGGGGAACAGACAAGTTAAGGAGTGAAATTTATAGAAGGTAGACAGAAGAATGGAACTGACGTTACAGTAGAATGAGCTGTGATCTTATTAATTGAAAGGTTAAGCTTGAGGGGCTTGGGTGGCTGACTCCTGCTTACTAAAAGAACACAGTATATCATTTGACAAACTCATCTTCCAGATGTAATGCTAAACCGGTGAAGTGAACTAGGAGGATTCAATGCCAATCTAACTGCTCCAATTTCTGCTCCTAGTGTAATGCTACTCATTCATTGAGGCAATGCCCATTTGATACCTACTGAGCTGCAAGATCAAACAGTCAACACACTCTCAGTATTAGACAAGATCTTCAGCCTAAATGCTCAAGCATATGAAATAGGGTTTCAACCCTTGGCCTTCAAATCCGAAAGAAACCAGATTAATAATATTTGCTTCATCTCAAAGTTCACCACACTGGAAGATCTGCTGACTTGTACCTACATTAAAACACTTAGAAATCAAGAATCAACAGGTGCAGTTGATGTGTCTGTCAAAGAGACATCAGGAAACAAATGACTCTGAACAAACAGTTCTATATTCTACCTTATACACATTTTTCAAATAAATTGTAGTAAATGTTCAGAATGACGTTCAAATGCCAGTTATATTTGCCCAGGGCCTTACTCTAGACTGCATTGATTTCTACGACAAAACTGAACATTTATACATAGAATATCCTTTAGTAAAATTAACATTTAAAATTTTAAACATTGCTTCTTCTACAAATATCCACTTTTCCCCAGTCATGGTTATTTGATATTTTTAATTTGTATCCCTACAGTGATTTTTTTAAAATAACTTCTTAGAATCCGAGTATCTGCCCACATCTGACCACATTAAAAGAAATAAATAGAATAAATTGTAACATGTTCATTATATTGTAAAAAAACATTCAAACTCATCTCCAGTAAACTTTGCAAAAATAGCAACAGGTATAAGTTTACATGAGATTTTCTGATATCTTATTCCTCAACACCAGGTTTTGAAAATTCAACCTCTGGATCAAATGTAGACAAAGATCTTTTACCATCAGCTATCAATGCACACTACTATATCATTTTAATTTGAAGAGATCAGTGGAATTTGAGGTTAAGATTTTTGTTTTTTGACAACTATTTTGCTGGATCAAGAATTAATGACTTTGCACTTTTAACTTACTGAGCTGCAGTAAGTAATATAACAAAGGAATTTGCATTTATCTGCTGTATTTGTGAATCTTATGTGATAGTGTTCCAAACTGATTGTGGATAGCAATATTTTTAAGGGGCACAATTCAAATCCATACGTCATGATGGATGCAAAAGGAGCTAACTATAAATAAAAGTTCCTCATTCAAAGTCAGACTGAATACCTTCAACTTTGAAAGCATTTTGTCACATGTGACACTTTCTCCTCTACATGTCCTTTACTGGTTCATTGAAACAGTAGCTTGCCAGCACTTTCTATACAGAACCTCGTGAAATGTCGATATCCTTCTAAAACTCCTATCCTGGCCCTCAATTCCAATTAGATCAAAAGGAAATATGTACATTAAAATTGGAAGCAATTTTATTTGTGCAGAGCAACAGAACCTACAGGAAAACTAGCGCAGTGGTTAAAATATTTGACTGGCATGGGTAAACAAGAGGCCTGGACAAACTACCCTTCTTTGAATACCAAGGAATTCAAATTCAGTTAAGTAAATAAACTAGTTTTTGAAAATACAGTATACATACAAATCAGTGAAAAGGACCAAACTGCTGGATGGGCGTAAAAGAACCGATGTGTTCATGAACACTTTTTCCGAGAAAGAAATCATCCATCTCCACTCATCTGAGATATACAGTGCTCAGGACCCAAGCAAAATACAGCCTTCTGATTAGCTCATAAACCAATCAGGTCATGCCCACTTTTCAGTAATTTCTGTTCAAATCTTCCATCAAAATGATGGACAGAAATTTACAAAGTCTACTTATCTCCCAAGGCACACTCACTCATGTGCCAAGGACCATGGCCTGAGACACGATGCCAAACAATATCAGCAATGAGTCAGTTTCGCACATTTGACACTAATATGCAGAAACTACTAATTCTGTGAGGTGTGTAAGTAAGTATTCAATAAATAAAATCCCAATAAGAATACTTGAGAAAAATTTCCAAATTAAATACCATCAGCTCAAAAATCAATCAATGAGCTGGTGACTCTGGATCTGGTACTGTCAGAGATTAAATTTATAGTGATCAAGCCAGATGTTCATTTTTAAACACTAATCTGGTATCATAATCTACACATTACTTCCTTTGAATTTATTCCATCAATTGCCTCTTAACAACCCAGCAAATTTAAAATGAAACATTGGATTAATGTGGCTGCTTATTTTTAAAGAAAGCAGTGTATTAAAAATGATTAGATGATAAACTATTTGCTACAGAAGAAAACCGATTATCTATATCTGCATTCAATCAACAGAAATGGAAAATTCCATTTTGCATTCTCTCAAAAGTAATAGGAAATTTTTCAAACTCAAGTTGTTTCATGGGAGTTGATCCCAGATGTTTACAACATCTCTGTGGAAAATTTCCACAATCCTGTCTCATTAATTAAGGCTTATTAATCTTATGCTTCTGTTAGATCAGTTATTACTAGAAGCACGAAGCACAAATACTTTAGGGAGAAGGCAGATAAAATTCAATATCATCTGCAATATTTCATCCCAGTCTGAAAAACTGCGCACTAGGTTGATGAAATGATGAACAAATCCTTAATCAGATCTCACCTGACCACAGCAGAAATAATGAAAAAAAAATCAAGACAGAAAGATTTGAACATCTGGAAAGGAAGAATAGAGAGCAGAAATTGCAGCAATTAGATTGACAATGGTGCCTCAAAGTTTACTTCAGGAGTTTAATTAAACAAATTAATTAAATAAAATTAATATTATTGGATTGCTAATACAAGTTTGTTTTCATCTATTAATATTAACTTTACGAAATGACCATCATGAAAGTTATTTGATGAATTAACAAAACCATCTCTAACCCTCCCTTATCGTTCTTTTATACAAACTAACTTGCTGCATTTAAAAGTTTAGCCTAAATAAATGATGGGATTCCCAAAGTGCTCCACATAACTGCCATCTAAAATGTTCCTCAGTGCCAATCAGGGCTACTAAGGCAAAAAAAATTCAGCCTTCACACCAATGCCTGAATCCTTTGAATGAATTTAAATTAATTAGTAAAGTAACTCAGTGGTTGTCAAAACTTTGAACTACATCTGTTCAAGAGTGAAAAAATACATTATAAGTGACAATTGCATACTATTTTACTTAAAAGTAAAATTGACTTCCAGGCAATATTAACTTCTTGAAGCAGGAAGTCCAATAACAATAAAATTTCAATAAACCGGAATCTAATTGTTTGGAAGTACCAATGTCTTTGCATCTGGCCTACTGAGTTCAGTTGCCCATGCCTCCTTCTTTCCTGCACTCCTTTTAAATTCAGACACGAGAGACTAAAGACGCTGGAAACCTGGAGCAACAAACAAAATGCTGGAGAAACTCAGCAGCTCTAGCATCATCAGTGGGGGGAAGTGGACATTCAACATTTCAGCTCTAATCTGTTGAGCTCCTCCAGCATTTTGTGCAAGTTCTGTTTCCAACTTTTTCCACGAGGTTCATTGAAAAATGTATTATACTCATGTGTAACAAGTAGTGGTGAAATCAAAGTGTGCTGGTATACCAATAGGCGCAATATCAATTAGTGTGGAAAAATCTGTTAGATTAACAGAGTTCTGATGGTGCTGGATTATTGGAGTTAAATTGCTAGAATAACTTAAAGTAGCATTAACTGTGCTAATTCCTGTGCTGTGATGCAATTGTTCTCTCATGGCCCTATTCCAGTTTGAAACGGCAAGATCAACACCACATTATTCCCGGACAAAACAAGTGAAATGCTTTAATGCTTTTATTAATTCCAGGCAGCAGTACAACTGAGGTTACTTAATAATAACAAACCAGAACTATATCCATTCTGAAAATGATAGCATCAACAGGTCTTTTTACCATGATGGGGTAGGACACGTCTAGTAGAATCGAGTCCTAAACAATATCAGCAGAGGTACATTCTGTCAGAGTTCACTGATTACCAGAACATCAACCAGCATAAGGTGCGGCTCAGACTACCCTACCCTTTAATTTCTCAGCATAATGGGCCCAAAGCAAAATCTCACTTGATATCATGACCTTGATCAGCTAATTCAGCACAGGAAATGTTTGAACTTACATTTGTTCCTGTAGGTGCAGCTCAAACTACACAAGGGTTGCAATTTATCAGATTTGAAATTGGGGTGGGTTGGAGGCAGAGGGCAAAGGGTGAATGGTTAAGGGCAAAAGGCATATTGGAAATTCTGGAACCCAACACTTATACACTTGGCTAATTACCAACAAACTTTACTTCCCCACACCCTCAAATGTATTGAAAATAGAAGGGTGCAAGGTTCATTGAACATGGAGCAGGTGACAAAATACAAACCCCATTTCCAGAAAAGTTGGGATATTTTCCAAAATGCGATAAAAACAAAAATCTGTGATACGTTAATTCACGTGAACCTTTATTTAACTTAAAAAAGTACAAAGAAAAGATTTTAAATAGTTTTATGGACCAACTTAATTGTATTTTGTCAATATACACTAATTTAGAATTTGATGGCTGCAACACACTCAACAAAAGTTGGGACAGAGTTAAAATAAGATTGAAAAGTGCACAGAATATTCAAGTATCACCGGTTTGGAAGACTCCACATTAAGCAGGCTAACTGGTAGCAGGTGAGGTATCATGACTGGGTATAAAAGTAGCGTCCATCAAAGGCCCAGTCTTTGCAAGCAAGGATGGGTCGTGGCTCACCCCTTTGTGCCAAAATTTGTGAGAGAATTGTTAGTCAGTTCAAAAGGAACATTTCCCAACGCAAGATTGCAGAGAATTTAGGTCTCTCAACATCTACAGTACATGATATTGTGAAAAGATTCAGAGAATTCAGAGACATCTCTGTGCGTAAAGGGCAAGGTTGGAAACCACTGTTGAATGCGCGTGATCTTCGAGCTCTCAGGCGGCACTGCCTAAGAAACCATCATGCTACTGTGACAATTATAGCCACCTGGGCTCAGGAGAACTTCAGAAAACCATTGTCACTTAACACAGTCCATCATTGCATCCAGAAATGCAACTTGAAACTGTATTACTCAAGGAGGAAGCCATTCATCAACTCTATGCAGAAACGCCAGCGAATTCACTGGGACCGAGCTCATCTCAGATGGACCGAAAGACTGGGGAACTGTGTGCTGTGGTCAGATGAGTCCACATTTCAGCTAGTTTTCGGGAAAAACGGGCGTTGAGTTCTCCGTGCCAAAGATGAAAACCACCATCCTGATTGTTATGAGCTAAAGGTGCAAAAGCCAGCATCTGTGATGGTATGGGGGTGCATCAGTGTCCACGGCATGGGTGAGTTCCATGTATGTGAAGGTATCATTGACACTGAGGCGTATATTAGGATTTTAGAGAGACATATGTTGTCATCAAGGTGACGTCTCTTCCCGGGACGTCCATGCTTATTTTAGCAGGACAATGCCAGCCTACATTCTGCACAGGCTACAACAGCGTGGCTTTGTAGACAGAGTGTGTGTGCTTGTCTGGCCTGCTGCCAGTCCAGATCTGTCTCCTATTGAAAATGTATAGTGCATCATGAAGAGGATAATCCGACAACGGAGACCACGTACTGTTGAGCAGCTGAAGTCTTATATCAAGCAAGAATGGACAAAATTTCCAATTGCAAATCTACTACAGTTATTACCCTCAGACCTAAAACAATTAAAAAGTGTTATTAAAAGGAAAGGTGATGTAACACAATGGTAAACGTGCCTTTGTCCCATCTTTTGTTGAGTGTGTTGCAGCCATCAAATTCTAAATTTGTGTATATTTACAAAATACAATTAAGTTGGTCAGTAAAACTATTGAAAGTCTTTTCTTTGTACTTTTGTCAGTTAAATGAAGGTTCACGTTAATTAACATATCACAGATTTTTGTTTTTGCATTTTGGAAAATATCCGAACTTTTCTGGAAATGGGGTTTGTATTAATTTTATAAAGTCTTCAGCCAGTTATGGGTGCAAATGTCATTAAAAATCATAGCACAACAAAAAAAAAGCCTTCAAATGGCAGCTGGATTCTGTTGTTGAGGTCAATCTAGGTACAAGTAAATGCTTTTTATAACTTGCTACCTGTTAATGGAATAAGCCAGAAAACAGGTTAAGCCTCATTAGCAATAACCTAATGCAAATCTCTTTAGAAACAATAGATTAACATTTATTAGCTGTTGTGAGAGCTTGTCTTTTGAATACACTTACATCAAACAGAAAACGTGTTAACCTTTGTTTCCAATAATTATTTGCCAATTTATTTAGGGAGAAAACATTCAATCAGCCTGTCACACGCATGACATCTCTTTGATAGAGCTATCTAGTTGGTCCGCAATAAAGTATGGCATGAAATAGCAGTTCAAAAAGTATGTTGTTATAATTAGAGAATGCCTCAATTATAAAAGCTGTCCTGATGCAGGGTTTCAACTCAAAATGTTGACAATACTTTTGCCTCTTCTGATGCTGCTCAACCTGCTTTCCACCAAAAGATTGTCTGCTGCTTGAAAATAAGTATATATGCATGAATCGAAATTATTTCCATATGTTTTAACTCACATTCACCTTCAATATTATTAAACTGAATGCCCATTACATCAAATGACGGGGCATGACGAGGCCCCTCTTCCTGGGTGAATTTTTTAAAAGGTCTTTAACAGCCTATTCTACTCCTCAAGGAACCTCATCCAAAATTGACTCAATAAATACACATATACTTTTTAACAGTAGCAACTGAACAGAGTACAGATCCTGGCTGATCTTTACAATGACGCCTCCTTTAATTAAAGACTACTTTCTGTTAAATAAAGCTTCTGCATCAGCAGAATACTCTGGAATACGAGGTCCTGCACATGATTCCAACATTCTGGGCTACAGAAAATTTTACTTTTTTGAATCTCCTCAACTTCTGCTTGTTGAAGACACAATTAAATACAAAATGTTAGCTCTTAATGAGTGATAATTTAGGGCAAATGTTTATACTTCAAAACAAAAGCTGAGATTCATATTACAATTCCAACATCTTCTAAAAAGAATCATTTACAAATGATCACATGTGCCATCCGGCTTCTTCTCCTCTAAAGGGAAATAACAAAAATAAATGTGCGCTATCAAGAAATAATAACCTTCTGATCCAGAAGGCAGTGGATTCACATTGCTTCCATAATGGTTCACCATTACAGAAATGAGGTACTGAGAGAGGACTGCACTTTCAGAGATGGCATCTATCAAATGGAACCTTCTTTACCGGTGAAAGCTAAGATATTCCCTATGAACTTTTTAGGGGAAAAAAAAGAATTTTTCCTTGTGTGGAGGTCCCAATAGTAAAGTTCATCTCATTGCTGCATGTATGAATTTTTAATATGCAAATTGGCTGCCACGATTCCCAAGTTATGTCAGTGACTATGGAAGGAAAGAAACAGCTTATTTCTTCTCCATCTTCAGATTGCTGAACGGTCCATGAATCCATGAAAACCACCTCATTATTCCCTTTTTTGCACCATTTATCCATTTTTGTAACATAGATTTTTGTCTTTGCACTCCACTGCTGTTGCAAAGCAACTAATTTCATGTCATAAGTCAATGATAATAAATTTGATTCTGATTTATTGAGATACAGTATGGAACAGGCCCTTCTGGCCCAACGAGCCACACTGCTCACAACTCACCTACTTAACCCTTGCCTAATCACAGGACAATTTACTTGAGATAGGGTAAATTTGTTAGGCAAGTCCAGAAAGGATTCCTGATGCAGTATATAGACAGGCTGAATAAAGGAAAAGCCCTACTTGATTTAGTACTCACCAATAAACCTGGTCAGGTGGCAGATTTCATCATGGGTGAGTATTTTAGAGACAATAACCACTAAGATAGCATGTCCTCTGAGGATAGGCTGAGCAAGCTAGAGCTTTTCTCTTTGGACTGAAGGAAGATGAGAGGTCCCTTGATAGAGGTGTAGAAGATGATAAAAGGCCGAGATAGAGTGGACAGCCAGATACTTTCCCAGGCCATAAATGGCTAATATGAGGGTTCATAACTTTACAGTGTTTGGAAGAAAGTACTGGGGTATGTCAGTGATTGATGTTTTTGCAAGTAGTAAAGGCAGATACATTAGGGACATCTAAGAAATTCTTAGACAGGTACATTGATGAAATAAAAAAAGAGGACTATATCTGAGAGAAAAGATAGGTAGATCTTAGGAGTAGGTCAAAAGGTGAGCAAAGTATCATGGGCCAAAGGGCCTGTAATATGCCATAATGTTCTATGTTAACGGAGCACATTCTTCTCAATAGGCCATTACTTCATACCTCTTTAAAATGTTACTTGAAAAACAAATTGTAAATGATGTTTTAATACATCTAGCAGTGAATTTTTATGAACATTAAAATTCAGAACTGTTCTTGCTATATCCCTTATTGTATCTAAGAAGGAAACTCAAGAAAACACAAAGTGTGTGTTTTTCAGGGTTGGGGTATCAACGCAATAGCAACATTGCACCTTTATCTTCCCTGATTTTCTTGATGAGTAACTTGCTTTCCAGAATCTTCAGAAATCATTTCCAATGTCTCTTAAAAGGCAAACAAATGGGCGCCACCTCCAAGCTTTATTAGCATCATCCTTAATCCAGCTTAAGCTGTGTCCAATTCGAGAACTCCATTATCCCTGCAGCTTGAATGAAATCCTCTATCCATCCCTTCCTCTGTTTAAGCCATCTCCAAGAGTTTTAATTTCCTATCAATTGCCCTTAAATGCTTCCAGTAAAACTGAACTCTACCAAGGCTTTGATTGCTGATACCACATATGTGAAGTATTTATTAATCAACTCCCTGAAGAGAAGACAAGAAAAAGCAAGTCACCTAGCGGTTTCTAAATTTTTCTGATCTGACTTGAATTTAATAAAAATATGGACACCTGCTATGCACTGGAAAATGATTTCCACACCGCAAAGAGGTGGTTACTCGGAGTTACAGATTTTCATATTCAGCAAAAAAAAATCCATTTAGGATCTAAAATGTCTTTTATGCAATGAGCTGTATAGGTCTAAAATGCTCTGCCCGAAAAGATGATGCAAGCAAACATATGTAAGTTGCAAGTGGGAAAAAAAATTAGTATTGGGAGAGAGCAATCTGCAGAATTATTAGGAAATGGGATCGTGCAGATGGCCCTTTTCCAAGACCTGTCACAGACACCATGAGCCAAACTACCTTTCACAGTGTGTGATACTTTGGGTCAAACACAGTATTGGTCTAGTTGATGATAGAATGTTGACACTTGAAGAATTATACAATAGAGAGGGTTCCATACATCAAACTGTCCACCTCATTCTCAAAATTCCATTGACTTATCAAACACAACATCCAATTTGATACTTCCAGTTCACTAATGAAATCCTTCAACTCTTTAATAATCCTTATGTCTTGACTATATTCTGTAACTTTATGACCTTGCACTTCTTGATAAAAGGATATCATCCAAATACAACAATCATTAAATATTATAACTAAATTTATTCCAACTATTGTAATCTGGAGTAAATTTTATGATAAACCATAAGGACTTCATTCTGCTAAATTACAGCAGGTGAAAGAGAACCACAGAAATTTAATAATTTTGTAGAACTGATCTGCAAATTATGCCCTCTGTTCTACTTCTCAATGTGATTAAAAAGGAATGCAGAGAACAGTTCAATATTTGAGACAGTGTACAGACAGAGAGAGTGAGGGGGAAGAGAGAAAGAGGAGAGAGGAGACAAGGGGGAGGGGAGAGGGCATGAGGGGGCAGAGGGAAAGAGAGGGAAAGAGAGGGAGAGAGAGGGAGAGAGAGGGAGAGAGGGGGAGAGAGGGGGAGAGAGGGGGAGAGAGGGGGAGAGAGGGGGAGAGAGGGGGAGAGAGGGGGAGAGAGGGGGAGAGAGGGGGAGAGAGGGGGAGAGAGGGGGAGAGAGGGGGAGAGAGAGGGAGAGGGAGAGAGAGGGAGAGAGAGGGAGAGAGAGGGAGAGAGAGGGAGAGAGAGGGAGAGAGAGGGAGCGAGAGGGAGAGAGAGGGAGAGAGAGGGAGAGAGAGGGAGAGAGAGGGAGAGAGAGGGAGAGAGAGGGAGAGAGAGGGAGAGAGAGGGAGAGAGAGAGAGAGGGAGAGAGAGGGAGAGAGAGGGAGAGAGAGGGAGAGAGAGGGAGAGAGAGGGAGAGAGAGGGAGAGAGAGGGAGAGAGAGGGAGAGAGAGGGAGAGAGAGGGAGAGAGAGGGAGAGAGAGGGAGAGAGAGGGAGAGAGAGGGAGAGAGAGGGAGAGAGAGGGAGAGAGAGGGAGAGAGAGGGAGAGAGAGGGAGAGAGAGGGAGAGAGAGGGAGAGAGGGAGAGAGGGAGAGAGGGAGAGAGGGAGAGAGGGAGAGAGGGAGAGAGGGAGAGAGGGAGAGAGGGAGAGAGGGAGAGAGGGAGAGAGGGAGAGAGGGAGAGAGGGAGAGAGGGAGAGAGGGAGAGAGGGAGAGAGGGAGAGAGGGAGAGAGGGAGAGAGGGAGAGAGGGAGAGAGGGAGAGAGGGAGAGAGAGAGAGAGAGAGAGAGAGAGAGAGAGAAAGAATAGCGACAGATACTTGCCTCACTGGTACTGAAAAGCTCACAAAGGCTTTAATCTGAAATTGATTTTTTACTACAGCAAGTTGATTTCACCCTTGTGACTCAAGAAAATATATCATTGAATTTTCAGAAGAAAACAAGAAGCTCATGAGTATTAAACGAAAATGCAGTCATATTCTGACTCATTCTGTGGTCTCAGACTCACCCAGACTGGCACAACCTTCCTCATCATTCTGTCCATTCATGTCGGGCGTCTATTGTTCCTCAACATGCCGTGGAAAACCAGCGAGAGGTGACAAGTGCCTGCCTGTCTCCTGGGGGGTGGGGGGGGGGGGAAGCAGAACCGCGTGTCTAATCCACTATCGCTGCATGAGGAACAGTGAGGCTAGTCATCCAGAGAGTACACAATTAAACCCACAGCATGGGGCAGAGCTGCAGTGCAGCAATGGTTACATTCTCTGATAGAATGAAGGTTCAAAATCTCCGAGTGAAATAATAACTGACAAACCAAGGTAACTTGGGACATGCGGTGGACAGAGAGTGATTAAGGGGAGAAGGAAGTATTTTAAAGCTAGAGAATTCTATTGTACCTTGACATACATTTACACTGCTGGTCTATAATTACATTTTTAAATCCCTTTGGCCTTACATAACTGACATACAGTATTATAAAACTGTAATACGAGGTTATAAGATTTGCTTCATTTGGAGATTATGGGATGAAGTGATTTGATTGACTGTCTGGTTATATTTTTAAGAGAACAAATGTGATTCCCCTCACCCTTCCCCCACAGACAAAATGAGAAATGGAAGATTAACTCCCATTTATCTTTTTTAGAAACAATTGAGGAAAGAACATTGAGATCATGAGCTTTTCTAACCATGAATTATAATGAAGTATTGTGGCGGCTCATTTCCTAGCGTATGCGAACCGACTCACAATTAGATAGCCTACGGGGGTTTGCGAGCACAGAACTTTGGAGCCTCTTCGCCATGGGGGGCCGGTTGACAGAGGCTTAAAAGTGAGGCTGAAGTTTTCGAATAAAGTTTTTCCTTCGACTGCAGTTACCGACTCCGTGTCGTAATTTTAGCGCTGTTTGTAGCACACCGCTACAATTGGTGACCCCGACGGTCCAAACGATTTTTGGACCAGAAATGACCGACGCCGCCTCTGTTCATGCGGTTTCGTTGAAACTGCCGGGTTTCTGGACACAGCGCCCGGACCTATGGTTCCAGCAAGCCGAAGCCCAATTCCACGTTCGCCGGATCACCTCAGAAGACACCCGCTACTACTACGTGGTGGGCTCCCTCGACCAGGACACAGCTGCCCAGGTCGCGGAGTTCGTACAGTCGCCCCCGGCAGACGGCAAGTACACGGAATTCAAAGCCCTGCTCCTCAGGACTTTCGGACTCTCACGGCGCGAGCGGGCTGCCCGTTTACTGCACCTGGATGGCTTGGGAGACAGACCTCCATCGGCTTTAATGAACGAGATGTTGTCTCTGGCCGAGGGACACACAGGCCTCATGTTTGAGCAGGCATTCCTGGAGCAGCTGCCCGAGGACATACGCCTGCTGCTGTTCGACACGGATTTCAGTGACCCCCGGAAGGTGGCAGCCCGGGCGGACTTGCTGTGGAACGCCAAAAAGGTGAGCGGGGCGTCCATCGCACAGATCACCCAGCCACGCTCCCGGCAGCAAACTAGTCCAGGCCCGGCCGCAGAGCCCACTAACCCCCGGCCCAATGACCACTGGTGCTTCTACCACCAGCGGTGGGGCGCAGAAGCCCGCCGTTGTCGCCCGCCCTGCAAGTTCCCGGGAAACGCCAGGGCCAGCCGCCGCTGATGGCTACGGCGGCTGGCCATCGGGATAGCCTCCTGTATGTGTGGGATAGCAGGTCGGGACGCCGCTTTTTGGTCGATACTGGGGCTGAGGTCAGCGTTTTACCTCCGACAAGTTACGACACTCGCAGCAGGGCACCGGGTCCCCCCCTGAGGGCCGTGAATGGCAGCACAGTAAGGACCTATGGCACCCGTCAGGTGCAGCTACAGTTCGGCCCCAGCCAGTTCACGTGGGACTTCACACTGGCCGCCGTAGCCCAACCGCTTCTGGGTGCGGATTTTTTGCGAGCTCACAGCCTGCTGGTTGACCTGCCCAGGAAGAGACTGGTACACGCCGAGACCTTTCAGACGTTCTCCCTGGGCGCGGCCCAGTTGCCAGCCCCTCACCTCGGCTCCATCACGCTGTCCGACAACGACTTCACCAGGGTCCTGGCGGAGTTCCCATCGGTTCTGGCACCGCAGTTCACAGCAGCCATGCCCAGGCACGGCGTACAGCACCACATCCCGACACAGGGACCACCCCTCCATGCCCGTGCTCGGCGGCTTCCCCCGGACAAGCTCCGACTGGCGAAGGAGGAGTTCCAGAGAATGGAGGAATTGGGGATCATCCGGCGGTCCGACAGCCCCTGGGCTTCCCCCCTGCACATGGTGCCCAAAGCGACGGGGGGCTGGAGACCGTGCGGCGACTACCGCAGGCTGAACGAGGCTACCACACCGGACCGCTACCCTGTGCCGCACATTCAGGACTTTGCGGCAAACCTGCACGGCGCCCGGATCTTCTCCAAGGTCGACCTTGTCCGAGGGTACCATCAAATCCCGATGCATCCTGACGACGTCCCCAAGACGGCTCTCATCACCCCGTTTGGCCTCTTCGAGTTCCTCCGCATGCCGTTCGGCCTGAAGAATGCCGCACAGACGTTCCAGCGGTTAATGGACGCGGTGGGACGGGACCTGGACTTCGCGTTCATCTATTTGGATGACATCCTCATAGCCAGCGGCAGTCGTCAGGAGCATCTGTCCCACCTCCGTCAACTCTGCGCCCGACTGAGTGAGTACGGTCTTACAATCAACCCTGCCAAATGCCAGTTCGGACTTGATACCATTGACTTCCTGGGCCACAGGATTACTAAAGACGGGGCAACCCCTCTGCCCGCTAAGGTAGATGCGGTCCGCCACTTCCCCCGACCCACCACGGTCAAAGGCCTTCAGGAATTCGTAGGTATGGTCAATTTCTACCGCCGCTTCCTCCCTTCAGCTGCCCGGATCATGCGCCCCCTGTTCGCCCTGATGTCGGGTCCGAGCAAGGACATTACCTGGGACGAGGAGTCCGCCGCCGCTTTCGTTCAAACGAAGGAAGCTTTGGCTGACGCCGCAATGCTAGTACATCCCAGAATGGACACCCCTACCGCCCTCACAGTGGACGCATCAAACACGGCAGTCGGTGGGGTGCTGGAGCAGCTCATCGCAGGTCGCTGGCAACCCCTGGCGTTTTTCAGCAAACACCTGCGGCCACCCGAGCTCAAGTACAGTGCTTTTGACCGGGAACTGTTGGCGCTCTACCTGGCAATCCGGCATTTCAGGTACTTCCTAGAAGGTCGGCCCTTCACCGCGTTCACGGACCACAAACCGCTTACCTTTGCGTATACGAAAGCATCCGACCCCTGGTCATCCCGCCAGCAACGCCACCTGTCCTACATCTCTGAATACACAACGGATGTCCGGCACGTCTCGGGTAAGGACAATGTCGTGGCGGATGCGCTCTCTCGCCCTACCGTTCATGCCCTTTCCCAAGGGGTAGACTTTGAGGCACTGGCAGAGGCACAGCAGGTAGATGAGGAGATTCCGAGTTACAGGACTGCAGTCTCTGGTTTGCAGCTCCAGGACCTCCCCGTGGGCCCAGGTGAGAGGACCCTACTCTGTGACGTCGCCACCAACCAGCCCCGTCCGGTCGTCCCCGCAGCCTGGCGGCGACGTGTTTTCGACTCCATTCATAACTTGGCGCATCCCTCCATCCGGACAACTGTCCGGATGGTTTCCAGCAGGTTCGTTTGGCACGGACTCCGCAAACAGGTCAGTGAATGGGCCAGGACGTGCATGCACTGCCAGACGGCCAAGGTTCAGCGGCACACCAAAGCCCCACCGCAGCAGTTCCATCCCACCCACCGGCGTTTCGACCACATTCATGTGGATATCGTGGGCCCCCTGCCAGTGTCGCGCGGAGCGCGTTACCTCCTGACTATCGTGGACCGGTTCACAAGATGGCCAGAGGCGGTCCCGCTCACCGACACCACCTCCGAATCTTGCGCCCGAGCCCTGATCGCCACCTGGATATCCCGCTTTGGTGTACCAGCCCACATTACCTCCGACAGAGGCGCCCAGTTCACCTCCAGCCTGTGGTCAGCTATGGCCAGCCTTTTGGGGACTCAGCTGCACCACACCACTGCCTACCACCCACAGTCGAACGGGCTAGTGGAGCGTTTCCACCGTCACCTGAAGTCGGCCCTCATGGCCCGCCTGCGAGGAGCCAACTGGGCGGACGAGCTTCCCTGGGTCCTTCTTGGCATCCGCACAGCGCCCAAGGACGACCTGCACGCCTCGTCGGCCGAGTTGGTATACGGCGCGCCCCTGGCCGTCCCCGGGGAGTTCCTACCAGCCCCGAGGGGGCAAGAGGAAGAACCCGCTGCAGTCCTGGGCAGACTTCGCGAGAAGCTCGGTAACCTGGCCCCCATACCCACTTCACAGCATGGGCGGCACCCGACCTGCGTACCCAAAGACCTACGGAACTGTAAGTTTGTGTTTGTACGAAGGGGCGGGCATCGGCCACCGCTGCAGCGGCCATACGAGGGGCCGTTTACGGTGCTCCGGAACAACGGGTCCACGTTCGTGCTGGACGTTGGGGGGAAGGAGGAGGTTTTCACGGTGGACCGCCTCAAGCCGGCCCATGTGGACCTGGCGCAACCGGCCGAGTTTCCGGCGCCTCGGCGCAGAGGCCGACCTCCCAAGCAGGTTCTGGCCCAGGCTGTGGACATTGGGGGGTGTATCGCCGGTTCTGGGGGGGGGTTATGTGGCGGCTCATTTCCTAGCGTATGCGAACCGACTCACAATTAGATAGCCTACGGGGGTTTGCGAGCACAGAACTTTGGAGCCTCTTCGCCATGGGGGGCCGGTTGACAGAGGCTTAAAAGTGAGGCTGAAGTTTTCGAATAAAGTTTTTCCTTCGACTGCAGTTACCGACTCCGTGTCGTAATTTTAGCGCTGTTTGTAGCACACCGCTACAGTATTTTAAAATACACGTAGCCATTTTTGACTACCAAGTTTATATAAGCCAAACCATTGTCCTCAAAGAGAAGCTGGTAAAAATGGATTGCCTTGCTAAACAAGGATGACCTTGTCCATCAGTTCTAGTTTATGCAGCTTTTCACCATGTGTAACTGTTATAAGGTCACAGTCCCTTAAGTACGACTGTGATGCACGATTAAGTGGGTCTAAAATAAGAATGCATTTCAAACCTCAACGCTAACTTCAGATTTAGTGAGTTACAACTGTACAGTTCAACAGGTCCTCCTGAAATGTTGTCAGGTGCTCATAGTTAACCAGAAATGAATTATTATTTGCACTGCTTGTCCTCTTTTGCACATTGGTGTTCATCAGTTTTTGTATACTTATGTATATATTTTCTTAAAATTCTATTGTATTTCTCTTTTTCCTGCAAATACCTACAAGAATATGAATATCAAGGTAGCTCAACGTACTACATATGTACTTTGAACAATTATATTTGGATATTCTGAGCTAAACTGTATCAGAGAAATGTGGAAAATGGTCTACGACTGGAACTGAGGCACTTTTATTATTATTTAGAGATACTGCATGGTAACAGCCCTTTCCATCCCAATGAAGCCCACCCAATTACACTTATGTAACCAATTAAGCTAAAAACCTGTATATCTTTAGGATGTGGAAGAACTGGAGAACCCAGAGAAAACCCAAGCAGTCACGGGGAGAACATACAAGCTCCTTACAGACAATGGCAGAACTGAACATGAGTCACTAATGCTGTAAAAGCATCCTGACCACTTGAGCAAAGGGTGGGATTGTTCTTTCTGCTCTTCTGGCCAGAATTCTCTCTTCTGGAGCAAGTGTGCCTTGGCCTGGCAAGGCTTCACAAGAAGTAGGGATTACACAGGATCTAAACTTCACAGTTCAAAAATCACTAGGTACTTGCACTCAATGATAGTGCTCTGAAAACCAAATCCCATAGTCACCCAATATTTATGCATGCACACTTCCAATAGCAATCCATATATTGATCAGAAAGTCAAGTGCTGTAAGCCTGAGGCCTAGAAAGCAAACACTGCCCCAGCTGGATCAAGAGGTATCAGTGAATTTTCATGGCATAATTATGCCATAGAAATCTATTTGGCCTAAGAAGTGTGCAACTATTTCAAAATAAGGGATTTTAATTATTTTGTTAAGGTACTTATAGTTGAATTCCTGCTTTTAAAAAAATAATTAAAAAAATGCTTCCAGCTTGGCATTAATGAAATATATTTAATATGATTAGCTGCTCAGCCAAACTCTTGGCAGTATAAATATACTGGATATGAGGGACCCTTTAAAATAATGCCTTACAGCAGAAGGTATTGGAAAAATGCAGCTCTTATCAGAAATTACTAGATCTTTGACAGATAGTTTCCTTAACATACAAACCCCAAGAAAATAGTGCTAGACTCAAGGCTGTTTTCTCATTCACCACGAATCACAGTTATACTGTTATTTTAGTGGCACTTTCCTGCACCAACTCCTTATTTAAAAGTCTATCGACCTTTGTCTTAAGTATACTGAGCATCAAAGCGGCCATAAATCTCCTCGGAAGAGAATTCCAAAGATACACCATCTGGATAAAAACAAAATCATCTCATCTTTCTGAATAACCTGTCCCTTATTTTGCAACTGTTTCCCTGGTTCTAGACGCCATAGCCAGAGGAGATGTCAATCTAACAACTACCCTGTCAAAGACCCATAATAATTTTAACAGTTTGAATGACACCACTTCTCATTTCATTAAGCTCCGTTTAGTATTGGCTCAGAACACCTAATCTCTCCTAATATGACAAATCCACCATCCCTGGAATCAATCTGGGTGCACCTTCACTGCATTACCTTCACCTTAAATATTTTCTTCAATAGTGACAAGACTAGATTTGCACTGAGTATTTCAGGCATGATCTGTAAGGCCTCTTCTTGTATTCAGGTTCTCTTCCAATGTAGGACACTATACTGTTTATCTATCAAAGAGCTTCCAATACCTCAATGGTAACTTACAGTCAGTTGGGAACCAAATCGTCTAGACCTGCTGAACACTAAAATATTTCAGTTAATGAAAAGGACCCTTTCATTAACACTGATCGCTAATTCTGGACAACTGATTTAGACACACAAGCTTCTAATTCCCCACACACCAGCCAGTCTCTTCTCCAGTAGCTTAGAATCCCAAAGACAGTTAAATAAATAATTTAGCTCAATTGGAGTGCTCGTCTGAATACTATTAGGTTCTGAGTTCCATGTTGTATTACAGATCTAACAACAGGGATTGGGGACGGCACAGTAGCATAGTTGTTAGCACAATGTCTTAACAGTTCTAGCTATTCTTCAGGTTTCTGAGGACACAAGCTTCTGAACCAACACTTCAAAAAAAGTAACTGATCATTGTTGGTTTGTACATTGGATAACTAACCAACAGTGGCCTTGCAAATTTTTCTCCACTGTTTATTTAATGAATTGTCTCTTCAGGTACACATTAAGAACATGTCGCGTGGCCTAATGGGCAAGGCATCAGACTAGTAACCTGAAGGTCACTGGTTCGAGCCTCAGCTGAGGCAGCGTGTTTGTGCCCTTGAGCAAGGCACTTAACAACACACTGCTCTGCGACGTCACCGGTGCCAAGCTGCATGGGTCCTAGTGCTCTTCCCTTGGACAATATCAGTGGCATGGAGAGGAGAAGGCCTGCAGCTTGGGCAACTGCCGGTTTCCCATACAACTCTGCCCAGGCCTGCGCCCTGGAAACTCCAGGCGCAGATCCATTGTCTCTCAAGACCGATGGATGCCACCACCAACCAACAAAGAGATCAACTCAATAAGCAATTGATGGAATTTAAAAAATTTGACTTGGCAGCACAAGAAACTACATAAATCTCCAAGTTTCAAAACATTAGATCCATGCAAAATATAGGATACTGTTCCAATGGGCTGAACTAGCAAAGGGATCTTGGGGTATTAAGAAGCCATCTCCTCTCTACCTGCAATTCAAGATGCAGAGAAAGGTTTAAAAAGTAGGTTTAATAAGGCATATACTGTTTTGGATTTTATTATTAAAAGCATAGAGTTTAAAACGTCTGTTGATTATTTATACAAGACTGGCCTGGCCTCAACTGGAGTATTTTGTTCAACTCTGGTTGCAACATCATAAGGAGGATGAGAGAGGTTTCAGGGGGGAAAAGTTCTTGGGATGGGAAATGGTTGCAAGGATACATTTGAAAGGGACTGTGTTATTGGGACACATATTCTTGTTTAGAAAATATATATATTTTTTTCTAATGTCACTCTGAATTCTCTTTCTTTAGTACCCGTGACCTCTATTCTTGACTCCTCCAAGGGATCAGACTTCCATTTTCACTCTGTCCTTTAGTTTGCATTTATCAAATCTGGGCCTTCTCCAAAGAAAACCAGTACTGTGGGAACTTTGGTACTGTGTACGAAGGAGAGAGGCCTATAATTCATTATAACTTTAAAATAGCTTTGTAACGTGAAGACATATCCTGAAGAGTCAACTGTGTTATTGGGACTGGTTTTCTTTGGAGAAGGCCCAGATTTGATAAATGCAAACTAAAGGACAGAGTGAAAATGGAAGTCTGATCCCTTGGAAGAGTCAGGACTAGAGGTCACGAGTACTAAAGAAAGAGAATTCAGAGTGACATTAGAAAAAATATATATATTTTATAAACAAGAGTATGCAATTGGAACTTTTAATTGCAGATATTGAAGAGACATGTTCTTAATGTGTACCTTAAGAGACAATTCATTAAATAAACAGTGGAGAAAATTTTGCAAGGCAATGGAGAAAGGCTTGTGAGTGGAATCAGGGAGTTGGTGTAATATAGTGCTGGCATAAACACACTGGTCACATTCTCTTGTGACACAGCTATTCTATGATTTTTCACCCTAGCCTAGCTGAATTTGAGAAGACAGTGAGTCAATTTGAATCAATGTGGTCTGGGCCATGTACAAATGCTTTGGCAGGCAGTACCAGCATTTTAGCTGAGTGACCTGGAAGTAATGATGATACATGTTCCAGGTCTAGCTCTTACACCTCCTTCCAAATGGTAGAGGTTGCAGATTTACCAGGCATTACAGAAATTTCTATACATCCATTCTTTTATTTGTAAATGGGTCACATTTCTGGACCAGATTTTGTTAAGCAAAATTTCAGAAATCAAAATGGCTGGGCAAAAAGTAGTATGGGAACTTTGGTACTGCGTATGAAGGAGAGAGGCCTATAATTCATTATAACTTTAAAATAGCTTTGTAATGTGAAGACATATCCTGAAGAGTCAACTGTGTTATAAAGATACCATTTATACAATGAATGCTTTCTTTAAAATGCTGTTGTATCTTTGGGGTATCTGACCAAGGGATACAAATTTTTTTGCCATTGTATTCCCATAGCATTACCGAAATAATGTCAGAACTGAATGTACTTCATATAGGGTGAACTAAGAAAATTCTCCAATAGATGCATTTGTTGAAAGAATAAATTCCAAATGCATTTCAGTACATCCAATTTTCATAAAAGCAATAGTCCCACATGAAAAGGCAACTAAAAAGCCAGGTCCTACCACTAGATACATAGTGTATGTATAAATTTTCTCTCACAGAATTCATTCATAAGTCAACCCCTCAGTGTCAATTGTGAATTGAAGATTTTTTTTGAAAACTGATAAAAGGTAAAATAATTGACAAGAAAATAATAGATGACTGGGTGTACAATAAAACAAACAGGAAGGAAAGCATTAAAGGAAAATAACACAAAGTTAGCTATGCCCTTGGAATGACCAAATAAGAAAAAGAAAAATAAAGAAACCAAATTTGACAGGTAAACTTGACAGTTTTACTTTCAGGTCTAATATGCACTGAGATTTAAAAAAGTGCCATTTTTTACAATGAAATGTTAAACCAAGGCTCTTTTTAATGGATTGAAGTGGGTCCAAAGTCATCTAAGTCCATGAGTATATAGTTATTCCTCTCCTCACTTTGTGGCACAACGAGCGGCAACCTTGTCGCTTATGAGGCTGAGTTACTAGCTCAATGCTCAACACAGCACTGATGAAAGTGTACAAGGAGCCAGTCAGATTCTAACCAGAGACCACTTGCCTTGAAGTCTGGTGTTGATGCCACTACACTACCGGCCAGCAAATTCATGAGAAAAAAGAAAGAAATTCCAGTGGCCTGCTCAAGATTTATTTTTCACTTTACATCACAGAAACAAAAAGGCTGATATAACTACTTCTTAGTGTTTGTAGAATCCTTGGTGTTTGTGTCCAAACTAACTGCCACTTTTACCACATAATAAACAATGCAGTAAACAAGAAAGGTTGTGTTAATGAGACATTGTAATGAACGTGGAGGCATTATATAAATGTCAATTCTTTCTTGTAACTTGATGAAACCAAAAGGAGCAATTTCTTAAATACTCAACATTTGTGCTGTTCCAGAGCAATCTGTTTTCAAGAATAATCCACATCTTTTAGCAATAATGGAAAACTTAATGAATTTGTTCTTTTAGCTGAAATAAAAAGAATCAAGTTGGACTTACCTGGCATTGTCTCAATATCAGGAAAATACCACAAAAGCCACAGGAATTATACCAACAGCACTATATCACTCCTGGATTTGAAAGTAGGGTAACAAATGCATTGCAAAGAATATCAAGTATCAAAACACAATTTAACTCATTGTGTATTTAAGCAGCTCAGTCATTACAGTTTAAATTTTAACCGTAGGATTAACTGCTACAACAGAAATGGCATCAGTTTCAGAAGCAAATGAAGAAACAGACAAAAGAAATTACCAAATACACAATACGATAATGACATCCAAATTGCATAATTCACATGCAATAATGTTAACAAGAAGTTATTTCCCCATTCTAGGTAAACAAAGTTTTCTGAACATTCTGGAATACAGAGATGAATTGAAGTATCACTCCAGAAAGTTGAGCACTAAATAAAACTAATGGACAATCCCAGTGCAATTCTGAGTAAGTCCTCACAGCAGAGGTCTTCCAATTTGAATTCAATTTCACTATTGAGATTAGACGGATATATAATATTCCAATTCATTTTTCATAGAAAAGTGGCAAGTTGTCCCCAGTATCCATTATTCCTCAAATCACATCAATGAAACAGATAAAGTTGACAAATATCAGAGTTGTATTGTACATGCATAAACTTATACAATAAAATGAACCTTTGAAAGAATTCTAAATTCTTGCAGATATGTATATTTCCCACATTGCAAATATATGTAATTGACCATAAATCAATTTGCTATCCATAGGTGTTCCAAAGGAACCATAAGTGAGTTCACGTATGCTACTTTAAACTCAAAAAGGGACACAGTTAGCTGGTGATATAGCATAGTAAAGAGCAAACTGTTGGCGAAGCTCAGCGTATTATGCAGCATCTGTGCAGACAGAGGCATGGCTGACAGGATGTATGGCCTTGATCAAAACCATCAACCATCCTTCTACCTCCATAAATGCTGCCTGATCCTCTGAATTTTTCCAGCAATTAATTGGTTTTTCATTCCAGATTACAGCACCTGCAGTTTTGTGTATCTGCAATGTACCAGAATTATAACTGCCCAAAGATTTTTCATACATAACATATTGATGTTGATCCTCATAAGTGATATTTAACTTTTTTTTAACCAGCAGGAACATAGAGTGGATAGAATTAGTAATGCAGCACAATATTGAATGCAGATGCAAAGTCCTCTATGAAACAGTGGTGGAAGCCATCTGCACCCAAGCAAGGTGTTGCTCCCCTACACAATGAGTTGGAGTCTTAGGTATATTATGTTGAAACACAACTGAAAGCTTCAATCAGCTCTGGATGCTCATAACAGTTAAAGTACAATTGATTCTTCAGGCATTTAACCACAGCCTCCATGCTTATGTTGGAAGGTACACAAGATGTCACTGAAACGACATGAATAAATATCTAGCTTTCTGCAAACGTTTAAAGCCTATTTAAACAGATGACACTAGAAAAAGTTTGTAAGTAGTGGCCTGCAGTTTTACCCACTGATGCAAGACTAGCATCAGAGCAAGGACAATATTAAAGTATAGGCATCGTTGATTCAATGTTGAAATCCTACCCTTGCTGTTAAAATAATATTGTGTAGTGATGTGCTACACACAGCGCTGAAATAATGACACGCAGTCGTTTCGAGACTAGTTTATTCAAACGTCGCGGCGCTGGCAATTAATCCCTAGCGTCCACCCTCTCCGGGCGGAAATGACATCAGAGGTGCATTACCAAAGTCTCCCCTGACTATTTGTGAGCCGGTTCGCCTGCGCAGAAAGTGGGCCGCCCCATAACTGCCCCCCAGAACCGGCAATACACCCCCCAATGTCCACAGTCTGGATCAGCCTCTGTTTGGGAGGTCTGCCTCTGTGCCGCGGTGCCTGAACCTCGACCCGCTGCGCCCAGTCCACATAGGCTGGTTTGAGTTGGTCCACCTGAAAACTTCCTCTCTCCCCCCAATGTCCAGAACGTATGTGGACCCGTTGTTGTTGATCACCCTGAACGGCCCCTCGTACAACTGCTGTAGCGGTAACCAGTGTCCGCTCCTTCAAACAAACACAAACACAGTTCTGCAGCTCTTTGGGTACATGGCTCGGGGTCTGTCCGTGCTGTGAAGTTGGTACGGGGGCCAGGTTGCCGAGACTTTCGCGTAGCCTGTCCAGGACTGCAGCGGGTTCTTCCATTTGCCCCCTTGAGGCTGGTATGAACTCTCCCGGGATGGCCAGGGGCACGCTGTATACCAGCTCGGCCGACGAGGTGTGCAGATCCTCTTTGGGCACTATACGAATTCCAAGCAGGACCCAGGGAAACTTGTCCACCCAGTTAGGTCCTCTCAGGCAGGTCATGAGAGCCGACTTCAAGTGACGGTGGAAGTGTTCCACCAGTCCATTCCACTGTGTGGTAGGCAGTTGTGTGGTGTAGCTGCGTTCCCAACAGGCTGGCCACAGCCGACCACAGGCTGGAGGTGAACTGGGCGCCTCTGTCAGAGGTAATGTGGGCCGGTACCCCAAAGCATGCTACCCAGGTTGCGATCAGTGCTTGGGCGCAGGAATCGGCAGATGTGTCGGTGAGCGGGACTGCCTCTGGCCACCTCGTGAACCGGTCTACCATAGTTAGGAGGTACCGCGCTCCTCGGGACACTGGTAGGCGGGCCACGATATCCACATGCAGGGGCTTTAGTGTGCCGTTGCACCTTGGCTGTTTGGCACTGTGTGCACGTTTTGGCCCATTCACTGACCTGCTTGCGAAGTCCATGCCACGTGAACTTGCTGGAGACCAGCCGGATGGTTGTCCTGATAGATGGGTGTGCCAAACCATGTATGGAGTCGAAAACTCACCGCCTCCAGGCTGCTGGGATGATGGGGCGAGGTTGGCCGGTAGCCACGTCGCACAGGAGGGTCCTATCACCTGGGCCTACAAGAAAGTCCTGCAGCTGCAAACGCGAGACTGCGGTCCTGTACCTGGGCATCTCGTTGTCTGTCTGCTGCGCCTTTGCCAGTGTTGCATAGTCCACCCCCAGAGACAGGGCCTGGACAGCTGGTCTGAAGAGTGCGTCCGCCACGACGTTGTCCTTTCCCGAGACATGCCGGATGTCCGTTGTGTACTCAGATATGTAGGACAGATGTCGCTGCTGGCGAGCTGACCAGGGATCGGACACCTTCTTGAACACGAAGGTCAATGGCTTGTGGTCCATGAACGCGGTGAACGGCCTGCCTTCTAAGAAGTACCTGTAATGTCAGATTGCCAGATATAGTGCCAACAGCTCCCGGTCGAAAGCACTGTACTTGAGTTCGGGTGGTCGTAGGTGCTTGCTGAAGAATGCCAGGGGTTGCCAGCGCCCCTCGATGAGTTGCTCCAGCACCCCACCGACTGCTGTGTCGGATGCGTCCACCGTGAGTGCGGTCGGAATGTCCGTTCTGGGGTACACCAGCATCGCGGCATCTTCCAAGGCTTCTTTGGCTTTAACGAAAGCTACTGCAGCCTCCTCGTCCCAAGTAATGTCCTTGCCTTTACCTGACATCAGGGTGTACAAAGGGCACATGATACAGGCTGCTGAGGGGAGGAAACGGCGGTAGAAGTTCACCATACCAATGAACTCCTGCAGGCCGTTGACAGTGTTGGGCCGGGCAAAGTGGCGGATCGCTTCTACCTTGGCGGGCAGAGGTGTTGCCCCGTCTTTGGTAATCCTGTGGCCCAGGAAGTCGATGGTATCGAGACTGAACTGGCATTTGGCCGGGTTGATCGTGAGGCCGAAATCACTCAGGCGGGAGTAGAGCTGGTGGAGGTGGGACAGATGCTCCTGATGACAACTGCTGGCTATAAGGATGTCGTCCAAATAGATGAACGCAAAGTCCAGGTCGCGTCCCACCGCGTCCATTAGCCACTGGAACATCTGTGTGGCATTCTTCAGGCCAAACGGCATTCGGAGGAACTTGAACAGGCCGAATGTGGTGATAAGTGCTGTTTTGGGCATGTCTTCAGGGTGCGCCGGGATTTGATGGTATCCCCGGACGAGGTCTACTTTGGAAAAGATTCTTGCCCCGTGCAGGTTTGCTGCAAATTCCTGTATGTGCGGCATGGGGTAGCAGTCTAGAGTGGTAGCCTCGTTCAGTCTGCGGTAGTCACCGCACGGTCTCCAGCCTCCCGTCGCTTTGGGCACCATGTGCAGGGGGGAGGCCCATGGGCTGTCGGACCTCCGTACGATCCCCAATTCCTCCACCCTCTTGAACTCCTTCGCCAGGCGGAGATTTTCCGGGGAGAGCGTTCGTGCGCAGGCGTGGAAGGGTGGTCCCTGGATCGGTATGTGGTGCTGTACTCCGTGCCTGGGCATGGCTGCTGTGAACTGCGGTGCCAGAATCGATGGAAATTCTGCCAGGATTCTGGTGAATATCCCCTGGGAACATTACCAGCAGGAAAAGTTCCAAAATTGCAGAAACGAGTTCCACCAAACCTTAAGACTGCAACAAGAAAATCACAGATATTATCTTCACAATTACTTTTGTATTCAGTGCAAATGTTATGGAAGGCAACTCTTTTTGTAATGTTTACAAGTTTAACAAAAGCGACATACACAGAACATGTCTGCACTTGTCCCCTTCAACAGCTACAGGCTCAGGATATTCCACAAAGCATCAGTGGCAACCCTACAGACAAACTGCAGGATTTGTCAACAAATAAACAAACTCTTTTATTTGCAGAACTCTTTGTGCCAGGGAACGAGTGAGATGAGAATGTATCCTAATGTCAGAATGAAAAAAAGAATCAATTCAGACTTTCCTCATTCAACTGTGCCTCAGATCCTTCCCTTTACCAGAGTGGCCACCAATTATCCTGCTCCACCTTCTTTCACTTCCATACGGCCAAAACATTAAACCAGAATAGCAACATGAACCACTTGTACAGAATACTTCCAGTGCACCACTAACATTTTGGTCCTCTACAATGCCCTGAATTATCCTTATTAACTACTGAAATTTGTTACCAAATTTTTATCTGCAGGCAAACATGTTTGGTAATGAAAGTTTCCCTGATTGGTAATGGATTGACCTCAAAGCCTGATGTTAGTTTATTCGATTTATTGTTCAAATGTAATAGTAGATAAACAGGACTAAATCTAGACCGAAGTCAATAGGAGTTACACTGAAGATTCATTATTGTTACAATATTACAAACACACTGTACAGCACCCTCATCCTGTGCTTTACTTAACCCTTCATTACCTATTCCACCTTTTAATCGAACCATAAAATAGATCTGAACTAATATTGCTGAACTGTAATATTCTATTTTTTCCATTTCAAGCAAGAAATCATAATAGCTTCTGTCCATTTGTTTACAGTTCTAGAAAAAAAAACATTTGATTAAGAAACTCCATACTGTAATGGTTGTGAGAAGAAACTATCTTCCGATACCCAAACAAACAAACATCTCAGCTCAAAAAGATAATTTCACTGATAGAGTGTGTACAATGCATTGCATCCACACCGAATGGCTATTATTGAAAAAGTAGAAACAAAAACAACTAAATTAAGCCTATAGGAGCTGCAGCTCTTTTTCATTCTGAAAATTAATGTTTCTTTTCCCTCTGTTAAGGATGATGCTGAATGCTGAAGAGCAAACACAGCTAAGTAAAGGGTGTGTACAAGCAGTGCACAAAAATACCTACAGCAAGGCTGTAATTTAAGCTGCAGAGTCAGATTATTATGATGATGTGCCATTTTTGCCTAGAGTGTCATCAAAGGTAATTGGTCCATAATTACTCTCAGTTATCCATTATTATTCTCTAACTAGCAGAAAATAGCTATAAAAAAGTCTCTGATCACTAGAAACTAAGGCACAGATTCAGTTAACAGCATGATGAAATGGACCTTATGTAAACAGTAAAAATCATGTAAAAGTTCAGTTCAAACAGAACTAACGGTGTAAAGTACTGTCCCACTATAAATGTTAAGTAAAATGCTATTTGTGTGATGCAGCTTGAATGATGGATGTACAAATGGAATGGGAGCAGAATGGTATGACCAATCCCTGCTTTCCACCATAAAATGGGAGCAATAGGAGAAAGAGGATAAAAAATTTTGACATCTAATTGCCAGCCTTCATCCTTTGACAAAAATCAGGAGAAATTATGCTATTTACGTGATCACTAATAAACCATGTCACAATGCACAAATGCATCGTGGTAGCAGTAGCTTACCACTATACAACAAAGAAAATTCTTTTCATCAAGCTACAAACTTATTTTATGATGACTTATTTAGAAATACATTTGCTTCCAGATCAAGAGAATAAGGAATAATTTGGATTAGTTATGGACCAATTGCCTCTGATGACATTGTTAAAAATCCACATCCTAATAATCTGACTGCAGAATAATTTGCAGCTTTTGCTTTATGTTTTTCTAGTTTATGAATTTTTGGTGCACATATAACAATTAGCCATGTTTGCTTCAGAATTAAGTATTGTCCTCATCAAAATAACTCTAAGGAGTTCGAGTAATTTAAGAATCAGTAGTCCCTTTAAATTAATTTAGTAATTTTGCACATTAGCCAGTATTTGCTCAACTGCATTTTTTTGGCTTTTGTGTAATGAAGCAAAGCATGTGAGGGAAGGGGAGCATAAACCAGACGGCAGTACAGAGGCAGAAGCAGGAAAGTTGCAACACGTTCACTCCCATCCTCTGGTGCTGTCCAGGTGAACATTGCACATCCCTCCTGTATTCATGTTCTTTTCCGTAAGACTACAAGATGTAGGAGCAGAAAAAGGCCATCAGTTCATCATGGCTGGTAGATTTTCCTCTCAGCCCCAATCTCCTGTCTTCTCCCAGTAACCCTTGGTGCTCAGAATAATCAGAAATTTATCAACCTCTGCCTTAAATGTACCCAATGGCTTTGTTACACAGCCACCTGTGGTAATGAATTCCACAGATTCACCACTCTCTGGCTGAAAAAATCCCTCTGTTCTCACCCTAAATTGGCATCCCTCTACTCTGAGGCTGTGCCCTCTTGACCTAGACTCCCGTACCATATGAAACATCCTCTCTAGATCCATTTCAACATTCAATAAGTTTCAATGAGATCACCCTCAATTCTTCTGAATTCCAGTGAGTAGAGACCCAGAGCCATCAAAAACTCCTCATATAACAAGCCTTTCAATCCTAGAATCATTTTTGGGAACCTCCTTCAAAATTCCATGTGAGGCCTCACAAGTGTTTTATAAAGCCTCGACAATACATCCTTGCTTTCATATTCTAGTCCTCTTGAAATGAATGCTAGCACTGCATTTGACTTCCTCACCACAGGCTCAACCTGCAAATTAACCTTTAGGGAATCCTGTACGAGGACTCCCAAGTCACTCTGTACTTCAGATTTTTGAATTTGCTTTCCATTTAGAAAATAGTCTATGCTTTTATTTCTTCTAACAAATTGCATGACCATACAATTCCTGACACTGTATTCTATCTGCCAATCTTTGCCCATCTCCTAATTTGTCTAAGTTCTCTGCAGCCTTTCTGCTTCCTCTACTCTACGTGCCCCTCCATCTACCTATGTATCACCTGCAAAATTGGCCACAAACGATTAAATTCATCATCCAAATCACTGACATATTAGGTAAATAGAACTCAGACCCCTGTGAAACACCACTAGTCAACGGCAGCCAACCAGAAAAGGCTCCCTTTATTCCCGCTCCACTTTTTCCCTCTTGCCAATCAGTCAATGCTCTATCCAAGCCAGTCCTTCCTGTAATACCACGGGCTCTTGCAAGGCACCGTGTCAAAGGCCTTCAGAAAATCCAAGTCCACAACATCCACCAGTTCTCCTTTGACTATCCTACTTGTTATTTCTTCAAAGAATTCCAACAGATTTGTCAGACAAGATTTTCCCTTTGGGAAACCATGCTGACTGCAGCGTATTTTGTCATGTCCCTCCAAATACCCCTAAACCCTATTTTTAACAATCGAAAGATCTTTACTAATGCCTCCATAATCTCTGAGTCATCTCTTTCAGAACCCTGGTGTGCAGATCATCTGGTCCAGGTGACTTAACTACCTTCAACTCTCTCAGTTTCCCAAACACCTTCTACCTAATAATGGTAACTTCACTCACTTCTGTCCCGACACTCTTGATGTTCTGGCATATTGCTAGTGTATTGCACAATTTCTTGGGCAAATCCAGTATGTGCTCTCCATGAATAGAATCATGGTATCTTTTGAGCCTAACCAACCACATGCAATCCCCTTCTCATTTCTTCACACTCTGATATGTGTGCCTTTTTTCTTTTGTAATGTTTGTAATAGGAAAATAAACTTGATAAACCTGTAACCCATATTCCAAAAGAAACACAAACTTCATCAAACTGTGTCGTCTAGTCTTACAAGGCTAATAAAATGATCTATACTGTACATCAATTTTCAAGCTGCATGTGGTGACTCATACCAGAAAATTACAAATGGCACAGATATAAGGAAGCTTCCATCTTTAGATAGATACTTCATTGATCCCAAAGGAAATTACAGTGTCACAGTAGCATTACAAGTGCACAGATATACACATATTAGAAGAGAAGTAAGAAAGAATATAAAAAGAAGTTACCTCAAACAATCTTACCCAATTTCCTATTGCTGTTGTGGTTTCAACTTATTTTCCAAAGACACCTGGATTAATTATCCATTATAAATTGCACCTTGTGACAAGGTAAGTGATAAAATCAGGGGAGAGTTGTTGGAAATTTGGGGAGATCAAATAGGAGTAGCAGTAGGTGGTCAGTTTGTGTGATTATATGATTGGTAGTTAAAGCTCAGGCAACTCGAGTCCTGTACAACTGCAAACTACATTACAAGCCTTTCAAATGATTTATTTCTTCAAAAGAAATCAGTATGTTTCAGTCTTGTCATCTGGAGAACCAAAATGACGAGTTGAAATTCAAATCTTACATTCCCCAAGTCACCCCTGCACCCCACTTTTCTGCCAGTGGTATTAACAAAGAGTGGTACCAAATACAGCAGATTCTGTTTAATTGACCGAAACTTCACAGAAATAGTTAAAAGAAAAAGATAAACTACTGTTCAATTGCGTAACAATTTAATAAAAATACTTAACAAATTAGAACACTACCTACACCTTTACAGTACAGTCGGCCCTCCTTATCTGCAGGGGATTGGTTCCAGGACACCACCCCACCCATCCCAAGGGACACCAAAAAATACAGAGGCTCAAGTCGGTGGACTTTAGGACCCGGCGGAGAACTGGACCTTTTTTTAACCTGTCTCAGTGCAATGGACTTCAGGACCCAGAAGAACTCAGGACCCTCCGTCTGCAGTGTTTCTGTTCCGGAAAACAATCATAATTGAAACTAAAGTGGAAATAATAAAGTGATCAGAAAGAGGTGAAACACCATCAGTCATTGGAAAAGCGTTAGGCTACAATCGGTCAACAATCAGAACAATTTTAAAGGATAAAGTGAGAATAATGAAGCATGTGAAGGCCCTGCCCCAATGAAAGCTACAATTATTACTAAGCAACGCAGTAGTTTAATTATTGAAATACACATTTCCTAAGTGTTTTTTATGCATAGAAAGGTAAAATATATAAGACAAACGTTTGACTAACTGTCGCTAAATAATACTGGATGTACCTGTTCTGACTTAGAGAACTTCCAGTTTTTTTTTCAATTCCCGATCTGTGATAAACTATGCACACACCCCCCCCCCCCCCGTATACTTTAAATCAGCTCTAGATTACTTATAATACCTAATACAATGTAAATGCTATGTACATAGTTGTTATACTGTATTGTTTAGGGAATAATGACATGAAAAAAGTCTGCACATGCTCAAACAACAAGTACTGGAGAGAGAACTTTCGGGTTTTCCCGATCTGCAGTTGGTTGAATCCATGCATGCGGAATCCACGGATAAGGAGGCTGACTGTACAACAAAACTGTATTAGTTCCTAATAGTTATTGACGGAGGTATTTGTCTGCCGTGTTTTTTTGATTGAGCGTAGTTGAATAAGATCAGCAGAGCCACCTAGTGCTGATAACGGACTTTGATACCTTTTTTTAGATGATTGTTTTGTTTCCTGCAAAACTTCACTTTCATTGCAACATTCAAGATGATTGCTGATACCGTCATAACTAGTAACTTGTTTAAGTAGTGATTTACTTTCATTCCCAGTTGAAATGAACCCACAGAAACAAAAGCATCCACCTTCTGCACGTTTATCAAACAGAAATAATAATTCTCTTGAAAGATTAAGCTGCCTGCATCTTTCAGCTATTGTCAACTGAAAAGAAGATGGGACCTGCATTTATGTAGTGCATTTTGATGAGCATTAACTTTGAATAAATAAGCAAATACATAATTTATCTGGACACAACAATCCCATTAACAGTTTCAGTTCTGTTATTAGCCAAGTTAAAGGATGAACATTTATCCAGTCACTTGGACAAGTCCAGTTTGTTCTCTTCACGAATATCCTTTGAGCCCATTTCATCCTCTTCTCCTCATTTCTTCACACTCTGATGTGTCTTTCTTCTTTGTAACACTTAATGCCTGTAATTACGTAAAGTGAACTTGATAAACCTGTAACCATATTCCAAAAGAAACACAACCTCCATCAGATTGTGTAGTCTTAGTCTTACAAGGCTAAAAGATCATCTATACTGTTCATCAATTTTCAAGCTACATGCAGTGATTCATGCCAAAAATGACAAATGACAGCTATTTTAATAAGGAAGCTTCCACCTTTAGATAGATAATTTATTGATCCCATAAGAAATTACAGTGTCACAGTAGCATTACAAGTGCACAGATATACAAATATTAGAAGTAAAGCAAGAAAGAATAAAAAATAAGTTACCTTAAACATTCTAACAGAAGGAGGCCATCACTTCCCCAGCTATAGCTTGACTCATTATAGAGCCTATTGGCTGAGGGTAAGAATCACCTCATATTGCTCTCTTTGCAGCAGCACAGTCGTCTTAGTCTATTACTAAAAGTGCCCTCTGTTCAGCCAAGGTGGCATGCAGAGGGCAAGAAACATCATCCAGAGATGCCAGGATATTTCATAGGGTCTTCTGTTCTACCACAGCCTCCAATGCATCCAGTTTGACTCCTATAACAGAGCCAGCCTTTCTAATCAGTTTATTGAGCCTGCTGGTGTCACCCCTGTTGATGCCAACACCCTAGCACACATTGCAAAAAAGATTGTACTGGCAACAACATTCTGGTAGAACATATGAAGGAGAAGTCAGCATACTCCAAAGGACCTCAGCCTCCTTAAGAAGTAGAGGTGACTCTGGCCCTTCTTGTGCACAGGCTCCGTGCTGGTGCTCCACTCAAGTCTGTCATCCAGGTGCACCCCCAGGTACTTGTAGGTCCTCACCACATCCACGTCCTCACCATCAACAATAACGGGGAGCACTGCAGGCTTAATCTTCCTAAAATTCCATCTCCTTTGTCTTACTGATGTTGAGTTGCAGATGATTCAGCTTGCACCATTTGACAAAGTCCTCCACCAGGGCCCTGTATTTATCCTCTTGTTCTCCCTTCATACACCCAACTATTTCTGAGTCATTCCTACAGATGACAACTCAAGTATTGTATCTGAAGACCGATTCTGAAGTGCTGATTATTTAATACTGATTGAATTTATTACAAGTCACGATTTCAAATCATGTTTACACCTGAACCCAAGAGGGACCAGTAAACTTGTGGGCAGGTTTGCTGCTGATATTGCGGAGGGATTAAACTAAGTTGGCAGGGGTTTGGGAACTGGAGTGATAGGTCTGAAGATGAGGCAGTTGGTATACAAGTTGATGCAGTGTGCAGTGAGACTGTGAGGAAGGATGGCAGATGATAAGCTAAAATTGCAGTCAGTGGTATGAGCTTAGGTGTAATTTGGGGGCAAAATCAAAAAGAGTGATGAATACAGGACTGAAGATGTTATATTTGAAAGCATGCAGTATACAAAAATAAGGAAGATGATCTTGTAACACAGTTAGAGATTGGAAGGCATGCCTTAATGGGCATCACTGAATTGTGGCTGAAACAAGATTATAGTTGGGAGCTTAACATCCAAGAATATGCGTTGTATAAAAACATCAGGCAGGTAGGCAGATGGCATGGCTCTGTTGGCAGAAAATGAAAGTAAATGCATAGAAAAAGGTGACATAGGATCGGAAGATGTGAAATCTACTTGTAGGTAGAATTGAGAAACATGCTGATTCTAGGTTGGTACCCTGACTGAAGTGTCGTGTGAGAACATGGAACATCGGGAGCAGTGGGCTAGCTGCCAGGGGTTGTGCGCCCAATGAGCTGTGCCTTTCTGGTGCTGACTCTCTGGGCGCAGAGCTTGGAAAAAGTGACACCACAGACTTCTAACATCATAAATCAGCGAGTTGTTTGTTATGTCTTCCCTCTTGCTGTGAAACAGGGACACCCCTTTTCCCTATTAGGGAGGGAGAGAGAGAGGGAGAGCCTGCAGTATGTCAAATTATCGGGTGAATGAGTAGTTTTTGGGGTACTGCAAGTCTGTGTCTTTATTGATGCTTGCTGCACTCTTGAATGGTCGGTGGAGGGTGCTGATGCTTTTTTGCTGGTGGGGTTGTTGCCTGCTGCTGCTTGTGCATGAGAGGGGAGAGCTGGGGGGGGGGGGTCTTTGGGATTCTAATGTTTTAACTGTCATTCATTCTTTGGGGCACTCCTCTGTTTTCGTGGATATGTGCGAAGAATAAGAATTTCAGGATGTATATTGTAAACATTTCTCTGACATTAAATGTACCTATTGGCGCTGGTTAACAAGATAAGAGCCTGTGGTATTACAGGAGAAATACTAGGATGGACCAAAGATTAGCTGACTGGCAGGAGGCAAAGAGTCAGAATAAAGAGGGCCTAGACCGGTTACACACCGATGACTCAAGGGGTTTCACAGCGGTCAATGGGACCACTTCTTTTCACATTACATGCCAGAGATTTGGATGGCAGAATTGATGGGTTTGTGATCAAGTTTGCAGGTGATACATTAGATAACTGGAGGGGCAGGTACTGTTGAGGAAACAGGTCGTCTGCTGAAGGACTTAAACAGATTGGGAGGATGGGCAAAGAGGTGGCAGATGAAATTTTAGCGTAAGCAAGTGTATGGTCATGCATTTTGGTAGTAGGAATAAAGGCACAGACTATTTTCTAAACGGAGAAAATTCAAAATTCAGAGGTGCGAAGGGACTTGGGAGTCCTTGTGCAGGATACCCTAAAGGTAAACTTGTAGGTTGAGTTGGTGGTAAGGAAGGCAAATGCAATGTTAGTATTCACTTTGAGAGGACTAGAATACAAAAACAAGGAAAGAATGCTGAGGGTTTATAAGGTATTGGCCAGATGGCTCTTGTAGTATTGTGAGCAGTTTTGGGCCCCTTACCTAAGAAAAGATGTGCTGGCATTGGAGAGGGTCCAGTGGATATTCACAAGAATGATTCTGGGAATGAAAGGGTTAATGTATGAGGAACATTTGATGGATATGGGCCTGTACTTGAAGTTTAAAAGAATGAGGGGGCACCTCATTGAAATCTATCAAATATTGAAAGGGCTGAGATAGAGTGGATGTGGAGAAGATGTTTCCTATAGTGGGCAAGTCTAGGACCAGAGGGCAGAGCCTCAGAATAAAGAGATGTCCATTTAGAACAGAGATGAGAAGGAACTTCTATAGCTAGAGGGTGATGAATCCATGGAACTTAGTGTCACAGATGGTTGTGGAATCTAAGTCATTGAGTATATTTAAAGTAGAGGTTGATAGGTTCTTGGTTAGACAAGACTTCAAAGGTTATGGAAAGAAGGCAGGAAAATGAAGTTAAGAGGGATAATAAAGCAGCCAAGATGGCATGGTGCAGCAGGTGTGATGGGCTGAGTGGCATTGTTCTACTCCTAGGTCTTATGATTGAGATTGTAGTTTAAACCAGAGGGCAAAGTCCCCTGGCTTCCAGCTAATAACACATCTTCCCTCCGCTTTCTTCCTTTGCCTCCATTCTCAGAATCGTAAAGATTGTTTTACCTATAACTGACCCAAGTTCTGATAAATGTTAATTCTGTCACCAGGATCTTGTTTTATTTATGATTGCCTGCTGCTGTAGTTCTTTTAATGAGCAAATCAGAGAAATTACTTCAAGTACCAGCTTTTAGAACTCAATTGACTAATGATCTGTTAGCACAGATTTGGATTTTTATAGATAATTGAGTTTTGCAAATTCTCATCTTTCCCCCACAAATGTGAATATATTGACTATTAGAAGCATTCCACTCAACATCTGGGTTAAAATCTTTGTGGAGCCTTTTCTGGCAAATTTTTTTGTGAACTAGTTTCTGTAGTGAGGAGAAACAGTAACTTTAGCAATAATCCTTTCCATGGTCCTCATTCACCAGGAAACACTGACTTGACCCAATTTAGTATTTAGTTTATGGGTAGCAAATCCTACCAGACTATCCCAAACATATTGTGGTTAATCCCATCTAAAACCCTCACAAAGCAATATTTTGTCTTATTTAAATACTGATGTGAAAAAAAAAGGTTATTGAGTTAATTTACAAATTTTTGAAGTCCTTTGCTCGTAGTAAAAGGGAAAACTTGATAGGAGCTTGAGGACAGTTGGGATCTCACAGAATCTTTATAAACTTCTATAAATGTATGATGGACAGCATTCTGAACAGTTGCACCAGAGCCTGGTGTGGAGCCACTAATTCACAGGACTGCAAAAGGCTGCAGAGGGCTATAGACTTAGCCAGCTCCATCAAAGGCACAAGCCCATCCACCAGTGTGATGGATATTCATGATATTAGCTTCCTGGCTTATGTTTCCTACATTTGCTTTCTAAATAGTAGCTACCAGTTGTAAGATCAAAAACAGATACAAGTAAACTTCCAAACAGTGTTTATTGTCAAGTCAGTCTTCAGCTCTTAAAGTGTAAATGGAAAGCAGTAATCAACTTGGTTAAAAACACAGCTTTGCTGGAGTCTGTCTGTAAAGCAGCTGCCAGTCACTGTAACTGCTTTATTATTGCTCAAGAGTAGAAAATAAGACAATGGGCTGTTTAATTTTGATCATTTCAAGCTGACTCTTAAGTTCATAGTTCAAGGAAACTTGCAGAATAGATGGACAATATCATTTAGCACATCAACAACTGATGTTTATAGTTTATGAAGGTTTATATACTCAATGAATTTAGTTTCACAGCTAAATTGTGTAGAGTGAACATTAAGCTGAGGTCTATGTCTCCAAAAATGTTTTTAGGACATTAGTGTTAAAAGGATATCTGAGGAAATACCCTGTTTGTGAAGTCACCCAAGTGGGAGAGAAAGATAATTGTAGAGAGCAGTTCAGGATTATTATAAAAGGGGCAAGGAAAATCAAGAAGCCACGAAAGAAACACTGAGTGCATCCATTCCTCCAGCTTTTTGTTTTCCTCGTTGCCTGATGAACACTTTGTTTGCCTACAACTTAGTGTATGTATTTTTAGTTTATAAGAATTGTGTCTTTGGAAACCCTTTGTCCTTTTTATGCTTATGCAATGTTTTAGGTTTAAGAAATGAGTCATACGAGTCACAGAAAAGTACAGTACCAAAATGGTCCCTTCAGCCCATCCAGTCCATGCCGAACCATTTCAAATGCTTACTGCCATCAACCTGTACCCAGACCATAGCCAACCATACCCCTATTATACATCTATCCAAACTTCTCTTAAACATTGAAATCAAGCTTGCATGCACCACTTGCGCTAATAGCTAATTCCACTCTAACAACCCCAAGTAAAGAAGTTTCCCTTAAACTTTTCATCTTTCACCCTTAACCCATGACCTCTAGTGTAGTCCCACCCTGCCTCAGTGGAAAAAGTCTGCTTGCCTTTACCCCATCTATACCCCTCATAATTTTGTATACCTCTATCAAATCTCTCCTCAAGCTGCTGCGTTCCAAGGAATAAAGTATTCAATCTTTCCTTATAACTCAGGTCTGCCAGTCCCAGCAACATCCTTGTAAACTTTCTCTGAACTCTTTCAAATTTACATCTTTCCTATAGATTGGTGACCAGAACTGTACACAATATTCCAAATTAGGCCTCATCAATGTTTTATACAACTTCAACATAACATCCCATCTCCTGTACTTTATACTTTATGAAGGCCAATGTGGTAAAAGCTTTCTTTTAGTCCCTATCTACCTGTGCAACCACTTTCAATAAATTGTGGACCTGCATTTTCAGATCCTTTTGTTCTACCACACTCCCCAGTGCTTTACTGTTCACTGTGGAAGACCTACCCCACATGCAACACCTTGTACTTGTCTGCATTAAATTCCACCTGTCACTTTTTCCAGTGAAGAATCTTCTGCGTCTCTTGGTCATTTCTGGGGCACGAGAAACCACGACACCAGTTGGGCTGATTTCTGCTGCAAGCTCTGAAGGCCTTCCTCACTGTCCCCGACAACCTCAATCCTGATGTCATCCACAAATTTCCTGATCCAGTTAACAATATTATCATCCAGATCATTGATATACATGATGAACAATGGACCCAGCACCAGTCCCTGTGGCACTCAACTAATCACAGGCTTCCAGTTAGAGAGGCACCTGTCTAGTATCATTCTCTGGCTTCTTATGCAAAGCCGATGTCTAATCCAATTTACTACCGCAACTTGAATGCCAAGCAACTGAACCCTCCTGACCAACCTCCCATGCGGAACCTCGTCAAATGCCTTGCTAAAGTCCATGTAGACAACATCCGCTGCTTTACCTTCAACTTCCCTGGTAACATCCTTGGAAAAACTCTAAGATTGGTTAGACATGATCATAGCCATTGTTCCTGTCCATTCAAATAGTCATATATGTTTTGTGTGTTTAGGAAACAGTTAGTGTTTTAGACATGGTTTATAATTTGTACCGTTTCAAAATTAGATAATGATTAAAGAGACAAATTCTCAGAATTTCCAAATGTTTAAGATAAAATTTCTTAGTTTTAAATGTGTTTTAATAATGTGGATTTAAATATGTATTACAGTAAAGAAATACTATTTGTTTTAAACTATTTTGTTAGTTGCAAGCATCTTCTCCTTCATACGTAGAGGGGACCTACTGCTCCAATAATCAGTACTGGCAGCTGAACTTGCCATAGAGAATAATCAGTGAAATAAACTAGTCTTAGGAGATTATGTAGTTACGGTATAATCTCCCCTTAGTAAGAGTATTCCTGGATATTTATATCTGATAGGGTTTAAATTTTTGTTTATGTTTAGAACTTTGCGGTTAGCAAACCCGACCCAATGCCATCACACCATTGAGAGCATTGAGGCACTGCCTCAAGTAGGTGGCATTCATTGTTCAGAATCTTCACTATCCACTCTTTTACTGCCATCACAGAGGAGGTACAAGAGCCTGAAGACTTAACTCATCAATTTCTTTCCCTCTGCCATCAAATTTCTGAACAGTCCACAAACGCATGAACACTTATTATTTCTTTTTGCATTATATTTATTTCATAATTTATAGTAATGTTATGTCTTCACACTGTATTGCTACCACAAAACAATTCATTTCATGTTATATAAAACAGCGATAATGAACTTGATTCTGGTTAAGTTAATTATTTCACATTGCAAGACGCAGAGTCTCCTTAATTTATACTCAATTGAATCAGTATGATTATCAGGAGGGCAAATGCCTCACATGAAGCAAAGTTATGTCACGTACAAGCAGCCAGCAGCACCATAATTGATTGTACATTGTGTATATAACTTTTGAGTTCAAAGTCCTCAGGAAATGTGTTCTTGGTTTCAAGTAAAAATCTTTGAATACAAAAGTGATATTCCAGCATTAGCAGAATTAATGGAATCCAGTACAAGTAAACATACATACTCATTCTGGCAAAACATTCTAGATTCTATTCTTGAATATTATAGAAATACTTTGTTCAAAATAACTCAGCAATTCATTGAAGCAACTTGCCAATAGATCCAATGGGCAAACAAAAAATGAGGCACGTGACTCAGTTGCAGATAATATTCAAATAATCTTCTCTGAAATAAACTCAATAGGCAGAATAATCATCATTTGTTGAAAGGCAATTTACAATGAATGAAGGATTATCCTGCATAAACGTCACTGAGTACAGGAAAGACAGGGCAATTAAATGGCTTTGTAAGAGAAAAGATTGAAAACTGGCATCTGCAATGTTGCCTTGTCTGGGATTACAAATAAAAGGTCAAAATCATCCAGCACTCTAATAGATTACTTTGGCTCTGAAAAAGAAACAACTTCTTGGAAAACAGTATCCATACTTTGATCTGTGAACAGATTAGGGATGTGTAATGGTGATAAAGGGCATACTTTGCTCAATGTTGCGTTATGTTTGGAAACGTTAACATGAAACACAAAAATAAAAACACAAAGTACTCCAAGTACAATCACAAGTTAGGCCATGTTTGTGGAAAGAGAAACAGTCAATATTTCAGATCAAAAAACCCTTTAATCAGAACTGGGAATGGGTGAAACAATGTTAAACTGGTGGAGATGTCATTGATCAGGTAAAACAAGGGTGACAATCATAATAAGATGTAACAATGTTATCAGGTCAAAAGGTAAGAGGGATTATTAAAGAGCAATATCACAGATAAAAGAATGCAGAAATTGTGAAACATGGAGCAGGAAAGATAGAGTGCTTTTACTCTAGTTAGAGCCATCTTGCTTCTCCCACACTTTCTGCAGCTTAACAAGCTTCTGTCTCCTTTCCCGTTCTGACAATTGGTCTTTGACCTAAAATTCTGACTGTTTCTTTTCCCACAGATGCATTTCTAATTTTTTTTTAAATTTTAAATTTCTAATTTCTGAAGTTTTTAAAATTCACTAATGTAGTGTTCTCAATATTTCAGTAACATTTAAGTAATATTATAAATACTTTGTTTGATTAAGCATTCTCTGTTTGAAAAAGGATCTAGTGCTTTCCTAGGGTTAATGATGAATAAACTCTTCTCGGCTTCCGGCCGGGTACAAGTTTCAATTTTAATCAATGTTTCAATGACAAACTCCATCTTCAGAATCAGAATCAGGTTTATTATTACCAGCATGTGTTGTGAAATTTGTTAAATTAGCGGCAGCAGTTCAATGCAATATATAGTATAGAAGAATAATAAATCAATTTACAGTATACATAAATTGAGTACATTAAAATCATACAAAAACCAGAAATAATTATATATTATAAAAAGTGAGGTAGTGTTCATGGGTTCAATGTCCATTTAGGAAATGGATGGCAGGGGGAAGAAGCTGTCCCTGAATCGCTGAGTGTGTGTCTTCAGGCTTCTGTACATCCTACCTGATGGCAACAGTGAGAAAAGGACATGCCCTGGGTCCTGGAGGTCATTAATAATGGACACATCATGAATGATGCCTGGGCATGTCTAGTCCGGTGGTATTTATATCCCATAGTCCGTCCCTCCTGGCTGGTTAGTCCTTATCCAATCAGGTTTCTGCTCTCCCACCTTGCTTATAACTGAATTCTGGTTCTTACTTAGAGAAGATACCTTTGTCTTTATTAAAATTCTTTTCCTCAAGTTTCATTTCAATGGCTTCCTTTACCAGGCAGTCCCAAAAGGCGTGGCACAGTAGTTTCGTGCCATCAAAATCAATCCTATGGCCACTGCGATTGCAATGTTCTGCTACCACTGATTTCTCTGGGTAACCCAAACAGATACACCTCCTGCACTCCTTGATGCAGGTTTCCACCCTGCGACCCAACTGGCCGATATACTCCGCTCCACATTCACAGGGAATCCTGTAAATGCCAACTGCCTGCTGTGATTTGAGCTTCCTTATAAGGTTTGTGGATGGTATTAATTTGGTATTTCTTCAGGATCCTGATGATCAGAAACTGTCAAAACATAGGGAGGATAGTTGGGAGCAATGGGTTCCTTCTTGGTTTTAGATTTTCTGGTTTTTCTGTGAGCCCTTTTAAGGGCCTAATTGATATTTTTCACCTTGAAGCCATTCTGTAAGAACACTGTGCACAACGGTCTTTTTTCCCTCTGGAAGACTCTGATTGTACATACAAAAATTATTTCAGACCCAAAGTAGAAAGAACCACTCTACATTGGGAAGCATGATGATGGCTGTTATTGTTGAGGTACAAGTACATGCGAGCGGGTTTGCGATAGACACAATGTTCGAGGCTACCATCCAGTTGCCGTCATATTAGAATGTCCAATTCGTCATCTCCTCATGCACTGGTACCACCAAGTTTATTGGCTTCCTTAAATATACCAGGAGGGTTTTCCCCTGGGGCCTATCATCAGAGGGATAGACTCTGACTTACTTCCTCACTAAGGATTTAATGACCATGCTGTCTCTCTTTGTTGGGGGCTGTGAGCATCACATCACAAATTTGACTTACTTTGTTAAAACGATAATCAACATCCAGCTGAACATGGAGGACATGAGATCAGTTTCCACGTGGTGCTCCTGTTCACAAGAGTTCCAATCAAAGAAAGCTTGGTCCTCCTGTGGTCAAGGTTTGATCAGAATACCATTGACTTTCTTGAACCATACCATTACATTGATGTACTTCCTCTAAGGGGAACTATTACAAACAAACGGACAGTGGCTATGGATTGCCCTCGTCACTGGCTATAGCTAATTCCTACATGGAGGACTTTGAGGAGAGGCCTCCGAGTTCATCACCCTTATGCCCCATATGTTTCTTCAGATATGCTGGTGATATTTTGCAGTGTGGCCTCATGGACTCCAGGCAACCCCAGCATTTCTGCGATTATCTTAATAGTATACATCCAAACATTCAATTTACGATGGAGATGGAGAAGAATGGTTGCCTCCTGTTCCTGGACATTCTAAGATGATGGAAACTGGATGGTAGCATCGGACATGGTGCCTATCATAAACTTGCTCACAAGGACTTGTACCTCAACAGTAAATTGTTCCTCCCACCTAGAACAGTTCATTCTACTTTGATTAACCATGCAAAAACTTTTTCGGACGCAGCAAGTCTTCCTGAGATAATAAGATTATGCGTGATATTCCTACAGAATTGCTATAAGGTGAAGGACATCAATCGGGCCCTCAAAAGGGCTCACGGGGGTCTTCGGGTTGGCAGCCAATGGAGAAGTCGCAGAGAATGTGCGCTCCATCCTACTTTCTATTTTCACATTCCTTCCCCTTTTTCTCATGCCAAGATGTTGGACTTTTTTACCCTTCCCCCCTGCCTGCGACTTCACTCGCTCCACAATGACCTCAAAAAGTACTAAATCTGGGAAAAAAGTTGATCCAGCGGCTGGCCTGACAGGAGAGGCCATCGCCACGCTACTAGACCAACCCCCTATGGCGTTAGCAGCCGAATTTAAATCTTTCAGCCTGCTGGAAATGAAACTTGATCAAATCCAATGCAAAGTGGAGGACCGTGGCCATTGCTTACCCTCCCTCGAGCTTGCTTTGGACGACCTGAGCCAACGCGTCAGTGAGATGGAAAACATCAGCTCCAACTTATGTGAAAACAATATCAAGCTAATGGCTAAAGTTACTGACCTGCAGGGCCAGAGCAGACGGCAGAACCTACGCATCCTGGGACTGCCCGAATCTATTAAAGGCAGGTGTCCTACTGAATTTTTTTCTGGTCTGCTTTGTGAAATCTTTGGGAAGGAGACGCTCCCATCCCCAACAGAGATTTTTAGATCCCACTGTTCACTAGCAGCTAAACCAGCCCCAAGACAGAGACCACGCCCGGTTATTCTTCGCCTGCACCACGACCAAATTAAAGATCTGCTGGTTAGGGAGGCCCGGCGGAAAGGGAAGTTAAAATACCGCAGCCAGCAGATTCGGGTTGTAGAGGACTATTCCCCTGAAGTTTTGGCCTGTAAGTCGAGTACAGAAAAGTAACGATGGAGCTATGCAACCAAGGATTCAGGCCTATAGGCTACACCCTGCATTACACTTCCCAGCGTTAAAAAGAAGTGATTAAGCTCGATATATGAAGCACGGAAATACATCGATAACCTCCCCACTACACTGGATTCTTCAGAAAATATTTTTTCCCCCCATACCCTCTGCCAGGTAATGTTTGCTGTGCTTGGATGGTGAGGTCTGGTCCGACTTGGTCGTGTGAGGTACTGACTACCATGATAGGTGGAATAATACTCATTCAGTCTGCTCTTTCTCGAGAGTATTTCCTTTTATCTCCAATTTAGTGAGCTCTACAAACTTTCACGGGAAGTGCTTTGGGTAAAGTCTGTTTATTTTTTTCAAATATCAGTTTATATTTCTGTTCTATGGTTCAATTTTTTTTAAACCTAGGGGGAATTGTTTTCTCTCTCACTAAGCACATTGTCAGTTTAGGAGTGTTGAATGCTTACTGTTTCAATAACGGAGTAAATGTGACAGTAAGTTGTACGATGATTATTGTTCTTAAGAGCTTGCTGCTAGGTTCTCTGGCAGCTGTCTTGTGGGCTGAGGGTGTGGGGACACACACCCATGCCCAAAGCCGGTTTTAAAACTCCAATGCCGGTTTTAAAGGACTCTTAGAAGTCCTTGTTATACAAGATTTACTTCTGCCCTGTTTCTCTTTGTATTACACTTTTGCCTTAGAGCTGATACCAAAAAATGTGACACTGTGGCGACCCATTTCCTGGCACATCCGAACTGGCTCACAATTAGATAGCCTACGGGGGTTTGCGAGCGCAGAGCTTTGGAGCCTCTGCGCCACGGGGGGCAGGTTGAGGGAGGCTTAAAAGTGAGGCTGAGGATTTCGAATAAAGTTTTTCCTTCGACTGCAGTTACCGACTCCATGTTGTAATTTTAGCGCTGCGTGTAGCACACCGCTACAATTGGTGACCCTGACGGTCCAAACGATTTTTGGACCAGAAATGATCAATGCCGCCTCTGTTCATGCGGTTTCGTTGAAACTGCCGGGTTTCTGGACACAGCGACCGAACCTATGGTTCCAGCAAGCCGAAGCCCAATTCCACGTTCACCGGATCACCTCAGAAGACACCCGCTACTACTACGTGGTGAGCTCCCTCGACCAGGACACAGCGGCCCAGGTCGCGGAGTTCATACAGATGCCCCCGGCGAATGGCAAGTACACGGAATTCAAAGCCCTGCTCCTCAGGACTTTCGGACTCTCACGGCACGAGCGGGCTGCCCGTTTACTGCACCTGGATGGCTTGGGCGACAGACCTCCATCGGCTTTAATGAATGAGATGTTGTCTCTCGCCGACGGGGACACACACCCTGCCTCATGTTTGAGCAGCTGCCCGAGGACATATGCCTGCTGCTGTCCGACGCGGATTTCAGTGACGCCCAGAGGGTGGCAGCCCGGGCGGACTTGCTGTGGAACGCCAAAAAGGTGAGTGGGGCGTCCATTGCACAGATCTCCCAGCCACGCTCCCAGCAGCAAACCGGTCCAGGCCCGGCCGCGGAGCCCGCCAACCCCCGGCCCAATGAACACTGGTGCTTCTACCACCAGCGGCGGCCATCGGGATAGCCTCCTGTATGTGTGGGATAGAAGGTCGGGACGCCGGTTTTTGGTTGATACTGTGGCCGAGATCAGCGTTTTACCTCCGACGAGTTACGACACCCGCAGCAGGGCACCAGGTCCCCCCCGAGGGCCATGAATGGCAGCACAGTAAGGACCTATGGCACCCGTCAGGTGCAGCTACAGTTCGGCTCCAGCCAGTTCATGTGGGACTTCACACTGGCCGCTGTAGCCCAACCGCTTCTGGGTGCGGATTTTTTGCGAGCTCACAGCCTCCTGGTCGACCTGCCCAGGAAGAGACTGGTACACGCCGAGACCTTTCAGACGTTCTCCCTGGGTGCAGCCCAGTTGCCAGCCCCTCACCTCGGCTCCATCACGCTGTCCGACAACGACTTCACCAGGGTCCTGGCGGATTTCCCATCGGTTCTGGCACCGCAGTTCACAGCGGCCATGCCCAGACACGGCGTACAGCACCACATCCCGACCCAGGGACCACCCCTCCACGCCCGCGCTCGGCGGCTTCCCCCGGACAAGCTCCGACTGGCGAAGGAGGAGTTCCAGAGGATGGAGGAATTGGGGATCATCCGGCGGTCCGACAACCCATGAGCCTCCCCCCTGCACATGGTGCCCAAAGCGACGGGAGGCTGGAGACCGTGCAGCGACTACCGCAGGCTGAACGAGGCTACCACACCGGACCGCTACCCTGTGCCGCACATTCAGGACTTTGCGGCAAACCTGCACGGCGCACGGATCTTCTCCAAGGTGGACCTCGTCCGAGGGTACCATCAAATCCCGATGCATCCTGACGACATCCCCAAAACGGCTCTCATCACCCCGTTTGGCCTTTTCGAGTTCCTCCGCATGCCGTTCGGCCTGAAGAATGTCGCACAGCGGTTAATGGACGCGGTGGGACGGGACCTGGACTTCGCGTTCATCTATTTGGACGACATCCTCATAGCCAGCAGCAGTCGTCAGGAGCATCTGTCCCACCTCTGTCAACTCTGCGCCCGACTGAGTGAGTACGGTCTAACAATCAACCCCGCCAAATGCCAGTTCGGACTCGATACCATTGACTTCCTGGGCCACAGGATTACTAAAGACGGGGCAACCCCTCTGCCCGCTAAGGTAGATGCGGTCCGCCACTTTCCCCGACCCACCACGATCAAAGGCCTTCAGGAATTCGTAGGTATGGTCAATTTCTACCACCGCTTCCTCCCTTCAGCTGCCCGGATCATGCGCCCCCTGTTCGCCCTGATGTCAGGTCCGAGCAAGGACATTACCTGGGACAAGGAGTCCGCCACCGCTTTCGTTCAAACGAAGGAAGCTTTGGCGAACGCCGCAATGCTAGTACATCCCAGAATGGACGCCCCTACCGCCCTCACAGTGGACGCATCTAACACGGCAGTCGGTGGGGTGCTGGAGCAACTCATCGCAGGTCGCTGGCAACCCCGGCGTTTTTCAGCAAACACCTGCGGCCACCTGAGCTCAAGTACAGTGCTTTCGACCGGGAACTGTTGGTGCTCTACCTGGCAATCCGGCATTTCAGGTACTTCCTAGAAGGTCGGCCCTTCACCGCGTTCACGGACCACAAACCGCTTACCTTTGCGTTTACGAAAGCGTCCGACCCCTGGTCGTCCCACCAGCAACAGCACCTGTCCTACATCTCTGAATACACAATGGATGTCCGGCATGTCTCGGGTAAGGACAATGTCGTAGCGGATGCGCTCTCTCGCCCTACCGTTCATGCCCTTTCCCAAGGGGTAGACTTTGAGGCACTGGCAGAGGCGCAGCAGGCGGACGAGGAGATTCCAAGTTACAGAACCGCAGTCTCCGGTTTGCAGCTCCAGGACCTCCCCGTGGGCCCGGGTGAGAGGACCCTACTCTGTGACATCGCCACCGGCCAGCCCCATCCCGTCGTCCCGACAGCCTGGCGGCGCCGTGTTTTCGACTCCATTCATAACTTGGCGCATCCCTCCATCCGGACAACTGTCCGGATGGTTTCCGGCAGGTTCGTTTGGCACGGACTCCGCAAACAGGTCAGTGAATGGGCCAAAACGTGCATGCACTGCCAGACGGCCAAGGTGCAGCGGCACACCAAAGCCCCACCGCAGCAGTTCCATCCCGCCCACCGGCGTTTCGACCACATTCATGTGGATATCGTGGGCCCCCTGCCAGTGTCGCGCAGAGCGCGGCACCTCCTGACTATCGTGGACCGGTCACCGACACCACCTCCGAATCTTGCGCCCGAGCCCTGATCACCACCTGGATATCTCGCTTCGGTGTACCGGCCCACATTACCTCTGATAGAGGCGCCCAGTTCACCTCCAGCCTGTGGTCAGCTATGGCCAGCCTTTTGGGGACTCAGCTGCACCACACAACTGCCTACCACCCACAGTCGAACGGGCTAGTGGAGCGTTTCCACCGTCACCTGAAGTCGGCCCTCATGGCCCGCCTGCGAGGAGCCAACTGGGCGGACGAGCTTTCCTGGGTCCTACTCGGCATCCGCACAGCGTCCAAGGATGACCTGCACGCCTCGTCGGCCGAGTTGGTATACGGCGTGTCCCCGGGGAGTTCCTACCAACCCCACGGGGGCAAGAGGAAGATCCCGCAGCAGTCCTGGGCAGACTACGCGAGAAGCTCGGTAACCTGGTCCCCATACCCACTTCACAGCACGGGCGGAACCCGACCTGCGTACCCAAAGACCTGCAGAACTGTAAGTTTGTGTTTGTATGAACGGGCGGGCATCGGCCACCGCTGCAGCGGCCATACGAGGGGCCGTTTATGGTGCTCCGGAACAAAGGGTCCACGTTCGTGCTGGACGTTGGGGGGAAAGAGGAGGTTTTCACAGTGGACCGCCTCAAACCGGCCCATGTGGACCTGGCACAACCGGCTGAGTTTCCGGCACCTCGGCGCAGAGGCCGACCTCCCAAGCAGGTTCTGGCCCAGACTGTGGACATTGGGGGGGGGGTGTATCGCCGGTTCTGGGGGGGGGTTATGTGGCGACCCATTTCCTGGCACATCCGAACCGGCTCACAATTAAGATAGCCTACAGGGGTTTGCGAGCACAGAGCTTTGGAGCCTCTGCGCCACGGGGGGCAGGTTGAGGGAGGCTTAAAAGTGAGGCCGAGGATTTCGAATAAAGTTTTTCCTTCGACTGCAGTTACTGACTCCGTGTCGTAATTTTAGCGCTGCGTGTAGCACACCGCTACAACACCGCTTATGCCTCGCATATCCTTTTTAAAGGAGAATGGGTAGCCCATTAACTTTTGTGAGCTGGAATGTCAAGGGGCTGAAACATCCTGTTAAAAGGAAGGTGCTCTCACATTCAAACAGTTTAACACAGCAATTGCATGTCTACAAGAAACAAACACATTCGTAGTTCTGATAACTCCCGTCTTATGTCACGATGGGCAGGACAGCACTTACACTCCACTTTTCAGGCTAAAGCCGGGGGGGGGGTTATCAATTTGCACAAATCAAAACATCTCCTTTGAGCTTCACAACAAAATATCAGATGAAAACAGCCATTTTGTCATTGTGTCGGGGAAATTTGAAAACACACTGGTAGCGTTGGCTAACATATATGCTCCTAACTCAGATGATGTGGACTTCTTGGAACTTGTTCTTTTTTCCCTGCGCTGCCTGATTTAAGTTCATACTCTCTCGTACCAGGTGGAGACTTTAACTATTGGTTAGGTCCAGTGCTGGATTGATCGTCTCCTATTCCCCAAGTACTAAGTAAATCTGCCTCATTAATTCAGTCCTTCCTCTTCAACTATGCCATTTCTGATGTATGGCGCTTTCTCCACCCAAATAAGAAAGAATAGTCTTTCTTCTCACACATCCATCACACCTTTTCTAGAATTGACTACTTTCTAATTGATAATCAGCTGGTTCCATCTGTCCGTTCCTGTGTTTATCAGAGCATAGTGATATCAGACCATGCTCTGGCTGTCCTGTCTAATTCGTCCTGGCCTTCCGTAAATAAATAAGCATTGGTGTTTTAATTCGACCTTACTGTCAGATAAGGACTTTGTAAAATTTATGGAGGACCAGATAATCTTCTCCCTTAATACCAGTATATCACCTGAAACCTCAAGCCTGGTTGTTTGGGACACCTTGAAAGCATACCTCAGGGGTCAAATAATTTCCTACACTGCGAATATGAAAAGAACAAACCACAAAGAATGACTTGACCCGGCCAACAATATGCTCAAATTAGAAATCCGGAGCTGTACAAAAAAAATGAGTGGAATTCCAAACTAAATTTGAACTTATTTCCACTCACCCAATTGAATGCCAAATCTTGAAGAGTAAGAGCCGGTTCTAAATTCATGGTGACAAATCTGGTAAATTTTTAGCCAACCGATTAAAGGGGCTTCAAAGCCAAACAACACATCACAAAAATTTGAATGGAAAACATAAGCATCACCTCGAATCACTCTGAAATCAACGACACATTCAGGAACTTTTACTCCCTTTTTCAATATTTTTATTGATTTCTTACATAAAAGATTACAGCATACAGTAGCATACATCGATTATAATATATTGGAATCAGAAATATAGTCTCATTACCCCATATCCATATAAATTAAATTTAAACATAAAATTGAAGAGAGATAATTTTATTATACAAAGTAAGAGGAATAGACAGAGTGGACAGCCAGCGCCCCTTCCCTAAGGCATCACTGCTCAGTACAAGAGGACATGGCTTTAAGGTAAGGGGACGGAAGTTCAAGGGGGATATTAGAGGAAGGTTTTTCACTTAGAATGGTTGGTGCGTGGAATGCACTGCCTGAGTCAGTGGTGGGGGCAGATACACTAGTGAAGTTTAAGAGACTACTAGACAGGTATATGGAGGAATTTAAGGTGGGGGGTTATATGGGAGGCAGGGTTTGAGGGTCGGCACAACATTGTGGGCCAAAGGGCCTGTAACGTGCTGTACTATTTTATGAAACTAATCTATAAAAAAATCTAAACCCACTACCAGAAAAAAAACAGCTGTTTGGTTTTTTAAAAAAGGGAAAAAATCCTTAACATATAGTAAAGCATATTAGCCAACATCTGTGCTTAATAGCAAATCAAAGATTTTGAAAATAATTCAAAAAAGGTCCCCACAATGTTAAAAAATATTGTCTAGATTCAGAAATTGAACAGCCAATCTTCTCTAAATTTAAGCAAGACATAACATCATGTAACCAATGAGTATGAGCAGGCAGAGTGGCGTCCGTCCACTTAAGTAACAATGCCCTCCTGGCTATAAGAGAATTAAAAGCCAAAATGTGCAAATCATGTTTCTCCAAAATAATATAATTTCCTCCAACAATACCAAATAAGGCAGTCAAAGGATTAGCTTTAAATTTTACTTTAAAAAGCACCGAAAAAGTTTGGAATACTTTCTTCCAATATTTTTCAAGTCATGGACAAGTCCAAAACATATGAATTAGTGAAGTTCTCCATTGTTACATCTATCACAATAGGGAGGTTCATCAGAATAAAAACGAGACAGCTTATCTTTAGTGATGCAGGCCCTATGAGTCACTTTAAATTGTAGAACGGAATGACAGCACATAACAATGAGGTATTAACCAATTAAAAAATTTCATTCCAAGTATCCTCAGAAACTGGAATCTGTAAATCTTGTACCCAGAGATTTTTAATTTTGTCTAAAGGAATATTTCTCATTCCCAACAACATACCATAAATATTACATATAGATCCATTATGGAAAGGTTTCAAATTAAAAATTGTGTCAAGTAAATTCTTATCTGGACTTCTAGGAAATGTATGTATTTGAGAACATAAAAAGTCTCTAATTTGTGAATATTGAAGAAAGTGGGTTTTGGGTAGGCTATACTTAGCTGACAGTTGTTCAAATGAAGAGTGACCATCTCCAACAAACAAATCCTGAAAACATTTAATACCTAATCTATTCCACTCTTTAAAAACTACATATGTCATAGAAGGTTTAAAAAGTCAGAAAAAATGGGACTTGAAAGTGAAAAACTCAAAACCAAAATATTTTCTAAATTTTCTACCCAAATCCTCAAAGTGTGTTTAACCACAAAATTATCAGTTAAATTACATAAAGATAAAGGAATTGAGGATCTGAGAAGAGAAATGATTGAAATTTTATTAACAGAATTAGCTTCTAAAGAAATCCAGACTGGACAGAGGAACTTTTATTCACAACTTTACACCTTTGAATCCCCAAATGATAACATTTTGGTCAAGAATTTTTTTTAAAAAATAGCTTAAATATCCCTGCACTCTTTCCTGATCTCAACATCTGAGTAAGCCAATATCATTAGAGGAAATATCCTCAGCCATCTTGTTACTGCAGACTGGTAAATCTCCAAGACCCGATGGGATCCCTGTAGAATTCTTTAAATTATTTTCATCACTGCTCTCACCTCAACTAACCTTGGTTTTATCTGATTTGTTTAAACGAGGTAAACTGCCAGCGTTATTTAATAAGGCGTGCATCATTCTTCTAGTGAAGAGAGGGAAAGATCCAACAAAGTGCTCATCATACAGGCCAATCGCTCTATTAAATGTCGATTTCAAAATCTTAGCTAAAGTTCTGGCCGTAGATTGGAGAACATCCTATCCTCTATTATTTTTGAAGATCAAACTGGTTTTGTCAAAAACTGCCTCCCCTTTTTTTAAGATACGCTGTCTTTTAAATATTTTATACTCACCTTCAGTTGGGATTCCTAGGTGTGTTATCTCCTTAGACGCAGAGAAAGTGTTCGACCGTGTGGAATGGAAGTACCTCTTTGCTGCTTTAGAAAAATTTGATTTTGGACCAAGTTTCATCATGTGGATTAAACTGTTATACTTGTGTCCCACTGCCTCTGATGAACTCTCAGCAATCCCAACATTTCAATCTCAAATGTGGAACCTGCTAAGGGTGCCCCTTAAGCTCGTTACTTTTCAATCTGACCACAGAGCCACTGGCGATTGCGATCCGCAGTTGTGCAGATCTGATGGGGATTTGGAGGGAGGGAGTTGAGCACAAAGTCTCCCTTTATGCTGACAATCTTTTACTTTTTAATATCAAACCCAATCACCTCCTTACCACCATGTTCTCACTACTTAACAAATTCAGCCTGTTTTCAGGTTATAAACTAAATTTACACAAGAGCGAACTTTCTTCTAATAAATGGAGAAGCACAAGTGTACATAACCTCCCTTTTAAGGTAGTGAATCATGAATTTACTTACCTTGGTGTCACATTGACAAGGAATTATAAGCGTCTTTTTGGAGAAAATTTCACTAATTTGTTAAATCATACAAAACAGAGCCTAGCACAGTAGTCACCACTGTCCATGTCCCTGATGAGCCAAATTAATGTTGTCAAAATGAACATCCTTCCTAAATTCTTATACCTTTTTCAATCCATGCCAATTTTCATCCCTAAAAGTCTTCTTTGACTCGCTGGACTCAGTCATTTCATCCTACTTATGGAAGGGCAAGCGTCCCCAACTGAATAAAGTCCATCTTCAAAAATCTAAAAGTGTTGGGGGCATGGCTCTGCCCAATTTCCACTTATATTACTGTGCAGCTAACATATGCTATCTCATCTTTTGGTCTCATTTCCACAACCAACCTGACTGCCCAATATAGAAGGCAATGCAGCAGAACTCTATTAAGAATTTCTCTATTTCTGCACTTCTTGGATCTGCACTCCCTTTTCTTATGCCTAAACCAATTGCTAATCCTGTTATCAGGCACACCCTATGGGTTCAGTTCATAAAGTATAGCTGTTTCTATGGCTTCTCTCTTTCAAGTCCTAGTCTACATAATCACCTCTTCCAGCATTCTATACAGGAGCCAACATTTCAAGACTGGTATACAAAGGGCATCAGGTGCTTTAAAGATCTTTTTAAATAACAGCTTTACATCGTTTGAACACTTGTCTGCAAAGTTTAACTTACCCAACACTCATTTCTTCAGATATTCGCAAATTAGACATTTTATCACCTCTTTGTTATCAAACTTCCGAGGCACCTGACACAAATGTCGCTGATATGTTTCTCTGCATAAATCCATTGTGCAAAAGTCTAATATCTACTATTTGTGACAAGCTAGCAGTTCTGAGGCAAGCTCCCATTGACAAAATTAAAACGCCTGGGAGCAAGATTTAAATTTTTCACTGTCAGATGATGTATGGGATTCAGTTCTCAAGTTAGTTAACTCAACCTCTTTATGTGCCTGCCACTGCCTGTTATAGTTCAAGGTCGTACACAGGGCCCATGTGTCTAAAACTAAATAATGTCGCATTTACCCAGGAGTTAATCCCTGCTGCGACAAATGCAAAAGGGGCGAGGCTTCTCTTATTCTCATGTACTGGACATGCCCTAGCTGGGAAAAAAAACTGGAGAGATGTTTTCCAAACTCTATCCCAAATACTTAGTTACAATCTGGAACCTAATCCTTTGATTGCTCTTTTTGGCACCTCTGAGGGGGACATGCAGCTAAGTCTGACCAAACGTCTCACACTGTCTTTTGCCTCTTTTGGCCAGGCGTGCAGTCTTGCTCAGGTGGAGGGATGCTGCTCTGCCCACCCATGCTCAGTGGCTCAGGGACACCATGTCCAGTTTATACCCTGAGAAGATCCATTATTCAACTCTCAATTCGGACATAAAGTTCCAAAAGGTGTGGGGACCCTTTCTTGAATATTTTCAGAATTCCCAGCCAAACTAAAGGTTCATCCCTTCTTCCTTTCCTCTGTACACAACTCCCCGACTTTCAGCATTCTCCGGTAAAATTTTACAAACTCAGACATGTAAACATACAACAGTCTGTGTCAGGAAAATACACCTTCTCTATACTAATGCAGCTCTTTGGGCATAAAGGTTCTGTTTAACCCAGTTTGCTAATGCAATGATGGCTTGGAGATGGGAATTGGGAGGGGTAGGTTGGGACAGGGAGGCAACCAAAGCATGATTGTACTATGGGTGCATCTCTTTCATAGATGTGAATTGTACATTTGTTATGTACTGCACAAACCTTTGTACTATGCTTTCTTGATTTAAAAAAAAACAATAAAAATATTGAGAAAAAAGAGCTCATGGAAAAATCAGGAAACCTAACAATGAGAAGGAACCCATCACTACCACCTTTCTTCCCGATATTTCCAGTTTCTGGGAGGATCCGCAAACCCACAAGGAAGTCAAAATCACAGCTTATGCGGGTCAAAGATAGCCTAGGAATCAGGTCGGCTAGCATTTCCAGTGTTCCCTGTGAAGGCGGAGCAGGATACATCAACCAGATGCTGCAAACCTGCATCAAGGAGCACTAAAGATGCATCAGTTTGGGATCCCTGGAGAAATCGGCAGTAGCTGAATATTGCATTCGCAATGGACATAGGACCGACTTCCACAGCACAAAACTACTGGCCTGTGTCAATGGCTTTTGGGACCACCTGATAAGGAAGCCATTGAAATAAAACTAGAGGAAAAGAATTTCAACAAAGACAGAGGTCCCACTCTAAGAGCGAGCAGGAATTTGATTGTAAACAAGGTGGGAGAATGAAAACTTCATTGGACGAAGACTAACCAACCAGGAGGTATGGACTATAAATACCACCAGAGTAGACATGTCCAGGCATCATCCGTGATGAAGATGGAAGAGTTTTGTAATTGAAATGTTGATACATAGTTGATACCTGTACCCGGCTTGAAGCTCGAGAAGAGTTTATTCATCATTCTTTTGTTTGTTTACATAATTCATTATGGGTTTTATATATGAAGTATGTGAATGGCATATGGTGTTACGCCATCATGTCATACGTGAGCGCTTTACTAAAAGGAAAGAAACTTAGTAGACACCTGCCTCCTGAGTTTTGTTTTGATTAATTTCTGGAGTTACAAAACATTACTGACTTAAAACAGTTACGTAGAAAGAATCAGCTTCTACATAGGCCTGAAAGACTGTTATCGCTTACCTTTACCACTAACTGAGACTGATAGTTGCAGTTCTTAGTTTAAAAAAATCAATTATGATAGCACAATCATGAAATATACCAATTCAAGAAAGCAGTGAATCATCACTTTCACAGTGCAATTAAATTTGGGCCCTGCCAATATGCACCATGCAGAGAGGCAATTTTTAAAACATGTATAAAATCATTATAGGCATACGAGCTTATAAACACCTAATTCAGAGACACCCCTACATATGAATGAGCTCCTATATTATTCAATTCTAAAGTCCAGTGTACATACATAGTTTGATGCCACAAATGATAGAACTGATTTCAAACTTCTCTCTCTATTTTTCCTATCCTTCTTTCTACCAGTCATGTACTTTATAGTTCCTTACAATACTGTGGTGATATGGTGACCATAATGTATTGTGTATTTTCCAACTTACAAACAACATCTGCATAAATTGAACCCATTCAGTACCTGGGGATGGTCTGGAACTAACTATTTGTTAGTTCCAGACCATAAGATATAGGAGCAGAATTAAGCTCCTTTGAGGTCCATTAAGTCTACTCCACCATTCCATCATAGTTGACTTATCTCTCTCAACTCCATTCTCCTCAATCTTTTGACACCCTTACTAATCAAGACATAGCAACCTCTGCTTTAAATATAGCCAATTACTTAATAGACAGTCATCTGCGGCAATGAATTCCACAGATTCACTACCCTCTTGCTAAAGGAATTCCTCCTCATCTCAGTTTTAAGTGGATATTCCTCCATTCTGAGGCTATGCCCTCTGGTCCTAGCCTCTCCAAAGGAATCATTCTCCCCACATCCACTTTATCTAGGCCTTTCAATATTTGTTAGGTTTCAATGGTACCCCTCCTTATTCTTCTGAACTCCAATGCGTACAGACCCCAAACTATCAAACGCTCCTCATACATTCACCCATTCATTTCCAGGACTATTTTAGTGAACCTTCTTTTGATCTTCTCCAATGCCAACACATCCTTTCTTAGATAAGAGGCCCAAACCTACTCACCATATTCCAAGTGTGGTCTGACCAATGCCTTATAAAGCCATTACATCCTTGCTTTTGTATTCTAGCCCTCTCAAAATGAATGTTAACATTGCATTTGCCTTCCTTAGTAGTGACTCAACCTGCAAGTTAATCTTGAGGGAATCCTGCACATGGACTCCTGAACCCCTTTGTACTTCTCATTTTGGAATTTGCTCCCCATTTAGAAAGTAGCCTGTGCCTTTATTTCTTTTACCAAAGGGCATGACTGTACAGTTCCTAACACTGAATTCCATCTGCCATTTCGTTGCCTATTCTCTTAATCTGTCCAAGTCTTCTGCACATTCCCTGCTACCTTAACACTACCTACTCCTCCACCTATCTTTGTATTGTCCACAAACTTGGCCACAAAGCCATCAATTCTGTCATCCAAATAATTGACATATAACATGAAAAGAAATGGTCCCAACACAGATTCCTGTGAAACACTGCTAGCCACCAGCAGCCAACCAAAAAGCTCCCCTTTATTCCCACTCTTTGCCTCCCGCCAGTCTGCCAATCTCCTATCCATGTTAATATCTTTCCTGTAAAACCATGGGTTCTCATCTTGTTTAGTAGCCTCATGTGTGGCACCTTATCAAAGGCCTTCTTAAAATCAAGTAACTAACATCCACTGGTACTCCTCTGTCTATCCTGCCTGTTATTTCCTCAAATAATTACAACAGATTCATCAGGCAAGATTTCCCCCATGCTGACTTTGGCCTACTTTATTATGTGCCTCCAAGTACCCTGAAACCACATCCTGAATAATAGACTTCAACTTCTCCCAACCATTGAAAATCTCAAATTTACAGTAATCTTGCATCAGGAATAATGTATCACCCAGAAAATCAAGTCCATAACTGCCATGGTGTTTCAATGTTGTGTAGCTCACTTACCCAAGATTCTATATGAAAAATATTTAGAAAATTATGGGCTTGGGGCAATTTGACCTTCTCAAATGAGCTAGATGATTGTTACATTAAATTGGATTCAACTTGTATTAATTCATCTTTGAACAAAGCTAGGGCTGTCAATCCTCCATGGAGGGTGCAAACTAAGGGGAAACCATCTGCTATAATTAAGAGAGTGGAGGGGGAGAATTTGGAGAATTGATTTTGTCTTTCATGATACCACAAAGAGCAGATATCAAAAAAGGGCTTCAAATGGCAAAAACTTTCTCCAATTATCTGGGGAAGAGTAGACAGCAAAGATAGACATGTCAGTAACCAGTGATAGAATGTAGAGTAGGCCACAAAGGATATCACCTGAAATGTGTCAGTAAATGCAAGGAATCCGTGCTCAAACAAGCCATTGTCACCAAAAACAATACAAGTCCAGTGACCAACAGCTCCAGCCTTCTTATTTTGGGATTAGGGACCAGTCTGCATTAACCCCTCTTTGCTTCCCCGATCTTTTTCAACCTCTTGTTGAAATGTCAGACCAGCAGCAAATGTTTAATCAGCATTTCTAGGCTATTATAACAAATGGTAATTCTGATCATTGATAAGTAGCAAAAGCATTTTATTAAGAGCTATAGTATTGAAGGTATTTTAAATACAAACCAGTTTAAAAGCACAAAGTTAATACGTCACATGTTAATCCAATTCAAGAGATCAGTGGTTTAAAGATAGTATGAATTATGTGGAATTCTAACCTAACAAATATTGATAGTATGAATTATGTGGAAAAGATAGTATGAATTATGTTGAATCATCTGTTCACATTAAATACAAGTGTGTATTACAGGGAAAAGTGAGGCATTATGTGACAGGTAATCAAATGTTACTTTATATAATAGCTGTGTCAAACCCCCAACCAATTTCTTGTTAACTCATTATATGGATTTGATTCACTGTAAATAGTTTCCCATCTCCAGTTTATTTCTCATTTTTACAAACAATTGATTTTCTAGGGTACAGTTCTGTGTCCAGGATATACTGTAGTCTAAAGTACCTCAGAAGAAAATATTTATATACTTTAGAGGGGCAGTAAAGCAAACCTCCAATCCTGTGTTCCTTGGTTTCCACAATCCGTTCAATGCCCAGCAGGAGTCACTGGTTTACTAGGAAAAGCAGGAACTTGATCTCCTCTGCCCATCCTTGCTACCAAATGGGCATAGTGAATATTGCAGTAGAGCTGCAGTACCTAGATTAGATCCTCTATGCTGCTTAGCCAACCCTGCAAACTGACCTGCATGCCCCCTCTCATCCTGGTCTGCAGATTGACTCCCAGAAAATTACTCACATTGTTTATTTTAATGCTAGTGCTAAGTTAGTCAGCAAACACTGCACAATTTGGCCCCTGAACCCAGGATGTAATTGTTTAAATAGACAAGAAGTTCTGAAGTGATAGAACATTTGCATTTGGGAAAGGGAAAAAGAATCTAATTGACTATGGAGCATAATGCAAAAATTAGGCTCCTGGAAGAAAAGGGCATTTTATGTTTATTTCAAATTATAAGTTAATAGTGTGACATGTGTCTTTGCATCAATGCAACTAATCCTCTCCGGGAAAGGTTCTCCTCTTATTCACAAGTTAGATATTAAACTACATTTTTTAGATCAAGGTTATTATTGTTTTCTTTTTCATTTTGTTGCTGATATTCTATCACTGGCACTTCTTTTCCACAAAATCTATCAGTAATGTACCAACGTCCTTCTAAAATTCACAAGTTTGCTTCCTTTTGTATTGGTAAATATTGCAAATGAATTGCCTTTCCTGTACTGACCAGAGGTGGAAAATAAGCTAGCATACTTTTTTGATTTTACATTGGCTGATTGTGTTTAAACAAAATCACCCAAACTCCCAAGCAGTTGCCAACAGGTTCCTGCACACCTTGTAAAAACCTATCAAATGCAATAGTATTTCAGAACATTCAAGGTGAAATCAATTTCTGTTCATTTTGAATTCATTTCTATGCAACCAAAGAAAACACAGTATAGGCTCATCAATGTTGATTTTACACAGTTTTGGAATGTAGGCATTGCTGGTAAAACCACCAATTATTATCTATTCACAAATAATCTTGACAAGACTATAGTCAATAACAGCTTTCATGAACTACTGCAGTACAGCAAGTACAATATGCAAAGAACTAAATTGTCACTGGTGCTATTGCTGGATTTGTTAAACAAAAGTTGCCTCCCTGCCCTTCAGAACTAATGGCATTATTCCAAGAGAAGCAGGAAGCTCAAGGATCAACAACTGCCCATTAGTCATTTCCCACAAAGATGCCTTGGACCTCTCCTTGCAATACCACTATTATATCTTTGACCGCAGGAACAGAAAGTATGACTCCATGACGATGGTGCAAGAGGTAATTTCCTAGTTCCTCCTGCCAGCAAGACAACAGAAAACAGTACAGCATGTGAACAAGGCCCTTCAGCCCAAGCCATCTGTGCCAATTTAAACATGCAATCCAGAAGAGTATGGAAAATCTGACAAAAACATCAAGGAAATCGATCTTAAGAGGGTTAGGTATCTGGTAAATAGATAGCATTTATCCACCATCTCCCAGTTTAGAATCATGGGTTTCTTTGTGACTAATGGCAGTGGGGAGGGTGGGGAGGGTGAAGCAGTAATATGTGAGAGGTCAAACCTACATACCTCCAGCAATGCAGGTACATACAATGTGCACTCCAAGCCCCAGAAACAAACCAAACATATCTCTACCCACTGGCTCAGGAGTTAACCAGAGATTCACAAAATTCCCTACTACCAATGTCAATCTCCTAGTAATCATAAACAAGACTCCTGTTTAGCTGTTGTAATTCTGATCATCCATACAAAAGTAACCATGAGAGACACACACAGAGAGGAAAGCGCCACAATACCTCCCAACCCTACACTAGTAAATATCAAGTTAAAACCTCTCAGAAAAGAATTCTGTTTCAATGGCTCAAATGGGGCAAGAAGTAGGATTGACACATATGAAAAATGAGCTATGGGTAAATACCTGTGGAATGTTTAACCTAAAGAAAAGCAGATAAGCATACATATCTGGTTTCTTAGTATTGGTTGAGAAATTCCTCTCATTTTTCCAGCTGAAATTTCATTCTTATTTTATGGTAAATATCCCCTGACACCAACAGTCAGAGATTACAGAAACCCTGGAGTTTTGAAACCACACCAGTCTGACAAAAAAACCACAAATTTTATGAACTCCTTTTCCTCCAAACACCAGTTTCAATCTTTGTCCTCTGGCCTCCTACAACTTCAGCTATAACTTAAGGAGCATCTCATCTGTGTTGCTTATGGAGTTCAAGATCACAGACAATCACAGCTTTCTAACTCAGAAATAGTCCAGGCTTATAGTGTTGAGGCTGAGGCAAGCTACGATGGCACTAAGGAGCAGCTTCTTTGAGCTCATCTGGGGAAACAGTTTAATTTCTGCCTTTAATGTTTCTTTTCTCCCTTTTCAAGATAGATGGGGCTCTGTCGAAGTTCCTGACCTATAGATACACTCAAACTTCGATTCTTTCCAGTAACGGTTGCCGCTCCCAGGGCCCCACCGACCAGCCATTTTTCAAAATCCCAAAGACACAGCCTAGAAGATGAGGGCGGTCTCAGGGTGCTGAGGTTCTGCGGCCCTGGGGAGAAGCCGATTCTATGCCAGTGTTGCCGAATGAAGCATTGCAGGAGAGAATAGAATATCGTGAACAATGGATCAGCTGTCAGAGGCCTCTATATTCTGATCCCCCTTCTCTCGCTTTCTTGTTGGTGGGGAGTTTGCTGCTGATTCTCGAGTCGTACAACTCGGGGGTGGGGGGGGGAGAGATCAGCAGACTTCAACATTATAATAAGCGAATGTTTTGTTTTGTCTTATTAGTTTTCCCTCTCTGTGTGACACTCCTCTGCCGCTTTATTAGGGGGACAGAGGGACAGAGAGTCAGTGGTAAGTCAAATTAATGAGTGAATCATTAGTTTTTGTTGTACTGCATATCATGGTTTTTCTTGGGGCTTTGCTATTGCTTGCTTGGTGTGTGGTGGGTGCTGATGCTTTTTTACTGAAGTAAGTGGGGAGGTTTGATGCTTTGCTGTCATTTGTGTGAGAGGGGTGGGGAGTCCGGGTTCTAATGCTTTTTCTATCACTCGTTCTTTGAGGTACCATTCTGTTTTCGTGGATGTCTGTGAAGAACAAGCATTTTAAGTTGCATATTGTATGCTTTCTCTGATATTAAATGGAACTATAGATCTCTGCCACTTGAGTTGCTGCTCACCAATTAAGGAGATTACCCAAACTCCATACACCAACTGTCCCAAAGTGCAGGTATATGCAGATTGCATTTATAATTTACAGGGATTTCTCTGGGTAGTTGTGTAGCATTCCTTGGACTAGACAATCAGCAGGTCTGGCAACACAATGCATGCTGTCCAATTAATATTTCAACTAAACTTAAGTGCAAGGTTGCTGGAACATTTTGGAATGTATGCAGATGATTTCCACCTCCCTCCAACAAAAGACATAACCGATATTAATAACAACATGAGGGAATAATTGCAGGCCATGAAGCAATTTATGCAATACAACCATATCTTGGGACATTACACATTCGCAAAATAGAAGATATTATATCTTGATCTTGTCTCTGCTCCAAGCTGTCTAGCATGCGAGTGTCAAAAATGAAACACTCACATTCCTGAAAGAAACCATGAAATGACAAACTTGAGTCCAACATTTTAACTGCTTACATGTTAAAAGTCACTTTCTGACATTGCTAGTGACACCTTTAACTGTGCTATTATTGTCAGCCACCTAATCTCCATTAATCACATGTCCTATAATTTCCTAATATAGAAAGTGGTTGAGATATTTCAGTCATTAATGAGTCCCTTTAAAACTAAACACAAGAGATTCAGTTTTGAACTGTTAGTAAATTGGTCACTTAGGGTCTTAACTCAACAAAAAAAGATCACCTTAACAAGGGAAAATGACCAGATGGCAACAATAAATATGCCCAAATACTGGTAAGCTTGAATTAATTGTCCTCAGTTTCTCCAGTAGCAGCACCTCCTTCCTATTCAACCAGCACACACAAAATCCAGGAGGAAGTCAACAGTCATGGCAGATCTATAGAAGTGACCATAAGATATAGGAGCAGAAGTAGGCCATTTGGCCCATTGACTCTGCTCCACCATTCAATCATGAGCAGATCCAATTCTTCCAGTCATCCCCACTCCTCTGCTTTCTCCCCATACCCTTTGATGCCCTGGCTAAGCAAGAACCTATCTATTTCTGCCTTAAATACACCCAATGACTTGGCCTCCAGAGCCACTTGTGGCAACAAATTCCACAGATTTACCTCCTTTGACTAAAGTAATTTCTCCACATCTCAGTTCTAAAAGGACGTCCTTCAATCCTGGTCATGCCTTCTTGTCCTGTACTCCTCTACCTTGGGAAATAACTTTGCCATATTGATGCACCATCAATAACTCTCAGAGAAGGGAGGTGAACGATAGGCTTTTATTAGCAGCAAAAGGGAGCACGGCATCTTGGAGACTGAGGGAGGAGCAGCGCCTCCAATCGCCTTTATACAGGGGTCTGTGGGAAGAGCCACAGGAGCAGTCCACAGAGGGACGTGTCCAGACAGGGAAACATAGTTTACCACACATATGTAATCTGTTCAGGCCTTTTAGTATTTGGAATGTTTCTATAAGATCCCCCCCTCATTCTCCTGAACTCCAGGGAATACAGCCCAAGAGCTGCCAGACGTTCCACATACAGTAACCCTTTCATTCCTGGAATCATTCTTGTGAATCTTCTCTGAACCCTTTCCAATGTCAGTATATCCTTTCTAAAATAAGAAGCCCAAAAATACTCTAACAGTGGTCTCACAAATGCCTTAGAGCCTCAACATCACATCCCTGCTCTTATATTCTATACCTCTAGAAATGAATGCCAGCATTGCTTTCGCCTTGACCACTGACTCAACCTGGAGGTTAACCTTTAGGGTATCCTTCACAAGGACTCCCAAATCCCTTTGCATCTCTGCATTTTGAATTCTCTCCCCATTTAAATAATAGACTGCCTGTTTACTTCTTCCACCAATTTAGTTCCACTTTCCCTTTATTGCTATATTTCTACACTATTCTTGGTTGGTATTGCTATATTTCTACACTATTCTTGGTTGGCACAGCTGTAATGAAACCTAATTTCCCTCAGGTCTGTCTGTCAAAGTGCATGACCATACACTTTCCAACATTGTATTTCATTTGTCACTTTTTTCCCCATTCCCTGAAGCTATCTAAGTCTCTCCGCAAGCTTTCTGTTTCCTCAACACTACCCGCTCCTCCACCAATCTTTGTATCATCAGCAAATTGAGCCAAAAATCCATTAATCCCATAGTCCAAATCATTGACATACATCATAAAACGCAGCAGTCCCAACACCAACCCCTGTGGAACTCCACTGGTAACTGGCAACCAGCCAGAATAGGATCCCGTGATTCCCAATGTTTTCTGCTGATAAGCCAATCATCCACCCATGCTAGTGACTCCCCTGTAATTTCATGGGCTCTTATCATGCTAAGCAGCCTCATGTGCAGCACCTTGTCAAAGGCCTTCTGAAAATCCAAATACACCACATCTACTGCATCTCCTTTGTCCATCCTGCTTGTAATTTCCTCAAAAAATTGCAGTAGGTTAGTCAGGCAGGATTTTCCTTTCAGAAAACCATGCTGGCTTTGGCCCATCCTGTCATGTGCCTCCAGGTATTCTATAATCTCATCCCTAATAATCAATTCTAACAACTTCCCAACCACCGATGTCAGGCTAAAAGGTCTATAGTTTCCTTTCTGCTGCCTCCCACCCTTCTTAAATAGCACAGTAACATTTGCAATTTTCCAGTCATCCGGTACAATGTCAGAATCTAGCGATTCTTGAAAGATCATTGTTAATACTTCTGCAATCTCTCCAGCTGCTTCCTTCAGAACCTGAGGGTATATTTCATCAGGTCCAGGAGATTTATCCACCCTTAGACCATTAAGCTTCCTGAGCACCTTCTCAGTCATAAATTTTCACTGCACATACTTCATTTCCCTGACAGTCTTGAATGTCCGATATACTGCAGCTGTCTTCTACTGTGAAGACTGATGCAAAATACGCAGTTAATTCCTCTGCCATTTCTGCATCTCTCATTACAATATCTCCAGCGTCATTTTCTCTTGGTCCTATATCTACACTCAACTCTCTTTTACGCTTTATATACTTAAAAAAAGCTTTTAGTAGCTTCTTTGCTATTAGTCAGCTTCTTTTCATAATTCAGCTTTTCCTTCCTAATGATCTTCTTTGTTTCGTTCTGCAAGTTTTTAAAAAGCTTTCCAATTCTCTAACTTCCCATTAGCTTTGGATTCCTTGTATACCCTCTCTTTTGCTTTTACTTTGGCTCCGACTTCACTTGTTTTCACAGTAGTGTCCTTCTTCCCTTTGAAAATTTCTTCTTATTTGGAATATATCTATCTTGCACTTCCCTCGTTTTTCACAGAAACTCCAGCCATTGCTTCTCTGCTGTCCTTCCTGCTAGTATCTCTTGCCAGTCCACCTTGGCCAGTTCCCCTCTCATGTGACCGTTATTTCCTTTATTCCACTGAAATAACGGCACATTGGAATTTAGTTTCTTCTTCTCAAATTTCAAAGTGAACTTGATCATATTGTGATCACTGTTCCCTAAGGGTTCCTTAACCTTAAACTCTCTTATCTCCTCTGGATCATTGCAGGACACAAATCCAGCACAACTAATCCCTCAATGGGCTCAACAACAAGCTGTTCTAAAAACCCATCCTCTCTTGAGGTCCAGTACGGGCCTGGTTTTCTCAATCCACTTTCAGATTAAAATTCCCAACAGTTATCATGACATTGCCTTTCTGACACGCCTTTTCTACCGCCTGCTGTAATCTGTAATCCACATCCCGGCTGCTGTTTGGAGGTCTGTATACAAATGCCATTAGGGTCCTTTTACCCTTGCTATGTCTTAACTCAACTCATAGAGACTTAACTCCTTCTGATCCTAGGACATCTCTTTCTAATGATTTATTTTCACACACACACACCCCCATCCCCTTTTGCCTACTAACCCATCTTTCCAATACACCATATGTCCTTCGACATTCAACTCCCAATGGCAGCCATCCTAAAGCCAAGTTTCAGAGATGGCCAAAATGTCATACTTGCCAATCTGTAGCTGAATTTCAAGATCGTCCATTTTATTCCTTATACTGTGTGCATTCAAATCCAACACTTCCAGTCCAGTACTTGTTGCTTTCTGTTTTACTGCACCACGCCTCTATTGCCCTGCAACTCATCCCTCTGGCCGTGATTATGCCTCATCTCCTATCTGTTTTTTCTATCATCTCTGTTGATTTATTTCCGTTTTCCCCTTCCGCAGCCCTATCACTCTGGTTCCCATCCTCCTGCCAAATTAGTTTAAACCCTCCCTAACAGCTCTATTAAATGTGCCCACTAGGATATTGGACCCCTTTGGGTTCAGGTGTAACCCATCCTTTTTGTACAGGTTGTACCTCCCCAGAAAATCCCCCAATGATCCAGGAACCTGAAGCCCTGCCCTCTACACTAGTCTCTCAGCCATGCATTAATATGCCTGATCATGCTATTCTTGTGATTATTAGCACATGACACAGGTAGCAAACCCATGATTACTATCCTGGAGGTCCTGCTTTTCAGCTTCCGACCCATCTCCCTGAATTCTCTCTTCAGGACCTCCTTCCTTCTCTGCCTTTGTCATTGGTACCAACATGTACCAAGATATCTGGCTGTTCACCTTCTACCTTCAGAATACTCCGCATCCGATCCAAGACATCCTGTACCTTGGCTCCTGGGAAGCAACACACCATGCAGGTATCTGTCAAGCTGACAGAACCTCCTGTCTGCTCCCCTATGACTACCGCATTCCTCACCTTCCTCTTTCCCCTCTGCACCATGAAACCAGGCTCAATGCCAGAGACCTGATCGCCGTGTCATACGAGATAATGATTACTGAGGGGGATGGCCACAGAGGCGCTCTCTACTATCTGAGCTCTTCCCATCCCTTCCCTGACAGTCATCCACTTATCTAACTTCTGCAGCCTCGGGGTGAAAAGAGCAAACAATCAAAGTTTTGGGCCGAAGCACTTCAGGATGAAGGGTCCTGATGCAGAGTCTCAGTCAGAAATGTTGACTGTACTCTTTTCCATAGATGCTGCTTTCCTGCTGAGTTCCCCCAGCATTTTGTGCATGTTGTTCGGTTTTCCAGCATCGGCAGAGTTTCTCAACTTTATGTCATTTCCTTTCTATTGCCCCTCCCTCTGCTGACACGGCCCAAAACTGAACTTAATTGCATGCAATCTTTATGTGCTCACCTATCTAAAATCTCAAGATTTAAGATTTGTTTGATTACACCCTGGAAATTGCCTCAGGCATCCCAGTTTGCTTATTTATATATATATATATATATATATGAAACAACTTTCCTTTATCTATTGCAACACATTCATAAACCATCATGAAACATAAAAAATATTACTTTAATATTGTTTCTGTTATCCAAGAAATTATAGCAGGTAATTTGTGCTAAACAACTTTCCACAACCAACAAAGAGAAAAACAGGTAGTTTGTATTTAGAGTAGCTAGTTAATGGATTCACATTAAACTAATTACGATATTAGAAGCAGTTTTCATCTTCGAATAAATCAACCAGACCAACAATAAACTGAGATACTGGAGGGACCTCCACTTAATGTCTCATTTGAGGGGCAGAAGCTATGATAAAGATTAATGAAAGTAATTTTGATGGCAGATCTATTGTATCTCTATCTAGTCAAAGATATAGTGTGAATGGGAAGCATTCTTCATTTCTGTCTGAACCATATGCTTGCTCATTTGAGGAAAACCAGAATATGATTGTCGCTACACGAAACATTAAAAGATGTTCTTCTGCTTGATCAGAGTACTCTTCATGACCACCATCCAGTGTCCAAAACATACACCTTTAATAGAAATTTTGAACCCCAGAGCTAATTTGGGAAGACAGTCTGTATACACAGGGTGTCAGTATCACTTATTTTTACCAGGGGTCATACTAAAAAATGTGCACCGAATTCTAATGGAGTAACAAATACTCATTTGGGAAGGTCCATGCACATAACTTTGTTCCAACATGAGGTGCAAAAAGCAAAAACAAAAATAATCCCACTTCTGCCTCTTGGTAATTCTAGTAGCAAAATTGAAGTCGCTTATTAGGATAATGCTTTGGATACCTTCCCGCAAAGTTCCATTAATTTTCATTTGCAAGCAGCCAGACGGAAGCTCAATAGTTTATTAAGCAATGCTACTTACTATAAGCTGATCACACTCATTAACTTTTCATTTTTGAGGGCATTAAGTCATTCAAATCTGAGTTTGTTCACTCAGTCATATTATAGTTCATTTTTTTCATGTTTTGTTTATCTGCCTTCTCTTGAGACTTTTCAACATGCCTCAATTTTGAAAATAAATTTTCAGTCTTGCACTACCTTGAGAACCTTCATATTTCTCAAAACCTTAGTGTGAAAATTGCTTATTTAACAAAATGGTGCAGTGGCTTTATTTTTAAAATCGAGCCATGTTCCAGATTTCCAGTAAGAGGAAATAACAGTGTGAATTTAAAATTTCCAATCAGATAATTCTTTACCATCCAATACTCAAGCACATCTCAACATCATACTTAAAGTTGTTGTCAAAATTCTCACCATTCATATTTCCAATGGTAATACTCAAGGCACTACACTGAATGCTAAAGAGCTGCTCTGCCTTATGCACACAATTGCTTCTTTTCAACAGTACCAACTCTAAAGCCATGCTGTTTCGTGGGTATTTTGTCTTTTATTTCATCAGACACTCGAAAATATTTTTCTTTCATTGTCACTGGCCATATCAACAAGCCTACAAATGCTAGCATTCCTTTGAGTTCTCCTTTTTCTTTACTTTCCACTCACTCCACCCTTTCTTCAAATACGAAATGTTTTCCCCAGCTTTCTGACCTTCTCAGGAACCCTTAGGAAAAGCATGCACTGATAAAGACGCTGCTCAAGCTCTGAAGCCAGGCCCTCTGTCCATTAATTTGAATTAAGTCTGTAACCTTATACACTTTCAGCTGCTCAGCCAACAAAAGACACAAGAGTGGTGTCTGTTTTTTGAAAACAGAACTGGAATCAAGAAAAATGCTGCAGATAAACACACAATTGTTATAATGTATAGCTATGTGGCTTCGAACATTAACTTGGAACTCCTTTTTACAAATTTGCTTCTATCATTCCGACACTATCTTCAAACTGTGGAATGCGATTCCGTCACTTTCCAGGTATTTGGATAAGATTAACTGGACTTTTGATTTTTAACGGAACAAACTGCTTTCAAGAACAGAAAGATTTGTCGACAAGCATGGCATCAATAAGTATATTAATTACTTGAGTTACTCCTCACAGCTTGCCAAAGACAACAAACAGTAAATCTAGACAGTGTCGAGTTAACAGGTAATGTTATGGATTCTGTTTCCATAAAACCCCGTTCAAGATAGCATTGTAGTTTTACTGTTTAGTAACAGCAAATCAGCATTATTACGATTAAAAACATTCTTGCCTAGCTCTCCGAGAAGAGATAAAATTCCTGCTGCTCAAGTTAGCTCAGTGGGAGGATCTATCCACCTACCTGTTGCAACCTGCTTCTCCATTGTTTACTGAGAGCATTTAGTCACATACTTTTCTCTACAACTTGTTCACACTCACCAGCAGACAATTCTCCTGGGTCGTTCTCCAGAGCAACACTTGTTCCCTTTTCTGAGGCTCCTTCATCATCCACTGGTAAAACAGTGAAGTTAGTCGGCATTTTAGACCATGTGTGTACTGCTGTGACTCAGCTCAACTAACCAGCAGTTTTAGTTTTATTGCTTGGATCCTGGCCACGTGACTCGATTCCTTATATGGTAACATTGCACTCCACCCATCCTTGGCTCAACAACATGTTAATTCACGTCAGTATTTCAAATGCCTGGTCAAAATGTCTAAACTTAAGTAACAAAGAATTTGCTACAAACAGCACACCTTAGTGCAGATGTTGGAGCAGAGAATCCGACCACCCCCCCAGCACATAATACAGGGAACGCTGAAGATTCTGCACACACAAAATGATGGAGGAAATCAGCTGGCTGGGCAACACCAATGGAAACGAATAAACAGTCGATGTTTTAGGCAGAAACCCTTCATCAGGACTGGAGAGGAGGGGTGAGATACCAGAATGAAAAGATTGGCGGGGAGGGGGAGGGCAAGCTAGAAGGTGATGGGTGAAGACAGATGGGAGAGGAAGGTAAAAGACCGGAGAAGGAGGAATCTCTTATGAGGGGAGAGTGGACCAGGGGGTGATAGGCAGCTGAAGTGGTGAGAGGCCAGAGTGGGGAAAATAACACAGTTAGTACATTTTTTAAGCAAGAAGCAGTTAAAATGGAGAGGGAGCACCCATGGAAGGAACATGAGCAGAGAGTCAAAATTGCTCACTTCTGCTTTGGTCCTTAGTCCACAGAGAATGCAAGGAGGAAATGAAAACTGTACTAATCCACAAAGTCAGAAATCATAAACTGTTAGAAATACTCAGCAGACCAATCAAATGTGAGTCACTTAAAGAATGTTCAAATAGCAAACCCCCTTGATTTTGCTCACTGTGCACCATTTGGGGATGCAAACCTACTCAATTAGAGCTGATGGATGCACAGTTATTGTGTTAATTAGCACTAGGTTGTAGAACTTATTTTAACCAATTAGAGTCTTCCTTGGACTAAACTACTATTTGTTTTTAGCCATTGTAGATTAGACTAAAATGAAAAAAGATAAGATAAATATGACAAAAAAAATTAAAGGGAGTGGAATTGACAAACCTCCCCATACCCCACAACACTTGGGCATTTCAGCAATTCTTCTTTGGAAAATTAGGTTTTTTTTTTATGATCCAAATATAATTCTATTCCAAGAAGGTTGATTACTGCAGAGCTACTCCATCAGTGAGCTGCTCGCTGATTGGAGTAGCTGGACTGGTGCCACCAAAGTGGCCAGCTGTGGCCGGGATGGTGCAGAAGGAGTAGCCGAGCTGTCGATGGGGCTGGCAGAGATGCAGAGATTGCCAGCCGAGGTGTTGAAGGGGCCTGCTGAGGCTAGGATGGTGGAGAAGGAGCCAGCTGGGATATCGGCCCACGTGCCAGAGGAGCTAATCTGACTGCAGGCTGTATTGCTGCAAGCTACTAAGAAGCATGGAATTTGGTGTAGTATAACCGTGGGAAATTGTCTCAAGACATTTCATTTGCGATCGCAAGGCTCCATTGAACAGTGATCATGTAAGTTGCTGCAGACCTTTTACCCGTGTCTGGTGGAGGGACAGACAAAATGGTAGCTGTGTAGCCTCAGCCATAGTGAGAACTAGGCCTCAAGCCCCGGGTTTGTCTGTTGCTGCAGACCAGGTGAGATGTGCAGATGCATTTACAGCATTGTAGAAACTTAGAAACATAGAAAACCTACAGCACAATACAGGCCCTTCGGCTCAGAAAGCTATGCCAAACATCCCCCTACCTTGGAACTTCCGAGGCTTTACCCATAGCCCTTTATTTTTCTAAGTTCCATGTAGCCATCCAGGAGTCTCTTAAAAGACCCTACTGTATCCACCTCCACCACCGTTGCTGGCAGCCCATTCCACGCACTCACCACTCATTGAGTAAAAAAAACACTTACCCCTGACATCTCCTCTGTACCTACTTCCAAGCACCTTAAAACTATGCCCTCTTGTGTTAGTCATTTCAGCCCTGAGGAAAAGCTTGACTATCCACACGATCAAAGCCTCTCATTATCTTGTACATCTCTATCAGGTCACCTCTTATCCTCCATCGCTCCAAGGAGAAAAGGCAGAGTTCACTCAACCTATCCTCATAAGGCATGCTCTCCAATCCAGGCAACATCCTTGTAAATCTCCTCTGCACTCTGTCCATGGATTCCACATCCTTCCTGTAGTGAGGCCACCAGAATTGAGCACAGTACTCCAAGTGGGGTCTGACCAGGGTCATAAGAACATAAGAAATAGGAGCAGGAGTAGGCCATCCACAATAAGATCATGGCTGATCTGTCCGTTAACTCAGCTCCATCTACCTGCCTTTTCTCCATAACCCTCAATTCCCTTACTATGTAAAAACCTGTCTGTTTCTAAAATATATTTAGTGAAGAAGTCTCAACTGCTTCCCTGGACAGAGAATTCCACAGATTCACCACTCTGTGAAAAACAATTTCTCCTCATCTCCACCCTAAATCTTCTCCTGGATCTTGAGGCAATGTCCCCTAGTTCTAGTCTCACCTACCAACGGAAACAACTTTCCTACTTCTATCTTATCTATCCCTTTCAAAATTTTGTATGTTTCTATAAGATCCCCCCTCATTCTTCTGAACTCCAGAGAGTATAGCCCCAGACTACTCAATCTCTCTTCATAGGTTACCCCTTCATCCCTGGAATCAACCTGGTGAACCTCCTCTGTACTGCCTCCAAAGCCGGTACATCCTTTCTCAAGTATGGAGACCAGAAATGCACACAGTACTCTAGGTGTGGCCTCACCAGTATCCTGTATAGTTGCAGCATGACCTCCCTGCTCTTTAATTCAATGCCTCTAGCAATGAGTCAACATGCCATTTGCCTTCTTAATAACCTGTTCTACCTGCAACCCAACTTTTCGCAATTCATGAACAAGCGCTCCTAAGTCCCTCTGCACAACAGCATGCTGCAATCTTTCACCATTTAAACAATAATCTGCTCTTTTTATTCCTTCCAAAGTGGATGATCTCACATTTACCAACGTTGTATTCCATCTGCCAGACCTTGGCCCACTCACTTAATCTATCTACATCCCTATGCTTTTCCACTCAGTTTAGAGTCATCACCAAATTTTGCTATACTATACTCAGTCCCCTCTTCCAAATCATTAAAGTAAATGGTAAATAACTGCGGGCCCAGCACCGACCCCTGCAGCACCCCATTCACCACAGGGTCCTATATAGCTGCAACGTTACCTCTCGGCTCTTAAACTCAATCCCACGACTGATGAAGGCCAATACACCGTATGCCTTCTTAACCAGAGTCAACCTATGCAACAGTCTTGAGTGTCCTATGGACTCGGCCCCCAAGATCCCTCGGATCCTCCACACTGCCAAGAGTCTTACCATTAATGCTATACTCTGCCATCATATTTGACCTACCAAAATGAACCACCTCACACTTACCTGGGTTGAACTCCATCTGCCACTTCTCAGCCCAGTTTTGCATCCTATCAATGTCCCGTTGTAACCTCTGTCAGCCCTCCACACTATCCACAACACCCCCAACCTTTGCATCATCAGCAAATTTAGCAACCCATCACTCCACTTCCTCATCCAGGTCATTTATAAAAATCACCAAGAGTAGGGGTCCCAGAACAGATCCAAAGCACTCCACTGGTCACCAACCTCCATGCAGAATATGACCTGTCTACAACCACTCTTTGCCTTCTGTGGACAAGCCAATTCTGGATCCACAAAGCAACGTCCCCTTGGATCCCATGCCTCCTCACTGTCTCAGTAAGCCTTGCATGGGGTACCTTATCAAATGCCTTGCTGAAATCCATATACACTACATCTACTGCTCTTCCTTCATCAATGAGCTTAGTCACATCCTCAAAAAATTATATCAGGCTCGTAAGGGACGACCTGCCCTCAACAAAGCCATGCTAACTATTCCTAATCATATTATGCCCCTCCAAATGTTCAAAAATCCTGCCTCTCAGGATCCTTTCCATCAACTTACCAACCACTGAAGTAAGACTCACTGGCCTATAATTTCCTGAGCAATTTCTACTCCCTTTCTTGAATAAGGGAACAACATTCGCAACCCTCCAATCCTCTGGAACCTCTCCCGTCCTCATTGATGATGCAAAGATCATTGCCAGAGGCTCAGCAATCTCTTCCCTCACTTCCCACAGTAGCCTGGGGTACACCTCATCCGGTCCCAGTGACTTCATTAGCACAGGTGCCCAACAAGTTTGTGTCAAAGCTCCTCTGGGGACTAGCCTCTCCCATCAGTGCTGCCCTTCTGTGTTCGAGTAGTGGAATGTCAGGCTGGTTTGCATGCGTCTACATACTACCAGGAGACTGTACTATCGATTTGTCAGGATCGGGCTATATTCAAAAATATATTGGGTTTTTTTGAGTGAATATATTTCTTTACTCGCCATTTTGAATTGTTTTACTTGCCTTTCTTTTAAATGTTTGCTTGCTATTTTGAATGTTTTCCACCTTGGCCCCAGAGGAACGCTGTCTCTAAATTTGATTTGATTTGAATGAAAGAACTTAAAAAATATAATTGTTGCTGCAACAAACCCAGGAGTAGTTTCATAGAGGCATTGGGTAAAAGATATCATGGAAAAACTACTGGGCAAAGTAAGATTGTTTACTCTCTAAATGGCACTGGAAAGAGATGTAGTGATAGTTTGGAGAGCTCAATGAAGTAAAAGCAGGTGGGAGATCAGGAATGGAACTATCCTTGAATGAAAGAGGTTTAAAAAAAAAAGGAGATGGGAAGAAGAAAATTGAAGGAGGAATCATCGAACCTGGAAAAAAGTTAAATTATCTGTATTTACAAATACATCCTTTAATATCAAGGGGCCTTAGGATCGAGATTACATCTGGGAGTTCTTCGGTGCATAAACATAGATGCTTATTTGTTCTTAAACAGTGGCCATAGATAATACAGAGATAAATTAAATTTCCTGGAAACATGACCATGGTGGGTCTCATCAGCAAGAACAACGAGTCAGCATACAGAGAGGAGGTGCAGTGGCTAACGGACTGGTGTAGAGCCAACAACCTGTCTCTTAATGTGAACAAAACAAAAGAGATGGTTGTTGACTTCAGGAGAGCACGGAGCAACCACTCCCCACTGAACATCGATGGCTCCTCAGTAGAGATCGTTAAGAGCACCAAATTTCTTGGTGTTCACCTGACGGAGAATCTCACCTGGTCCCTCAACACCAGCTCCATAGCAAAGAAAGTCCAGCAGCGCCTCTACTTTCTGCGAAGGCTGAGGAAAGTCTATCTCCCACCCCCCATCCTCATCACATTCTACAGGGGTTGTATTGATAGCATCCTGAGTAGCTGCATCACTGCCTGGTTTGGAAATTGCACCATCTCGGATCGCAAGACCCTGCAGCGGATAGTGAGGTCAGCTGAGAAGATCATCGGGGTCTCTCTTCCTGCCATCACAGACATTTACACTACACACCGCATCTGCAAAACAAATAGCATTATGAAGGACCCCATGCACCCCTCATAAAAACTCTTCTCCCTCCTGCCATCTAGAAAAGGCACCAAAGCATTCAGGCTCTTACAACCAGACTACGTAACAGTTTCTTCCCCCAAGCCATCAGACTCCTCAATGCCCAGAGCCTGGACTGACACCAACTTACTGCCCTATTGTCTTGTTTATTATTTATTGTAATGCCTGCACTGTTTTGTGCACTTTATGCAGTCCTGGGTAGGTCTGTGGTCTGGCGTAGTTTTTTCTCCTGTGTTGTTTTTACATAGTTCAGGGTAGTTTTTGTACTGTTTCATGTCGCACCATGGTCCTGAAAAACATTGTCTCGTTTTAACTGTGTACTGTGTACCAGCAGTTATGGTCGAAATGACAATAAAAAGTGACTTGACTTGACAGGCTGTTCCACAGACTTGAGAGGTTGCTTATGTAAGAGCCAATTTGTGCAAGACAGTTAATGAAATTAATCATACTGAATATATTTACCATCAAGCCAAACCTCTACTGAAAAGTATGCAAAACAAAAAGCCAAGTGGATCAAGGGAGGGTCACTTAAGAATTCTGCTATCTGATACAATGTAAATTCTACCAATACTTCATATGTTATGACATCATGCTGGCTAAAAACACATGCGCACCATCCCTGAACAGCACGCAAACACTGAATTTTTTGAAAACTGCCTCAATGACTTATCTAATGGACTATGATTAAGTGCTTTGAAAGTTGTGATGAAACATAAACTCCTGCCAATTCAATTTGGTCCACAGTAGATGCCAGTTCATTGGTTCTTCACTCAACCCTGGAACATCTGGACAGCAAAGATGCATCAGGATACTCTATTGACTATGGCTCATCATTCAATACTATCATCCCCTCAAAACTTATCAATGCTTCAAGAATTCAGCCTCAACACCTCTTTGAGCAACTGAGACCTAGATTTCCTCACTTTCAGACCCCAGTCAATTTGGACTGGCAACAAAATCTTCACCACAATCTTCATCAGCACAGGTGCACAACAAGAAGTGTTAGCCCACTGCTCTTCTCGCTTTATACTTGGAGCTGTGAAGCTGAGCACAGTTCCAGTGCTGTACCATATTTAAGTTGATGACAGCACTGTCATTGGCAGAACTAAAGGTGATGACAAATCAGCATTTAGGAGGGAAATTATAAATCTGGCTGAGCAATGCCACAACAACTACCTTTCAATGTCAGCAAGACCAAGAAGCTGATTACTGAATGCAGGAAGTGGTAACTGGCAGTCCATGAGCCAGTCCTCATTGGGGATCAGAGTTGAAGAGGGTCAGCAACTTCAAACTCCTCATTGTTATTGTTTTGGAGGACCTGTTCTGGGCCCAACATGCAGGTACAATTACAAACAGCAGCACCTCTACATCCATAGAGTTTACAAACATTTGGCATGGCATCTAAAACTTTGACAAACTGTGTTGTGGGGATTGGGGAGGATACTAAGTTTACTTGTCTTCAATTTAGGTGCTTTTTTTAAAAATTCTCTTTCTTTGTATCATATTGTCATTGTATGCTTAATTTTGCACTGTATTAATGTTCCTCATTGTGATTTGGGGTTTTTTTAATTTGTAAAATGTATAAAAAAAACTAATAAAAAAATAAATAAATAAAACTTTGACAAACTTCTATAGATGTGTGGTGGAGAATATATTGACTGGTTGCATCACAGCCTGGTATGGAAACCAAAGCCCCTGAACAGAAAACCCTACAAAAAAGTGACTATGGCCTAGTCCAGGGGTCAGCAACCTTTACCACTGAAAGAGCCACTTGGACCCGTTTCCCACAGAAAAGAAAACACTGGGAGCCGCAAAACCCGTTTGACATTTAAAATGAAATAACACTGCATACGTTTTGTTTTGCCTTTATGCTATGTATAAACAAACTATAATGTGTTGCATTTATGAAATTGATGAGCTCCTGCAGAGAAAACGAAATTACATTTCTGCATGCAACAAAAACATTTTGAACTCCGAAAATAAGATGTTGGGTTGAAGGTTACTTTCAAGTAAAATACTCAATGTCTATTTGAGTCCTTCTTGTGTTTATGAAAAACGCTAAACTTAAATTTGCCGCCAGCAGCAAACCAAAAATAACGTCAGCCAGCTGTCCACCTGAAAAATAAAAGGACTATTTCACTGAACAATGAAAACATATGAATATACGTAAAATAATAGGCAATTAAAATATTTATCATACTTGGTCAGGTTGACTCACACCTGACAATGCAGTCGTATTCGGTAGGGATGGATCGATGCTTAGGGGAGTGACCGGGAAGGATAATGTGTTTTTTTCCTCTCTGAACTCACAGAAGCGTTTCCCAAACGATGTTTGCATTGCGATGATTGCAGAATGTAAATACTCCGAATTTATCATGTCGTGACCTTGTTTGAACTCTCTCAAATTGGGGAAGTGAGACAATGTGCCTTTCTGTAAATCTCTGGCAAGCACTGTCAACTTGCGCTCGAATGCCAAAACATCCTCCAACATGTGTAGGGCTGTAAGTCCTTACCCCTGAAGAGCTGTTTTCAGTGTGTTCAGGTGCGCTGTCATGTCTACCATGAAGTGTAGCTTTTCCAGCCACTCTGGCTGTTCCAGCTCAGGAAAGGTGAGCCCTTTGCTGCCCAGGAAAGTTTTCACTTCTTCCAGACACGCGACAAAGCATTTCAGCACCTCCCCTCTGGACAGCCAGCAATAAAAACACGTTGTAGCGGTGTGCTCACGCAGTCAGTAAACTGCAGTCGAATAACTTTATTCAAACTAAACAGCCTTGCTTTTAAGCCTCCCTCAACCCAGCCCCCATGGACGCAGATGCTGCAAAAGACGCGTACTCACAAACCCCCGTAGGCTATCTCCCTTAGCCGGAATGCTGGCTAATTGTGAGCCGTTTCGGATGTGCCAGGAAATGTGTCGCCACACTTAGATTGTACAAGATCACCATAATCTTCAAATTTAGAATTACATTTCAAAAGCTAACAAAGTAACATAAAATACATTTTAATTAAATACTGACCAATTATTTCCCAAAGCCACAGGGAGCCGCAGCACAGAGGTGAAAGAGCCACAAATGGCTCGGGAGCCGCGGGTTGCCGACCCCCGGCCTAGTCCATCATGGGTAAAGACCTCCCCACTATTGAGAACATCTATACAGAGCACTGTCGCAGGAAAGCAGCAGTCATCATCAAGGACTCCGACCACCCAAACCATGACCTCTTCTCACTGCTGCCATCAGGAATAAGGTACCCGAGCCTCTGGACCCATACCACCGAGTTCAGAAACAATTACTACCCCTCAATGATCTGGCTGTTGAACCAGTGGGGATAACCTCACTCACCCATCACTGAACTATTGTTACAAACTATACACTCAATTTCAAGGACTCTTCATCTCATGTCCTTGATATTTATTTGTTTTTTTAATATTTGCACAGTATGCTGTCTTTTGCACACTGGTTGTATCTGTCTGGTCTTGTTGGGTATGGTCCTTCATTGATTCTATTGTGTTTCTTGGATTTATTATGTATGCCCCTAAAAACAACATCTCAGAGTTGGATGTGGTGGATGGGTATCAGAGTGAGGTTAAACGAAATAAGTCATTGCTGAATCTGGACTCTAATTAGAAGTCATCATTACCATCAAAGCCACTTTTTTTTTTAAATCACTCATCTGTGAGTCCACATTTAAAGTGATAGAGGACTGTATGAACTCATGCAGGAATACTTTTACAGCATTGTTAAATGAGTGATGAGATTTTGGCCCAGTGAAGAGGAAGAAACAATGATATACACAAAACCAGTTTGGCAAGTGGTTGTGTTTCCAGTCTTCTTTCCCTTGTCCTTGTTGACCCTGGGTTTAGGAACAACCACCAAAGTAGTCCACTGAGCCCCCTTCCTGCCTGGCTGTGCTCCTCCTTCATGCATACAAACAGAAGCTGAAACACTAGGTTCTAGTACAGAAAGTTGTACACTGATGTAGACTAGTCCACATTCAGACAACTTAGCCTGGATGAGTATGTCACCACTTATCAATAAGTGTGTTGAGGATTGCGTGCCAGAGGACAATCTAGGTGTTCTAAACTGGAAATCATTGATGAACTAAGAAATGCACTCCCTAATGAAGTGTTGTTGTTTTTTAAAATTTTTTTAATTGAGTTTTCAAATAATTACAGAAAGAAAAAAATATATAAAAAATATACCCTTCCCCCCTCCCCTTAGCACCTCCCCCCTAACATCCCTATAGAAAAAAAAGAAAGCAAGAAAAGAAAGAGAGTGCCTGGATATCGGAAGATCCCCACATGCTCCATGGAGCTCATAATAACTTTAGTATATATATTTATTTCTTTCCCCAAATAACCAATTATTTTATCTTCAGAGCACCTATATATTTAATCCTGTGTTTTGTAAATAAGTGCGCAAAATTTACAAAAATGTTTCATATTTATCTCTTAAATTATAAGTAATTTTTTTCAAGTGGAATACAGCTGGAAATTTCATTCTTCCAACGATCTATACTTAAGTATGCATCCGATTTCCAAGTAACTGCAATAGCCTTTTTGGCTACTGCCAGTGCAATTTTTATAAATTCTTTCTGATATTTATTCAATTTGGGTTTCGATTTTATCCCTTCAATATCGCCTAATAAAAATAATATTGGATTATGTGGAAGTTGTGTTCCAATAAAACTCTTAAATTTGTCCAAAAAGGTTGAATTTTAGAACAAGACCAAGTAGAGTGTAAAAAAGTACCGATTTCTTGGTTACATCAGAAACACTGATCAGATAAATTTGGATTTAATGTATTTATTTTTTTGTGGTGTAATATATAATTGATGTAAAAAATTATATTGCACTAATCTTAACCGGACATTTATTGTACTTGTCATACTATCAAGACATAGTCTTGACCAATTTGTTTCTTCAATTTTAATATTCAAGTCACTTCCCCATTTTTGTCTTGACATGGACTCCTTGTTTAATTGCCTGTTTTTGAATCAAGCTATACATACAAGAAATAAATTCTTTAGTTTTTCCTTTTTGAATTAAAGTTTCTATTTCATTAGATTTCGGCAATAACATTGTTTGACCTAATTTTTCTCTTGAAAAAGCCCTTAACTGGAAGTAACAAAAAAGTGTTGTTTGACACTTTATATTTATTCTTTAATTGATCAAATGACATTAATATACCTCCTTCAAAACATTCTCCTATATATCTAATCCTTTTTTGAAACCAATTATATAAAAGTTGATTATCCATTGTAAAAGGAATAAGTCTATTTTGAATTAAAGATCTCTTTGCTAATAAAGATTTCTTTGTCTCATCATCAACATTTCTTTTTCCATAAGTCAATCATATGTTTTAATATAGGAGATTCTTTCTTTTCCCGTATCCATTTAGATTCCCATTTATACACAAAATCTTCTGCTGTATTTTCTCCTATTTTATCTAGTTCTATTCTAATCCATGCTGGTCCATCTTTCTCAAAAAAAGATGCAATAAATCTAAGTTGATTTGCTTTATAATAATTCTTAAAATTTGGAAGTTGTAACCATCCTAGATCAAATTTCCATGTCAATTTTTCCAACGATATTCTTGACATCTTACTTTTCCAAAGAAACTTCCTCACGTATTTATTTAACTCTTGAAAAAACTTCTGGGATAGTTGTATTGGTAGTGATTGAAATAAGTATTGTAGTCTAGGGAATATATTCATTTTTACAGTATTTACTCTACCTACTAATGCTATTGGTAATATCATCCATTTATCAAGATCTTCTTGAATTTTTTTCAATAATGGCAAGTAATTTTATTTATATAAGTTCTTTATATCATTATCAACTCTTATAGCTAAATATTTTATACCATTTGCCGGCCATCTAAATTGAGTTATTAATTGACATCGACTATAATCTCCTTTAGTAAGAGGTAAAATTTCACTTTAATCCCAATTTATTTTATAACCTGATATTTTCCCGTATTCTTCTAATCTATAGGATAATTTACGCAACGAGTGCAATGGGTTTGTTAAATAAAGCAGATCATCATCAGCAAATAAGTTAATCTTGTATTCTTCCTGATTAACTCTGAAACCCTTACCTAATGAAGTTTAGGACTGTGATGTTCAATTCGGCTCACCCTCACTTTCACAAGAAATCAAGATACAAGCTCCATAAAGATATCAGGGATGCCAAGAGACAGTAGCAGCTGTCAGTTGTGGCAGGGCTTAAACACAATAACGGACTACACGACAAAGTCAGACAGCATTGCTGACAACAGCACATCCTTTTCTGGGCTTACCATATTCTATGCATGCTTTGAGTGGAAGCAGAGTGGTACGTTACCACTTACCTCGACAGCTACAATTGACCCGAATCCACCATCACCATTGCAAACACAAGATCAGTTTTTTGAAGAAAAACTGCAGAAAATGAATGACTCAGATGTTGCCCCTGGCCATGTCCTTAGATCCTGCACTGATCAGCTGGGAGAAGTATCTCCAGACATGTTTAACCCCTCCTTGCCTCAAGGTGAGGTTCCCACCTAATTCAAGACCATTATCTTTCTTTTGATTCTGTACATGCAGAGTGTTGTAGACTCAGTCAGCTCCATCCTCGGCACAACCCTTCCCACCTTTTAGAATATCTTCAAAGGCATTGCCTCAAGGAGGCAGCATCCATCATTAAGGATGGAACATGCCACATTATTACCATCAGGCAGGGGTAGAAGGAGGTGCCTGAAGATTGAAATTCAATGTTTTAGGAACAGCTTCTTCCTCCCACTATCAGATTTCTTAAATGTCCCTGAATACTACCCCACTATTCATCTTTTGCTCTATTTATTTTTGTAAGTTATCGTAACTTTTGTCTTGCACTATATTGCTGTTGCAAAACAAGCCAAGAGAAATGTTAGTGATAATAAACCTGATTTATCCCTTACCTATAATAATTGAAGTCAAACCATCCCTCTCCCAAGAGTTTAATGAATCAAGTAATATTGACTGCATCAGTTACTCAAAAATTGTGAAATATCTGAGTTTTTTTTTTGGAAAACTGAAATCCTAAGGAGAAAGCTGATCCAGACTAGCTAAACCCATTCATCCATCTGGAGAAATATACTATAGCATCTGTCATGAACTAGTACTATTCAAGGTGTACTGGCCATATTCAGGGTATACCATTTACTATTTATTAAAAGCCAAAAATCATTTTTCACTCTACAAAGTGACCATTGATTTTAAACACTGCATAAGGGAAAAGCCCTACAGTTAAAATACTTTCACATCAATCAAACAAGAATAATTAATCAGTTCAACGTTTCAACAGAAACCATTGGAAACTAACATGTGGCAAAGAAAAGTACCTCAAATGGAACCGAGCGTGGGGAGTTGCACCAAGAAATCAGAGGTCTAGTTTAGAAACTGGTGATACGTGTTAGAAGGGAAAAAGTGTTGAATTTTGTATAGGGGCTTTCAAGATATTCCAAGGCACTGTTACAATGAGGTTCAAGTTTGATTGAAAAGCTAAATTTTAACTGTATTTCATTCCTCAGATGATGCTTGACCCACTTTGTTTTACCAGCATTTTCTATACCGATTTCTAGCATATGTAATGTTTTGTTTTTGCATTATTCTTTGTGGTCCAATCAATGCTTTATTGCAGGAACCTTGACAGCAGATTTACAAGTAGCAGGATTCCATTAAAAGATGGTAATGACCAGATAATTTAGTTAAAATTGGCAATACTGACTGTTACGAATAATAACAAAGACACCGGAGTGACACTGAAGCTGGTGATACAGAAGTCTTTACTCAGTTCACCAAGTAGGCATCATACTGGAGACACTCTTGGTAAAGGCTCACAAACTCAAAGGTACATCACATCTTATACTCTTAAGATCAAAGGCGTTTTCTATACAATTTCAGTAGTTACAATGACTGTTTAATTTAAGACTTCGGGTTGGCAAATGGTTCCTTTGAGATACATAGTGGAAGCACATTGTAGTTGATAAGATACATTTGAAAGTCCAAACACTTTTGGGAGAAACTAATTAACAGAAAAATTCTAAAGCCTTTTGACAACAGAGAGCAGACACCCAACATTAAGGTTGTCAGGGTTGTCACTGACAACACAAACTATGGCAAGTAAAGAAAAACTACTGATTACAATGTTTGATATGCTAAGTGACAACATTCATCTGGTCTGCCAGCTTGCACTCAAGTCACAATGGTGCAGCAAATAACTTAGCCATATTGCCTGGTTTGTAGCCAGTCCATTTACACAACCCCATTATCTTAACAGTTGGCTTCTACATAGGCAACCTCTCAAGTCTGTGGAACAGCCTGTGCTTTTCACTTCAATTTGCTGCTGTCAATTTACAAAAAAAACCTGAAGACCAATTGCAAGATACCTGAACTCTTACATTTATACTAAAAGCTGAAGCCTGGTTCTTGTTTGAATTGCAGGTGAAGGAATCTGGAGCAATGCACTATGTGGAGGATGCTGATCAAGCAGCATCTATGGTGGGTAATGGACAGTCAACATTTTGGATCAAGATCCTTCATTCCTCTGTTAATCCTGAGCTTCTCCAGCAGTGTTGTTTCTAAGGTTTCTCTTATGTTCATCTGTAAATGCATTGATTTTATATCTCATCTCAAAGATGATCCCTTTAACAGTGCTACACCCTGTCAGATCCCTACAGGGTCTACCTTAACTTTATGCTCAACTTCCATAAACTCCTCAAACTCAAAAGATAGATCTTTTTCCATTTAATTGGTATTTCTGAAAAGCAACAGGTGAGCAAGGTGCAAGTATTATAAAGCTCTCCTGATTATCCACTGCTATTAAGCGGCTGCAAACAAGTTTTTCCCTTTGCATCTATACATACATGTTTGTGTGTGGTTTAGCTCCCAGTTGTGACAATAAAGTAGCCTTTTTAAAAAAAAAACAAAAATATATTGTTGTGCTTCCTTTCTTTTCCTTCATTTTATATCAAATGTTTATTCTTGGAAAAAAATGACAAAAAATAATTCTTACATAGCTTTTTATGGAAACCATTAAGTAGATCCCCTGAGGCAGACATAATGTGAATCAAAAATAATGTCACACAGGGGCAAAGTGTTGTAATATTCAAACATTACTAATCAATTCCATGAACAAGATTGCATCATTCCCTGAGGAAGTGTATGTAACGCCAAGTGGCTAGATTAATCCCATTAAAAGTTGCAGAGGCACAAGAAACTGCAGATGTTCAAATCTGCAGCAACCAGCAAATTCTGAGTCAAGCAGCATCTGTACGGGTCAAAAGGAGTTGACATTTTGGGTTGAAATCCTCATCAGGAATCCCTGCAATGATCATGGAGCAATACCAGGCTAGCCAGTGTAGAAAATGAGATTACCAAATCAAAAGAGTTACAGAAAATCCATTGGCCCATACTCTCCACTGACAAACAATTTCAAAACTGCTCTAGAAAGACCATAAGACATAGGAGCAGAATTAGGCCATTGGCCCATCGAGTCTGTTCCGCCATTCAATCATTGACTGAAAATGAACAGTAAATGAAATTCTTCTCTCCTCAGCTCCACTCCGTGGCCTTCTCCCTGTGACCTTTGATGCCGTGTCCAATCAAGAATTTATCAATTTCTACCTTAAATACATCCAATGACCTGGCTTCCATAGCTGCCTGTGGTAACAAATTCATCACCTCTGGTTTAAGAAATTTCTCCACATCTGTTTTAAATGGACACTCTATATGCTGAGGCTGTGCCCTCTTGTCAGACTCCCCCAACATGGGAAACATCCTTTCCACATTTACTCTGTCGTGGCCTTTCAACATTCGAAGGGATTCAATGAGATCCCTCTGCATCCTTCTAAATTCCAGCGAGTACAGACCCAGAGCCATCAAACGTTCCTCATATGATTGCCCTTTCATTCTTGGAATTATCCTTATGAACCTCTGGTGAATCCTGTCCAATGCCAGCACATCTTTTCTTGGATGAGGAGCCCAAAACTGTTCACAATATTCAAGGTGAGGCCTCACCAGTAACTTAAAAAACCTGAGTATCACATCCCTGCTCTTGTATTCTAGACCTCTTGAAATGAATGCCAACATTGCATTTGCCTTCCTCATCACCAACTCATACTACAAATTAACTTTTAGGGTGTTCTGCACAAGGACTCCCAAGTCACTTTGCATTTCAGATTTTGGGATTTTCTCCCCATTTAGAAAATAGTCTGCACATTTATTTTTTCTACTAAAAGTGCATGACTATGCATTTCCCAGCAGAGTATTTCATTTGCCACTTTCTTGCCCATTCTCTTAATCGATGCAAGTCCTTCTGCACCCTACCCATTTCCTCAACACTACCTATCCCTCCACCAACTTTTGTATCATCTGCAAACTTGATAGTTGGCAAGAAATAAGCTGCTAGACAATTCAGAACTCTTTTGCTCAGTGTGGTTTCAAGCATTCAGGTTTGGAAATGCCAGGGTGTGTGAGTAAAAATAAAACAGTTTTACTAGGAAGAATTTGAAGTTAACAATCTTGAATGTTATAATAAAAATTAAGATTTGGAGGATGCAGTCGGTGAAGGCATTGTATAGAAGGGAGCCCTTTATTTGCTCTAAGAGTCCGCACTGATTTTGTTCATTTACAGTCAATCAAAAGAACCTGGCAGTGTACACTAGCTGAATTCCTCTGTCGATTAACTTAACTAATACAGTTTTAGAGTAATGTGATATTTGTAGCATTCTGATATGTTCTGCAGTTTTACATACGTAGTTTATTACTCAATTAAACAGTAGTTCATTTTTTTTTTAAAAACACCTCATTAACTATGTCCATTGGGCAGTTGCTTAAAAGGGCCAAAATACACTGGTCAAAGTTCAAAGTAAATTCATTATTAACATCCATATATGTCACCATACACAAGCCCAAGATGCATTTTCTTGCAAGCATACTCAGTAATCCAAAAACCATAATAATCATTTAAAGACAGCACCAACAAAGCAGCCAAACTGTGTGCAAAAGACAACTGTGCAAATACAAAAAGAAAACAATAATAATTAATAAGCAACAGAGGATATGAGACAAAGAGTCTTTCAAAGAGTTCATAGGTTGTGGAAGCAGTTCAGAGATTTAATCAGGGTAGTAATCTCTGGATTGTTGCCAGTGCCACATGCCAGCAAGGGCAAGAATAAGATGTTTTGGCAGATGAGTACATGGCTGAGGAAATGGTGCAGGGGGCTGAGGTTCAGATTATGGATCACTGGGATCTCTTCTGGGGAAATTACAGCCTGTACAAAAGGGACAGGTTACACCTCAACCCAAGGGGGACTACTGTAATATCCTTGCAGGCAGGTTTGCTAGAGCTATTCGGAAGAATTTAAACTAGAAGGGATGGGAACCACAGTAATAGTGCCAAAGATGAGGTAGTTTACAGAGGCACTGTTTAGTGAGACTACTAGCAAGGAGAGGTTGATGATAGGGCAAAATTGAAGTCACTAAGTTGCAATGCCAAAGGTAGACAAAAATCAGAAAAGGTGAATACAGATCTTAAGGTGTAATATATGAATGTGCACAGTATACAAATAAGGTAGATGAACTTACAGCACAGTTACAGATTGGCATGTATGATGTTGCAGGCATCACTGAATCTTGGCTGAAAGAAGATTATAGCTGGGAGCTTAATATCTGAGGATACACACTGTATAGAAAGAACAGGCAGGTAGGCAGAGGTGGTGGCATAGCTCTGTTAGTAAAAAAAAAATGAAATCAAATCATTAGACATGACATAGGGTCAGAAGGTGTTACATGTAGGGCTAAGGTGCTGCAAGTGCAAAAAGACCCTGGAGTTAAACACTACTATATGGGGGTCTGTAAGGATGGGGTCTACAAATTTACAACAGAAAATGCATGCCAAAAGGGCAATGTTATGATTGTCAAGAAGGATTTCAATAAACTGGTAGATTGAAAAAAAAAACAGGTTGGTGCTGGATGCCAAGTGGGTCAATTTCTAGAATGTCTACGAGATGGCTTTTTAGAGTAACTCGTAGGAGAGCTATTCTGTATTGAGTGTTATGCAGTAAAGAAGTATTGAAAGACTTGTCATACGAGGAGTGTTTGATGGCTCAGGATCTTTACTCACTGGAATGAGGAGTGACCTCATTGAGACCTATCAAATGTTGAAAGGTCAAGATTTTGTGAATGTGGAGAGGATGTTTCCTATGGTGAGAAAGTCTAAGATCAGAGGACACAACTTCAGAATACCGGGACATCTTTTTAGAACAGAGACAAAGAGGAATTTCTTTAGCCAGAGAGTGGCAAATCTGTGAAATTCATTGCCACAGGTGGCTGTGAAGGCCAAGTCATTAGGTACAAGTATTAGTGGAAAAGTGGATCAATCATAATGAAATAGTGGAGCAGTCTCAAATGGGCCAAATGGCCTAATTCTGCTCCTACATGTTATGGGGCAAGTGAAATTATCCCCTCTGGTTCAGAGGCCTGATGGCTGAAGGGTAATAACTGTTACTGAACCTGGTGGTGAGTCCCAAGGCACCTGTACCTTCTTGATGGCAGTAGTGATAAGAAAGCATGTCCTGGTTGCTTGGGGTCTCGGATGACGGATGTTGCTTTCCTGCAATACTGCTCCATATAGATACGCTTACTAGTGGGGAGGGCTTTACCCATGATGGACTGGGCCATATCCACTAATTTTCGTAGGATTTTTCATTGAAGAGCATTAGTGTTTCCATACTAGGTTGTAATGCACCCAGCCAATATACTCTCCACCACACATCTGTAGAAGTTTTTCCAATGTTTCAGATGTCAATGCAGAATCTTCATAAACTCCTAAGGAAGTAGAAGTGCTGCCATGCTTTCTTTATAATCACACTTATGTGCTGGGCCCACGACAGAACCTCTGAAATGAGGACTCCGAGGAATACAAAGTTACCCACCACTACTCCATCTCCAATTCCCTAATCAGAACTGGCTCATGTAACGCCGGTTTCCTCCTCCTGAAGTCAATAATCAGTTCTTTGGTCTTGCAAACATTGAGTGTGAGATGTTGTGGCACCACTCAGCCAGATTTTCAATCTTCGTCCTATATGTTGATTTGTCACTACCTTTGATTCAGCCAATGACATCAGTGTCAGCAGCAAACTTGAATATGGTATTGGAGCTGTGCTTAGGCAGACAGTCATAAGTGTAAAAAGTGAGTAGGAGCAGGGGCCAAGTACACAGCCTAGTGGTGCACCACTGCTGATTCCGATTGTGGAGGAGATACTGCAAAGGAAGTATTGAGTCTAAAGTCTCGTACCTTATTGATTGCTTTGAGGATATGACGGTATTGAATGCAGAGCTGTAGTAGATAAAGAGCATCTGATATATCGTCTTTGCTGTCCAGGTGTTCTGAGGTTGAGTGAAAAGCCAACAAAATGGCATCTGCAGTGAACCTGTGGTGCCTGGGCAAACTTGAGTGGAACTAACTCGCTTCTCAGGCAGGAGTTGATGTGTTTCATTAACAATTTGTCAAATCACTTTGTCACCATGGATGCAAGTGCTACTGGATGATAGTCATTGAGGCAGGTTGCCACATTCTTCTTCAGCACCAACATAATTGAAGCCTGCTTAAAGCAGGTCCCAATTTCCCAACAGGTCCCAATTAATGAGAACCCACTGTACTTCTATTAGGTTTGTCCTTTTGCTCTAATGGTCCTTAGAACATAATCCCAATCTCATCCAGCCTCTTCCTGAAGCTAATATTCTGCAACCCAGGCAATGGCCTGGTGAATGTCTGAACCCCCCCAAACGTACTTCCTCGTATCATAACCATGTAAAAAAAGACAATACATTAAGATCCTGTAGATAGTCTTGAATGGATCTACAATCTGCATTAAAAAGTTAACTATAAAATGGTTATTTTGGCTAGGGTTTCAAAGCAAAATATTTTGAGTCAGAATGGGGGGGGGGGGGAGAAGATCCATACAAGACAGTTGTTAAGAAAACAAAACCAGTTTGATTACTGACTTTTATTTCCAACACCAATACGTTTCATTTTATTTCAATGGCTGTTCATAATGATGCAAAAATCAAGGCAGGATGTAGTTTAACATTTGTTTATTTGCCTTCTGAAATGTGACAGCAGTTTCGAAAGCATAAAGCAACTTGGGTACAAAACATGAGCTTAATTAATAGCAAATAGATTGTTCTCTAACATGGTCCATTATAAGTGACATCTTTGAAACTTACTGTACATTTGAGAATTAGTCTGGTCCTGTAGCTTAAAAATAAAGTTTTCTCATTCTTCCTAATTTTGATTAAGGATCTTGTTATTTAAAGTATTCACTCAATTTCTCTCCAAGATGCTAACTGACTGGCAGAGCCTTTCCAGCACCTTAGAACCATAGAACATTAGAGCACAGAAACAGGCCTTTTGACCATTCTTGGCTGCGCCAAACCATTTTTCTGTCTAGTCCCACTGACCTGCACCATATCCCTCCAAACCCCTCTCATCCATATACCTGTCCAAGTTTTTCTTAAATATCAAAAGTGAGCCCGTATTCACCACTTCATCTGGCAGCTCATTCCACACTCCCACCACTCTGTGTGTGAAGAAGCCCCCTCCAATGTTCCCTTTAAACTTTTCCCCTTTCACCCTTAACCCATCACCTCTGGTTTTACCCTCCCCTGGCCTCAGTGGAAAAAGCCTGCTGGCATTCACTTTATCTATACCCATCATAATTTTATACACCTCTATCAAATCACCCCTCATTCTCCTACGCTCCAGGGAATAAAGTCCTAACCTATTCAACCTTTTTCTGTAACTCAGTTTCTCAAGTCCCAGCAACATTCTTGTAAACCTTCTCTGCATGCTTTCAACCTTATTAATATCCTTCCTGTAATTAGGTGACCAAAATTGCACACAATACTCCAAATTCGGTCTCACTAATGTCTTATACAACCTCACCATTACATTCCAACTCTTATACTGAATATTTTGATTTATAAAGGCCAATGTACCAAAAGCTCTCTTTACAACCCTATCTACTTGTGACGCCACTTTTAGGGAATTATGTATCTGTACTCCCAGATCCCTCTGTTCTACTGCACTCCTCAGTGTCCTACCATTTACCTTGTATGTTCTACCTTGGTTTGACCTTCCGAAGTGCAATACCTCACACTTGTCCGCATTAAACCCCATCTGCCATTTTTCTGCCCATTCCTCCAACTGGTCCAAGTTCCTCTGCAAGCTTTGAAAACCTTCTTCACTGTCCACTTCACCTCTAATCTTTGTATCATCAGCAAATTTGCTGATTCAATTTGCCACATTATCATCCAGATCATTGATATAGATGACAAACAACAATGGACCCAGCACTGATCCCTGTGGCACCTTCAGGTTTTATTCATGAATATCCCAGAGGCTGCTTAACTACAATGGACATCTATTAATAATTTACATCATAAGTTCTTACCTTTCTATATCATGAAATGGATTCATAGTTTTATTCATTGTCCAAAGCAAATTAAGAGATTATCCAACCATGTATGCTTTTAGAATTTTGCTGCTGACAACATAGGTGCCGAATTTCCTACATTACAATACTGAACATAGAACAGTACAGCAGTACAGGCCCTTCAGCCCACAATGCTGTGCAGGCCTTATAACCTACCCCCCCCCAAAAAGCTACTTCTGATGACAACCCCATACCTTCCCCTAATCATCTTAAAATTATGCCCTCATATTAGCCATTTCCACACAGTCTCTGAATAAGCCTACCATTGGGAACTTTGAACATCTAACTAAAAATCTATATACAACACACCCAGTGCTCTATCATTTTGCTTTGGTAATTCCTTGAAGTCAGACTCGTGAAAATGATCTGCCCTCAGAGAGCCATCCTGACTATTCTTATTCAGACTGTGTTTCTCCGATTGCTTGCAAACCCTGTCTCTAAGAAACCTCTCCAATAGTTTGCTCATCACTGAGGGAAGACTCACTGGTCTATATTTCCAGGATTATCCCCATAACTATTCCTTTTTTTAAGAAAAGCATTTACCACATCCAATCTTCTGGTATTAGCCAGTGAGGATGCAGAGATCATTGACAAAGGCACAGCAATCTCTTTCCTCAATTCTTGTAGTAACCTAGAGAAGAGTTTGGAGTTCACTCCTGGCATCTTCTGCAAGGACTCTCTGTATGCCCTTCCCGTGAAGAGCATGGGTTTTGTCTGGGTGCCCTGGATTCCTCCCACAGTCCAAAGCCATATCAAGTAGGTTAACTGGTCATTGTAAATTGTCCTGTGATTAGGGTTGTCGTGGTTGCTGGGTGGTGTAGCTTCATGGACAGAAAGGCCAATTCCACACTGAGAGAGAGTGTGGAAACGTATTCTGTCTGGCCCTGGGGACTTAATATTGCTAATGTTTTTCCAAATGTTCCAACACATCCTCCCTCTTAACCCCAGCATGTTCCAGCATCTTAGCCTGATCTATACAGTTGTTACATGTCAGCAAATAGGGAAGAAATGTAGTCATTAACTACCTCCTCAACCTCTTCCAACTCCATGCATGTTTATTCTTTTATCCCTGATTGTTTCTACTCTCACTCTAGTCATCCTCCTGCCTTTACATACGTGTGGAATGCCTTGAGGTTTTCCTTAATCCGACTTGCCAAGGTATTCTCATATGCCCCTCGAGCTCTCCTGAGTGATTAAGAAAACCGCTCATACTTCAAGGGGGCACTGCTTACTGTTGACAAAGGTCATTTCCCTCTGAAGAAAGGCTTTTAGTGAAACCTTCCTCCTGTATAGCACTGGGACATTTGCTTAAGAGTTTTAAGATCAAGTCTTGAAGCAGAACATGAAATCACATCCCATGAGGATGCCCAGCAGTTTTGACACTAGCTGAACCATTAACTTAAACATACAACAAAAGCAAATAGGAATAAATACATTTGAAAAATCCATCAACAGGCATCAAGAAAGTGACCCATTAAAATCAGCAGAGAAAAGACACAAAAACCATCTGGTTTAACTGCTTTCTTTAAAGAGGAACATTGCTAACTTGATCAAGTCTGACATCCATGTGGCAGAGGCTAACTTTCACTGTTCCTTGGTGCACTCTGCTCAAATGATAGCTGGAGATTTACAATAAATGTGGCCAGAAATTTAAGAACTCCTATAGTGGTTCACACTTCCATGGCGATGATGTTGTTCCAGTTAAGCTAATTAAATCTGAAGCTGCTATTACAGCACTGCCATCACACAAAACATGGCATTGGTTAGAATTTGGTTCAATTCTCAAGAACAAAATTGTTTTAACAGTTCTAATGCAGAATAGTTGATCTTTTAAAAGGGATTACAATAAAATTGAAATCAGACATATGGTAAATCTGCAAAGCACTCATTTTTAAACTTGCATCTAATTAAACACTTGCAAACATTGAGGCATCTTATACAAAATGTTTTAAAAGTCACTTTTAAAAATGCACATTGTATTTTAGACACTAATTCAATGATTTAAATGAATAACTTGGTATAAACAGTTCAGACCATCAAAGCTTTCACATTTCGTAATCCACAAATCAGATTCATTTATTTCTCGTGTATATTGAAACATACTGTGAAATGCATCGTTTGCATTAACAACCAACAAGGTCCAGTGATGTGCTCAGAAAGACGTCACACATTCAGGCACCAACTTAGCATAATAATAATAATAATAATAATAATAATAAAAAATACTACTACAACTAAGCAAGCCCATACATCCTGGGTTCAGTAACCTAAATTGGCTCTTAATCCATCCATGTGTCAGGTTAAACATCACCAACCTTATTGTTAACTTCCATCTGCATACTTAACCTTCTACACCTTCATAACTAGCTGAACATCCTGGAATGCCAGGAAACTTGTATACTTGAATTTCTGCCACTGACACGTGTGACTTTCTACACTACTGCTCTGGCAGTGATGCTTTCCATAGATTAGACTCCAGACTCTACAGTGTCTTCCCTCACCATTTCTTTCCTCCTCATGGTCCATTTGTTTGATCAAGCTTTCCAAAGCCTAGTTCAGGGGTGGTGAAGTTCTTTGAAACCATAATCCCATATTGGCACTAATCTATAAAAAAAATTCTGCCATGGTAATTTTGACTATAGTTTATCATTGATTAATGAATTTGTAACAATAATTATGGAATTTTGAAAGGAAAAAAGCATCAGTCCTGTTGCTTATTTAAGTGTATTCATTGTTTTACACTGAATAAATATAACAGAGACTGATATTTTTCAATTCTTTACACAAGACATTAATATTTCGAACAGGCTTCATCTAAAATGCTTCATTTATTCATTCTAAAATTGAAAAGAAATCCATCTAAAATCCACACAACAGCATACAATTCTTGACATGGAAATTTTTCCATTCAAAACCAAATTTCCCCCACTCAAATCATTCAAGGACTGAACTTTTACTAAGTCAACAAACATTGTTGTACCTCAGTTCTATGCACTCTGAATTTACCACCGTCAGTAATATTCTTACAGCATCTTTTATCCCAAAACATTGATCAATTTTAACTCAATAAATGGAGTTGTATATAGATCACTGTGACAGCTACAAGTTGGCACCCACTAGTAATATTTATCATACCAAATTTGAGCAGATAAACATAATTCAAGTTAAAGATTCTATATGGACTTTAATATCTGTATTTCCCTGGATAATAAACAGAAAATGCTGCAAATACTTGGCAAGTCTGGCAGCATCTCTGAAGAGTGTTAATCTTTTCAAGATGATCATGTATCAATAGTGAAAGATTATTGACACTCAACGCTATTAAATATAGCATTACTATTGATATGTCAAAATTTGAATTTGTTTGTTATTTTTACATACACCAAGGTACAGCAAAACCTTACTTTTCATACTGTGAATACAATAACAGTGGGCTTCAAACTGTCAATTCATAACAGTGTATTGAGGTACAATAATAACAGAATGGGTTACATGGCCCAGCACGTCACAGGTAAAGTCCTCCCTGCTATTGAACTGTCACAAAACACTAACCATGAAAGCAGCATCCATTATCAGGGACACCATGCCCTTGCTTAAATTTCTGCAACCAGCTTGCTGAATATTCTCAAATTGTCTTCAATTTTCAGTTTGTCGTGACAGATCTATGTGATGCACCATCAATAACTCACTCTGAGACGTAAAGGCGAGATATCGGCTTTTATTGACTGGAAGAAGGAACACGCAGTGGTTGACCACCATATTACATCCTGGAGACTGAGAGGCCGGGCTCAGGCCTCAATCGCCTTTATGCAGGGGTCTGTGGGAGGAGCCACAGGAGCAGTCAAGCAGGGGGCATGTCCAGGCAGGTATATGTAGTTCAGCACACTATGCTGGTTTCATGATCAGCTTACTGTTAAGTGCCATATGTTCACTTTGACGCTGACAAAGCCATTCTTCCAAAACACACTCAAGATCTTTGTTTTTCACTTTATGTAATGTTTTTCATTAAATTGATTATTACATGTGAGGTTTCTTCACAGAACTGTCTGATGTGCAGAGACCTGTAAATTGCCTGGGAATCTTTCCAGTGCCTTATGGAACTTACCATTTGTGACATCATATCAGCACTCAAAAATTTCCAAATTCAGAGGTTTCCAGATTTTAGAATTTCAGGTAAGAGGTACTGAACCTGCATTGAAATTTTGATGGCAGCTTCAATAATGTCAATAATTAAATTTGCTTTGCAATAAAAACTCATACTCCACCTGAAGCTATCCTTCTATTCTCTACAAATGAAAATTAATTTTGCATCAAATCTCTCCACAGAACCATCAGGTTAAAAAAATAAATCAATCAATCTTCGCTGGTTTCAGATCCTAACAGAGACAAGTAAGTTGATTAAGCCAATGTAGATAGTAGTGGGCCCTTTGCTGTTAGAAGACTTGCAGAGCATCATTCGCATCACTAGAATGCCCAAAAACCTTTACAATAACAGTTCATTTTTGAAATTTGATTAATGTTGCCCTTCAGGAAAACATTAGTGAATTTATACAAAGCAATGATGAAATCTATTTCAGTAATCTTAGTCAAAGACTATTCAGAATGTTAGGGAACATGTCTTCATATTATACATGTAAAACAAACTTATACATGGCACAAGATCTATACTTATACAGAATATATCGCAACAGTGGCGCCAAGTATCTTATCGTATATACAGCATCACAAAGAGGGCAGTGTTTTCAACCGACCTCCAACTTGCAGCAGCCTGTTTCATATTAAAGTTTCTGGAGTGGAACGCAATGCATGACCTTCTAATTCAGACAAGGATATCTTCACTGAGCCATGGCTAACACAACATAACAACTCTAAATGAGGCGCATTCACCAAAGACAGCTAAAAACTAAAACTAAAAAGCATTAGTTTTGACTATAAAGCACAATTCCTACAAATATTAGGGACTATGACTGCTCTCTACACACAGAAAAGTTAGACTGTTAAATTCACTCTTGTAACACTTGAATACCTTTAAGCAACTTTCAAATTATATACAGCGACTCCATTAGAATAAAAATAATTTAGAATGGATAATTGGAGGCAAAACTTACAAGCAGACAGTGAGAAAGGGAAAGAAATTAAAGCAGGACAGAGATTTATAACCAAGTAGTACAAATCATTTTTAAAACAATGATTTTTCATGTAGAGGATAGACAGAAATCTACTTTCTCCCCACATTCACACCAGTCAATTTTCAGGAATGTCAAAGTAGAAAGCCATTTTTATTATCAAAGTACATATAGGTCACCAAATACAATCCTGAGATTCATGTTTTGTGGGCATACTCAACAAATCAATAGAATAGTAACCATGACCAGATCAATGAAAGATCAAAGTGCAAAAAAAACTGCACAAATTATAAATAAATAGCAATAAATAATGAAAATATGAGATGAGTCTTTGAAAGTGAGTTTTCATACAACAGCATGAATTCGGATTCGTACACCTTTTAGGTACTGCCCTGTATTTGGCCTTTCTTTTTCCTGAACACTTCTTTACATAGTAGAATGTATCAAAGCCATTTAATGGCCAGTTAATCTATCAAACAGGTCAAATAAAGCCACCACTACTTCCGCCCAATGTACAGTTTGCACTGTAGTATTAAGGGCAATTTTTTGTAAAGACGAGTTCCCTACCATGTACTCTATCTGCAGTCTCCCCGCCACCCCCCCCCCACTTCTCATGTCATTTCTCTGTGCTGTGCAGCATCAAAAATTAACTCTTTGCAAGTAGATAAACTTTTGTGCCTGCATGAGCAGTTCTGGGCTTCAAACTGGAAAAAAAAGAGAAACATAACATGGCTCATTTAAAAAAAAGGATGACAGGATTATACCAGAATTGGGAAGGTTATGCATATCAGGAAGGATTGCAGAGACTCCTTTTCTCCTGAAAAGAGCATTAGAGCATAGTACTAGCTCTACATAGTACTGCTGTTGCTGTGCTGACTCTTAGATGGCCGTGTGGATGAAAGAAAAATGGAGGACTATGTAGGAGCTTAATGGAGTGATTGAACCTGATGGTTAGACGCAGATTTAGGCATGGCCCAGATTGAAAAAGTCACTGCATCAGGGTCTGAGGTGAAGGACGCCAAGAAGCTTTCAGCTCGCTGCTCCACAATGTTTACTCAGCTTTGTGTTGAACTATGGGTCTCGGATTCTTTTCATGGACTTCATTTCAGAATGCTATTTGCTTGTGGTTATTTTTTGTGTGATTTGTTTTGATTTCAGATTGGGTGTTTTTTTTAAAAAAAGGGTTCTTTGTTTCATTACTACTTGTCAGGAGATGAATCTTCAGGTTTTATAACCTATACATACTTTGAATAGATAGATCTTGGAACATGTTAGAGGTCTGCACAATATTATGGGCCATAGGGCCTATGCTTTCTTCCTTCTTTTGACTAAAAAGTGTTCCACTTCTCTTGAAAACCATTGTTTCTTCACTCTTCCCTGGCTGTGAGAAACCTATCCAGAATTCCATGCAAGTGGTCCCTAAACAAACCTCCAACATGTCCACTGCACATTTCCCTGTGAATATCTCTTCCCAACTTAGGATCACAAGTTCCTGCTTAATACCATCATAATTAGCTACCAATTAAATCCAATATTGTTTGTGCTAATCCTCATCCATGGATATATTAAAGGTCAGGGAGTTGTGATCATCTCCAAATTATCCAATCACCAAGATGCCTGTCACCTGTCCCGATTCAGTGCCTAGAACTAAATCCAGTATGGTCTCTCCTGTAGTCTGCTTGCCCAGATACAGTAATCCTTCCGAAATGCATCTAACAAATTTTGTTTTATCTTAACCTTTTGCACCAAGGCAGTAGACTATTTTACAAATTTTGAAGTCACACATAACAATTCTAAAATTATACCCTTTTCACTTCCTATGCTTCCTCAGTCTCTATTACATCAAATACTGCTGCAGTTCAAACCAGTGCACTGATGATGCCATAGCCTCAGCCCTCCACTCTGTCCTGTCCTAGCGAGGAAACAATACCTCATATGCCAGGAGACTGTTCAACTTCAGTTTGGCATTTCACAATGTCATCTCTCAGAGGCTGCTGACTCAACACCGTAACTGGATTTTGATCTTTTTCACAGACCGACCCAAGTCCAAATTGGCAGCAACATCTCAAGCTCCATCAGGCTGAGCACTGGTGCCCCCCCCCCCCCCACATGCTCAGCCCACTTCTGTGCATGCAGCTGACTTACAACTGCATTGCCAGACTCAACTCCAATCACATCAAGTTTACTGATACTACAGTGGTTGACCTCATCAGCAACAAGGATGAATTGACAGAGGGGAGATTAAGAGGCTTGCCAAATGGTGCAAGAGCAACAACCCAAGTCCCAATGTGGACAAGACAAAAGAAATAATTGGTGACTTCAGGAAAGCACAGATTGACCAGTGTCCATTGCACATCAATGGTGCTGCTGTGGAGAGTGAAGAGCACAAAGTTCCTTGGTGTGTACATAATGAACGATCTAACCTGGATCTAAAACATCCCCATGCTAGTCAAGGCGGCACAGCAGCATCTACATTTTGAGGTGATTGAGGAATGTAAGGCTCCCTGCCTGCCTTCATTTCTAATGCCTTTCTATAAGAGCACCTTTGAGAGTGTCCTGTCTGGCTGCATTGTGTGGTATGGCATCAGACCGCAAGACCCTACAGAGGATAGTTCAAACCACTGAGAGGATCACCAGGGTCCCTTTCTCCCCATCATTTGTGATATTTACTGGAAGCATTGCAGACAAAGGACCCAAAGCATTGTTGAGAACACCTACCACCCATTCCACAATCTTTTTGACTCACTAACATCAGGAAGGAGGTACAGAAGCACCAGGATTAGAACTGCCAAACTATGTAACAGCTTCTACTCTTAGGCTGTGAGACTAATGAATACCCTGCCGCTGCTGATGTCTTATCACTAGGTCAGCAAGCTGTTTACTGTTCTGTTTACCTTTGCTGAATTCATTGAATTATTAACAAATCTATGGTAATATTTTGGTTTGTGAAGTCATTCATTGGGTATAATTAAAGCAGAGGTTAATAGGTTCTTGATTGGTAAAAAGTTACTGGGAGAAGGTAAGAGAATGGGGCAAGAGGGATAATAAGTCAGCCATGATTGAATAGTGGAGCAGACTTAATGGGCCTAATTCTGCTGCTATGTGTTATGGTCTTTGTTAGACAGACCACATTACAGCAATTATAAAAATCAAAGTCATTAATTCATAGGGGAATTCATGAGAAATGTATTAACCTAGAATATAGTCAGAATGTGAAACAAACTACCACAGACACATTTCAGAATAACCCTGATTAGCAAAGGAAAAGTTTAAGATTAGCAAAAGGAAAAGTTTGACATTACAAAGTCAAAGGCAACATGAGTGTTTAGAGAAGGAACCTTCTTCCTATTAGTTAGGCCAAATGGTCCTTTACCTTGGAATGCATTGTGCTGAATTAAACTAGGATAGGAGTACTTAAATGCAGACAGGATAAAGATAGGTTTTATCAAGTTTCTAAAATTTGAGATGACAATTTTAAAGCTAATATGCAAGAAATTTGTGGGAAATACATAAGTGGATGCTGTAGGATAGGCTTCTAGTAAGAGTGGAAACGTAGTGGGCTGAAACATCTGGCAGAGCTGAACAACTGAAATATATTTACACAATGATGTAGCAACCAGGTGGACATTGGTGGTTGGTTAATACAATGTATTATTAATTTGCAGCATATTCCCAGTGGTAGTTGAATGACTAATTCCAAAAATCAATGTTAGCTTTGTACGCTCCTTGTCTAACCTTAAATGAAAATCAGATTGTTAGATATTCATGTACATCTTGATCCTTATGGGTTGCTATGACACTTCCCTGTGTGTTGCATTCCGGTTAGTAAAATAAACAGCTGCATGTTTGTTCCCCACCTCAATCTCTCTTGTATATTATTCACAGCCACCTGGCTTCCCAGTACACAAACATAACAGACCAGCACTCCTTACAGATCTCAAAACAGACACTGAAATACGCAGATTAATTTTGAATTGTGCAAAAGTTAGAGGTTAGGACTAGTTTATGCTCATCAGCTAGACTTGAGGCTAGACAAGAGAATGCACATCTAGTTGACAGAAGTACGCATAAACAAAGGGCAAATAAGAGCTAAAATTAATTGATAAAAAGAATGCATCATGAAGATTGTGCAAATATGGAGTTCATAGTACATTAATGTCACCATACAAAACCCTGAGATTCATTTTCTTTCACGCATACACTGTAAATCCAAGAACCATAACAGAAATCAATGAAAGAGCACACCCAACAGGGTGGACAAACAACCAATATGCAAAAATAGAACTGTAAATACAAAAGAGAAAAAATAATAAGCAATAAATATTCAGAACACAAGGCAAAGAAGAGTCCTTGAAAGGGAGTCCACTGTTTGTGGTAACAGTTCAGTGATGGGGCAAAGTGAATTTGAATGAAGTTATCCCCTCTGGCTCAAGAGCCTGATGGGTGAGGGGTAATAACTGTTCCTGTACCTGGTGGTACGAGTCCTGAGGCTCTTGTACCTTCTTCCTGATGGCAGCAATGAGAAAAGAGCCTGACCTGGGGGGGTGGGGGAGCAATCCTGATGATGTATTTTGCTTTTCTACGACAGACCTCCATGTAGGTTTCCTCAATGGAGAGGAGAGCATTACCTGTGATGGACTGGACCTAATTCACTACTTTTTGTAGTATTTTTCATTTTATTGATGTTTCTATACCATGCTTTGATGCAACCAGTCAATATACTCTCCACCACACACATAGAAGTTTGTCAAGATATTAGATGACATGCCAAATCTTTGCAAACTTCTAAGGAAGTAGTAGTGCTGCCATGCTTTCTTCATAATTGCACTTGTCATGTGTGCTGGGCCTATGACAGGTCCTCTAAAATGACATTGAGGAATTTAAAGTTGCTGACCCTCTTCACCTTTGATTTCTTCCGCAGCACCCCCCCGCCCCCCCACCCGAGTACTGGCTCATCGACTTCTGGTTTCCTCCACCTGAAGTCAGTAATCAGCAACTTCATCTTCCCAACACTGAGTTAGAGGTTGTTGTGGCACCACTCAGCCCTGTTTTCAATCTTCCTCCTATATTCCGATTCATCACTACCTTTGATTTGACCAACAGCAAGTTTGCTGGTATTGTCGGCAAACTTAAATATGGCATTAGTTGTAAGTGTAAAGAAAGTAGAGGAGGGGAGTAAGCACACAACCTTGTGCAAATGAAGACTGGAGGCGATGTTGCCAATCTGAACTGACTGGGGTCTGCAAGTGAGGAAATTGAAGATCCAATTGTACAAGGAGGTCTTGAGGCCAAGAAGTTCATTGATTACCTTGGGGACGATAGTATTGAATGCTGAGCTGTAGTCAATAAAGAGTATCCTGATAAATGCATTTTTGCTGCCAGATGTTCCAGGATTGAGTGAAGAGCCAATGAAATGACATCTGCTGTGGGCCTATTGAATTGGTAGGCAAATTGGAGCAGATCCAAGCCGCTTCTCAGGCAGGTGTTAGCGTTTCAATCACCAGCCTCTCAACACTTAATCACAGTGGACCTAAATGCTACTGGATGAGAGTCTTTAAGGGAGATTAACGCATTCTAATTAGGCAATAGTATAATTCAGGCCTGCCTAAAGCAGGTGGGTACATCAGACTGCCAAAGAAAGATTAAAAGACTGCGAAGCTAGAGGTTAAAAAACACTCCAGCCAGCTGATCAGCACAGGTCTTTAGTACTCAGCTGGGTACCCCATTGGAACCGGATGCTTTCCATGGGTTTACCCTCTTGAATGATGATGCTCCCACATCAGCCCCAGATTAAAATCAGAGAGTCACCACACATCTATACAAGTAATATGGGTGACATAACTGTTTCTTCATTATTTCAGGGTCAATTAGAGAAATACAATGAATGCCAGCATTACCAGCAATGTCCACATCCCAGAGTGAAAAAAGAAAATGCCCCCATTTACTATTCCCTTCAATGAAGCATTTAATATTGGCTCGTCATTTCCTTTCAACCAGAAATCAAACATTCCTTGCACTGTCAGAAATATCAATCTGCTCCTCAATGCGTTACTACAAGCAAAACACTTCCAACAATAGTCTCCAAGACAGCTGCGTATGCATAACCTTGAGCTAGAATTTTTGAGCAGCAAAGCACAAAGCAGAAGCTGTAGTCTCTCAAGAAGTAGAGTGGCAGCCCTGGCTACCATTAGCATTACCATCAGCTGATGAAAGATATTAGCTGATACCAAGAGAATTTTGTTCTGCTGGTATTTCATCTGCAAAGGAGATTAGAATTAGATGAAAAGCAGATACTAAATAACAACACAAGATGAACATTTGCAGAGAGGTGGTTGATTTAGTACAGACTCCAGGAAATAACACATTTGAGTATTATTGCCAGTGACATAAATTCAGTACAAGTCTAAAGTTTTTTTGTTTTTAATGAATTGATTGTAATCTTAAGTCAAAGGAAAAAATGCTTTTCTTTCAATGAAATCTACAAGTTGATATTTGTTTTAGAAATCTAAAACAAAAACTTTAGATTTATAAAATATATCCACAAAAGAGCAAAACTTATTTATGGGCTTACTTTAGGTAGTGTCAACTTAAAAAAAATACATAGTACCATTGCCACTTATGTGGCTCTCTGACAATCACACCATTTCATTGTTGAAAGGGCTTCCCCACCCAATTCAACCTTTGCATGTGTAGTAGCTGTAACAGCCCAATGATCTTCCTTCCCATGTGAAGCCTTTGCAATGTATGTGCAACCCCCTGGGTCACCTCAGGCTCGCTCAGCTCGTTCTCGTCTAGGGGGAGCAGCCTTCGGCCCCGCCAAACTGGGTAATCCACTGGTGTGGATGCTATGTGATGTCCCCGCCTCGCCCAAAAAACAGACAGTACACCATATGCGATTAAATGAGTACAATTTATAAAGGTTACTATAACTAAGTGATTAATAATGATACAGTATATATGAAGAAAAAAAATAAAGAAACGGCGCCAAACCTATCAAAGTTCAAACTACTTCGTGCACATCTGTTGGAGCTCAATTACTGAAGTCTTCTGGCCACCATTCGATCCCCTTCGAACTCCGACTCGCAGCTCAGGACCCTCTGAGTGGTCAACCAAGCACATCTAGCTTCATCCCCCCCTCCTCGGAGTACCTCCTGGCCTCGGACCCCCGCTTGAGGTCCGTTCCTCGCCCAGCTTACAGCATTGCGTCCTCTCTCTCAACCCCCTCGCGCCGATCTGCCCAAAAGCCCGTCAACAAAAGCTTACAGACTCAGAAGAAAGAACATTAATCTCCATTTGGTTTACAAAGGAATACAATTCTCGTTATCAGTAAATTTTAACCCAAACAAGCTTCTAGCACTCTCTCGCAACAAAGAAGCATTCCTGCTTTTAACAAAACAAAGAAAAAAGAAGAAACCCCCATTCCTGCTAGTTAACAAAACAAAGAAACCCTTTTGATTACATACACAGTAACAAAGGAAAAAGAAACCCCCTTTACATATGCACCTTTACAATGCACCCCTCAGCACGTACTTCTGTAGTCTGTAATGTGCTAGTCAGCAGCATTCCCTTAGACTTCTCATTGTGCTACAAGAACAACAAGTTTCAGCCAAACCAAAGGGCATCTTTCACCGAGGTAATGACCTTCCATCAGCACTTGATATGTATCTCAGTTTTCCGACCCATAAATCAGAGGACCTTCTGGTACACATATTGGGGATGAACTGAGACAAAGACCATTGCATCCCTCTCAAAATCCACATTCTGCAAAGATGTGGGTAACTGTCTGATCTCAGTGCAACTGCTCTGAGGGAACCATGCACTGGGGATGATTTGTACAGGAACCATCTGGATGAGAGGCCACCCTCACCAATAGTCAAGTCAGATCTTGATGCCTGTTGACAAGTTCTGGCAATAAAGGCTTCCTGCCAGATTATCTGCATAATTTACTTAGAAAACTACTCAGTGTCCATTGGCTGTTCCATACTAACCACTGCTTGGTGGATGTGGTCAAAAAGGTATTTACTTGAAAGAACTCTACCAGAAAGGATATTTGTGTACAAGTAGATTCATCCCAGACTGGTCTTTAGTCTTGCAGATTACAGCACTAAAATCTGTCTTTTAGATGTTTTGCCAGTTTCTGTCTCCATCACAGTTTTGTACAGTACACTAATCCTTCAAATGTATTTTCCTAATTATTGAGCTTTCTGCCAAGAAAAATGAATATTTAATCTATATTTGTTATATTGTCTCAAGTGGGCCATCCCTTTGTGTCTTTTCTCACAAACAAAACCAATCTGAGTCAAACTCTTAGGAGTACAACTAAGAACACCAATCATTTCCAAAAACTCCTACCAATCTACCAAATTACTAATCACAGGAGCAATATACTCATCTTGATTCTCAGCCAATCAATTGAGTAAAACAAAACTCAATGGGTCAAGCAGCATCTGCTGAAGGGGATGGTCAACAGTTTGGGTCAGTGCCACCCAACTTGTTGAGTTTCATTTTGCAGATTGGATTCTAGCATTTGCAATGTTGTGTTTCTAATCATCTAACGAACTCACTCCCTCTTATCACAAGTGCTCTCACAGTTTCTGTGCAATCTGTACCACGCCAAGTTATTTGACAGTCTCTGCCAAGCACACAACATACACCAAGGATGCCAATATCAGCCAACATACAGTATATTAATATTACTTTTAAACTCTTCAAGGTACAATTTAAATCAATTTTGGCACATACCAGTTTTTTCATTGATACTTATCCAAGTCACACCGTGGGAGTGTTACCACAAAGAGAATAGTGTTTTGTGAAAATGACTCACCACCCAGCACAGCAAAGAATGAGCAATAATTCTTAGTCATGCTGCTATTAGTGAATGATCAAACAAAACCCCATTGCTATAGAGAACACTTCACCAGAGTCTGCAATATTTCAAGGAGAATATCCTCCACTTCTCTCCTAGGGAAACAAGTTTTGCCAGCATCACTCATATCTAAAGAGCAAATACATTGTCACACAAAGCCTTCATTTATGTGAGCACAGCAATGATAACATCTATTGCTTAACAGGTACTATGGAGGAAGTGGTTTTGCTCTACGCAGAAGTGGGGAGGGTCGAATAGAAGGTCGGGCGGGTGTTCTACAAAGGTAGCAGGGTTAAGTGTGGTGCAATAGGCGAATGTCAGCAACGGATTATGGAGAAGAGCAATCTTGTAGCAGCTGAGTCGCACCTGAGTGAGATGCTGAGTTTGGTGCGTGGTTATAAGGACAGTTACCGCAGGGGAAGAGTAAACCGTCACTGGTTGATGCAGGGAAACTAAAAAGATCCCTTGGGGTCGCCCTGTAGATCTCAATAGTACTCAGCAAATATTCAATAAATTCCTCCAGCTAGTGCTTTCTGTCCGGGGTGCCCTGCATCACTACCAGCATTTCATTGGGCTTCCGGAGGTACACACAGAAACCGTCAAGGGATTTTGCACAGCATCCTCACCCTGGGCTGGATTGTGACAAGGGTTAGGGACCTCTCACATTGGCATCGGTCAGGGGGTGGGGGGGGGGGCTTGGATCTACCTGGATCTTGGGTGGGGTAGGGCCAATCAGGGTACGTTCAAGCAAGGGCTGCGTCAGGATTATCCTCAGGGTTAGTATCATCACTGGAGGTGGTAAAGTCTGAGTCAGGGTCAAACTCATCCCCTTGGGGAGGTCTATCAAAGGGCCGTCACCCACATAGAAGATCCGTCTTGTACTCCATTTACGAACCATGCGGTTCTTAGGATCGCAGATTTAGTACCTTGTGTGTCCCCTTTCCTGGTTTTAGCTCAGGTACTGGCCGCAAAGGGATCGGTGAATAGTGGGCTTGGGGTTGGGAGTGCATGTGGAGGGGGGGTATAATCATGGGTCAAGGGCACAGGGGGAGCGGAAGGTTCTGAAGGTACAGGCGGGACGGCATTCGCAGCCCCCGCAGGCGAAGGGACCTGTGGCTCCTCCTCCTCCGTCCTCATTAGTGTCAAATAGGGTCTGCAGCCCAGTCATATCCAGTGCCGGCCTTTTATCACCAAGTTTTACATTATGATCATATGCTGCTCATCATAGATTTCACACAAGGCCTTCAGTTCTGACCAGCTCCTGGGTTTTCCGTCACTACTGTTGACGGGTATCTTTCTATTTTTTGCATTCACCTCCCAGGAGGTCAGGTGGGAGCGCTCATTAAGTCTACTGGCCATGGTATGCCAACGCGTAACTAGGTCTTTCCATTTTTGTGAGACATTCTGTCGCCACACCTGTCCCTCTGTTCACGTACACTTCTCAAGATCCCATGCTCCCCCTAATGGCCAAAATTCATTCCCCATCTTCTTATTCATCCGTGCGCTCAGTCTCCGTAAATCTGTCTTGTTTTCAGGGAATTCTTTACACATTTTCCATAATGGTGTATTTGGTCCTGATTTATCCAGAGTCTGGCCTATTTTGGTAACTTACTCTCGCATCCACTTCAGTGTCCTGATCTTCGCGTGGCAGATTTCTGCTCTTTACAACCAGTCTAAGGCAGGATGCGGTTTCAGTTAGATGTTGGAACCAGACCTTAAACAAATTGAGGATGTATTGCTGCAGAGTTTCCAACCCCAAACCCCATGCAGGGACTCTAACCCCGCTTCCCAAACGAGGGGACTCGAACCCCAAACTCCATGCCTCACTTACCTATTATCCGCGTCTCCCAACTGAGGTTCTCCGTTTTGTCCGTGGAGGCCGTAGGATGGTCAGCCAGAGCCGAAGGGGTCAGAACGGGGGGTCAGAGAGGGAGAGAGAGACCGAGAAAAATCTCTCGGAGGGCCCTTCCTTCTCAACCTGCTCGTACCTGCCCGCTGATTTCTTACGCTGGACCCTGAACTGCCAACCGTTTGGCTCCTGGCTCAGCTCGCCAAATTGCAAAAGGACTGTCACCCCACCAAGGACCCCTTAGGGATATCTTGCTCTTGCCATGAGACAAAGTGCCAGTCCCTGAACCAGGGAGTGCAACTGGTTTGTGGGGAGGGGAACCGCACCCACCTGCGAGTCAATGATCGTGTATTCCCACTGCCTGACTATCGCAGGGGTACCAAACGAGTGTACAGCTCTGCCGGTGTGGGAGAGTGGAGTGATGACACACACCTAAAGGGCAAGGGTTGCACTGAGACCTCCCGGGGTATTTTCTCCTTCTGTAACAGCACTGCCACCAACTTCCTGGCGTACCCTTACCATTCCTCGGTGGCCTATGGCAACTTCCTCCCCATCGCGGTCCCCTGCCCTGCCCATCTGGGAGGTACAACAGAGAGGTCTCCCAAGAATTTTGTGCGGATTACCAAGTCCTGACTACCCTCACCGCAGGTCAGGTGGCTGGATATGGGACAGCTGGATTTCTCTCTTTGGGAGCATCAGGAACCACTATGACAGCCCATAATCAAAACTATCTAGCCTGTGGTCTCATGAGCCTTGGGAACACCACCAGGGGAGTATTAAGACTCATAACTGACAGCCTTAACCAACTGCGGCTCTTCTCCATGCAAAACCGCTATGCACTTGATTACCTCCTCGCCAGGGAGGGAGGGCTCTGTGCTACGGTGAAGGACAAATGCATGATGGGGCTAGACGATGCTACTGCCAACATAACACGGAATACAAACAGAATAGATGAACAGTTAGGATCCATTAAGGAATAGGTTGGGTGGGATGAGGGAATTGGGGACTAAGTGCGTGGAAGGACTGGTTGATCAATGGGGCTATTTACGCGCTGACGGGATTTTTGTCTGTATCGCCATTGTCAAATGTGTCCTGAACCGCATGATGGCCTCGTTAGGGGACCTGCTGCCGGCTAAGCCACTGATGGTAGTACGGGCAACGGTCGAGGCCACCAAACTCCTCGAACCTGCACCAGAGGATTTTCACGATATTGATGAGTGATCATTGTAATGATCAAAGGAGGGAAATGAGAATGTGGAGAGGGTAAGGGGTATGTGTAGAAAGGGGGGACAAGGGGTTGGTGGAGCAAAGTATGCATACAGGACTGGAGACAGTATGTAATTGGGGAAGCGTAGGAGGGCAGGGAACAGGTAACTAAAATAGAATACTAGATGGACATGGCAACCACAAAGAAAGGGGAACCTTGCCACTGCAAGACGACGTGTCTGGCAAAGTATCTGAGCTATATACCTATTGAGTGTTTTGCTTGCATCCATACTTATTCCAAGTATTTCACGTGCTTAGCTATGCAATAGCCAATCGATGAATTTGAATCGGTACCCATATTTGCGAATGTAGTGCCCCGTTTTTGGGTATAAGTATGACCTCTGTGAACCGACAAATTGGGAGTTGGCTACCTTACGCCTGAGTGCATGTGGCTGCGAACTTCTCTCTGAATAAAAACCGCTTCAGAGGTAATTTCGTGTCTCTGGTGTTTTTTCCTCAACTGAGCAGATCAATACTTTCAGGTTAACAGTATTCCATAAAATCCATGAACATAAGAGAAATACATGCTAATTTCTACAAAACAGATTAATAACTACAAAGAATAACTACTACATAGCCAAAGAAAACCAAAAGTACCCTTTTGCCTACTTTTTATTATTACATTTTGGCATTTCTTGCTGGGAAGTAGCACACAGCACAATCTCATTACAGAAACCCAAGCTACAAGCCAACAGGTGAAAAATGGTAAAAGAACAGGTATTTGGAAACCAAAAAAAAACCCACAATGACATCCAATTACAACTATTTGCTATTGGCATCAGAAATTTGGTTCCTAATCCTTGTGGAAGTCCTATCGATTTTCCAAAAAAAAAGCCAACTAAAAGCAAAGTACTAAGAAAACTATTTTTACAGCTGATAGCAATACTATTGTACCCTAAAATACTAGGTGCACATCCTCAGACTAAATAATCCAAGATCAGCTAAGATTTGACTAACGTTATGTTTTAGCCTGGTCTTTCCAATAAAGATACATTTATGTGCATAAATATAAATCATATGCAAGAATTAAAATTATATTTTATTAAGCTTTAATCTGGAGAGTTACTGAGAACAAATCTTAAAAGAAAATTTCCCCAAGCAACAGTGTGAAGATGCTGTTAAAAGTCTACATAGGCAGAATCTGCAACAAATATAGTCAAATGAGTACGTCACTCAATAAACATCCCGTAAAGTAGTGTGGTTCCTAAATTAGATGGAAGTTGAAAAGCTTCTGATACATTGGGTTAGAAATTTGTCGACCAAATTAAAAACTATTGAGCTGTTGTCACTTCAGTTGACTCAGTAGAGCAATACATGCAGACTTTTAAGTGTCTTTGCACCCATATGAAGAGCATTTTCACTTCTGACAAATGTTTGTTATCACCACTACTACTTTTCTGGCATTAAAAATCTTTCTTGAAATGCAACAAGAATCATTTTGGCAGTACTGTAGGCTTAACACAAACTCTCCATTTTCACTTCCTTTGTTGAAAGAAAGTGAGATTTTTAAAACTTTATTTTGCTTCTCTCAACTTTGCTTGTTATGATTCGGCCAATTGAAAAGCCTTCTGTATAATTCTTTTCAAAAAGAGGCCTTTTGGTTTGCTGCAAATTATTACATGGTGTCTATTATATACTACTAATTGACTCTCATAATCAACATCAGGATAGGCAACCCATCTACCCTGAAATGGCTTCAAAACATGTTTCAGCCTTTGCTGACAAAGTCAGTTTCTCAACGGCACTGCAAATACTATTTCCCAGATAATTATCCTAATCAAATCAATGAAATTTTGCCATGATCCTGAGAGACTAATTTGAAGATTCCATTTACAAAATCCTTCCTGCAATGTCCATATTCCTTAAAATTCAAAAATCTTAGGTTTGTGAAATGCAGTTAGATGAAGGTCAAGCTCATGCTATACACATTGAAGTCTTACATTCGACCTGACTAAGTGTTATCACTATGCCAAGGTTAACATCAAAACACCTTTAGGAAAGCACTCAAACTCTGAATTATACTCAAAAGGGCAACCTCAATAATTAGAGAACACCTTCATAAAATTGGTAATTCTTCCATTGAAGCCAATTTATATAGAAGATGGAAAATATAATCCCATTTATAATACCTTTAAAACATAGTAAATACAAGAACCTTCACAAGAGTTTATTATTAGATTACAGTTGACACTGGCACTCAAAAACATGTCTAGAAAGCCATGTCAAAGAGACGAATTTCAAACTTTTACAAGAAAGTAGTAAATTAGTAGAGAGATGGAAACTTAGGATGGAAATTTCAAAATTTAAAGTCTAACCATATCAAAACATGGCCATCATTGGCAGTGAAGTTAAAATATTAGATAGCCAATTTTAGATAGATTTGGAACTATGAAGCAAATTTAGTGGCTTGAAGGTGGTTACTGAGAATGTGAAATAATGGCTAGAGAAGTGGATGAATGGAATGGTGCCAATAAACTTGAAGTTTAATTTTGTTCTTTAGTAACGTATATTAAGATTAACAGAAGTGATCACTACACTTTTGAAAAAAATACAGAGAATCAGCTGCACCTTCAAACTGAGGGTGCCCCACTTTGTTGTGGTATTTTGTGCTTTGGATGTGGAATAATATTTAAAAACATGAGCAGCTTAAAACAGTAAAGTATGCAATACAATTCTGCCAATTTCTCATTGTAATTTACCAGGCACCATCATCTACATAGACATACTATCAAACCATGCAAGGAACTATACAAAATATACGAGCAGATGAGGATTAAACAACATGATAAATACTAATGTAGGCTTTTACAGGCAAGGTCAGTAATTTCACAATGATCAGATCCTTCAAAACCAGCCATAAATAGCAAAGGACAATCAGATTAACTATGGATATTTCCATCCCACAAGATGACAGGACTGTTACAAAGATGTTCAAGATCATTTGTAGCCCAAGGTGCCAAATGGATAATCCACATGGCTATCTCGTGATCATTCCCCCAATTACAGATGCCAAATTTCAGTCAGTTCAATTTTCTCCATCGTGAGAAAACACCAGCATTGGAAATCCTGGCTTCAGAAATAACAACATGCCCAGTCGAATGGCTTTTAAGCTGATAATTTTTTTAAATTGTCTATACTGTATATAAAAAAGCAGGACAAATTATATTTATGAATTATCATTCTATCAAGATAGTTTGAATATTAGCAGACAAATTGTGCTGCTGACAATGCTATCATGTTGCAATTATTCACTGATAAAGTGCTGATGAAAGCAGACATACTTGAAATATTTAACAAGTCAAACAGCATCTGTAGACACAGAAACCAATAATGCTAAACATGTTTCTCTTTCCATTGATAGTGCTTGACCTGTGCAGCATTTCTTTTATTTTCTAAATTACAGATTTCCAACATCAGGAACATATTGATTTTTTTGACTTACTAAAACAAAAGCTTGGCTGCTCCCCCCAACAGATCCTGGTTCCAGATCTCTTTATAGCTTGATTCAAATGAGACTGTGTGTGAGGGAGGATAAGCAGGTGGTAGAGAAGGGACACGCTCAGACCAACGGTTTGAGATGTGTCTATTTTAATGCAAGGAGTGTTGTGAACAAAGCGGATGAGCTTAGATTGTGGATCAGTACTTGGAGATATGATGTGGTGGCCATTACAGAGACTTAGATGGCTCAGGGACAGGAATGGTTATGTCAGGTGCTGGGCTTTAGATGTTTCAGAAAGGACAGGGAGGGAGACAAAAAAGGTGGGGGCGTGGCACTGTTGATCAGAGATAGTGTCACGGCTGCAAAAAAGGTGGACACCATGGAGGGATTGTCTATGGAGTCTCTGTGGGTAGAGATTAGGAACAGGAAGGAGTCAATAACTTTACTGGGAGTTGTTTTTAAATAGACCGCCCAATAGTAACAGGGATATGGAGGAGCAGATAGGGAAACAGATCCTGAAAAGGTGTAATAACAACAGAGTTGTCATGATGGGAGATTTTAATTTCCCAAATATTGAATGGCATCTCCCTAGAGCAAGGGGTTTAGATGGGGTGGAGTTTGTTAGGTGTGTTCAGGAAGGTTTCTTGACACAATATTTAGATAAGCCTACAAGAGGGGAGGCTGTACTTAATCCGGTATTGGGAAATGAACTTGGTCAGGTGTCAGATCTCTCAGTGGGAGAGCATTTTGGAGATAGTGATCATAACTCTACTTCCTTTACAAGAGCATTGGAGAGAGATAGGAACAGACAAGTTAGAAAAGCATTTAATTGGAGTAAGGGGAATTATGAAGCTATCAGGCAGTAAATTGGAAGCTTAAATTCAAAACCGATGTTCTCAGGGAAAAGTACAGAAGAATGTTCTATATGTGGCAAATGTTCAGAGGATATTTGTGTGGAGTTCTGCGTAGGTATGTTGCAATGAGACAGGGAAGTTATGGTAGGGTACAGGAACCGTGGTGTACAAAAGTTGTAATAAATCTAGTTAAGAAGAAAAGCTTACAATAGGTTCAGAGAGCTAGGTAATGTTAGAGATCTAGAAAATTCTAACAGGAAGGAGCTTAAGAAGGAAATTAGGAGAGCCAGAAGGGGCCATGATAAGGCCTTGGCGGGCAGAATTAAGGAAAACCCCAAGGCATTCTACAAGCATGTGAAGAGCAAGAGGATAAGATGTGAAGTGTGACAGTGTGTATGGAATTGGAGGAAATAGCAGAGGTACTTAATGAATACTTTTCTTCAGTATTCACTATGGAAAGGGATCTGGGTGATAGTGATGACTTGCAGCAGACTGAAAAGCTTGAGCATGTAGATATTAAGAAAGAGGATGTACTGGAGCTTTTGGAAAGCATCAAATTGGATAAGTAGCCGAGACCGGATGAGATGTACCCCCGGCTACCATGAGAGGTGAGGGAGGAGATTGCTGAGCTTCTGGCGATGATCTTTGCATCATCAATGGGGGCAGGAGAGGTTCCGGGGGAATGGAGGGTTATGAATGTTGTTCCTTTATTCCTTGGACTTCAACTACTGCACAGAGTCTTGCCATCTTCAGAAGTTTTCTAAGACTCTGCCATAGTTAGATGCATCAGCAAGGGAGATGAAGTTGAGTACAGGGCTACGGTGGGAAACTTTGTCACATGGTGTGAGCAGAATCATCTGCAGCTTAATGTGAAAAAGACTAAGGAGCTGGTGGTGGACATGAGGAGGGCCAAAGCACCGGTGACCCCTGTTTCCATCCAAGGGGTCAGTGTGGTCTTGGTGGATGATTACAAATACCTGGGGATACGAATTGACAATAAACTGGACTGGTCAAAGAACATTGAGGCTAGCTACAAGAAGGGTCAGAGCCATCTCTATTTCCTGAGGAGACTGAGGTCCTTTAACATCTGCCAGACGATGCTGAGGATGTTCTACGATTCTGTGGTGGCCAGTGCCATCATGTTTACTGTTGTGTGCTGGGGCAGCAGGCTAAGGGCAGCAGACACCAAAAGAATTAACAAACTCATTCGCAAGGCCAGTGATGTTGTGCGGGTGGAACTGGACTCTCTGATGGTGATGTCTGAAAAGAGGATGCTGTCCAAGTTGCATGCCATCTTGGACAATGTTTCCCATCTACTGCATAATGTACTAGTTAGGCACAGGAGTACATTCAGCCAGAGACTCAGTTCGAGATGCAACAATGAGTGTCATAGGAAGTCATTCCTACCTGTGGCCATCAAACTTTACAACTCCTCCCTCGGAGTGTCAGACACTGAGCCAATAGGCTGGTCCTGGATTTACTTCCACTTGGCATAATTTACTTATAATTATTTAATTATTGCTGGTTTTATTTTGCTATATTTCTACTCTATTTTTGGTTGGTGCAGCTGTAATGAAACCCAATTTCCCTCAGGATTAACAAAGTATGTCAGTCAAGAAAGGGAGTAGAGATAGCCCAGGAAGTTATAGACCATGAGTCTCACCTCTGGTTGGTAAGTTGATGGAAAAGATCCTGCATGGCAGGATTTATGAACATTTGGAGAAGTATAACATGATTAGCAATAGCCAGCATGGCTTTGTTAAAAGGCAGGCCTCACAAGCCTGATTGAATTTTTTGAGGATGTGACTAAACACATTGATGAAGGAAGAGCAGTAGATGTAGTGTATATGGATTTCAGCAAGGCATTTGATAAGGTACCCCATGCAAGGCTTATTGAGACAGTGAGGAGGCATGGGATCCAAGGGGACATTGCTTTGTGGATCCAGAAGTGGCTTGCCCACAGAAGGCAAAGAGTGATTGTAGACGGGTCATATTCTGCATGGAGGTTGGTCACCAGTGGAGTGTCTCAGGGATCTGTTCTGGGACCCTTACTCTTCGTGAGTTTTATAAATGACCTAGATGAGAAATAGAGGGATAGGTTAGCAAATTTGCTGATGACACTAAGGTCGGAGGTGTTGTGGATAGTGTGGAGGGCTGTCAGAGGTTACAGTGGGACATTGATAGGATGCAAAACTGGGCTGAGAAGTGGCTGATGGAGTTCAAGCCAGATAAGTGTGAAGTGATTCATTTTGGTAGGTCAAATATGATTGCAGAATATAGTATTAATGGTAAGACTCTTGGCAGTGTGGAGGATCAGAGGGATCTTGGGGTCCGAGTCCAAAGAACGCTCAAAGCAGTTGCACAGCTTGACTCTGTAGTTAAGGTGGCATAGGGTGTATTGGCCTTCATCAATCATGGAATTGAATTTAGGAGCAGAGAGGTAATGTTGCAGCTATGTAGGACCCTGGTCAGACCCCACTTGGAGTACTGTGTCAGGGGTAAGTGTTTTAACCCAGAGAGTGGCGAGTGCATAGAACAGGCTGCCGGCAGCAGTGGTGAAGGTGGATAAGATAGGTTCTTTCAAGAGATTTTTGGATAGGTACATGGAGTTTAGAAAAATAGAGAGCTATGGGTAAGCCTATTAATTTCTAAGGTAGGGACATGTTCGGCATGACTTTGTGGGCCAAAGGACCTGATTTGTGCTGTAAGTTTTCTATGTTTCTACGTAAATAATAACATGCATATCAAACAAATGCCAAGAGTGTCTGCTCCTGACATGTGGGGAATATTTGAACCAAAAGTTACAAATACAGCAAGTCCAAATAAAGTTAAAGAAATTAAGATCTCGAACCAAATGACATACAAGAAGAAAGCTCCTCACTGTTCTGGTCAGATGAAGAAAGATTGCTGTGGTGATTAGAAATGAAGTCAATCCTTCCTTTGCTGTATTCTTAGGGCTAACAATCTCCAAGTCACATGCATCCTTCCTGTGTGTCACTGTCTGCTTCCACAGCACCAGAGAAGCAAATTAACCATACAGACCAACACACACAAAATGTATTAGAAACTCAGCAACCCAGGCATCATTTATGGAGAAGAGTAGACAGTAGACGTTTCAGGCAGAGACCCTTCATCAGGATCTTTTCCATAGAAAAGTGAAATGCTAAATTCCTCCAGCATTTTGTGGACTGTTGCTTTGGATTACCAGTAGATGCATATTTCTTGTGTTTGTGTCATCATACAGACTGCAGGCAAGGCAAGGAAGGTGATTATGAGTGAGAGTAACCTGTGGACCCCCCCCCCCCCAACCTAAATCAGGTAGTAAAAATAAGCATTAAAAATATTGTCAAAAGCCAAGGTACTTTCCAATGGTTCAGTTAAGTTATTAGGAAAAACCAAAGATTTTTTTTTAAATTCAAAAAGAGGCACATATTGACGGAGTTCATAGCAGTCATTAGACAAAAGCTAAGACTTGGCAAATTCTCAAGACTAAAGTCAATCACAAATATTATTACAGCCAAAAGGTTCTGCAATAACACGTCAAGGAAAAATATCACTTGGGAAAACAGAATGTATTGGCTAATGCTTATTCTTGTTTACCTAGGTTAGGAGCATAAAGGGGAGGTTCATACTTTTAAATATATATACACACATATAAAAATAAAAATAAAAAAAAGTTTATTAAATATTGCCTATGTGATATATTACCCCAAGCCATCAGACTCAATACTCGAGTCTCGACTGATATCTACATTATTTATTCTATTGTAATTTGTCCTCTACTGTGCACTTTATGTAGTCCTGTGCAGATCTGTAGTCTCGTGCAGTTTTTATGTTGCTTTTACATAGTCTAGTGTAGCCTTGTGCTATCTCACATAGTCTAGTGTAGTTTTGTGTTGTTTCATGTAGCAGCAGGGTCCTGGAGGAACATTGTTTCATTTTTACTGTGTACTGTATCAGCAGTTTATGGTTGAAATGACAATAAACTTGACTTGATCATAGACATTTCCAAACATTCTCCTCTACAGCTGTTTTCTCACTTTTCCGGTTTTGATGAAGGGTCTATGGTCCAGAACATGACTGTTTCACTCTCTCCACTGATGCTACCCGACCTGCTGAGTGACTCTGGCATTCTTGGTTTAATAACTGTTGCATTGACAAAGTATGCAAATTATATACTTGAAATAATGAACATTTATACAGCTACTCCAATTGAGGAAAGTTCTGCAATGTTTCAAATTGATGGAAAAATGGATGATCTTCAATTCTGTATGACAAATTACCATCCTATCCTTGTTATATGTGGGGAATACGTTCCTCGCAGTCAACGCAGAATGCAAATAATTAGTTAAATGGAGAAAATAGGGAAGCATTCTGGAGGGCCTCCCAAAATATGTTTTATCTGTAATTTATTCACATTTTCACACCAATATGACACAAAAGCAGTACCACAAGGCAACATTTGTATTATTTCAACTTAAGGTACTATTCAATGTAATAAATCATAGAAAGTTAACATACTAGGGTGTACAGTACTCAAACCCTTAAGAGCATGAGGGTTTAGTGAATGGTAAACTAAGAGGCTTCATCTTATAGTCTCCTTCGGCATTGGAACACATAGGCAAAGGCAATCTATCCTTTGATGCCTTGAAACCTGACGCAGATTTTTCATCCTTACTTACGTAAGTGTGTTTCGGCATACACTTCCAAAAAATCCCAGTCTCGTCTGCATTAAACACCTGCTTTGCTGTGATGCCAGCACAACTATCATAGCCCACAACTGCGCAGGGTAGCGTTTGTCAGCCTCATGGTCAGCACTAGCTTGCTCACCATGCACAGCTAAGTTGTGAAGCCTGTGACGATTAACAAAGTTAGAAAACCATCCCCTACTTGCATTAAAGCTAACAATATCACTTGACACTTCCTCACTATCCTTTAAACAAAGGCAACCATAAATTTCCAAAGCTTTCACACGAAGGTGATCGGAACTAAGTGCTGTTGTTTTCTTTGTTTCATGCTCAATGTGCAAACGCAACATTTTCTCAATTTTTGTCATAATTGGGCTACCCACTTTGGTAACAATCTTTGAAGACACTTGTGGTGAATCAATCATTACCTTTTGAAAAAGTGAACTCAGTGCCAACTGAAATGCAAAAGGCCCCTCATTTACTCTCTCAAAAACATGCACATGAGATGACATTTCACATTTGTTTTCAAGTGAGCATTTAAGCCAATGTTTCTCTCTCTTTAACAATGAGCACAGTAAGATTACCCCTTTTTTGTATCATGCCTCTCTATCATCTTCCAGTAAATTACATAGTGTGTGGCCTGTCCTTTCAGTAACAGACAGCAAGACTCATTGAATAAATACTCAGAATTCAGGTGCAGCCCTAAAGGGAGGAATAAATTCTCTTTCTCACACTACTAAATCTAAAATTGTAATTCCAACTCAGCCAAACAGGTTTCAGATAAACACCAACACCACAACAATTTAATACTATTTTAGATTAGATTTTAAGCAATTCTGATTTTCACAATGAAAAGGAATTAGGATCAAGTTCGATCAAGATCTACTTGAGTCAAGGCAATAAGTCTTTGGCACTCAGATCCTTAAAGGTTACGGAGTAAAAGGTTCAGTTTAAAAGTGGTTCTTTATATACAGTACTGATTATACTCCTTAAGAAATATATTTTAGTTTGATCTTAATTTGTATTGCTTTATAATGTTTATGTAACTCTGAAAATAAGTTTGACCTACCCTTAATTATCTGTTGTGAGAGTCCTGCCCACTTGTTTTCCCCGAGATGCTAGGATTGGCAAGAATTGGCAAGTGGAGACTTGCATTCAATTTAGAATTACCGTTTATGCTGAGTAGCTTCCCCATTTTAATCCCTTAAATTGTAATTTCTGAATTATGAAAATCAAGAGGTCCGATTTACAAATACAGATTGGGTTATAAAGTACATTTGGATGGCATCTTGGTCGAATGAGATAGTTGCCATTTCAATATTATTTCTGCAAACTATTCAATGTAAACCCTTAGTGTTATCCAGCATTGCTAGTTTTCAAAAAAAACAAGTACCAACACCACCTAGTGGGCAAGTATTGTTACTTTACATAGAGAAATGGCTTACAAATTATAAATTCCCCACAGATTCAACTACTCTCCTACACATCAGGGAAAATTAACAAAGACCAATTAACTTATCAATGCTCATATTTTTTGGGGAGGAAAGGCATACACTCAGTGAAAAGCAGGGTAGAGAACCAGACATCACGAACCCAGGTTCCCAGCAATGTGAGGCTGCACCCCTACTACCTGCTACTACCCCCAAACTTTTAGTCATAAAATAACTAAAAAACATAAAATTTATAGTTTTGGTAAAGATTTTTAATGTCAAAACAAAATACAATTTGCAATTTCCATATGATCAATACCATTTTGAATACAACTCTCCTAGAACTATCATGCCATATTATTTTTAACCTAAAAGTTCTATCGCCTGTTTCACCTCCAATGAAAGAGGCAACTTAGAAACTATTATTAATAACCTGAGCATTCCCAGTATGTGCAGAATCTTATTTATTAATAATATCAGCATTAGCAGGTCCTCTAGATAAAGCAAGATATTTTTATAATTAAATATAGTATTACAAAATATAAAAAGGGAAAGGCACAGGGTTAGAGTTATAATAATGCAAACTTAACATTGAGAATAATCATTAAAATAAATTAGCCTTTCCAGAAAGGATTTAAAATATGCAAATTACAAAATTTCTCCATTTCGTACCACGGATTTAGTGAAAAAAAATTGAGACTAAAAGTCAGTTTTAGGCCAATTCCATAATTCATAACTCATGCTACAGAATAAAAGTTGGCCATCCTTTTCCACGGGTTCTGTATGTGCGAATTCAACCAACCGTGGATCGAAAAAACCCATGTTCTCTCTCCAGCACTCGTTGTTTGAGCATGTACAGACTTTTTTTTTCATGTCATTATTCCCTAAACAATACAGTTTAACAACTATTGACATAGCATTTACATTATATTAGGTATTATAAATAATCCAGAGTTTAGTTAAAGTACAGGCAGTCTTTAAGTCGGATTTGTGCACAAATCGGAACAGGTACATCCAGTATTATTTAGTGTCAGTCAAACGTTTGTCTTAGTATATAGTATATATTTTACCTTCCTAATTGAATATATGTATTTCAATAATTAAACTGTATTGCTCAATAATAATTATAGCTTTCATCAGGGCAGGGCCTTTTACATGCTCCATTATTCTCACTTTATCCTTTAAAATTGTTCCGAAGGTTGACTGACTGTAACCTAATGCTTTTCCAATGACCAATGACGTTTCATCTCTTTCCGATTGCTTTATTATTTCCACTTTATTTTCGATCATGATCGTCTTCCGTCAACAGAACAGAAACACTGCGGATTCAGCAGCGGCTGTGGACAACAGGCCCTGAGCTCCTCCAGGTCCTAAAGTCCACCACACTGAGGCAGGTTAAATAACATCCTGAGCTCTGTGGGGTCCTAAAGTCCTCTGCACTGAGACATGTTAAATAAGGGGCTTGAACATCTGCATTTTTGGTATCTGCAGGGGGTCCCAAAACAAATTCCCCGTGGATAAGGAGTGCCAACTGTACAGGAATTATTTCCTCAGTAGATCAATGAACAAGAGAAGCACAGATATGTAAAAGATGATACGAAGGAACAACTTTGATGTAAATTCACCACTGATGAATACTGAAACTTGTGGATGCATTAAGAGAAACCTTGCTCTGAGTAAAAGCTCATCCTAAACGGAGTCTCAAGAACTATTAATTGATAGCACATCAACTGTAATGAAGTGCTTCAACAGGTTGCTTATGACTAGAATTAACCCCTGCTGAGCAAAGACCTGGACCCACTGCAATTTCCCTACCATGCAACAGGTCTACAGCGGATATAATCCCACTGGCTTTCCACTTTGCTGTGGAGCAAAATATACATTAAGTTGCTATTTAGCAATTACAACTCAGCCTTCAATATCCCCTCCTCAGCACTAATCACCTAGCATCTGAAACTGTACCTGCACAGCCCCCTTTGCAACTGGGTCCACAACTTCCTCATTAGCAGAACTAAGTACGGATCACATCCTTCTCACTAAATCAATACTGCACACCTCAAGGAATGCATTCTTAGTTCATTGCTCTACTCTTGCTACACTTCAGACTGTAGGGTCGAGCTCAGCTCAAATGCAATCGTTAAATTTGCACGTGACATCACTGCTGTCATCTACAAATTCATAGATGGTGATGAGGAGGCATACAAGAGTGAACTGATTGGCTAGTTGAGTGGTGTCATCAGAACAACCTTACAGTGTCAGCAAGACCAAGGAATTAATTGTGGACTTTTGGAAGGGGGATGACACTGACTCACACATTAACACACAGGCACAGTCCTCAATGAGAGGTCAACAGTGGGATGGGTGAGCAGCTTCAAGTTTCTCTGGCTTTCAGCATCTCCAAGGGATCTGCCCTTGGCCCAATACATTGATGCAAACATGAAGGTACACCAGTAGCTTTACTTCATTAGGAATTTGAGATTTGTTAATGCTGTACTGAGTTTAAACTTGCAAAAAAAAAAACCCCCACAGTACAAGATGGGACCCAAAGGCAAGGGAAGAGACTCCTAGGATTCTGGATGAGATTTTAAAATCTTTTCTGCACATGAAGTACTAGCTGTATTTCAGAACCACAAACACAAGAAAGTCTGCAATGCTGGAAATCTAAAGCAACTTTTACAAAATGCTGGAGGACTTCAGTAGGTCAGACAGCAACTACGACAATAAATAAACATTTGACATTTTGGACCAAGATTCTATACAGAGAAAGCTCTTGAGTCCAACATCACTGGTGGGGAAGATATTAGAAAAAGTTCTGAGAGAAATTAGTAATAACTTGGGAAGGCAGGGACAAATCAGAGATGATGAACATTTGTTTTGTTAAGGGTAGATCCTCTGATCAATCAGACTGTGGGAGACTGGTTCAAAAGGTTAGGGCTCTAAGAACCAAAGACCAGTTGAGAAACTGGATACAAGACTGGCTCAGCATAGCAGCAGAAGGTGATGGTAAAGAGTTATTTCTGCCCTTGAATTATTGTCACTAATGGCATCCTACAACAATCAGTGCTGGGACCCTTGCTCTGATGTTTATTCAACATTGGGATATGCCCCCTTCTCACTTCAACCATCAGGGTGGAAGGAGAGTAGCCTGAAGACCACACATGATGATTCAGGAAGTTTTTTTAAAACCTCTGCCAACAAATATCTGAGTGATTCATGAACACTGCCATCTTACTTTTTTTTTAAAAATATAGTTCATAGTAATTTTGTCTTTGCACGATACTGCTGCAGCAAGTCAACAATTTCACACAAGTCAGTGATAACAAATCCTATTCTATACATGAATGACTTGGATGTGGAAGGTATGATCTGTAAATTTCCAGATGACACAAAGATTGTTGAAGTAGCAAGGAAAATAATCTTAAGACTACAGATATCAATGTTGAGAAATGAGTGGAAATCGGTGAAAAGAATACAATCTAGACAAATTGACCTGACACATTTTGAGAGCACCTGGTGCAAATAGCATGAATGGTAGGGCCTTACGGAGTACTGAGGAAGAAGGACTTTGGGTACAAGTCTAAAGATCTTTCAAAGTGGCAACAGAGGTAGTTGAATGGTTAGGAAGACATGGGATACTGACCTTTAATTAGTTGGGACACTAAATCAAGACAGATTATGCTTTAACTTTATAAAACCTTGGTCAGAGTTACTGGGTGCATTTCTAATCACCACGATATACAAAGGATGTGACACAGCTTTGACTCAGTGTGACTCAGTGCAGAGGAGATTTGCCAGATAACTGTGTTGGAAGTCATAATGAGAAACCAGCAAAAGTGAGCTCTGCTGACTCTGGAGAGGAGGAGATTAAGATGTATCATCTCTGGATGGTATCAGGCTCGATCTCCACTGTGTAAGAGAAGGATCCAGTTCTGTCCTTCATATTTCCAAATACCTACTTTTGATCACCTATGTAATCCCTCACTAGAACTGCTTGTCCAGGAATGAAACATCTAACCTCCTTGGAGGAGCCCTCAATTTGTCTCACTTTGTCCTGCATCATCCTCCTGAGATTGTGTTTGATGAGATCCAACCATGAAAGCAAGGGATAACCAGGGACTAGATAGCTGGTGAGTTGTTGGTTGTGGAATGTGTTGCATTAAGATATGCATGGGAATTGGCAAGCTTCTGGCTAGTGTATTCTGCTGACAGTATTATGTATTATGCTGCAGTGCATTCCTCAGACTCTGGACAAATCTTTCCACAAAGCCATTTGTAGCTGGTTGGTACGGTGAAGGTATAATACATCGTATTACATTCATTTTTAGGAATTATCAAACTGTTCCCCACAAACTAGGGTCCATTGTCACTAAAAGTTCTGAAACACCAGTCCTTGTGAAGGGGCTTCTCAATACATCAACGATGTATGAGGCAAACATGAGGAAATCTGCAGATGCTGGAAATTCAAGCAACACACATAAAATACTGGTGGAACACAGCAGGTCAGGCAGCAACTATAGGGAGAAGCACTGTTGATGTTTCAGGCCGAGACCCTTCGTGTCTGTACTGATGACAGCGCTTCTCCCTATAGATGCTGCCTGACCTGCTGCGTTCCACCAGCATTTTGCGTGTGTAACTATGTATGAGGCTTTAGTGGAGGCAATTGGGAACACTTCTGGCACCATGAAGCTGCATCCACTACCACCAAGAAATCTGTGCCCATGAACAGTCTTGCAAAACCTACATGAATCTTCTGCCAGGGCAAAGTAGGCCACTCCCAGGGATGGAGAGGCACTGCTATTGGCACCTTCTGGACATGCTGGCATCCCACAGTGCATGGCAAGCACTTGAATCACTTTGGCAAGCACCTATACACCAAATGTTAAGAGATGGGGTTAAAAGAGGAGATGTCCCTTGTCCATCTCCATCAAAATAAGCTTAAAGCAAACATTTTCATTTTAATCATGTCTACATGACTGACATGTAGTACCTTCAACCCTTTAACTCTCAGCTTAGATGGTGCAACAACTCTGAATTCCCATGCAAGGCAACCTCTGTCAAGGGCAAATTAATCTCCGTGCTGGTAAATACAGGGTATCTGGAGTTCTTGATGCACATTCCAGCCATTTTGTGTGGCCATGTAGATCTGGGGTAGTGTGGGGTCTTTCATAGTTTCCCTTTGGATTAGCTCTGCCACAGTAGGGCGACTTTTGATTTGCTTTAGGGAGAATACATCGAGTGTCTTTTTAAAAAAATTTTCCAGTACTTCCTTTTCGAAGAGTTACAGGATAATCCAGAAGCATTTCCATGATTAGGTGTCTTCTTGAATTCAATGTTGTTAATTGTTTCCTCTTAGAAAGAGCCCATCTCTGCATTCGTGCTGCTGCTGTTAAAGGAACACCCTTCTGTGGATTGAAAGTAGACACCCATGCTTGATGATCAGTAACGAGGGTAAATTCTCTCCCATATAAGTACTGGCTTACATGTTTTACACTCCAAACCAGATATACATAATGTTTTTCTGCAGTGGTAAGGGGAGTGATGCAAAGGCTACGGGGTGTTCACTTCCTTCACTTGTAACACAAGGAAAGGCATCACAGGCAAACTACACTGGATGATGTGGATCATTATGTGTCAGTACAGTGTCTGAAATCACCATTTCCTTTACTTTTTTGAAAGCCATTTCACACCGTTTTGTCCATTCCCAATCGGCAGTAATGAGTTCAAGGGGTGAGGCACAGTAGCCAGGTTTGGCAGGAACCTGTAAAAGTAGTTGACAAATCCTAAAAAGGACCAAAGCAGTGACACATCTTTTGGCCTTGGGGCATCTACCACTGCTTGAATTTTCTCTGCACACTTGTATAATTCTTGTGCATCAATGGAGTGCTCACAGTAAGTAATGCTTGGTTTAAAGAATTCACACTTGTCGCATCATGCGCTGAGCCCATAATCTTCTCACCTTTTTAACAATGTTGAGGTATTGGAGATGCTCCTGGTCATCCTTACCAGAGGTAATGATGTCATCCGGGTAACACTAAGTGCCTTGTAGCACCTGGTCCGTAGCCTTCTGCTAGAGTGCAGGTGCAGATGCTACTAAAAAAAAAGCTCATTATACTGATAAAGTCCTTCGGGAGTGTTTATGCAGTGAATCACTTGGACTCTTCTTCCATCTCAATCTGCAAGTAGGCCTCAGCCAAGTCCACTTTGCTGAAGTGTTTTCCTCCAGAAAGGTTGGCAAAGGTTTACTCTATCCTGGGCAGAGGGCATTAATCTACTTTCAGTATTGGGTTAAGGGTAACCTTAAAATCATCACAGATCTTGACAGCCATACTTCTTGGCTACTGGGATGATTGGTTGTCCATGGGCCCCACTCAACCTTGGAAAAATTCCTTCATCCTCCATGTGATCTAGCTTACAAGGAAACGGATGGACTTTGCAAAACTTGGGTGTTGTATTTTCATTCAATGTTATTTTACCTTTGATATGTTAGAGCTTTCTAATGCCATCCCTGAACACTGTTGTGGCATGTATAGGATGGATGGATTGCCAATCAAATTGTAGTTGTCTCAGACAATCACACCCCCACAACGCTGGTCCTTCTGTGTTTAAAAAAAAAACACACATACAAACACAATGTGGTTTGTTTGTTCTTATATTTCACTGTTATGAATGTCATTCCCACAGCTTTTCTCCAGTAGAAGTTCATAGTTGGATATCTGCAAGCTTCAGTTAATATCTTTGAAATGCCAAACAAACTCATTTTATGGAATGACTGAAACAGTTGAACCAGTGTCTAATTACATTTTAATTAATTTGCTGTTCACTCTGGCATAAGCCATATTGCTTGTCTATTGCCATATTGCTTGTCTATTGCTTGTCTATTGTTAATTTTCACACTGTAAATTTCAAGGCCACATAATCCTGTGTCATTCTCAGATTCTCCATCAGCACACAGATTAATGCTCTTTTTGAAACTGCAACTTTACTTTTTAGCTTTTTCTCTTCCCTGTGCAGTCTATTAATTTTTGTCTGCCCAACATGATCTTTGTATGTGTCCCACTTGGTTACACTTTCTGCAAGTTTCACCTTTTAATCTGCATTAGTCTACTGTACATGAACCCCTGCCACAATGGTAACAAAATTTGTTCAGCCAAGCTCACATCTGCTGGTTTGGTTGGAGTCAAACTCTGAAGCAATACCCTGTTCCACATGTTGTGATGTAGGACAAATCACCCTGCTCAAATGGTATCCCATTACCTATCCTAAACATTTGCACTCCTCAATTCTGTCTCTTTGTGCACCATCTACAAAGTATACTATAGGTACTCAACAAGGGAATTCTGAGAACAACTCATAATCCACTAAAGAAAAGAGCAAATGGAACCTGCACATTACCCTCAATAATCACACTCTGTTATGACTCAAAAATCTTTCTTTTTAAACTATAAACAGCATTAGATCCAGAGAAACAATTATTTCATTCTTGTTTAAACTTGTGTACAGGAAATGACATTAAACAACCTTGAATCTGTGGATATTTGCTAGTCTTTGGTATCAAGTCTCCTCAAACTCCTAATGAAATATACTGTAGCTGGTGTGTGCCTTCTTTGTAATTATTTCAACATATGGGCCCAGGATAGATCTTTAAAGATGTTGACACCCAGAAACTTGAAATTGTGCACCCTTTCCACTTCTGGTCCCTCAATGAAGACTGGTGGGTATTCTCAGCCTCCCCTTCCTTAAGTCTGCAATCAATTTCTTGTTCTTACTGAGGTTGAGTGGGGTTGTTGTTGTGACATAACTCAACTAGCTGATCTATCTCATTCCTGAAATTCTGCCAACAATAGTTGTGTCATTAGCAAATTTATAGATGGCATTTGAACTAAGCATACCCACACAGCTGGGAGTGTAGAGAGTAGAGCAGTAGGCCAAGCACTCATCCTACAGGTGCGCCAACGTTGACCATCAGTGAGTCATCAGTTTTGATCCTCATTGACTCTGGGTCTCCCAATGATGAAGTCAAGGATTCAGTTGCAGAAGGAGTTAGAGGGACCCAGGGTTTGGAGCTTGTTGATTGTACTGAGGGTATGATTGTGTTGAGCACTGAACTGTAATCAATTCAAAGACTCAAAGTACATTTATCAACTATAATCACGAAACAAAGGAGGATGATGGAACCAGTCTGTTCAAAGAAAAACATCAAATCTCCTCCCCAGCACACAAATGGCAACAAATAAAAAGCAAAACACACACAATACTAAACACTTAAAAAAGAATCAAAGGGCATATTTTAATGCTGTTCAGCTCAATGTTCATCACCTGCAGGCAACCCCAACTTAAAAAGCTCAAAAGTAGTAATTTCTAAAAAGGGACAACTAGAACCAGATCTAGAAATTAGAACACATAAAAAGTGAATTAGAGACCAAATCTATAATGTGTCCATTAAACCTTGCTCTGGTACCATCTGCCAACAGTATCAACCACAAGGACCCACACTTGGGAGCCATGAGTGAGAGACCACCATGCACAAACAATCTTCTCCGGCAGCAGCAAGAGGCCGAACACTCGTTTCTAAGTAAACACCAGCCTGACATAGGTATTGCTATTGCCCAGGTGATTCTTGGCAAAGTGCAGAGCCAGTGAGATTGTATCCACTGTAAATCTAATGTGGTGATAGGCTCATTGCAGGGGGTCCAGATCCTTACTATGACCCACCTCTCACAGCACTTTATCACAGTAGATGTGAGTGCATCTGGATGATAGTCAGTGAGGTTGCTCACCCTGCTCTTCTTGGGGACTGGTATGATTGTCACCTTTTTGTAGCAGGTGTGCAGTAGTGAGAGACTGAAGATGTCCTTGAGCATTTCCCACTATTTGGTTGGCACAGGTTTTCAGTGCTCCATCAGGGCCTGACACCTTGCGAGGGTTCATCCTCCTGAAAAATGTTTTGATGTTCACCTCAGACAGAGATCACAAGGTCACCAGAAGCTGCAGGAATTTGCGTAGTTGTAGCTTTATTCTCCCTTCTAAAATGTGCACTAAAAGGCATTGAGCTCATCTGGGAGGTTTCGCTTTATAGGAAGTTCTGGCCTGTAAATCCTGCAAGAACTGATATACATTCAATTCCTTCTCTAATTTCAATTGGAATTCTATTTTGCTCTTAAAATAGCCTTCTGTAGATCATAGCCACAGAAGTAATTTCCGTAGTGAGTACAAATAGTTAGTACATAAATCTACCCAACCAAGGAGCAAACATCAAATTCTATTAATAAAGTAATGAGCCAATTAAAAATCTTTCATGCAATTAATATCTAAACTAATAGAAACATGTAACCACCTGAACTAATATTCTAATCAGGAAAAACAGATATTTGCATTTACTTTGGACCTTTCAAATCCATCATAAAACACTTTATAATCAGAGTTTTGTTTTGATACCAAGTAGAAACCACTGTAGCCAATTTCCATATACAAAGATCCCACAACAGCAATATGGCATTGATCAAATAATCTGAATTTGCTGATGTTGGTTGCAAGACAAATATTGGCAGCTATGCAGATAACCACCCCACAATTCGTTTAAAAAAAACGCTATGAAACTTTGCTTTACGGAGAACTGAGGTGGAAGGGGCCTTTGCTTAATATCTCATCTGAAAGACAGCACATGTACAAAAAAAATCTTTACTTTGCCAATTTTGGGATTGGTAATTTTTTAAGTAAAAACAATCAGTTTTTTACTAATGTATATGCAAACCACAGTGCACCTTGACACTGAAGCCCAATATGTTCCATGGTTATTTACTGTATTGATTGGGAATGCAACCAGAGGTCTTTCTCCTTCGTCATACTGCACAACTATATTCACGACAGCTGCATTTTCTATTTTTGTTTCAAAAATTAAATAAGTGAAGCCACATTATCATGTCAGGTTTCATTAAAATTAGAGATGAAGGTGCAGGTGTTGTTGGGGGATATAGTAGGGCTCAACTATGATAAAGCACATAAAAAAAAGCCAGACTAGAATTTTATCCATAATTATCAACGAGTTGTGAAGCACTGATAAACACACAACTCAACATTTATCTAGAGCAGTGACATAGGCTGCTTTTATGTCAGGAACCAGGAAGGAAATACAATTTTGTTAACAAACTTAACTTCTTTTTGTTCCTTTAAAAAAAAATGAAGCTATCCAAATGTGTCATAGTTAACAAATACAGTAAAGCACACTGAGGATAAACACTGAATTGAATTTACATCACACTATAATATGGCTATTGCACTGATAGAAGTCACATCCAACTAATTACAAAAATTTCACATTACAAAAGTTGTGCTACAACTTTAATCTCAGTGAATTATTAATTTAAAAAAAAAGGTTTAAAATATGTAGTTGTTATCTGCAAACGGCTGTTTTCTTTTACTTTTCATTTATTACTTATCACACATTTTAATGTTCGGATGGTAACTATATTATGTAGCAGCTTTACCATAACAGAACTCTCCAGAGAATAGGGAATTCACTCCTTTTCAACCAAGATCATTTAACTGTTTGAGACAAACTCAAAGTATAGCAACGAAGACAGTTTAACAAGTTATCATACCTGGACAGTCCTAAAAATATTACCTTTAATGAGTTTTTAAAGAACTTGAAAAACTATTGGTGACAATTTATATCAGCTTGAATAAAATGGATTTTGCAAATTAATTAACACCTATAGTAATTCATAAATGTAGGAGATTTTGCAGATGTTGAAAATCCAGAGTAGCACTCATGATGTTCTAAGAGTGTCAGCTGAAAACATCGACTGCTTATTCCTTTCTATTGATACTACCTGACCAGAGTTACTCCAGCATTTTGTGTGTTACCCAAAGTAATTCAAAATGGTGCTCTTTGCCAGCCCAATATCACAACAAACTCTGGATACAACTAGAGCATCAATGAAAACACAAGCAATACAAGATCAGGACCAACCAATCAAAACAAAATAAAGCAGTCAGCTAAGGAAGTGAGGAAGTATTAGGTCAGGATGACAAAGGAGTTACCATCTATTGAATATTAATCTCTAGTGACCCAAGTACGGATGCTACTAAATAGAACAAACTGGGAAAGCGGAATGAACAATGGATTGTAAACAAACAGAAAGAATAAAATCACAGCGGCGACCACTCCATAGAGTTGCCCATCAACCACACAGGGTACAATTAACAATTTTAAAATATTCCGAGTATTGCAACATTAACTAATATTTTATTGGCGTATTGATCTCCGGTATTTGTTTACAAGTGCGATCTAGTCAAACTAAAACTACTTTCTGTCACAAGCATAACATTGTTCTTTAACCCTAGCGGCATTTAGAAATTTAGCAATTTGCTTTCACACTAGATTCTAGAAGAAAACGCTCTAGAGCCGGAGCACGCCTCATTGCTAGCACAATAGAAAGTGCAGCAGGTTTTCCTTTCCCTTCAGCATTTCGTGTATTGTCTTCTTACCGTATCTATTAGGTTCCCGGAGGTACTCCAGTATGGGCACGGAGCTTTCCTCCTGCGTGGCACTGGTGCAGTTACGGTCCTTGTTCCTCATCTCGTCAGTTTCATGCTCGTCTACCCGGCTCTGAACAGCGGTGACCAAAAACCGCTGCGATTGGGACATGACGGGCCCTCGTTCCTCCTCGTCCACAGCTTCGTGTGCTTGTGTGTGTTCAAAAGAGAGCGCTTCCGTTTACCAGTGGATTTCGATCTTTTGGACGAGAACAAAACCAGTAACCGACCGCTAACTCACTCGGTACATTTCTGACTTCCAGCGCCAACTTTAAACCCGGGCTCGCCAATAAAAACACGTGCTTTTCATTGCTTGTCTTCTTCCACTTTGAAATGCATGCGATCGTTGCTTATGTGCAACCCCATGAGACTCCTTTTGTTATTTGTAGCGAGGATCAAAACGAAAGCCAGCGAGTGTCACTTGTAGTCACTGACACACAGCGACTCTGTTCGCCTGAGATAAAAGCGACCTTTAGGCAGAGGCTCACGTTGCTGATTCTGAAGCCAGCGGGTAGTGAAGTGGGAGAACAGATAGACTCGTTGTAAACCGTCTAATAGGGTGCTGTCGTCAAAATGACTGGCTGAAGCTAGGAGAAAAATCAGTTCTTTTTAACGAGTGTTTTCATTTTATGCTGATTGGTTACGCAAATACCGGAGATGAGGAAATACGATTTCATTGATGGTTCACTAAACTGGACGGTGAAGGCTCTTAAATTTCCGTTTAGCATGAAGAAAATATTTCAGTGAATGATCACTAGTAGGAGAGTTGTGACAAGACATTTCAAGACAGGTAAATTATTTAACCATCTTTAACTAACTCTCCAGTTCGTTTATAGTTTGTCCTTTATAATATATATAATTTGTATCTGTATGCATTTTATGTATTTTTCCATAATAGGTAATTTTAATTTTAACCCCCAACCAGAATGGGAGTATGAATAACAATCTCAGAGTTGCTGTAGCGTTACCATGAGCATAAAGATATGATTACAGTGTTTAAAAAAAACGAATGGAACAGAACAGGTTAAAGTTCTGCCCACCCACCCCCAACCCAAAACTGAGATTCCACCCAATTAAGATGGTCAAAGGCTCAAACAAAGACTTGGCTAACACTGAGTTGTTCAGCTTTGACAAAATTTGGGAAATCTACGATGTATGTAATACATTTATTTGGAGGCTCTACCCATCACAATATATATTATTTGTACATATTTTTCAGTCCACCTAATCCCAAAATAGATCACTTTAGCCCAACGAAGTGGGGACATGAGATTCTGCAGATGCTGGAAATACAGAGTAACACATTAAATGCTGGAGGAACTCAGCAGGTCAGGCAGCACCTATGGAGAGGAATGAATAGTTGGTATTTTGGGTTAAGACCCTCATTAGGACTAAAGGAAGGGGCAAGAAGCCAAAATAAGAAGGTGGGGAGAGTAGAAGGGGTACGAGCTGAACAGGTGATAGATGAAACCAGGTGAGGAAGGAAAACTGAAGTAAAAAGCTTGGAGGTTAGAGGTGGAAAAGGGCTGAAGAAGAAGATAGGAGGGTTGAGTGGACCATAAGTGGAAGGAAAGGAAGAGCACCAGAGGGAGGTGATGGGTAGGTGAGATCAGGAGAAGAGAAGGGCTAAGAGGTAAGCCAGAATGGGTAGTGAAAAAGAGAGAAGGAGAAATTAACAGATCAGAAAAATCAATGATCATGCTATCACATTAAAAACATAGGAAACCTACAGCACAATACAGTCCCTTCTGCGCACAAAGTTGTGCCTAATATGTCCCTACCTTAGAAATTACTAGGCTTACCATAGCCCTCTATTTTTCTAAGCTATCTAAACAGATTGAGGTGTTGCTCATCCAACTTGAGTGTGGCCCCGTTGTGGCAGTAGAGGAGGCCATGGACCAACATACAGTAAGTTGAAATGAAATGAGTGGTGATTGGGAAATCCTACTGGACAGAGTGAAAGTGTAAGTGTTTTTCAATCTTAAACCATCTTTTAGGTTAAAAAAAATTGGAACTTCTGATTGGTTTCTTTGTAATTCTTATAATTCGATTCAATTATCTTGCATTCATGTTCTTATGGATTGCCTCTAATTACACTCTTATCCACATGTTCCTTCTGCATACAAGCCATCAAAGTTGGCTTGTATTGTGCAAAGCAAGATTTGTTAAGGTAGTAAATATTAAAGTCCAAATTGTCACACCACAAGCACCTAGATGGTAGCCAAAATGACTAACACAAGCACTTGGATAGTAAGTAAAAGAGTGCATAGCAGGAAGTTCCATGAAATAAAAACAACTTCATGTCAGGACAGAAATTAATTGAAAGATGTCCAAAGAATTTGATATTGACAATTGTTCTCTGAACATTAGTTGAGTGATACTTTAATGTTATAATAGTATAATGACCACAAGAACTTAGATCAGTAATAGTGACAAAGCAACTCATGCACTTGGAGGTAAGTAGCATATTGTTGCACCAATGTTGACAGTATCATCTCAGAACTGTTTCACTAGTTGGTAGTTGCTTATTCACAAGAAAGTGACATGGAACTGGCTACCAATATGCGGATATAGACATGAAAAAAAAACAATAAAGAGCTACAATAGATCTATAGCAAAGGAGGTATGCTAGAATTGATGCTGTGTAAGGCTTATGACAATGGATCAATCAATTTTAAAAGGAAAAAAAGGGAAATGCCTGAATTTAAAGCCCCTTTCATTATGTCAGGGTGCACCATAGTCAATAATGTACATTTAAGATGTAAATTTATTGTAATGCAGGAAATGCAGCAACATCTCACAAACAGTAATATCATATTGATTTGATAACTTCAGTTCTGTTGTTATACTGCTTAAGGTTTGAAAATTGGCCAGGGCTTGCAGAGAATTCTCCTGCTATTCCACTAAGGATGAATTGGTATTCTCATCCAAAGTAATCCACTTTCAATTGTGCAAGATTCCTCTAGTATCACAGTCCAGATTTAACATTTGATTTCCTGAAATGAGACATGAACTCACAGCTACTGATTAATAATATTTAAAAGTGGAAGTGCTTCCTATTTTAGCCACGGATGCCAGCACAACTTGCAAATAGCAGCATTATGTTTTTGTTAATAAATCAGACATTTTGCAGCTTTTATTCACAACATGATCTTATGTTTCACAGAAGCCTACTTGAAGTGTGCAAATGACCCAAGAATGTTATTGGGAAGATAAAAAGACTGCAGTACAACAAAGTATTTTGCATGCAGTTATGAAAGGACTTCCTATTATTAAAAGGAATTGAAGTTCTTCATGTGAACTCAAGAAGAAATAAAATGGCAGTAAATCCATCTCTGGGTGACAATATAACATTGCAGTACCACTTGAGAAGAGAGGAGAGCTTGTTGATGCTCATGAATATAATGTGTATGCAGCAATAACTTTTTTAATACTGATATTTCTGTACACTTGTTGTAATGCAGGCAAAAGTTAATGTTAGCCATAGATCAGGTGATAGCATTCTTGCCAGCTTGTCAGAGATTGAGGGTACAAGAGTGACTTCAGAGATTTGAGTACAAAATCTATGCGGATGCCCCGATACAGTATTGAGAGAGTAAAGTAAGGTTCATTCTGCTACCTCAAGTTGATGTAAAAGATGCCCATGTGATTATTTATTTCTGATATTCTGGCCTATGTTTACCATTCAAACAGATCATATGATCATGATCATTTTGCTCTTTGTGAAGCCTACTTGCTGGGTGCAAACGGAAACAAATTTCCTACAATACAACAGATTCATTAAGGTTGTCATAGTCAGGGGAGGTGGTGGGGACAAGTTCCCCCTACTTATTAAATGCTCCCAATAGTGTGCATCTCAAATACCCTCTGCAAAACCAAGTCCAGCTCCTGGCCTTCCCGTGTGGCTTAGCTACCAAGCCCGGTGGAACTATTGCTACCGACAGGAGAAAGGGCAAAGGCAGGTTACTGGTGTCTTAAAACCAGTCACTTTAGGCAGATGGGGCTCATTAGGCATGGTTGGCAGCTCATCTAGGAGAAGGAGAACTCTGATCTCAAATCTCTACTGTCTTGTGGCGATACCTACTCATGGGTAAAGTTTTGTGAGTAAACCCCGATTGAAAAATCTAGAGCTGGAGTCCCTAAGATAGTGCAATGTTGAGTTCAACACTGACTGGTAACTCCTGCAGTGCCGCTGGCGTCAAACTGTATCAGTCTTTGCCATTCCTTTGTATTTATCAGCTGCCTGGAAAGGGGGAGCTTGCTCTCAATATCATACTGCCCTGGCTTGCATACCAGCTTGCGTATCACATAGACAGCTAGGACTCAATGTCCATGGCTGAACCTGATCAACAGAGAGCCAGTCAACAACAGGTACTTTACATGTAGTTCTCTGAGATATTAAAGATTATATAAACACAAGTTTTTCTTTTCTGTCACTGCACAGACTTTATAAGGCAGCAAAACATCCAGGTTTCAGAAAGTTTCTTTAAAGGTACATACCAGCCTATTCCTTTTATAATTTTCAATTGAGGGCACCTAATGATTACCTCTAACAAAGGAGAACAAATTGCCTTAAGCCCAGATACCTACAGGCTCTTTAACTGGAAAAGGGGAAACTATTCAAATTTGTGGATCTCAGTGAGTCTCCATAAATGTTGGTAAAGTAAATTCTGGAGGTAGACAAGGAAAAAGTTGTAAGGGGTAGGGCAAGGAGTATAATTGCGGGTGCATAAAGTGAGAATGTAGCTTTAGATCCTGAACTATATTTGGACAGGTACAAGAGAAATCAAGCCGGGGCATACCGCTGGATCATGATGTAGGAGAGAAGCATTGAGAACAATTATAGCTCCAGTCATGGAAGTGGAAATACTTAGCACAAGAAGTTTGCTATTAATTCTTCTAAATTTGTCTGCAATTTAAAACTTTAATCTAATGTGGCGCCTCTGCATATTTAACAATATTCAATATTTTCTTGTCTCAGATTTCACATTTTGAATACTACATTCTAAAGCTCTCAATTTGGAATGCCCAATAGGTAGTCCTAGTTAAAAACCATGATGAATTGTTGTAACAGTCTATTTGGTCTATTATCTTGTGCTGGTTTCTGCTGGAATATGCTAGATTAATTTGTCCTATGCCTTTCTGCATAGCCCTGCAACTTTTGTAACAAAGTACTCATCCAGTTTTCTTTTGCACCCTCAGGTAGTCCATTCCAGTTAATGGCATCTTACAATGTAATTTAAAAATTTTTAACTTCTTTCTCCTCATATACCTTTGCTCTAAGGATGAACTCAAGAATGCTATGCAATTTTAAAATATAAAAATGAACACTTGTGTTTATATAGTGCCTTTGCAAGCTCATATCATTTGAAGCATTTCACAGACAATTTTTTAAGAGTAGTCTTTATTTAAACATAGGAGCATTAGTACTCAAATTGTGTTATAGAATGAACAGCCTTTGGAATTTGCTGTCACTTTCTAAGTTTCTTTCAATTGCAGTTGAGAATCTCCCTTTCCTTGCACCACCTGTAACTTTGAGTAGAAAGAATAATATCACTTCAAACCTGTCAGCTGTAGATTTTATTTGCTTGTGACTGTTTCATTGATCTCAAGCTTATCTTGTTAATTAGGTACTGTACATGAATGGGTAAATAATTTAACCTTTTTTGCCGGAAAGGTTGCATAAAATAGTTGAGAGGTGGATCGCATAGATCATAATCATTGATTTGGTTGTATTGGACTGCACCGTTTGATTCAAAGTAATGAATTCTAAATAAGAAATCTTGTCAAATCCGCAAAACAAAATTTAATACATCTGTTGTCATGACGACAGAGACCATTTAATTGGTTCCTTCAAGTCTCCTATTCATCTTTAGTGGCAGTTTAGTTGCTAGGTGATGTGGGATTTTCTCTAGGGTATGCTATAATGGGAAGCAGATGTTTTCCCACTTTATATTTTACATAAATTAAATTTTATTTGTTAAAATTGTAATTAATGGTATTAAGTATATTGAAACTGTTCTGGAACTAACTGAATATCTCAAGTTCTTTGAATTATGACATCACAAATTTTAAAATACTATCAATAGAGAGAGTGCAGAATAGATCAACTAGGACATTGCTTGGATTGCAGGACTAATTATAAAGAGAATTTAGATAGGCTGAGTTTATTTTCATATGTATGTAGGAGACCGGGCTGTGACCTCGTTGAGGTTTATAAAATTATGAGGAGCAAAATTGTAAGTCAGAAATTATAAGATGTTCAGAACTTTTTTCCCCAAGACATGGGAATTTAGAATTGGAATGCACAGGTTCGAGGTGCAAGGGAATACACTTAAAAATATGAAATTACTTAAGTTTATAAATTAAATATAAATCAATTTAATGTTTACAGATGGTGGTGAATATTTGATTGCACACTAATTAGTGAGATCAAGAAAGGTAAAAGCACCCAATCCATAATATTATCAGTCCCCTTTAAAACCCAGGCCTCACTCAAATCCAAACCATTCTCCACTATTGTTAATTAGGAGTTGTGCAGCTAATTTGTGCATTTCAAATTTCTACAAGCAGTAACAAGGTAAAAGAACAGACAATCTGTATCACCTGGCAAATAATGATGGCTATCTCATGCAAGTCCAGAAACCTTCAGTAGATCACAAATCATCATATTTTATCCTTCATTACAAGACAAAGTGGAACATAACTAAAGTAACCTGACAATCCAAAAGAGGACAATCAACTTTCCAAGTCATCATGAAAATGTATAGAAAGGACAAGAAGCATGCATATGATGAGTTTGAGAAAAATATCCTGAAAGCTGTTTGACTACAAGTTTTTCCTTTGGGACCTAATTCTTACATAAAGCTCTAATGGCATGAGACAATCATCCATCTGTGGTTGTTTTCTAATGCTATAGCTATTAACATTTATTATTCTTCTCTATTCACAATACCACTGCATTTCTCATGTCCAGCAAGAGATAAAAAAGATCAAATCTACTGCAGAGGATGTTAATAAAAATTTTCATAGCCTGCTGTACTAAAGAAATACAGGTGTGTACTACAATTGCTCAATCCATGTCACTGAATGATAATTAAACAGAATAAAGGTTTTCACCTTTATCATGTGTGGAGTCATCATATTTAACATTGAAGCAAGGCAATAAACTGTGAGGTGTGTGGTTAACTCTAAACTGGCTCCAGCAGACTAGTTTCTCAAATATGTTACAAAGAACAAAATAAATATTGGAATAAAGCAGAATAAAATAATTTTAAACTAAAAGTTATTAGAAAAATCATGGAATTTTTAATTATCCAAGAGAATGACATTGGCAAAATTAATCTTTTCATTGCCACAGAACAATCAACCAGTAGTTGTAGCTAAGCTCAGTCTAGCCCTCTAAATCTATTACGTTTTATAGCAAGCCACAACAATAACAAGGACTTTTTCAACAAGAATTTTTTCTTGTAAAATTGTCCACCTAATAATTGGATTTCATCCTTATTTGCTGTGCTGAGTCAGTGCATTAACACCTGCTGGATTGTTCCTCAGAAAGTTGAAATTTATCATTTTGAAAATGGTCAGGATGTCATTCTCCATTTGTTGGGTCAAAAGATAGCTTGCGCCAACCCTGGTGGCAGCTACTGCAGAAATTATAGCTACCTTGTCATTCCCTCTGGAAGATATGGTAGAGTCCAGGGCAGCAGTAGTAAAACACTGCCATATAACAATTACAGCACGGAGACAGGCCAATAGAAATGAGGAAAATTATAGATAGGGGAACATGTATCATGAAAAAGAGAGTGGTCACACCATATCTTCTTTCATTATTGTCTCCACTGAACTAATTCCATGAAATGAGTGATGCAGTATCCCTGAGACGCATTTGCTCTTCAGTCTAAACAGATTATATACATATAAGTAGTGTGAACATTGTGAATATTTTGAATATACACTATGTATATAAAAGGGTGCGAGTGCTCTAATTCAATGTTCTTGCCTATTCGCACATTGAGAAACAGCACACAATTACCAACAATAGCTTCTGGACTTTTATAATTAACTGCATATGTTCAAAAATGTCTATTCCTTCTATCAGGGTACTTACTGATTGCCTCATTGTTATAAAATCAAATTCTGGGTCAGAAGTGATTAAACCATTCTTGAACACATATTTGGTTGGGGAAAATGATGACAGTATTTCAGGAACAGCTTCTTCCCAGCTTACATTTTGGATATTATTAAGCCTGATTGTTCAGATGAAGAGCTGTAACTATTTCCTGATCAATTAGCCTTTCAACTTCATTTTATTGCTGAATAAGTGATAAATCAAGGGATCAAGACTTCATGCATGCAGGCTGCTGTCCCAGATACATCAAATCAGCCACCATGATCACTGTGCCAAATAATACTAGATCTTCAGAACTAAACAGCCATTGCCAATAACCATGAAGTGGCTGGTCATGACACACATCAAAAACTCCATTCCTGCCCCACTGGACACTCACCAATTTGCTTACTGACAGAACAGTGCATTGGTCATGCACCTGGCTAACACAGAGAAAACAGGGACACTTATGTTAGAATGCTGTTTCTGGGTTTCAGTTTAGCATTCAAAGCAATTATCCCACAGACCTTGATGAACAAACACCTACTCCTTGGTCACCACTGTGCAACTGGGTGTTGAACATCCAAACCAACAATTCTTAGTCAGTTTGCACCATCCCTATCATCCTCCGCATGGATGATAGGGATCCTCCCCCAGGGCTGTGTGCTGAGCCCATTGCTGTATGTTCTGCTCACACATGACTAAATACCTGAGTATTTAGTCAGGTCAAGTTTGTTAATGACATGACAGTGGTGGGGCTCATTACCAACAACAATAAAATGGCCTACAGGGAGGAGGTGGAAGAGCTCAATGCTTGGTGCCAGGCAAATAACCTCTTTCTCAATGTCAACAAGACAAAATAGATGGTTATTGATTTCAGGGCAATTCGCACCTCTCTCAACCCTCTTTTCATTGGTGGCACAGCAGTGGAAAGTGTGAGCAGCTTCAAACTCCTGAGAATGCACATCTTGCACGACCTCTCATGGTCCCAGAACACACATTATACAATCAAAAATGCTCACTAATGCCTCTACTCTTTGAGGAGACTGAAAATAGCAGGACTATGCACGTTTATACTCCCACTCTTCTACAGATGCGCAATAGAGAGCATCCTAGTACACTGCATCACTGTGTAGTACGGAAACTGCATTGTAGTAGACACGTAGGTTCTACAACGGGTAGTCAAAACTTCCCATCGCATCACTGCTACCCACCATCAAGGACATACTGTACATACAGAAAGCTGCTAGAGAAAGACTAGAAATATCATTGAGGGTCCCAGCCACCCTGCTCGTGGATTGTTTGTCCCAGTCACATCATGGAGGAGTCTACATAGCATCCATGCCAGGGCAACCTGACTCAAAAGCGGTAACTTTCCCCAAGCAGTAAGGCTGATCAATACCTCCACTCACTAACCCACTTCCCCACCTCAAACCACCACCAATACATTATCATTTCCTGTCAGTCACCTTACGTACAGATGCTCCTGTACCTAGCGTCAATTTATGTACATACAATCAACCCATGTTAATAAGCTATCTTATGTACTTATTTTTATTGTCTCCTTAATGTTATTGTGTTTTTTTGTGCTGCGTTGGATCCAGAGTAACAATTATTTTGTATTTCTTTACACTTGTATGCTGGAAATGACATTAAGCAATCTTTATTTCAGCACAACTGATAGCAGAACTATGCAACCTAAAAACATCTGGCTCTGAATTTTGACCCTCATGGTCAAAATAAAGATGCTTAAAGCACGTAAAGACTATCTTTTCCTGTCAATCATTATTTTCCAAATGACTGAGCTGATAGAATATTAAGAAACAACCAAACTGTTTATGGACTCCGTTCTTCACAATGCATATACATTATGTATATCTACATACAATTATGTGAAATAACATTGTATCAATATGTATCTACTTACTTACATTAATGTATCTATATAGGTAGCCAATCAGAAAGCAGCACAGGTATCCAAATAAAAACTACTAAAAACACTCAGCAAGTCAGGACCATCTGTGGAAAGAGATAAAAGGAACACGTCAGGTCAGGAAATCTTCACAACAGAAAAAAAGAAAAATGAGTTAATACTCAGGAGTAGATAAGATGTGGGAAGGACAGATAGAACAAAGAAAATATATTTGTTAAGGTTTTTTTGTTTGTTTCTGAGAAATTTGAATATTTGTTTTTGAGAAAGGTTGAACCAGTTAGGTCTCTATTCACTGGAGCGTAGAAGGTTGAGGGGGGATTTGATCGAGGTATTTAAAATTTTGAGAGGGATAGATAGAGTTGACGTGAATAGGCTGTTTCCATTGAGAGTAGGGGAGATTCAAACAAGAGGACATGATTTGATAGTTAGGGGGCAAAAGTTTAAGGGAAACACGAGGGGGTATTTCTTTACTCAGAGAGTGATAGCTGTGTGGAATGAGCTTCCTGTAGAAGTAATAGAGGCCAGTTCAGTTGTGTCATTTAAGGTAAAATTGGATAGGTATATGGACAGGAAAGGAGTGGAGGGTTATGGGCTGAGTGCGAGTAGGTGGGACTAGGTGAGATTAAGAGTTCGGCACGGACTAGGAGGGCCGAGATGGCCTGTTTCCGTGCTGTGATTGTTATATGGTTAAGGTGAGAACAATTGAGTTAATGAGGGGAAGATACAAGTACATTCTGCTTCTCAAACCATTATTATTGCCATACAAGATATTCACTTTGTTCCACCCCTCCCTCCTTTTCCTCTTTCAATAAAGGCTCCAGATCTAAGGCATTATGTTTCTCTTTCCATAATTGTTTGCAGCAGTTTTTAATTAATTCCCAGCCTTTGCAGCTTATTCAATTTTTAGAATATTTTGCAGTCTTCTATAAATGGGTTTGAATTTTTAGATGGCTAAATTACTATCACTGAAACTTTAGAAACCTTCCTTGTTAGGAAGTAATCTCAGCTAACTAACCAGCCTTGTTACTGATCTATGTTCTGAGAAAGATCATGCACCTGAAATATTCACTATCGCCACAACAAGTCTTAAGCAGATGTGATTTCAGTAGCTCTCCGCACGACCTTGGATCACCTGGACAATGCAAATACCTATGTCAGGATGCTGTTTATTGACTATAGCTCAACACCAATACCATCAATACCATCAGTCCGACAGTCCTGATTGAAAAGCTACAGAACCTGGGTCTGCAACTGAATCCTCGACTTCCTAACCAGACCACAATCTTGTGGATTGGAAATAACATCTCCATCTCACTGACAATCAACACTGGCACACCACAGGGATGTGTGCTTAGCTCACCTCTCTGCTCTTTCAACACCCATAACTGTATGACTAGGTAAAGCTCAAAGGCCATCGATAAACTTGCTGGTGATGCAACCATTGTTGGCAGAATTTCAGATGGTGACGAAAGGGCATGCAGGTGCGAGATATGCCAATTAGTTGAGCGCTGTTGTTGCAACAACTTTGCATTTAACGTCAGCAAGACCAAAGAGCTGATTGTGGACTTCAGGAAGGGTAAGACGAGGAAAGACAAACCAATCCTCATAGAGAGATCAGAAGTGGAGAGTGTGAGCAATTTCAAGTTCCTGGGGGTTAATATCTCTGAGGACCAAAGGCTTCATGCAAAATATTGATGCAGTTATGAAGAAGGCAAGACAGTGGCTATATTTTATTAGGAGTTTAAGGTGATTTGGTTTGTCAATTAAAACAGTAAAACTTCTACAAATATACCATGAAGAGCATTCAGACTGGCTGTATCACTGTGTGGTAAGGGGGAGGGAGGGGGGGGCTACTGTACAAGATTGAAATAAGTTGCAGGAACTTGTAAAATTAATCAGCTCCATCATGGGTAATCAGACTCTGTAGTATCCAAGACTTCTTCAAAGAGTGGTGCCTTAGAAAGGCTGTGTCCATCATGAGGAACCCTCACACCCGGGGAATTCCCTCTTCTCATTGTTACCATCTGGAAGGAGGTACAGAAGCCTAAAGGCAATTCAGCAAGTTTCTTACCCTCTGCCATCCGATTTCTAAATGGACATTGAACCCATGAACACTACCTCACTACTTTTTTATTTTTGTTTATATTACTTATTTTAACTTAACTATTTAATAACTAATTATTTAATAAATACTTATTGTAATTCAGTTTTTTCTCTATATTATCATATTTTTTGTTGGTAAAGTTAACAAATTTCATGACATATGCTGGTGATATTAAACCTGATTCTAATGTTTTCCCCAATACAGATGCTGACTGATCTTCCAACATTTTTAGTTTTTACTTCAGATTTCCAGCATCTGTAGCTTATTTTTGATTTTTGCTTTTTCACTTATATTTAATATAGTTTGAGAAATTAAAATATCATCATTATTTTGGAGAATGGATTTTCAAGTGACCAGTCAATCCATTATGGCATTGACACTATATAGCTTCTAACTACTTAGAGGGGTGATATTTTCTTTTCTTCAAGGTTGTTTTATGTATTTTAACAGTACACTAATCAAAAGTTGTAAGAGCTGATTTTAACAGAAGGAAGTGCAGTTACCCGTGTGAAATAAATTGATAAGGGACTTCACTTATGGTCCTACAACCTTCTAATAGCAAGTCATATGCAGCAATTCTTCAATTATATAAATATTTATTAATTCCCATTACTATTGCCATTACTCTTTGGGTGATTCACAAAGTGATTTTTCATTATAAGATGACATACTAAAATGCCAATAACATATTTCACCCATATTTCTGATTAATGAAATTTCATTGATCAGAACATTAGCATTGATTAGTGATACATCAACAAATTATTCAATCGATAATAACTGTAAAGAAGGAATGAAATTCCAATGCCAAGTATATTCTGGTTAAACATGAATAAATTATATAAAGTTCTTAAAAAGGAAAACTGAAAAGATGCACTAAATCTCTCAAATTGTATGAACAAACTAAATGAGTTCTTGTTGGCTGTAATGAAGAACTCAATGGGCATCCTTTTTTATTGTAGATCTTTCTGCTTAATTACATTGAATGCTACGTAAAGAACTACCACAGGCTGAATTGCATGTTTTAACCTAAGGACTGACATAGAACAGGTTAATGATTTCAGAACGTCATGATAATTCAAAGCAATTCAAAAGAAATGAAACACCAAATAGTGTACAAGATGAGAATGTGGTTGTCAATTGAACAATAGGTCCTACTAATATAAGTAAATGGACAAGTCAATTTGGTTTGTCAATTAAAACAGTAAAACTTCTACAAATATACCATGAAGAGCATTCAGACTGTAAAACTTGTACAAATATACCATGAAGAGCATTCAGACTGGCTGTATCACTGTGTGGTAAGGGGGAGGGAGGGGGGGCTACTGTACAAGATTGAAATAAGTTGCAGGAACTTGTAAAATTAATCAGCTCCATCATGGGTAATCAGACTCTGTAGTATCCAAGACTTCTTCAAAGAGTGGTGCCTTAGAAAGGCTGTGTCCATCATGAGGAACCCTCACACCCGGGGAATTCCCTCTTCTCATTGTTACCATCTGGAAGGAGGTACAGAAGCCTAAAGGCAATTCAGCAAGTTTCTTACCCTCTGCCATCCGATTTCTAAATGGACATTGAACCCATGAACACTACCTCACTACTTTTTTATTTTTGTTTATATTACTTATTTTAACTTAACTATTTAATAACTAATTATTTAATAAATACTTATTGTAATTCAGTTTTTTCTCTATATTATCATATTTTTTGTTGGTAAAGTTAACAAATTTCATGACATATGCTGGTGATATTAAACCTGATTCTAATGTTTTCCCCAATACAGATGCTGACTGATCTTCCAACATTTTTAGTTTTTACTTCAGATTTCCAGCATCTGTAGCTTATTTTTGATTTTTGCTTTTTCACTTATATTTAATATAGTTTGAGAAATTAAAATATCATCATTATTTTGGAGAATGGATTTTCAAGTGACCAGTCAATCCATTATGGCATTGACACTATATAGCTTCTAACTACTTAGAGGGGTGATATTTTCTTTTCTTCAAGGTTGTTTTATGTATTTTAACAGTACACTAATCAAAAGTTGTAAGAGCTGATTTTAACAGAAGGAAGTGCAGTTACCCGTGTGAAATAAATTGATAAGGGACTTCACTTATGGTCCTACAACCTTCTAATAGCAAGTCATATGCAGCAATTCTTCAATTATATAAATATTTATTAATTCCCATTACTATTGCCATTACTCTTTGGGTGATTCACAAAGTGATTTTTCATTATAAGATGACATACTAAAATGCCAATAACATATTTCACCCATATTTCTGATTAATGAAATTTCATTGAACAGAACATTAGCATTGATTAGTGATACATCAACAAATTATTCAATCGATAATAACTGTAAAGAAGGAATGAAATTCCAATGCCAAGTATATTCTGGTTAAACATGAATAAATTATATAAAGTTCTTAAAAAGGAAAACTGAAAAGATGCACTAAATCTCTCAAATTGTATGAACAAACTAAATGAGTTCTTGTTGGCTGTAATGAAGAACTCAATGGGCATCCTTTTTTATTGTAGATCTTTCTGCTTAATTACATTGAATGCTACGTAAAGAACTACCACAGGCTGAATTGCATGTTTTAACCTAAGGACTGACATAGAACAGGTTAATGATTTCAGAACGTCATGATAATTCAAAGCAATTCAAAAGAAATGAAACACCAAATAGTGTACAAGATGAGAATGTGGTTGTCAATTGAACAATAGGTCCTACTAATATAAGTAAATGGACAAGTCATGTTTCAGATATAACAAAGCTGTGAAGATGCTTTGTGGAAAAAAAACTATAATTTTGGCCTGAAATATCCTATCTTGCTGGTTTCCTGCTTTATAAAGATAATTCAAAAATAATCTGTTCAATTTCTAGTTCAAATAACAAAGTATAAACATATCAAATAGAATCATTGATTTTCTTTTGCAATTTCTATTCAACATGTGCACAGGAAGGTTGAATCTTAAATGATGAAAGAAAATTCATGGAGTAGCACATTAACAGCAATTAGCAGTGCTTCAATTGATCATTTATAAAGAAACATCACACATAGGAATGCAACTCCAGCATTAAGTAAACTCAGGTAAACCTTGGTACAAATCAGTTTAGTTTAAGATCAGAATTGTAATAGTTCTTAATTTAGAAAGTGACCACCACATTGTTTTCCATGATCCTGTCTTGGCACAGAAACAATCCAAGTGACCTGGCATGCCTGGAGCATTTGCCACGGTATTTTCCATACTGAAATCAAAATAACTAACATACTGTTCTTTTGATAATGGTTCCTTGAACCGAGGTTATGAAGTTAACAACAGAATTATTTGTGTGTAATGAGATACATACAGCTTGTGAATATACTGATTATTCCTGGGAAATTATCTGCATCACTGTTGAGTGAGAATACAAAAATTTAGGATTGTGGAAGGTCAATTTAGTGATACTATTGCGGAGGCCTAAATAGAAATTCTTGAGGAATCTCAGAGCTGGCATACCAGGTTTACTGCATGTAACTGTGAAAGTATGGTAAAACAGATTGCCATGAGTGGAAAATTCCTCTTTGGAAGACTGAAACTCAAGTGATAAAACTGAATGCAAAATTGTGCGATTTGAGCAGGAACAACTTACAGTTCCAAAGATGTGTTGGGGTGGGGTGTTCAACATCATAAGGCCATCATGTAATTGGCAAGAAATAATTTAATGATATTAAAAGCCAGCTAAATCACATGACCTTGTTCAGCTGGCTCTTTAAACACCAACTGTTTTCAAAATCTATTGATATTTTTAAACAATAATTATATTATTAACAATCTAATAATATTGCAACTCTTATTTTTAAAATAATTAACTTCCTAATTTATTGGTCTTTTTTAAAGGATTGACATTGAGAAGGGCAACCTTTATTGCCCATCCCAGACTGCATTTGAACTGAGTAGCTCGATAAACCATTTCAGACAGCATGTGTGAATTAACTGCATTGGTTTATTTGAAAAGCACGTATAGGCAAGACTGGAAGTATGTGGAATTTCTTGCTCCTAAAGACATTTGCGGTGATTTCCTACAGCTACTACCAGTGATTCTTTTTTTAAATTCCATATTATTAACTGAATTTTTATTTCCCAGCAATCGGGTGAGATTTTAACCTAGGTTTCCAAATTATTAATCCAGGCCTCCAGATACTAATTTCATAACACAACCACTGCCCCTTTGTACTAAAAACTGATGAAGACTAAATCTGTGCTAAGTATTCAGACTGTTAGCCCAGTAAAATATCTGAGGAACTGCTTCAACTTTGCGTTCATTTGATTTCACCACTAAAATGCAGTCAGGGAGAAGTATTGAGAACAGTTTCAGGTCTTCAACATTCAGATGCTCCAAATTACTATCTGTTTGTTATTTGAGAACATTTCAGCAGGGATTTCCAGAAAATTAGTCTGACGTATATGAATATGGCTCTTTACAAAGACATCTGTCTCCAACATCAGATGCAGGAGCTTGTTTGAAGTTATTGGTGAAAAAAACTAAGATGTACTTGCATCCATTTTTAACAGCAGCCTAATCTAAACTCAGTCCAAGAGATTTTCTTTAATTGATGAGGCAATTCTGGTATCACTAAAATAATATGACAACTATTCATATGACACACTTGTTCATTTTTAGCTTTATTAAAGCCATTAAAACCGCATCTCATCGTTGTAGAAAGCAATCTGTTGAGGTTTCAGTGAGTATTTGATAATTTTGCAGATAAGGCTTCAATCTGAAAATAGTTCAAGACTTTCATCTTTACAGGAATTATTTCTTTCTATTTTACCACCGGGAAATCTACAAACCTCATTTCCAGAAAAGTTGGGATATTTTCCAAAATGCAATAAAAACAAAAATCTGTGATAAGTTAATTCACGTGAACCTTTATTTAACTGTCAAAAGTACAAAGAAAAGATTTTAAATAGTTTTACAGACCAACTTAATTGTATTTTGTAAATATACACAAATTTAGAATTTGATGGCTGCAACACACTCAACAAAAGTTGGGACAGAGTTAAAATAAGATTGAAAAGTGCACAGAATATTCAAGTAACACCGGTTTGGAAGACTCCACATTAAGCAGGCTAACTGGTAGCAGGTGAGGTATCATGACTGGGTATAAAAGTAGTGTCCATCAAGGCTCAGTCTTTGCAAGCAAGGATGGGTCGTGGCTCACCCCTTTGTGCCAAAATTTGTGAAAGAATTTAGGTCTTTCAATATCTATAGTACATAATATTGTGAAAAGATTCAGAGAATTCAGACTGAACATCTCAGTGCGTAAAGGGCAAGGTTGGAAACCACTGTTGAATGCGCGTGATCTTCGAGCTCTCAGGTGGCACTACCTAAGAAACCGTCATGCTACTGTGACAATTATAGCCACCTGGGCGCGGGAGTACTTTGGAAAACCATTGTCACTTAACACAGTCCGTCGCTGCATCCAGAAATGCAACTTGAAACTGTATTATGCAAGGAGGAAGCCATAAATCAGCTCAATGCAGAAACGCTGATGAGTTCTCTGGGCCCGAGCTCATCTCAGATGGACCGAAAGACTGTGGAACCATGTGCTGTGGTCAGATGAGTCCACATTTCAGCTAGTTTTCAGAAAAAACAGGTGTCCAGTTCTCTGTGCCAAAGATGAAAACGACCATCCTGATTGTTATCAGCAAAAGATGCAAAAGCCAGCATCTGTGATGTTATGGGGGTGCATCAGTGCCCATGGCATGGGTGAGTTGCATGTATGTTAAGGTACCATTGACTCTTATATTAGGATTTTAGTGAGACATATGTTGCCATCAAGGCAATGTCTCTTCCCGGGACGCCCATGCTTTTCAGCAGACCACATTCTACACGGGCAACAACTGCGTGGCTTTGTAGACACAGAGTGCGTGTGCTTGTCTGGCCTGCTGCCAGTCCAGATCTATCTCCTATTGAAAATGTATGGCGCATCATGAAGAGGAGAATCAGACAACGGAGACCACGGACTTGAGCAGCTAAAGTCTTATATCAAGTAAGAATGGACAAAATTTCCAATTGCAAATCTACTACAATTAGTATCCTCAGTTCCAAAATGATTAAAAAGTGTTATTAAAAGGAAAGGTGATGTAACACAATGGTAAACATGCCTCTGTCCCAACTTTTGTTGAGTGTGTTGCAGCCATCAAATTCTAAATTTGTGTATATTTACAAAATACAATTAAGTTGGTCCATAAAACTATTAAAAATCTTTTCTTTGTACTTTTGTCAGTTAAATAAAGGTTCACGTGAATTAACATATAACAGATTTTTTTTATTGCATTTTGGAAAATATCCCAACTTTTCTGGAAATGGGGTTTGTATATTTTTCTAATACAATCACCAAGAATTTTCTATATATCCCTATATGTCAAAAAAGGAGTCAACAGAAGCAATAAACAAAAACTTGGTCAGAATTGGCTGGCTTTTTTCTTGTCCCTTCCTAGTCTGCCTCCCCTCTTATCCCTTCTTTTCTCCTCACCTATCACCTCCTCCTCCCCCTTCACCCATGGTCTACTCTCCTTTCGAAATGATTCCTCCTTCTTCAGCCATTTATTTTTTCCACCTATCCCCTCCCTCCCCCCACCCACCTACCTGTATCTCGCCCATCATTTTCCCACTTGGACTTCTTCCCCACCGAATGGCCTGAAAATGTTAACTGATATTAATTTCCATAGAGGTTGCCTGACCAGTTGAGTATCTCCAGCATTTTGTGCATGTTACTCTGGATTTTCAGTATCTAGATTCTCGTGTTTGTTATTCCATGTGGACTTGAGTGACTGGAGCTTTGAGTGATACCAGGTCAACTTCAATAGTACAGTGCCTCACAGCTCCATTGACCTGACTTCAATCCAGACCAGAGGGGATGACTTCACTCACCCAACACTGATCTATTTGCACAACTATGGACTCACTTTCAGAGGCTCTTCATCTCATGTTCTCTATTTATTTATTATTTTATTTTTGTATTTGCAGTTTATCTTTTGCAGATCGGTTATTTGCTCATACTGTGTGCACTCTTTCACTTACTGTATTTCTTTATTGAGATACAGTGCAGAATAGGCACTATCTGCCCTTCGAGCTATGCTGCCCAGCAACCCCCTATTTAACCCTAGCCCAACAATTTACAATGACCAAATAACCTACCAACTAGTATGCCTTTGGACTGTGATAGGAAACTGGAACACCCAGAGGAAACCCATGCAGGCATGCTCCTTACAAGCAGTGGTAGGAATTCAACCCGGCTCGCCGGTACTATTGTAAAGCACCTGTAATAGGCTGCCCTATTATGTTTTGATGTACTGACTGTGATTGACAATGAATCTCTGGGTAGTATATGGTGATATATGTACCTGGATAATAAATTTACTTTGGCCCTGATTACTGTCTGCATAGAGTTTGCATATTTTCCAGTGACTGGATTCCTTCTGTGTACTATGATTTCCTCCCACACCTCAATTACTTGCAGGTTGAAATAGACGTCTCTAAATTTACTCAAGCATGTAGGTGATTATTAAAGTTTGGTAGTTGATCAGATTGAGGAGAAAGAAATTTGATTAGTACAGGATTAATGTAAATGGCCGCTTGATGGTTGGCACTAACAGTAGGCCAAACAACCGGTTTCTATGTTATATGGTAATACTTAGCTTAGAATCATATCTTCTATTCCCTTTTATGCAACATCTAAAATCTAGGCATCTAACTTAAAAGACCCATTTCATAGCTCAATTATGGCTCTGCCTTTTTAAGATTGGTTTTAACCTGTAATTCTATCTATCTTTTGGCCAGCCTTGAATAATTTGTGAGATTCTTGTCTCTCTCTTTACACAAAACTTCCCTTGCACATCAACTATGTAATACAATCAAACACAATGTACTTAGCTTCAACTTCCTATATTTTAAACAATGTCTTTGTCATCTAAAAAGCATGATTCCTTGTTGGGAAAACTGCTTTCTTTATATATCCGAATTTTAGGCTTACCTTGTGCTACTGCACACTACTTAAACGTTCTATGCACATACAAATAATTCCAGTGCGTATGGTAGTTTCATGACCGTTTAGTGTTGAACTGGCAAGACGAACTTTTCCCAATTCTGACCAAACGTTACAACCCTGACAGGTTAACACTTATTTGTCTCTCTACACAAAATACTGTCTGATCTGCGGAGAACTTCTAGTATTTGCTTTATTTTTACCTACAGTATTCTGTACTGTTGAGTTGAGCTTAAAACTATTCTGAACGGTTGTGTTTATCCTAACCTTTGGAAGGCCGAGTCTACTCGGACTGACATCTGTAGAAACGACCCGCTGTGCTGAACATTTGGTCTAAGGCTGTGATTGACAGGAAAATTACGCATTGTCTCCGAAATCCCATTATGACGCATGATCCACCGTCAATAAACCAGCTGCGGCTCTGATGAATGTCTGTTCTGAATCGCGGGCGCCACATAGGAACCCGCCCCGTCTCTGCGCTGATTGGCTGGTCTTCGAGACCCAGACTCTGTTTGTAAATAGTTGCCGGGTACCAAAGCCCCGCCTCCTTTCAGGGAGATGGGAGTGAGGGAGAGGCGGTAGGGAGTGGATTGGTCATGTGCCCTGCCAATCATAAGAATTCCGTGAATTTTTTTGTAAACCTCCCCCCCCCCCTCCACTATTATCCGTGACGCGCGATGGTCCGGCCCGGGACCGAGCAAATTAATTAAGTCATGCGGTCAGTGTAGAACCAAAGGAAGATTTGGCTGTGGGTACTGCTTTCCTGCACACTCTCCAAAAAGATATACCATCAGCCAAGCGATGTCATTGCTGCTCAGCTCGGCGCTGAGGAGCGGCCGGCCTGCAGCTGCGAGGAGTTGGCTCCTGTTGCCGTCTCGCCATTAGGAATGGAGAGCGGGATTCCGCCGACCTTCCAGCTGCTGTTCCGCGCGTGCGAAGAAGGAAACTTTGAGAACGCCCGGCGGTTGCTCGAGCCAGCCGAGGAGGAGAGAGCGGAGGCGGGCGAGGAGCCGGATCTCAGGGCTCCGCAGGTGCCGGTGGACTGCACAGATGACGACGGCAACTCGGCCCTACAGTTCGCGGCCGGCAACGGCCACGAGCATCTGGTGCGGTTCCTGCTCATGAAGGGGGCCTCGGTGGACAGCCGCAACCGCTACGGCTGGACGCCTCTCATGCAGGCGGCCCGCTTCGGCCACCTGAACGTGGCCAATGTGCTGCTGGAGAACGGCGCGGACGCCAATGCGGCCAATAAGCTGGGCGCCAGCGTGCTAACGGCCGCGGCGCGGGGAGGCCACGTCGGACTGGCGCGCGCCCTGCTCGAAAGCGGCGCCCGCGTGGACGTCGGCGGTGACGTCAGCGTCGGGCCTCCGAGCTGGGTGGAGGAACGGACGGTCGGCCGGACGACGGGGGACCTGACTGCCCTGATGGTGGCGGCGCAGCACGGCCACGACGCCGCGGTCCGCGTCCTGCTGGAGTGGGGCTCCGGAGCGGGGCAAACGGGCCACACCAGCGGCTGGAGTGCTCTCATGCTGGCGGCGCTCAATGGTCAGCTGGGCGTGGCCCAGCAGCTGATCGAGAGGGGGGCGGACCCCAATCAAACCAACGCGGGAGGCGTAACTGCGTTTGAAATCGCCTGCGCTGCTAAACAGAAGGAGATGAGGAATTACCTCGATTCAAAGACCAGTAACAGACCCAAGTCAGGTGGGCCCTCACGTTTATACTTCATACTTTGTCACCGAACAATTGATGCTAGAGTGCACAGTGATATTTGTTTCTGCGCTTCGCGCTCCCTGAAGTACAAATCGAAGTAGGTATAATAAAAATTTAAATTATAAATCATAATTAGAAAAGGGAAAGTAAGATGGTGCAAGTCAGGTCCAGATATTTGGAAGGTACGGCCCAGATCCGGGTCAGGATCCGTTCAGGAGTCTTATCACTGTTGGAAAGAAGCTGTTCCCAGATCTGGCCGTACGGATCTTCATGCTCCTGAACCTTCTCCCAGAGGGAAGAGGGACAAGAAGTGTGTTGGCTGGGTGGGTCGTGTCCTTGATTATCCCGGCAGCACTGCTCCAACAGCGTGCAGTGTAAAGTGAGTCCAAGGATGGAAGATTGGTTTTTGTAATGTGTTGGGCTATGTTCACGATCTGCTGCAGAACAATTCCCATACCAGGTTGTGATGCACCCGAGGAGAATGCTTTCTACGGTGCACCTATAAAAATTAGTGAGGGTTTTAGGGGACAGGCCAAATTTCTTCAGCTTTCTCAAGAAGCAAAGGCGCTGGTGGGCCTTCTTGGCAGTGGACTCTGCTTGGTTAGACCAAGTCAGGTTATTTGTGATATTCACCTCGAGGAACTTAAAGCTTTTGACCTGTTCCACCTGCGCACCACCGATGTAGATGGGGTTGTGCGGTCCGCTACTCCTTCTGAAGTCAATAGCCAATGCTGGGATGATGCATTGCGGTAATCGTAACAGTTCAATGGTAGATCTTCTCTGCTGGCCCACGTTTTTAGACCCTACCCCATGGGCTGTATTATCATTGTAAGTCAAACACAAAGCATCACTGACCCGTGAATTCGCACACCCACATTGTAAAATATCCCATGCTACCAATTTGAAGATTGAGTCACTGCCTCATTGTTGATTCCAAATTGCTTAAAACACATAACCTGTTTGTGAGTGGAATTATTTTTTGTGCAATCATATTGTAATTTGACAGAATAGGATTACATAAAAACTTGATATTTGGGCCTAAGGGTAGTCTATTGGTTGTCCAATAGCAACATTAGGTGGTGAAACTATCCGGTCAAACACATTCTATGAATAGGGTTGGGCGGGTGGTGGTGGTGGGGAGGAATTGTTGACATTATGGGTTGAAAACCTGCATCAGAACCGAAAAACTCAACAACTTCTTACCCCCTCGGATGCTGCCTGACCTATTGAGTTCCTCCAGCAGATTGTTCATTGCCCCAGATTTCAGCATCTGCAGTGTGTTGTGTGTCCATTCATTCTTCAAGTCTGTTCTGCTAGTTGATGAAAATTGTGGCCCATTTCCTAGCTACTAGTTCCTGCAGTGTCCCCATATTCCATTATTCTGTTTAATATGTTGATGGCAATTATCTCCTTGTTTGGAATGCATCCCAACAGCTCTCTGGGAAGAGAATCATAATTTATCTGAGAGAAGACATTTCTCTGCTATACTTGACTGGACAGCGTGTCAAAATATCTGACACTAGAATACATGTATATAAGGTGAGGGGATATTTAAAGTTGACGTATCACTGGCACATGTGAAATATTTTAACTTTCCAACAAGGTAAGTATAGCAAAAAATACTGAATTACGGGAAGTACAAACAGTATGTTTATTAAATAGTTAAATCAAGATAAGTAGTGTAATATCGAAATTAAGCTGAGTGTGTGCCTTCAGTTTTCTGTACCTCCTTCTTGATGGTAACATTGAGAAGAGGGCATGTCCTGGGTGGTGGGGATTCTTGATGATGGAAGCAGCTTTTCTGAGGCACCGCTCCTTGAAGATGTCCTGGATACTCTTGATGAAATATAGTTGCTGTCCTGACTTCTTTATAGCTGCATCAATATGTTGGAACCATTTTAGATCCTCAGAGATATTGATAGCCTGGAAATTGCAATTGCTCATTCTCTCCTCTTCTGGTCCCTCTATGAGGATTAATTTGTGTTTCCTTGTCTTGTGCTTTCTGAAGTCCACAATCAGCTCTTTGTACTTGCTGATGTTGAGTGCAAGGTTGTTGCTGCAACACTGCTCAATTAGCTGTATATCTCACTCCTGAATGCCCTCTTGTCACCATCTGAGATTCTGCCAACAATCATCAGCAAATTTATAGAAGCATTTGAGCTGTGTCTGGCCACACAGTCATGTGTATAGAGACAGTAGAGCAGTGGACTAAGCATACATCCCTGCGGTGCACCGTTGTTGATTGTCAGTGAAGTGGTGATGTTATTATCAATCCACACAGACTGGCCTTCCGGTTAGGAAGTCGAGGATCCATTTGCAGAGGGATGTATAGAGATCCAGGTTCTGGAGCTTTTCCATCAGGACTGTAGGAACGATGATGTAAAATGCTGAGCTGGTCAGTGAACAGCACCCTCACATAGGTATTTGTATTGTCCAGATGATCCAAGTCCACGTGGAGAGCCATTGAGATAATTGTCCTTTTGAAGCTGGTGGGTACTTCTGGCCATAGCAGTAAGATGTTGAAAATGTCTTCGAATACCCCCGCCAGTTGGTTGGCGCAAATTTTCCCTGCCGTGTCAGGTACTCCATTGAGGGCTGCTGCCTTGCAAGTGTTCACCCTCCTGAAAGACAGCCTGAGGTTGGCCTCTGAAGCAGGGATCACAGGGTTACCAGGTGCAGTAGGGATCCTTACAGCAGTAGTTTTAATCTCCCTTTTGAAGTGAGCATAAAAGGGTGTTGAACTCATCTGGTAGTGAAGCATCAATGCCATTCATGATGTTGTGTTTTGCTTTGTAGGAAATAATGGCCTACAAACCCTGCCAGAGTTGCCATGCATCCGATGTCTCCTTCCGCCTCGCTCAGAATTGTTTCTTATCTCTTGAAATAGCCCTCTGCAGACTGTTCTTTTTAGACGAACCTGGTTGCCGGACTTAAATGGCACAGATCTATCCCTCAGCAGACTATGAACCACCTGGTTTACCACAGCTGTTGCTTTGGGAATGTACATTAAGTTTTCGAAGGCACACACTCATCTACACAGCTTTTAATAAAGTCAGTGACAATTGCAGTACATTCGTCCAGACTTGAGGATGGATTCCTGAATACAGTACAGTCCACTGATTCAAAGCAGTCTTGTAAGCACCTCTGCGCCTTCTTTTTTCATACCTTCTTGGTCCTCAGTACTGGTGCTTTAGTCTTCAGTCTCTGGGAGTAGAAGTACAGCCAAGTGACTAGACTTTACAAAGTGGTGTCGAACAGTAGTGCAAGTGTTCTTGATGGTGGTGTAATAGTGGTCCAGTGTGTTGTTTCCTCTAGTATTACAAGTGATTTGTTGATATTAATTATTTAGTAACTTTTTCAAGTAGGCCTTGTTAAAATCTCCCAAAATAATGGAGAAGGCATCAGTATGTGCTGTCTCATGCCTGTTTATTACATTGCTCAGGTCTTCTGGAGCCTGCTTGACATTGGCCTGAGATGGTATATACACCACTACCAAAATGATATTGGAATCTCCTGTGGCAGGTAAAATGGCCACAGAGAGCGAGTGCCAAATCTTCCCTCATGAAGATTTGCTAGACTACAGCCATTAACCAATCTTAATTCTGATTTTAAGATAATGGATATTAATAATATTTCTGTTTTATTTTTCAGATGAACAGAAAAGGAGACCTGATATATTCCATGCACTGAAAATGGGTGAGAGTTGCATTGCAATTTATTTTGCATTGCTTAGAAAGAAACAGTGACTATATAAGTTAACAATATTGTTAATGGAAGAAAACTATTACCATTAGTTTTGAATATCCTTTCCAGGCTCAACTATTCCAAGTGGGAAGACAATAGCCATAACTTTTTGAACCTTGCCATTAACTTCTGCATATTTGAAGCTGTGCCCATCATTTCATGGACACCAAGTTTCATTTCCCCATTAGCGCTATGGTTATTAAAGTACCTCTGTTTCACTTATGATTCAGTTTTATAGTTCTTTGCATTTTCAAATCTCTCCGTGACCTTACAGATTTCCCCTCTAATTTTTGCAAATCTCTATTCTGACTTTTTCAGCAACCTCCTGCTTCAGCTTATTCTTACTATTGGCTTGTCTACCTTTGTAAGTCTGACTGAAGTATGGTATTTCAAAAAGAGGGGGAGAAATAGTACAGTGAATAATTAGGTAGAATGCATTTTGTGAAGTTGGTGAAGCAATTTCATGTAATATTTATTGTTGATTTATTTTAAAGCTATTTGGAACAAACAGAGTTCCAAGTTTGAAATTAACTATTCATTATGTTATTTCCTTATCAGATAAAAATTCAAACTGTTTATTTTTTTGTGATTCCCTTGAAACTTACTTATCCATCATCCATCTATGATAGCCTAGATTAAGGATCGGGTAACCCATGCACTAACCATTCTATTCATTTAAGAAAAATTCCACAAAATCACACCACTATACAGTAGATACCAATTAATCGCATCACATTGGACTAGTACATTTCGGCCCAATTAAGCAGCTGCCTCAATTAGTTGAAGTTCTTGGAAATAGTTCAGATGTTTTTTTAAAAAAGACAGACAACTATTTAGCTGAGTAACAAATTATGTATTCAAATGAAGTATAGATTAAATTAGAACACTACAAATGCTAGAGTACTATAAAACTATATTAATAGTTATCAATGGAGGAGTTCATCCATTGTATGCTGCAGTGTTCTTTTGGTTGACTGTAAATGAACAAAATCAGTGCAGCTACCTTGTATAGATAATGGACTACCTTCATTGCCTTCCTGCATGAAGTTGTGTCATAATAAAACAGTAACTTCCCTGGCATCCTGTGTAATCACTAGCTCAAGTTCAGATGTGTCATTTTCATTACTTTCATACAATGCTTTTGACAATTTCTTCTTCCAAATATCCATTTTCATTGTGACATTCCAGATGATGGTTGGTGCCTTCAAAGGAAGTTGTAGTTCCTAACCTGTTGAAGTAGTGAAATCTTACATTTCACTTCCAGCCGTTACTGGTATCTCTAAACCTGATTGTTTGAAACTGCAGTGAACAAAACAGTTCTGAGTTGTCTTTCTGTTTATTTCTCTCCAATTATCAGTAATGAACTGTATTGCATGTTTTTTTTAAAAGTTAACCCTTGCAGTCAAGCTAATGAGTGGTGTTGGGTGGATGGGTTTTAATTTGGTCCATCCAGCAATTTTTTTTTAAAGTGTCATCTTTTTGTGGCAAGTGTCTGAAAATTTTTGAAGTCAAAATTTTAAAAAATGGTCAGCTATCACTGCATTTTGAATTGGTGTCCATCAGCCCAAATAGATAACCTAACACAAGTACACAAAACTGGTGTTATTTAAGAACTTCACTCTAAGCATGGTGTGTTGATGGCTCCAAGTGTACACAACTGATGCTCATTAGAAACTGTTTGGTAATGGGCTCCTGTCCCAATTAGGCAGCACAAAAAGTGTCAGAAATAAGGCGGATGAGCTTAAAGCCCAGGTGCGAATGGGTAACTATGATGTTGTTAGGATAACGGAGACATGGCTGCAGGGAGATCAGACCTGGGAAATGAATGTACAAGGGTATACGTGCTATCGTAGGGACAGAAATGTGGGCAGAGGGGGTGGGGTGGCCCTGTTGGTGAGGAATGAGATTCAGTCCTTTGCAAGGGGGGACATAGGGTCAGGAGAAGTAGAATTTGTGTGATTAGAACTGAGGAACAGTAAGGGCAAAAGGACCCAAATGGGTGTTGTCTACAGGCCACCAAACAGTAGCATGGATATTGGGTGCAGGTTGAATAGGGAGTTAACATATGCATGTGGCAAAGGTAATGTTGCAGTAGTTATGGGGGATTTCAACATGCAGGTGAACTAGGAGAATCAGGTTGGTGCTGGACCACAGGATAGGGAGTTTGTAGAGTGCCTATGGGATGCATTCTTGGAACAGCTTGTATGAGAGCCGACCAGAGACAAGACTATTCTGGATTTAGTGTTATGTAATGAACAGGATTTGATAAGCTATCTCGCAGTAAAGGAGCCATTAGGAGGTAGTGATCACAATATGATAAGCTTTTATCTGCAATTTGAGAAGGATAAGGGCAGCTCGGGGGTGTCAGTGTTGCAGATGAACAGGGGAAACTTTGGAGCCATGAGGGAGGAGCTGGCCAAAGTTGACTGGATGGATAGCATAGCAGAAAAGACAGTGGAACAGCAATGGCAGGTATTCTTGGGAATAATGAACAAGGTGCAAAATCAGTTCTTCCCCCAGAGAAGGAAGGATTCAAAGGGGGGAAAGGGGCCACAGTGGTTGACAAAGGAAGTCAGAGATTGCATAGTATTAAAAAAAAAGGAAATATGATAGAGCTAAGGTGAGTGGGAGGACAGATGATTGGGAAGTTTTTAAGGAACAACAGAACTTAACTAAAAAGACAATACGGGGAGAAAAAATGAGGTACGAACGCAAGCTAGCCAGGAATATAAAGGAAGATAGCAAAAGCTTTTTTAGGTATGTGAAGAGAAAGAAGATAGTTAAGAACAATGTTGGGCCCTTGAAGAATGAATTGGGTGAAATTATTATGGGAAATGGAGAAATGGCAGAAGAATTTAATGAGTACTTTAGATCTGTTTTCACTAAGGAAGACACAAGCAATCTCCCAGATGTATGGATGGGCCAAGGACATAGGGTAGCAGAGGAAATGAAACATTGACATTCGGAAGGAAATGGTGATGAGAAGACTGATGGGACTGAAGGCTGACAAATCCCCAGGTCCAGATGGTCTGCACCCTAGGGTACAGAGGTGGCCCTGGAAATTGCGGATGCATTGGTAATCATTTTCCAATGTTCCTTAGATTCAGGATCAGTTCCTGAGGATTGGAGAATGGCTAATGTTATCCCACTTTTTAAAAAAGGAGGGAGGGAGAAAACAGAGAACTATCGACCTGTCAGCCTGACATCGGTGGTGGGAAAGATGCTAGAGTCCATTATTAAGGATGAAATAGTGGCATATCTAGATAGCAGTGATAGGATTGGGCCGAGCCAGCATGGATTTACCAAGGGTAAATCATGCTTGACTAATCTGTTGGAGATTTTCGAGGATGTAATCAGGAAGTTAGACGTGGGGAGATCCAATGGATGTAGTGTACCTCGATTTTCAGAAGGCATTTGATAAGGTCCCACATAGAAGATTGGTGGGTAAAATCAAAGCTCAGGGCATCGGGGGGAAGGCATTGACATGGATAGAAAACTGGTTGGCAGATAGAAAGCGAATGGGTGTTTCTCGGAATGGCAGGTGGTGACTAGTGGGGTGCCGCAGGGCTCGGTATTGGGACCACAGCTGTTTACCATTTACGTTAACGATTTGGATGAAGGCATAAAAAATAACATCAGCAAATTTGCTGATGATACTAAACTGGGTGGCAGTGTGACGTGATGAGGATGTTAGGAGAATTCAGGGTGACTTGGATAGGCTGGGTGAGTGGGCAGATACTTGGCAGATGGCATTTAATGTGAATAAGTGTGAGGTTATCCACTTTGGGAGTAAGAACATGAAGGCAGATTATTATCTGAATGGTGTAGAGTTGGGTAAGGGAGAAATACAAAGAGATCTTGGAGTCCTTGTTCATCAGTCACCGAAGGTGAATGAGCAAGTGCAGCAGGCAGTGAAGAAGGCTAATGGAATGTTGGCCTTTATTACAAAGGGAATTGAATACAAGAGTAATGAATTCCTCTTGCATTTGTACAGAGCCCTGGTGAGACCACACCTGGAGTATTGTGTACAGTTTTGGTCTCCAGGGTTAAGGAAGGACGTCCTGGCTACAGAGGAAGTGCAGCGTAGATTCACGAGGTTAATTCCTGGGATGTCTGGACTGTCTTACGCAAAGAGGTTAGAGAGACTGGGCTTGTACACGCTGGAATTAAGGAGATTGAGAGGGGATCTGATTGAAACATATAAGATTATTAAGGGATTGGACAAGATAGAGGCAGGAAATATGCTCCAGATGCTGGGAGAGTCCAGTACCAGAGGGCATGGTTTGAGAATAAGGGGTAGGTCATTTAGGACAGAGTTAAGGAAAAACTTCTTCTCCCAGAGAGTTGTGGGGGTCTGGAATGCACTGCCTCGGAAGGTAGTGGAGGCCAATTCTCTGGATGCTTTCAAGAAGGAGCTAGATAGGTATCTTATGGATAGGGGAATCAAGGGATATGGGGACAAGGCAGGAACAGGGTATTGATAGTAATTGATCAGCTATGATCTCAAAATGGCGGTGCAGGCTCGAAGGGCCGAATGGTCTACTTCTGCACCTATTGTCTATTGTCACAGTGTCCCAAATAAACAAAAGGAATTCCTGTGATTTTCTCAATTAGTTATTGTTCTTTAAGAGATGTCCCAATAAACAACTGCTCCAATGGCCTAATTAACCGAAATCCTCTGTATTACTTCAACCTGCTCCAGCCTTATATCCTTCCCTGTTTTATTGTCCCACTAACCTTTTAGTTTTTATCACAGCAGTTAAAATTGATGTTATGTGTTCTGTAAATCTTAATTATTTTAATACTTGACACTTGTCTTTTTTTCAACCAAACTGATCACTTCCATCTATCAAGCACTGTCTCTAATTTGCCATTCTTAAATGTCCCTCTTTGTAACCATCCCACATGCTGGTGCATGCATGAACACACATACACCCCATTGTAATGTGATTTGGGATAATGTTTTTATTGTAACGGTTCTGTATAAATTCACATTTTTATCATGCATGTTCAATAAGATGTCTGTTTTGAATATTGTAAAATTTCAAAATACAATGTAACTGCTCTGTAATCTATGTTCTATCTGCATTTGCTTTGTTTGTAAATAGGGAGCTATCAGTTGGTGAAGGAGATTCTTGATGAAGATGCATGTCAAGCCAATGTTGTTAATGCAGATGGTGCCTCTCCATTAATGATTGCTGCCATGACAGGTCAGCTGGAACTTGTACAACTTCTTAGTGAAAGGAACTCTGATATTGACAAGCAAGATGGTGTACATGGCTGGACAGCCTTAATGCAAGCTACTTATCATGGGTACATAAAAAAACTTAATTTAATCTGTCATATTCATGTTTGTATTAATATTTTTGACAAAGTTGTTGGGAAATCTTACTTTGATTTTCATGATTATGAAGCATCAACACAAAATGGGAAAAAGTTTTGACAGCGCAGCAAGTATATCGCACTAATTTGTTGAATTGGCATTGCCAATTTTTAAAGGAAAATGGATTTTCCATTTCTACATCTTTATAGTACTTCGAGCCATCGCATCATGTATTTAAGCATTAGTAAATTAGATACAGAGAATCTGAGCTTGGAAATTCTATTAATAATGTATTCGCTTGTAATGCTATATCACAAAGTAATCTATTTGAGTACTGAGAAAGGAAAGCATTTTATTTCAGAATTATTTGTGATTTTGCTTTATGACACCTATTAACTGTTGGTTTTGGCATAACTTTTCTTAAGGAGCAAGGATGTTGTGAAGTATTTATTGAATCAAGGAGCAGATGTCAATCTCTGTGCCAAGAATGGTGTAACTGCCTTCGATCTTGTAATGCTGCTAAATGATCCAGGTAAATTCAAGAAATAACTATTTGTTTGTGATAAATATTGTGGTAAATGTTAGAAATAAGAAATGTACTTCTCTGTGTTGCTAGTTTGAAAATGATTCACATTATTTCTATTTAAAAGTGTTAGTCTTTTTGTTGGAAATTGTTGTCATGTAGGTCCTTCTGATTCAAGTATCAAATAACAAAATAAAACAAAGTTTGAATTTGAAGTAACTGCCAGTTCTACCAACTTGACATTTAAAATAAAAACTCCCCATAAGTTCTTTGTCCAAGGGAGACAGACAGTTTTATGCTTAATGACAAGCTGTTTATGTGCTGATCCTTCTATTCACCAAGACCTGGAGTATCTGGGTTAGATAACCTTACAGATGTGATTTATTTTATTTTTATCTTCTTAACCCCTTAAACACTTCCAGACAGGGTTTGTAGCTCACCATGCAAGTTTTCAGATCCAATTATGCACCTATGAAAGGGAATGTTGTATGGTTTTCAGAAATGCATGGAATTGATGGTCCTGTTGCAATACTGTTTAAGTTGGTAATTCATTAATATATATTTGACATTTGAAAGGATTAATTCAGTCTGTTAACTTACTTCCCTCTGCGACTTACTGGTCCACATGTCCCTCCCCAAGGATCTCCCACCTGGCACTTATCCCTGCAAGCCCAAGTGCTACGCCTGTCCCTACACCTCCTCTCTTACCATCATTCAGGGCCCCAAACAGTCCTTCCATGTGAGGACTTCACTTGTGAGTCTGTTGGGGTCATCTGTTGCATCTGGTTAATAGTTCTATTTTTGTTGCTGTAAGTGATCAGAAACTCTTCTATTCATTAGATACAGAACTTGTGCGGCTTCTGGCATCTGTCTGCATGCAAGTAGATAAAGAGAGAAATAAGCCAAAATCTAAGACGGTACCACGCTCAAAAAGTAAACTGTCCTTAAACTTTCCTGTACCTCCAGAAGACAAGGGGGGATTAAAGGTATAAAAATAGTTTGATCAATGCAATTTTTCTTGTGCATTTGGTAACATTTGTAAGATTTTCTGAAGAAACTTTCTTTAATCATCTTCTCTGACCTGGAATTTATTTAATATTACATCTACCAAATTTTATAATATAAACTGACTTAATCATTATGTATTATACTTTTTTCACACTGGTTTCCGAAGATGGCATTCTGTTTTCCATAAAGTTCATAGATCATTAGGTTCAGTCTTATTATGATGAGTAATCATTTCAGACATTAATAATTAATTTCTATTTCTAGTTTATAGGTTGGTGACTGTGTGAAATTCATTTAGACTTCCATCTGGAGTAAGGTCTGATTAATAAACTTCAAGGAAGCAAACAAAAAATAATTAACTTTCAAGGTTAAGATGAATAGTTTCCTTGTCTGTCCACTTAAACTTTTACTAAAGATGGCACACAATACTACCGTGAACATTTGAATGATGTCTGAAGCAAATTTAACCAAGAATCATTGTAAAGACTGGTTTCCATAATCTGTTTAATAAAAAATAATTTTGTTTGGGATTAACTTCTCTTACTTAGTCACTTTAAACACTCTCCAGATGCTCCTGATTTTTTTACATTAAATATATGGCTGTTATTAAAAATGCCTACTATTATTGTGGGAATTGCACTAGAACCCCTGCAAATATTTATCCAGAATGTTGACACAGCCAATTTTGTGAAAGGAGGTTGCACTGAAATTATAAAGAAACTTTACCATATATGCAATCTACAATTAGCATAACTAATTCATTTAGAAATGGTAAATTCCATCCTTCAGCATCTTTAAAAAGTGATATTTCCAGACTGAAGTCATTTAAAAAAAATTTTCTTCACCTTCTGCAGAAGTGTGGATCAGTTGACATTTATTGATTTTTGTTTTAAAAATATACAGATTTTTTTTTTCAGTCCTCATTGACTGCTGACTACTTGAAATGTTCTCTCTCTTTATTGTGTCTAGTCTTGGTGGAATAGAATGTCCAACAGATTCCGTAAATTGAAACTGACTAGGACACTTAGACAAGGCTTTTCCTCAAATCGGCTTGCCCCTTTCTTAGATGAACCTGAAATTGGACTGGATTCTACAATGAAAGCCAACCCAAAGGATGATTCAAACAATTCAGCCTTGACATCTGTGGGTAATATAGATTTCTCTATGGCTTGGACATCAAAAAGCAACAACAGTGGTGAGCTAATCTACTTTGGAAGCATTTTCAAACTACTAAATAAATGACAATAAAGCCTGAAATTTGTAATTAAATTTATTTTGATTACACTCTGAATAGCCTATTTACTGCTGTTAATTTAAGGTCAATGCTATTACACTGCAAACCTGTTAGGCAAAATAAATAGGCTTTTAGTATTAGCTCTGCATTGTATTTCTAAATAAGTATAAATAAAATTAGTGAGAAAACAAGTAGTTGGAATTAGTTAGAATCTGTAAATAAAGTTACCCTTTTTTGTGAAAGCTTTCAAGTTAAATCTTTCCCATTCATCCTGATATTTCTTTGCAAACTTTAACCTACATGTCTAAAATTAATGACTGAAAACTGGATGATACAGTGAGAACACACATTCACCTTTGTGACTTGGGTTTGATTCTTGCCCATCTAGTGGAATGCATGTAGGGAAAGACATGCATACACACAAACATACATGTGAGCATGAATGTACATCTATATCCAAATATGCAAGCATAATTATATGTTTATACATCATGTTAGATTTAATACAGTTGTGTTTGGCTATGTTGAGAACTGTGATGACTTGTGAAAAATCCTAAAAATTGATGTAATTTCCAGCTAAACAAAACCCAGCCTGTATCTGAAACAAAGCAAAATATAGGTTAAGTTACTTGAATTGTTTTGTATTTCTGGAGTGCTTATTGCTATTGTTTTTCCAGTCTTCTGGCTGGTATTACCCCTCTACTATCATCATCATCATCATCATCATCATCATCAACAAATCCTCTTACTAACCTTGAAGAAGCTGTGTACAATTTGGATGTTGCATTCCTCTAATTCTATGACCTTCTAAAATATTTAAGGTTTTTTAAAGAAACCTGACCTGACTGACCTGAGGTTGAAAAAACATACAAAATATTCATTTCTTATCCTTAAAATCTAGTGGCTTATTGAAACATTGTTCTGCAACTTCTTCCTGTATGAAGTAGTTGTTTGTCAGTGTATGTAAATCAAACCTATAAAATTGCATACAGAAGTAAGCCAAAACATAATGCAATGAAAGTTTTGGCAGTTCTTAATCAAACTTTGTAGTTTGCATCCACTTGATTACTTTTCGTGAACCTCAGTACTATTAATCTGAGGAGGGATGAACATTACTGAAAGGTCTTTATTTTCGAATCTTAGTTAAGTGAGACACCAAAGTGAAGGACTAGGTAGTGTAGTTACACATAACTGCCTTTGTTCGCTTACTAAGTAAAAATGTTCTGCATATCGTCAGTGGGTAAAATTAACAGCTTGGTTTACATTGAATACCTATAATACTATTACCATCTAGAGATATGCAGCACTTAATTTTGGTAATTAATTTATTAGACTAAGTGGTATTTACAAATATATTCTTACTGCTGACTGTACTTAATATGTTTGATTTGGTGTCAAATGTAACACTGTTCATCACGAGTTTTTGTTCATTTAAATCTAATTTCAAGGACATGACCATATTTGTACAGAGAAAGATGACATGCTTCTTACAACTATGGTAGGTTATAAATTTATTTTGGGATTTTTTTTTCATTTGTTGGCAAATTCAAATTAGATTTTTTTTAAATGGTAAATTTGTTGGTAATTATGTTCCCCATTGTGAAACTATAGAATCTGATATAACCATAATAAAAATCACTGAAAATCACTGAATCAGCTTGAAAATAAATGATAAACTTATTGGTGATCTTCCTATTATTGGTGAGGTATATTAGTGTAGTGAGTAAAATAAAAGAACTATACTTCAACTGATTTAATTCAGTGCTGACTCTTGATACTGATACTCCTCATACTTGTTGCCTGCTGAAGTGCATTAAGGGAAATGGAGAAAATTCCAAAATGGGAAAGAACGTTTTTCTAAATTACTACCATGTTCAAAATAAATGATGGAGAGCATTCTTGTTATATACTGTTCTGCATACAATTTGATTTTAAAGATGGTTAAATTAATTTTAAAAAGCCATAGCTGGGTTTTTATAATTTCTGTTTGGTAATTGCAGTTTTCATCTCGGGTATTGTACAAAGAATTGTAAACCAAGTATGTTATGTATTTTGAATTTCTGTAAATGTTTTCAGTGCATTTTACAGGATATTTCTAAAGCCACAAAAGTATCAGCTCTGCTTGTCGTTATGACATCCCTCTGTTTCAGTTAAGAAATGGTGCACCTTTTACTCGTCTTCCCAGCGACAAGCTAAAAGCAGTTATTCCTCCATTTTTGCCGCCATCGAACTTTGAAGTATGGAGCTCGGATAGGATACGAATGAACAAAGATGGCAAAATGGAACATACAACGTTATCTATGCCTCACAGGTTTGCAAAGCCCAACTTCAACAGCAGTGGAAATTCTGACATAGTAAGTTTTCTGCAATGTTTTACACATTTGCCTGTGGGAAAGAATTTTGCTGTAAATTTGAATAGACTTCAAGATCAACAGTATGACAACCATTAAATGTTTTCTTGACATAAAGAAGTAAGCAGGAGAAAATGGCGCTATGTTAGTGTGACGGTGAAAGCAGTATTATTACAGCCTGTGGTATTCTGGAGTTCATTGTTTGTGCATTTTCTCTGGGTTCAACCATTCTCGTGGGTTTCCTCTGGGTGCTCTAGTTTTCTTCCACAGTCCAAAGACATTCTGGTTAATAGGTTAATTGGTCATTGTAAATTATCCTGTGGTTAGGCTAAGGTTGTTTGGTTGTGCAGTTCATTGGACTGGAAGGGCGTGGTTTGCGCTGTATCGCTAAGTAAATTTTTAAAAACCTCTGTATATTTTAAACCATACAAGTAATTTGCTGAATCAAACAGTTAGAATGAACTGAATATTTGACTAAAACTGTCCATAGTGATTCTACCACGAGTATTTCTCTGAAAATCCAAGTAAATAAGCTGTAAGTGAAGTCTAGTCACTAACTGAAATCTTCAGGCAAACATTCAAAATGTTTCTTTTTTAATATTATACTCCTGCAAGCTTCACAGTAAGCTATTTCATTTCTCAGTCTGTTAATAAAATTTTAAAAGTTAATTATTGTATTTGACCCATTTTTACCTAAATGAGTAATGTGCTAATAATGTTATTTAATTTTTATAAGATATGTATGTGCATGTTTGATTAAAATTGCAAATTAATTATTTTCTCAAGTTAAGGTGCCAATAAATAACTGAATCTGAATTACTGTAAACCAGTCAAAAAAAAAAGTGATCCTTGTTAATATAGTTAATTGCAGGCTAAAAATTCTGGCTGCATACCAGATAAATGCTAAATTTATTTCTGTGGCATTTTGTGGTAATATAATTTTAACCTATATACATTAACAACAAAGTTCAAAGTATGTATACTATATACAACATTGACATTCATCTCCTTGCAGACAGCCACAAAACAACGAAACCCAATAAAACCCATTAAAAAAGAAGACCCAATGTGCAAAAAATGAACAAATCACGCAAACGATAAAAAGTAAGCAAATAAATTTCAGAACTGGAGTTTACAGCCAAGAAGCCAGTCAGCACTGCAGCCAGTCTAGGGGCCAGTTAATTGCAGGCCACAGCTTCAGTTCAGCGCAGAGATGAGTTGACCTTACCGAGGACCATCTTGCTCCTCCAGCTCTAACACCCTGGCCTTTTCAGTCTGTCCCGGTGCTTAAATTGGCCAAACTTTGACTGATTCCTTGCTCTTAGACCCGGCCCACTGCCTCAATTTAGCCTGTTCCCGACCTTTCCAGTTCAGTCTGGTGCTTAAATCGATCAAACATTGTGTCTTTTCTTGTGCCTGGGCCCGGGTCCTGCTGCTTTGACTTTGCCTCACCTCAGTTCTGCTGCATCGAATCACTTCTTAAGTCTGCTCCAATGCTGGACAAACATTGGCTCATTCCTCACTCTCAGGCCCAGGCCCCATCCCCTCGATTTGGCCTGTTCACGCCACGCCAGAACAATTCTGTACCTTTGAGACTTCAGTTTAGATAACAAAAATGCCAAGTTATACAAGTGGTTCAAAAGCACAACTCCAAAAGAGAAGTTACAGGTTAACGGTCGTTTACCAGAAACAAGTGATTAATAAAGTAGTTTTGTTTGTTTTGTTTGCTACCGACAAGTAGTTGCTGTGCGTCACCAGTGCCATCTTAAAACTGGAACCTGTAACACTGTGAAACAACTAGAAAATGTGCAGAGCTCAAATACCTAAAAATTATTTGTCTACTAATAGCATTGGCAGTAATTTCTAGGCTCATAGAATTGTAGTCATGCAGCATAGAACATCTCTCCGACCACATCTCTTTTGACTACCAAATACCTAACTAGTACCTAACTAACTAATTCATTTTACCATCACTTCATCTGTAGTCTACTATGCCCTGGTGATACTACTGGTCGTCGTTGTATTGCTTAATTGTGAGAGATTGTGACTGCGCCACCATTTCAGACTAGTAGTTAGTCTAACTACTGATTATCTGCACTATATTTTCATGGTCTGCCCAATACATCGTAAGCACATCCCTATTCACCATTGATAGTAGTATCTACAGGAGCCATTGCCTCAAGAAGGCAAATTCTCACCACCAGGCCATGCCATCTTTACACATCTACCATTGAGCAGGAGGTACAGAAACCTGAAGACCCACATCACCAGGTTCAAGAGCAGCTATTTCCAGTCATCTGTTGGTTTTTTGAACTACCCAGCAAAACCCAAATCGGTTTAGCAACTCAATGCCTACTTTGCACTAAAATGGACTTTTGCTTAATCGCATTCTATTATAAAAAGAGATGAACACAAAATCCTGGCTGGTAGCAATGAACTGTTGCGCATCCAGGGTTGTAACAAAAGAAAAATAATGTCAATTAGCCATTTTAAATTTTCGTAAATTGGTCATTATAAATTGCCCTGTAATTGGGCTAGTGTTAATAGGTGAGTTGTGGGGTGGTCTGGTTCACTGGGTGTGCTGTATCTCAAAATAAAATAGTGTATAATTCATGTTCCATTTATGTTTTTCTTGTGAATGCTGCTTAAGTGATGTAATGTGCTGCTACAGATAAATTCTTCATTACACCTGCAGATACATAATTAGACTTCCATTTATTTCTCTAAAAATGCACAAATATCCTCATTTTTAACCACCCTGAAGAAGGTTGTAATTTTGATTTTTAAGAACTCTATTCAATAATGATTCCCCCTCCTTCCCTCTCTCCTCAAATGTTTTCAATAATTATAAGAAAACCTATTTTGGGCAATGGTGGAATCTGGATCACACTGGTGTCATGGACACACTAACTATGAACACCATAATGACTCCCAGTTTCGTTTTAAGAGTTTGTTAACATGATCATGGTCAGTCTACGGCAGTCTCCTCTGCCACCAAAGCTCTGATTTTTTTTTAGGTAATACAGAGCTCATATTTACAAACAACTTCACGTAACTTTGTTTAGCATCCCACAGTCAGTACTGTACATGAATAATTGTTTAAGTGACATGTCAATTATCTCCCTGTGCAAGTCTAATAGTCCTCTTTGTTTCCTGTTATCAGGACTCCTGATTTACCCCCAACCACATCCACTCTCCTGGTTCTCGGAGCCTAGTATCTTGTTTTTTGGAGTTCCTAGTACTGCACTTATCCAAGGTGCACTTATCACTCAACTCACATCAGCAGTCTTAAGTCCCGCTGCTCCAGAATGGTCGAGTATCCCATCATACACTAGTTTTAACCATTTCCACTACAACTGGCAAGACCAATATTTATTGTCTGGAAAAACATGAGGTGTTAATGTGTGCAGTAAATGTTATAGCAAGATTTAGTTTGTTTCCTTGTTTATTTGCAGACTTCTGTCAGCAGGATGGGAAAATCTGTTAAACTTCCTCCTATTCCAAATCTTCCCAGGAGCCCGACATCTCAGAACTCGGGACATTTCAATTATTCTCCACATTCTTCTGGTGGATCCAATGGAGTAGCTGGCATCAGTCGACATTGTATCAGTGAATCTCATAACCGCTCAGGTCAGAAGCTGATCTTGTCAACTGCATTAAGAGCTATTTTATGATGACATTGAGTACCACCTTGTAGTCAGTGCATAAAATCTAATGTTATGAGCTCTGTGCTTTTTTAAAATTTGTAGATCATTTCAGATTTGATTCAGTAGTACTTGATATAAATTAAGTATACATTTCCATTTTTTAAAAAATCCTTGATTACTATTCAGTGATTTTTAGCACGAATAAAAATTATCAGAAGTTTAAATTAGTTCAGTTATTTTACTGAGTATTTTCCTTATAATGCAAGTTTAATGAGTTACAGTAATGCATTTTGAGTGCACTACTCTAATCTGGCCTATTGCATTTGGTGTTCAGGATGTGGCCTCTACATCATCTATGCCATGTGTACACTAGGCAACCAATTTGCAGAGTACATTTATATAGGGTGGCACAAGATTGTGGTCCAAAAGGGCCCATACTGTTCTACGTTCTACTTTAGAACAATGCAGAGTGGAATGCAATTATTTAAAATTATTAAAGGATTGGACAGAACAAAGAACCAGATGTTCCTTGATTTAATTTCACATATTAGTTGTACTTAATCTGACCCAAGCCTCTCATTCACTCCTCTGAGCTGGTCTAAATTTTTTGTGTCTTTGAAGTCTGGTTGGGCTGGAGACTTTGCTGCTTTGATAGAATGCAGTAATCTAAATGATGCTGTCTTCTCATTACCACCATCGGAGGAGGTACCAGCATGAAAACCCACACTTAATGATTCACAAGTAACTTCTTCTCCTCTGTCATCAGATTTCTGAATGAGCCACGAGCACTACCTCAATCCTTTCTGCACAATTTATTTTGTCATTTATAATATTTTTTATATTGTCACACTATAACTGCTGCTGCAAAACAACAAATGTTATGTCATAACAGTTAAATTCCATCCATGTTCCTGATTCCTACGCTGCAGTATACAGGTATGGAAGTTGGGGAAAGCATTGACATACAAGAAGGGCCTCATTAGTGATTAGAGATGTTTTGATGTAAATAATTAAATATGGGAAACTCAGAAAGGAACAAAAAAAAATTATATACTGTGGCGACCCATTTCCTGGCACATCCGAACCGGCTCACAATTAGCCAGCTTTCCGGCTAAGGGAGATAGCCTACGGGGGTTTGCGAGCACAGAGCTTTGGAGCCTCTGCGCCACGGGGGGCAGGTTGAGGGAGGCTTAAAAGTGAGGCTGAGGATTTCGAATAAAGCTTTTTCTGCGATTGCAGTTACCGACTCCGTGTCGTAATTTTAGCGCTGCGTGTAGCACACCGCTACAATTGGTGACCCCGACGGTCCAAACGATTTTTGGACCAGAAATGACCGACGCCGCCTCTGTTCATGCGGTTTCGTTGAAACTGCCGGGTTTCTGGACACAACGACCGAACCTATGGTTCCAGCAAGCCGAAGCCCAATTCCACGTTCACCAGATCACCTCAGAAGACACCTGCTGCTACTACTACGTGGTGAGCTCCCTCGTCCAGGTCGCGGAGTTCGTACAGTTGCCCCCGGCGGACGGCAAGTACATGGAATTCAAAGCCCTGCTCCTCAGGACTTTCGGACTCTCACGGCGCGAGCGGGCTGCCCGTTTACTGCACCTGGATGGCTTGGGCGACAGACCTCCATCAGCTTTAATGAATGAGATGTTGTCTTTGGCCGACGGACACACACCCTGCCTCATGTTTGAGCAGGTATTCCTGGAGCAGCTGCCCAAGGACATACGCCTGTTGCTGTCTGACGCGGATTTCAGTGACCCCCGGAGGGTAGCAGCCCAGGCGGACTTGCTGTGGAACGCCAAAAAGGTGTCCGTCTCACAGATCTCCCAGCCACGCTCCCAGCAGCAAACCAGTCCAGTCCCGGCCGCAGAGCCCGCCAACCCCAGAGGCAGGGGTGGGGGGGCCCAATGAACACTGGTGCTTCTACCACCAGCGGTGGGGCGCAGATGCCCGCCGTTGTCACCCGCCTTGTAAGTTCCCGGGAAACGCCAGGGCCAGCCGCCGCTGATGGCTACGGCGGCCGGCCATTGAGATAGCCTCCTGTATATGTGGGACAGAAGGTCGGGACGCCGGTTTTTGGTCGACACTGGTGCCGAGATCGGCGTTTTACCTCCGACGAGTTACGACACCCGCAGCAGGGCACCGGGGCCCCCCCTGAGGGCCTTGAATGGCAGCACAGTAAGGACCTATGGCACCCCTCAGGTGCAGCTACAGTTCGGCTCCAGCCAGTTCACGTGGGACTTTACACTGGCCGCCATAGCCCAACCGCTTCTGGGTGCGGATTTTTTGCGGGCTCACAGCCTACTGGTCAACCTGCTCAGGAAGAGACTGGTACATGCCGAGACCTTTCAGACGTCCTCCCTGGGTGCAGCCCAGTTGCCAGCCCCTCACCTCGGCTCCATCACGCTGTCCGACAACGACTTCACCAGGGTCCTGGCGGATTTCCCATTGGTTCTGGCACTGCAGTTCACAGCGGCCATGCCCCGACACGGCGTACAGCACCACATCCCGACCCAGGGACCACCCCTCCACGCCCGCGCTCGGCAGCTTCCCCCGGACAAGCTCCGACTGGCGAAGGAGGAGTTCCAGAGGATGGAGGAATTGGGGATCATCCGGCGGTCCGACAGCCCATGGGCCTCCCCCCTGCACATGGTGCCCAAAGCGACGGGAGGCTGGAGACCGTGCGGTGACTACCGCAGGCTGAACGAGGCTACCACACCAGACCGCTACCCTGTGCCGCACATTCAGGACTTCGCAGCAAACCTGCACAGCGCACGGATCTTCTCCAAGGTAGACCTCGTCCGAGGGTACCATCAAATCCCGATGCATCCTGACGACGTCCCCAAAACGGCTCTCATCACCCCGTTCGGCCTTTTCAAGTTCCTCCGCATGCCGTTCGGCCTGAAGAATGCCGCACAGATGTTCCAGCGGTTAATGGATGCGGTGGGACGGGACCTGGACTTTGCGTTCATTTATTTGGACGACATCCTCATAGCCAGCAGCAGTCGTCAGGAGCATCTGTCCCACCTCCGTCAACTCTGCGCCCGACTGAGTGAGTACGGTCTTACAATCAACCCCGCCAAATGCCAGTTCGGACTCAATACCATTGACTTGCTGGGCCACAGGATTACTAAAGACGGGGCAACCCCTCTGCCCGCTAAGGTAGATGTGGTCCGCCACTTCCCCCGACCCACCACGATCAAAGGCCTTCAGGAATTCGTAGGTATGGTCAATTTCTACCACTGTTTCCTCCCTTCAGCTGCCCGGATCATGCGCCCCCTGTTCGCCCTGATGTCGGGTCCGGGCAAGGACATTACCTGGGACGAGGAGTCCGCCGCCGCTTTCCTTCAAACGAAGCTTTGGCGAATGCCGCGATGCTAGTACATCCCAGAATGGACGCCCCTACCGCCTTCACAGTGGACGCCTCTAACACGGCAGTTGGTGGGGTGCTGGAGCAACTCATCGCAGGTCGCTGGCAACCCCTGGCATTTTTCAGCAAACACCTGCGGCCGCCCGAGCTCAAGTACAGTGCTTTCGACCGGGAACTGTTGGCGCTCTACCTGGCAATCCGGCATTTCAGGTACTTCCTAGAAGGTCGGCCCTTCACCGCGTTCACGGACCACAAACCGCTTACCTTTGCGTTTACGAAAGCGTCCGACACCTGGTCATCCCGCCAGCAACGCCACCTGTCCTACATCTCTGAATACACGACGGATGTCCGGCACGTCTCGGGTAAGGGCAATGTCGTGGCGGATGCAGTCTCTCGCCCTATCGTTCATGCCCTTTCCCAAGGAGTAGACTTTGAGGCACTGGCAGAGGCACAGCAGGCAGATGAGGAGATTCCGAGTTACAGAACCGCAGTCTCCGGTTTGCAGCTCCAGGACCTCCCCATAGGCCCAGATGAGAGGACCCTACTCTGTGACGTCGCCACCGGCCAGCCCCGTCCTGTTGTCCCGACAGCCTGGCGGCGCCATGTTTTCGACTCCATTCATAACTTGGCGCATCCCTCCATCCGGACAACTGTTCGGATGGTTTCCAGCAGGTTCGTTTGGCACGGGCTCCGCAAACAGGTCAGTGAATGGGCCAAAACGTGCATGCACTGCCAGACGGCCAAGGTGCAGCGGCACACCAAAGCCCCACCGCAGCAGTTCCATCCCGCCCGCCGGCGTTTCGACCACATTCATGTGGATATCGTGGGCCCCCTGCCAGTGTCACGTGGAGTGCGGCACCTCCTGACTATCGTGGACCGGTTCACAAGATGGCCAGAGGCGGTCCCACTCACCGACACCACCTCCGAATATTGCGCCCGAGCCCTGATCACCACCTGGATATCTCGCTTTGGTGTACCGGCCCACATTACCTCCGACTGAGGCGCCCAGTTCACCTCCAGCCTGTGGTCAGCTATGGCCAGCCTTTTGGGGACACAGCTGCACCACACCACTGCCTACCACCCACAGTCGAACGGGCTAGTGGAGCGTTTCCACTGTCACCTGAAGTTGGTCCTCATGGCCCGCCTGAGAGGAGCTAACTGGGCGGACGAGCTTCCCTGGGTCCTACTCAGCATCCGCACAGCACCCAAAGACGACCTGCATGCCTCGTCTGCCGAGTTGGTATACGGCGCACCCCTAGTCATCCCCGGGGAGTTCCTACCAGCCCCACGGGGTCAAGAGGAAGATCCCGCAGCAGTCCTGGGCAGACTACGCGAGAAGCTCGGTAACCTGGCCCCCATACCCACTTCACAGCACGGGCGGAACCCGACCTGCGTACCCAAAGACCTGCAGAACTGTAAGTTTGTATTTGTACGAAGGGGTGGGCATCGGCCACCACTGCAGCGACCATATGAGGGGCCGTTTATGGTGCTCCGGAACAACGGGTCCACGTTCGTGCTGGACGTTGGGGGGGAAAGAGGTGGTTTTCATTGTGGACCGACTCAAACCGGCCCATGTGGACCTGGCGCAACCAGTCGAGTTTCCGGCACCTCGGCGCAGAGGCCGACTTCCCAAGCAGGTTCCGGCCCAGACTTTGGACATTGGGGGGTGTATCGCCGGTTCTGGGGGGGGGGTTATGTGGCAACCCATTTCCTGGCACATCCGAACCGGCTCACAATTAGCCAGCTTTCCGGCTAAGGGAGATAGCCTACGGGGGTTTGCGAGCACAGAGCTTTGGAGCCTCTGCGTCGGGGGGGGGCAGGTTGAGGGAGGCTTAAAAGTGAGGCTGAGGATTTCGAATAAAGCTTTTTCTGCGACTGCAGTTACCGACTCCGTGTCATAATTTTAGCACTGCGTGTAGCACACCGCTACAATACTTCGTTTTGAAGGCCAGCACACATGTTCTTAACACAAGTGATTTTATTTAAGAATTTCCGGAGATCTGCAGGTTTTCAATCCTGCGAATGAAAAGGCTCCTTAAATGAGTGGTTAGTAGAATTAATTGAAAGTTTTGAGCAGAATCTGTGGAGCATTGTGACACTTCTAAGAATAGAATACAAGGGCAGGGTGAGTTTTTATGGGATTTGGGTGCCTAATTGATTAACAAGGCAAATTAGCATCTTGGCATCTCTGTCAGGAGCCAAGCTGTAAGCTTGGGTTTCCAACCTGGGGTCCATGGATGCTTTGCTTAATGGTATTGGTCCATGACATATAAAAGGTTGGGAACCCCCGCTCTAGTCCTACACTTGTTTTTGGGGTACAGTACTTTGAATATGTTCTGGATTTGGTGTTTAGTCGCACTAGAGATTGCCTAATTGGAATATCAGACGTTATCTTTAGCAATTTTCCAAAGAACTTTTTTTTTTTAAAACTTCAGGTGCTTCTAATGAGCCACGTTTATTGTTGATATTGTTAGTCTGCATGTTTTGTTATGTTAGAGGATTGTGCTGAAAAATGAGGAAGTGAATTTCATTTGGATTAGTAAAGTGAAATATCTAGTAAAATTGTTAGAAAAATAGAACCAACATTGCTGCAGAGTTCATGGACAAGTACTTTAATAGCTATAATGTAGTACCTGGGCTGGCAGATTTCATTCTGTAGCACCAAAGCGTCAATTAGTTAGAAATTTCTTGGATGGATTGAAAGCAGAATGGCCAATAAAGGACTTTTGTTTTAAAAGTAATTCTATAACAGTTAAGAGAAACGTAGACCAACAAATCTATCAATGCTTGGAAAATCTTCAGAATTAATTTACATACATGTAAATTGTAACTAATATCATACAAGGTAATTGGTTAAAAAGCATTTATTATGTTAATACAGGTTTCCCCAGGTATCTGAAGGTAGAGCATTCCTATGAAACCGTTAGTATTCCGAGATGTTGTAAAGCGAAGAAGCAATTACCATTAATTTATATGGGAAAAATTTTTGAGCGTTCCCAGACCCAAAAAAATAACCTACCAAATCATACCAAATAGCACATAAAACCTAAAATAACTCAAACATATAGTAAAAACAAGAATGATATGATAAATATGCACCCTATATAAAGTAGAAATATTGTATGTATGGTGTAGTTTCACTTATCAGAGCAGGAAGACAGTGAGCCAAAATCGATTTGGGGAAAAAAAAAAATCAGCACATACACGCATGCACAAACAACTGCCCGCAGAAGGCTTCATTGTCATTGTAGTCTTTCTCGGGGTAAACACACGTATAAAGCTGGCATCTTTTTTTTCGTAAAGCGAAAATCCTCTTTGGTTAGGGAAAGCAGGTACTAATGTAGGTCTTTCGTAACTCCGAGCTGTCGTAAAGTGAATGTTCAAAAAACGGGGGACACCTGTAGAGGAAAATGCAAATATAGTTCATCAGTAAGTGTGAAGATGATGTTGATGCCTCAAGAACAGTCATCTCGCGTCCCAACCAGAAACCTTGGCTGAACGCAAGGATGTACTCCCTATTATAAGCCTGGGACATTGCCTTCTAGTCTGGTGACAGAACAGCTCTTAGAGCAGCCAGGAGAAATCTCATCTTGGACATCAAAAGGGGAAAGATCGCCTGTATGCACAAAAAATTCAGGAACACCTGTCCAGTGATGATCCCCACCATATATGGCTGTGCATCAAGGGAATTATTGCCTACAGAAGGAAAAAGAACATCGACTGTACCAGTGACACCTTCCTCTATAACACTCTAAACAGCTTTTATGCACACTTCGAGGCATGCAACATACTAGGAACCTAAGTTACCCCTCTCCCAGGTGAGCAGTCACTGTCTGACAGAAGCAGAAGTGAGGACCATGTCTAGAGTCAACCCTTGTAAGGCACATGGGCCAGACAACGTACTCAGGAAGTGTGCACACCAGCTCACTGATGTCTTCACAGGCAACTTCAACACTTCACTCATCCAGGCTGTTGTCCCTACATGTTTCAAATCAGTTCACCATCATCCCTGTACCAAGAACTCTACACCATCAGAACTAAATGACTACTGCCTGATGGCACTGATGCCAATCATCATAAAGTGTTTTGCATGGCTGGTAATGGCACATAGCAAGAACTCCATCCCTGCCACATTAGGCATTCACCAATATGATTACCAACATAACTGCTCTACGGCACATGCCATTGCATCGATCACCTGGCCCTGACACATCCATAATACAAGGATGCTTATTTCAGAATGCTGTTTCTGGATTCCAGTTATGCATTCAACACTTTGTCCTACAGACCTTGGTGAACAAACTCCTCCTCGGTCTAAACATACCACTGCAACTGGGTGTTGGACTTCCTAACCAACAGACCTCAGATAGTCAGGATGCACAACCACTTCACCCTCCAATCATCCTCACCATGGATGCACTCCCAGGGCTGTGTGCTAATTCCACTGCTGTACACTCTGCTTACACATGACTGCATGGCCAAATGCCTGAGTATTCACATCATCAGGTTTGTTCATTCATTCATGTCTGCCCACCCACCCATCCAGCCAATCCCCAGCAATCTTCTTATTTAATCCTGGCCTAATCATGGGATAATTTACAATGACTAAGTTAGCAACTGGTACATCTTTGGTCTATGGGAGGAAACCGGAGCACTTTTGTGAAACCCATGGGATTTAATTGTTGTTGGGAATATGATCGCAGTCAATGACACAACAGTGTTGGGGCACATCAACAACAATAGGGTAGCCTACAGAGAGGAGATGGAAGAACTTGAGGCCTGGTGCTTGGCAAATAATCTCTTCCTCAATGTCACTAAGACTAGGGAGATGGTTATCGACTTCAGGAGAACTTGCATCACTAATGTCCCTCTTTTCATTGGTAGCACAGCAGTGAAAACTGCAAGCAGTTTCAAACTCCTGGGAGTGCACATCTTACATAGCCTCTCATGGTCCCAGAGCTCATTCCACACAATCAGGAAAGCTCACCAACGGCTCTGCTTTCTGACAAGGCTGAAGAGAGCTGGACTGCGTTATTCTACAGATGCACAGTAAGGAGAATCTTCACAAGGTGCATCACTGAATAGTACAAAAACCATACTGTGGCGGACAGGAGGGCTGAACAACAGGTAGTCAAAACTGCCTAGTGCATCAGTAGCACTAGATTACCTGCCATCTAGTGCATATATACAGAATTGTGTTGGAAAAAGACCAGTGACATAATTAACAATCCCACCCACTCTGCTCACAGACTGATTGTTCCACTAGCTTCAGGGAGTGTGATAATACAGTATCCATGACAGAACCATCGGACTGAAAAACTTATTATCCCAAAATAGTAAGGCTGATCAACACCTCCATATCCACAATCACCACTATAATTTCTTGTTTGTCACCTGATTCACAGGCACTCCTCTGCCTAGCATCACTTTATGGACATAGAATCAATCTATGTGCAGTAAGCAATGTTATGTATTTGTATTGTTCTTTTAATTGTGTTCTTTATCTTTTTTTGTGCTGCATCAGATCTGGAGTAACAATTATTTTGTTCTCCTTATACTTCTCTACTGGAAATAATAATAAATGATCTTGGATCTTTTAGATGTTTGCTGAAATCCTTGAAGATCCTAGTGAATGTTACCTGGCAGCCACAGGTAGTAGAACAAAGAGGAGCCTAATGATAAGAAAAAAAAATAGGGGATGAATGAAGTTTAAAATGGCATGCATGTCTTGAATGTTGTTAACTTTGGGGGGGGGGGGGTGAGGAGCTTCATCATAAGGAGGATGGTTGAAGCAGATTGAAGATACTCAAGTAGAAGGTTATGGGAGGAAGTCATTTTAACAAACGTAGAAACTTAACAAAAAAAGAATTTTGTTTTCATTTAGTGTTTAAACAGAAGTGTTCAAAGGGGAATAGATTGTTTGGTCAGAAGGAAAAGATTAAGTTACTCAAGTGAACCAAGTTTGTTTTAGAAGATCAGGTGTACCAGATTTGAGACAGGATATCAGCAAGGATTCATTATAAGCTTAAAAGGTATAAACATCCTAAAATGGCATATCAACAGAGTTTTGAAGGGCAAGTTGCTTTGATTTCCATGTGGAATAAAGAAGTCAGTGATAGTATTTAATTGGGGAAAAAAGTCTTAATTATGCTAAGAAAACTGATAAGATTGAGGATTGTAAGATGTTTGGAGGATTGCAAAGTTATGTACAGGGAAGAAATAACACCTGAGAATGAACAGCAGGACAACGCTTGATTTATTTTGGGGGGGGGGGGGGGCGGGTGGTTGGCACTCCTAGAAAACAGTATGTATAGCAAATTCCCATAAAGCTAACTTACACGTGTGTATGTATCAATAAATATGAAGTAAAAACAAATGTTAATTTACAGTCTTTGACATAAATTTTGGTAATGCAGCTTTTGATTCTAGACTTTTTATAGTGATTTGTGAATTCCATGAGGGTGAATTTGCATTACCTCGACTGCCATTTTGCAGGAGCTACTTATATAAAGGCAGATAGCAAGAGCTTCTATAAAATAGAAAGGTCCCACAGAAGCTTAAAAAGATGAAATGGCAGAGATCTTAATTTAATGTTTTATGTCTTTACAGCAAGGACAAACAAAATGCCTACTCTTTTAAAGAAAAGGAAATCCTGTTACAAAAAGGGAAAAAGAAATTAGGAACTCAAAATGATTATGATTATTAGGGAAAATAATATTAGGCAGGCTGATGGGACTAATGGCTGACAAGTACTTTGGACATGATGGCCAATGTTGTAGGATTCTAAAAGAGGAAGAAGCATCCATTATGATTTTCTTCCCCAAAATTCCCAAGCAGATAAGGTGAAGGAGAATCCTAAGGGATTTTTACAGATGTGTTAAGAGCAAAAGGATTGCAAGGGACAAAATTGGTCTTGAGGATCATAATGGTAACTCATGTTTGGAGCCAAAATAGATGAGGGAGATCTTAAAAGGATTTTTTATATCTGTATTTACTCAGGAGATGGATGGTGTATAGAAACGAGGCAAAACAGCATCGACTCTATATAGCCTATACAGATGACAGAGGAGGAGGTGTTTGCTGCCTTGAAGTAAATTAGTTGGAGAAAACCCCAGGGCTTGACTAGGTATTCCTTTGAAACCTGTGGGAGGTAAGTCCAGAAATTGGATCTGAGCAGAGATGTTTAAATCATCCTTAGCAACAGTTGAGGTACTGGAGGATTGGAGGGATAGCTAATGTTGTTCCACTATTTAAGAAAGGCTCTGAACATAAACTAGGAAATCATAGACCAGTGAGCCTGACAATAGCAGTGGGAACATTATTGGAAGGTATTCTGAGGGACTGGATATACGGTATTAGGATAGACATGGACTGATCAAGGATCCGTGACATGGCTTCGTGCTTGGTATGTCATTTCCAACCAGTCTTAGAGGATTTTTTGAGGAAGTTACCAGGAAAGTTGATGAAGACAAGGCAGTTGAAAGTTGATGAAGACCTTAGCAGGGCCTTTGACAAGATCTTGCATGGGAGGTTGGTCAAGAAAGTTCAGTTGTTCAGCATTCAAGATGAGGTAGTAAATTGGATTAGACATTGGCTTTGTGGGAGAAGCCAGAGAGTGGTAGTAGATGGTTGCCTCTCTGACTGGAGGCCTGTGACTAGTAAGGTGCCTCAGAGATCAGTACTGGATCCGTTGTTGTAAATATCATCTGTATCAGTGATCTGGATGATAATGTAATTAATTGGATCAGCAAATTTGTGGATGACACCAAGATTGGGGGATGTAATGAACAGCAAGGGAGAACTATTAGAGCTTGCTGGATCAGCTAGAAAAACAGGCTGAAAATGAAAGATGGAATTTAATGCAGGCGAGTGTGAGGTGCTGTACATGGAGCAGTGCTGTAGAACACATGGATCTGGGAATACAGGTCCATGAATCATTGAAAGTGGTGTTCACAAGTAGATAGGGTCATAAGGAAAGCTTTTGGCACATTGACTTTCAGAAATCAAAGTAATGAGTACAGGAGACTGGTAGCATGTTATGTTGAAGTTGTATAAGATGTTAGTGAGGTTAATTTGGAGTATTTTCTGCAATTTTGGTGACCTGCCTATAGGAAAAATTAAAGTTTGAAAGAGTACAGAAAATTTAAAAGATGTTGCTGGGACTGGAAAGCCTGCATTATAAGGAAAAATTGAATAGTTTTAGGACTTTATTGCTTTGAACATAAAAGATGGAGGAGAGATTTGATAGAGGTTTACAAAATTATGAGGGGTATAGATAGGGTAAATGCAAACAGGCTTTTTCCACTGAGGTTGATTGGGACTACAACCAGAGGTCATGTGGTGCATGCCAGCTCGATTTCAACACTTAAGAGAAATTTGAATAGTTGAATGGAGGGTTATGATCCCAGTGCAGGTCAGTGGGAGTAGGCAGTTTAAATGGTTCAACATGGACTAGATAGGCTGAAGGGCCAATTTCTGTGGTGCTATTTTCTATAACTCTATAATTGGAAACCACCAAGGAAAGTAGGAAATCAAAAATGTAATACCACATAAGGAGGAGCAAAGGATCAATTAGTCAAACATTTATCACTGATGGAAAAAGCTGCAATCTATTCAATGATGATAAGATGTCAGAATGTTCTTCAAGATAGTGAATACTTGCAAGGCATCATGTCCTGACTGTGTACTTGGCTAGATAAAACCTGTGCTGACCAAAATTGCTGGAGTGTTAGAGGTAATCTTCAACATCTCACAGCTGTAATCTAAGGTTCTCACGTGCTTCAAAAGAACAGCAATGATACTGGTGCTCAAGAAGAGTAGGGTGATCTGCCTCAGCGACTATTGCCTAGTAGCACTCCACGTTTACCATAATTAAATACTTCGAGAGGTTGGGTCTTGGACCCACTGCCAATTTACCAACTAGTACAACAGGTCTACAGCAAATACAATTGCACTGGCTCTACACTCTGGTTTGGAATACTAGGTGATGAAAAATGTATGTTAAAACTATTTATCAGTTACAGCTCAGCATTCAAAACAATCATCACAAGCTTGAAAACCTGGATTCTGGGCTTCCTTTTTAGGAGAGCACAATCAGTTTCCGATAAGATGATAATATTACTTCCTTACTGACAATCCACACAGTTACATGTCACCAATGTCCACTGCTCTACTTTCTTTACATTCACAACTTTTCTGGCCTCCAGAGGTATTGTTTTTTCTGTATGCAGTTAGTCTTCTATGAACATCACTTCCCATTCATAAGCTTTTTTTTCATCATTTCCTTTGCAGGTTAATTTGGATTTTGATTTGAAGCACACAGTAGAAAGACATACATCATCATCTATTTAGCAAACACGAGGAAATCTGCAGATGTTGGAAATTCAAAAAACACACACAAAATGCTGAGTCCTGACGAAGGGTCTCAGCCCGAAACATCGACAGCGCTTCTTCCTATAGATGCTGCCTGGCCTGCTGTATTCCACCAGCATTTTGTGTGTGTTTTTTATCATCATCTATCTCTTTATTTGTCCTTGAAACAGCAATATCTGTGTGTCTTGAGCTTTCTTAATATTGGTAAACATTTACTAGATGTACTTTGAAGGAAGTATTATGCATATCATTTACCACCCATTAGACTATCATTGTGTCATGAGTTCATTCTGGTCTACATGGCCTTGTTGTGGAGTGTTGCATGTGTATTACAAGGGAGCGATTGATAAGTTTGTGGCCTAAGGTAAGAGGAGTCAATTTTAGAAAACCTAGCACATTCATTTTTCTACATTTACACACTCAGTCCAGCAGTTGTGGAGCATACGGATCCCTTCTTTGTAGAAGTCTGCGTCTTGGACCTCCAGAAGTGGTCTACAGCATGGAGTGATTGATAAGTTCGTGGCTTGAGGGAGATGCGTTAACTTCAAGCTTTCTGCATTTTCCGTTGAAGAGTTGAACTGCATGTGCATGTAACAAGAGCTGTGTAACTCATCATATTCTACTGTAGGCCACAAACTTAACAATTACCCCTGCTGTGGACCACCTGGAGGTCCAGGATGCTCTCATTACATGCACGTGTAGTTCAATTCTGAGTGATAATGCAGAAAGTTTGAAGTTAATAACTCATCTCCTTCTATTCTAGGCCATGAACTTATCAATCACCCCTGCTATGGACCACTTCTACAAAGAAAAGATCTGTATGCTCCACGACCGCTGGACTGAGTGTATACATGTAGGAAGGGGACAATGTTGAAAAATAAATGTGCTAGGTTTTCTAAAGTTGACTCCTTCTATGTTAGGCCACAAACTTATCAATCACCCCTTGTACCTTGGGGTAATGCTGATCATAAGAATAACCATTAATATTATTATATTCAGGCATGCGACAATTCTGTATTTGAATTTAATATGTGTTTTACTTAAATTTCTGCAAAATCTCAAGCTTTTCTCTTTAAAACCTTGAAGAAAGCTTCTGGCTCAGGTGATTTTAGAGAAGGAGTTTAACTCCCTGCCGAGCTTTGTACGCATGCAATGTGAGGGCGGTAGAGTGAAAAGATAACTTGTCTTCAAAGGCATCTCCCACAGATTGGGGAATGCATTTGAAAACTGTATGCTGCATTGCTTCTGACCCCCAGCAGTGTTGATACCTGATCCCTGGAAGTCAGGTCAGAATGTAGTGCATCGAACACATCTTCGCAGCGTTTAAGCGGAAGCACAATTAGCATACCTGCGGCACTACCCTAAGCTAAAGTGGCAAAAATTAGAGCAGAGCTTGCTAAGCATGAAGTTGAAGTGCTAACGGAAAAAGCTTGTATAGATGTGGAGAAAGCTCATACAGACAGAAAGTTTGTGTAGAAGTTGCACTGAGTGCGCACAAGGAGGAGAGTGAAACGGGTTGCTTCAGCCAAATCAAAGGATATGAAACAGCAACTGATTTTGACAGTGGTGGTTGTCTCTTCGGGAAGGTGACTGAAGAACCAATCGTAGGTGCAAGCCATCTAATACAATATGGTTGCTCAACAGAGGATCAAATCAAAGCAGCAAGGATAGGAACCAGCTTCCTGTCATGCTTCACCAAATTTTATACCCACTTCTCCTGAACTTGCATCATTTGCTTCCATTTGCTAAGCATCAATCAGATGTATGTGGCTGCTTCCCTGGACACTCTAAAGACATGTTCTAGAATATCAGAAATTACCAAAAGAAGAGCAGGTGGATTTGTCGCAGAGTCAATAGGAGGAGAGGTTTGTTTACTCCTGCCAGTTCTTATTGACTGTGATCATATTCCTAACAACTATGAAATCCCAACTCCTGAAGCTGCACAAGATGGTTCACATTTTAACGACATAGCTGACATTCTCCTGTTTGGCAGAAACACCATCTGTGCACATAAGGTACGAGCAGTGCAGTGGTCGCAGAATGCACCTCATGCCCAATGACGGGACCTAGATTGGATCATAGCGGGTAAAGTCTGCCTCAGTGGTTCTTCTCAGCCCACTGTCAGTGGATTTAAGACTAATATCCTGGAGAATGGGCACCCAACTCATTTCAGACCCCGTGAGAGTAATATCAATACAAAAGAGAAGATCATAGGAGTAGCCAAATTCCACTTTTAAAGTGGTTGGCACATTTGTAAGCAACATCTCAGTATAGTGTAATTGAATCGGGCAAAGGTTAAAATCATGCTTGTTCAAAGGCAGCCGTGTAGAGAGAAGGGTGCAGTGCATCACAAAGCAGGAACTTCTCCCAATCCAAAGTTACCCTAGTAAATTCCATCCCTTTCTTGACTCTGAGGAGCTACTGTGAGTTGGAGGACGTGTTAAGGGAGCACAACTCTCTTGAGAGGTAAGTCACCCGTTCATCATTTTGAGTCAGTATGGTGGTGTTGCTGTGCTCATCAGATGAGCTGGTATGTCATCATGGCTGACAGTTTTGAAGTGAGAATGGTTAAAGAGTGTGCAGTAAGATAGTTTCAAGACTTGTCTCTGAGACCACCCTTTTGCTAAAGACATAACTAATGAAACTAAAGGTCAAATGATCATTTTGTTAAGTTTGACATCTTACGGCTATCAAGCGGGGAGTGTTCTGTCCTCTGGTAAGCTGTTTTTTATGTCATTTCCTTTGCAAGTTAATTTGGATTTCAATTTGAGGTGCACACTGTAGAAATACATCCATCTCCATCTACTCTATTTGCTCTTGAAACAGCAATATCTGTGAACCTTAAGCTTTCTTAATATTGGAGACATTTAGTAGATGTACTTTGAAGTAAGTGTTAAGTTTATCGTTAATCACTATTAAGTGAACATTATGCCTTGAGTTCACTCTGGTCTACATTGGATAGTTATGGAATGTGGCAAGTGTTAACACATCATAAGAGTAACTGATAGTGTTAGTATTTTCAGACATGCGATAATTCTGCATTAAATTTATTTCATGTTTTTCTGCAGTCATAAGTTTTTCTCATTAATACCCTGAAGAAAGCTTCCAGCTTGGGTAAATTTTGAGAAGGTGTTTAATACCCAGCCTAGTTTTCTGTACAAGCATTGTGAGGGCAGTAAAATAACTGTGGTTAAGCATAGTTCAAATGCCATCTATATATACAGCGGCATGCAAAAGTTTGGGCACCCTGGTCAAAATTTCTGTTACTGTGAAGAGCTAAGCGAGTACAAGTAGGTTTTGCTTTGTATTAATTTAGGATCTGGTTGAACAATGAATATCTTGGTAAGTTTAACCTTTTCAATAAGTTAGCACTTAATGTTTAAAGGTATGTGTAAATGTTCTCTCTTTCAGGGGGTAGTTCAGATAGTGTCTTGTCACAAATTGCTGCCCAGAGACGGAAAGCAGCAGGTTTGCCAGAATTGAAAATGACCAGGCCTGAGACTTTGCCTCAACTAAGCCTTGTTGAAACCAGCCATCCTGAGCTGCCAGTCTCGCCAACTGTGAACAATTGCATTGTACAGGTAATGTTCTCTAGGTTTTACTAGATGTCATTGAATTAATGTAGATTGAACAGATGCAGCTAACTTAGTGACATGGTGAATAACCTATTTAATTGTTTGTACAATATACAGTCTTATCATCTTCATTTTGTAGGCCATACCTAAAAAATTATACTCCCAGTTCTATTTTCCTCAGCATATGGGCAATTATGTATTTTTTTTTAGTTATTAAGATATGTATTGGAAACTGTTCAACACTGGAGCCGTCATGTTGGAGTAATATATATTTATTTTGACACAAAAGAAATGTATTTCAAATTGCAAAGTTATTTATATTACAGTAGATTGTGTAGTTGTAGTATTTTTGTGCCTACAAAGTAGCAAGAAACATACAAGTATAAACAAGCTGGATGAACTCAGCAGGTCGGGCAGCATCCGTTGAAAGGAGCAGTCAGTGTTTCGGGCCGAGACCCTTCGTCAGGACAAAAGAAGGAGGGGGCAGAGGCCCTATAAAGAAGGTGGGGGGAGGGTGGAATGTGCCAGGTGAAAAACCAATCAGAGGAAAGATCAAGGGGTAGGGGAGGGGATAGGCAGGAGAGGTGAAGAAGGAATGTAAGGGGAAAGCTCTATGGATAGTAGAAGAAGGCAGAATCATGAGAGAAGTGATAGGTAGCTAGAAGAGGAGGCAGAGTGAAAATGGGATGGGGGAAGGGAGAGGGAGGGAATTACTGGAAGTTGGAGAATTTGATATTCATACCAAGGGGCTGGAGACTACCCAGACGGTATATGAGGTGTTGCTCCTCCAACCTGAGCTTGGCCTCATCATGGCAGTAGAGGAGGCCATATATGGACATATCCAAATAGGAATGTGAAGCAGAGTTGAAGTGAGCAGCAACCAGGAGATCCTGTCTGTTGTGGCGGATGGAGCGGAGGTGCTGGACGAAACAGTCCCCCGGTCTGTGTCGGGTCTGACCGATGTAGAGGAGGCTGCACTGGATGCAATAGATTACCCCAACAGACTCACAAGTGAAGTGTTGCCTCACCTGGAAGAACTGTTTGGGGCCCTGAATAGTGGTAAGAGAGGAGCTGTAGGGACAGGTGTAGCACTTACGCTTGCAGGGGTAAGTACCAGGTGGGAGATCCGTGGTAAGGGACTTCTGGACCAGGCAGTTGCGGAGGGAACGATCCCTGTGAAAAGCAGAGAGGGGTAGAGAGGAAAGATGTCCTTAGTGGTGGGGTCCTGTTGAAGGTGGCGGAAGTTGTGGAGGATAATATGCTGGATCCGGAGGCTGGTGGGGTGATAGGTGAGGACAAGGGGAACACAGTCCCTGTTGTGGTGACGGGAGGATGGGGTGAGGGCGGAAGTGCGGGAAATAGAGAAGATGTGGGTGAGGGCATCATTGATGATGGCAGAAGGAAAACGACGATTCTTAAAGAAAGAGGACATTTGGGATGGCCTGGAATGGAAAGCCTCATCCTTGGAGCAGATGCGGCGGAGACAGAGGAACCGGGAATAGGGAATAACGTTTTTACAATTGGTGGGGGGGTGGGGGGGAAGGGAGGTATAATCAAGGTAGTTATGGGAGTCAGTGGGTTTATGGAAGATGTCAGTGGACAGTCCATCTCCAGAGATGGAGATCAAGAGATTGAGAAAGGGGAGAGAAGTGTCCGAGATGGACCAAGTGAATTTGAGGGCTGGGTGAAAGTTAGAAGCAGAGTCGATGAAATTGACGAGCTCAGCATGAGTGCAGGAAGCAGCACCAATGTATCGAAGGAAAAGTTGGGGAGCAGTACCAGTATAGATTTGGAGCATAGACTGTTCCACATAACCCACGAAGAGGCAGGCATAGCTAGGGCCCATGTGAGTGCCCATAGCTGCACCCTTGATCTGGAGAAAGTGAGAAGAGCCGAAAGAAAAGTTATTAAGTGTGAGTACCAGTTCCGCCAACCTGAGGAGTGTGGTGGAGTTGGGGAACTAGTGAGGTCTATTGTCCAGAAAGTAGCGGAGGGCTTTGAGGCCTCCTTGATGGGGAATTGAAGTGTATAAAGATTGGACATCCATAGTGAAAATGAAGTGGTCAGGACTGGGGAACTGGAAGTTATTGAAGAGGTGGAGGGCATGTGATGTATCCCGGATGTAGGTAGGGAGGGACTGAACTATGGGTGACAAAATGGAGTCGAGGTAGGCAGATACAAGTTTGGTGGGGCAAGAACAGGCCAAAACTATAAGCCTACCAGAACAGTCAGGCTTATGGATCTTGGGGAGGAGGTAAAACTGAGCAGTGCGGGGTGTGGGAATTATGAGATTTTAGCTGAGGATGGAAGGTCTCCGGAGTTGATGAGGGCAGTGATGGTACGGGAGACATTGGTTTGGTGTCTTTTGGTGTGGACCTGTTCCGGGGTAATTAAGAGGAGGTGTCAAACATAAGAAACATACAAGTATATTTTCTCCTCTAGCTTTCCAGATTATTTTCCAGGGCTTTTTTTTTGATCCCTTAATTTTTTTTTTAACTTCTCTTCAGGACTTCGCACTGCATAAAGATTTGTTAACTCACGATGTGATGACCTTGCTCAGCTATTTTTATTGTATTTGTTTTCTTGCATTTATATAGGACTGTGTTCATAAGAAGAAGCATAGGACACTTGACCCTGAGAACAGCACTAAGATGCCTATGTACCAGTTGGTTCAAAAATAATAAACTGTTGCTAATGTTTAATCTTCTAATACAGAAATGTAGCCAACAACGTCCATCTTCTGGTACTTCATCTAATTCCAAGAGCACCTCTCCTACTCTAACTCCTTCACCATCTCCCACACCTAAAAGTCCGCAAGGAGAATCTTCATTGTCCTCATCTTCACATCAGCAAACTAAGAGCAGTGGCGGATCCAGTAGTGGAACCCTCACAGATGAAGGTAATGTAATGTCTGAGAAGGGTTTACCATATGGCTGCTCCTGAGGAATTCGGTAGAAATGTTGTATTTTGGGGTCAAAATTTCAACTGGAGTACAGTATGCCCATACAGTTCTGTGGTGTGCCACTTTAATGTCTTCACATGCTGAAAGGCACTGATGTTTTATAGTACATTTAAACTATTAGAGCAATTTTAAGATGGTAGTCGTGAATCAGATCTACAACATAGTAACAATCATTTCAAATGATTGGACCAACTTTTCTGTAGTGCATTTGCATTTTAATTCTAAAATCATAACTTGCAAATATAGATTAATTTGGTGCAGAACTAATTTAAAAAGAATGACATTAGAAAAAATGTGGTGCAGCATAAACAGCATTTCTGTAAGGACTGATCTCTATAAGCACATTAGCCTTAATTCTTTGGTCTCATTTGCCACATAAATTATTGTTGTCTTGCCTCAGGTATTCCTCTTGGTTTGTTTCCCCATCCTCACTTCATCAATGGGCTTGTATTTGAACATTTGATATTATGGAGAGTCCTGTTAGCTATCTGTTGTTTGAATTCCTGGATCATATAACATGCTGTTTCTAATGTCCTCGGTGTTCTTTCACTACAGACTGTCTTAAACATTTCCTCCTCTTCCATATGCAAGGAATTCATGGATGTCTTTCTCTTAAGTAGGATTTATTCATTTATCTGTTCAGATGACTCTTCTATCTTCAGAACATCTTGTGTGATTGGCTGTTTGTCCTCATCCATCTTGACTTGCTGGTCGGTTTATAATATTGTCTTTCTTGCCATGGTAGTTCTGTTTTCCATGTTTACCAGCCTTGGGTAAACCTGGGGAGGTTATCTTCAGGTAATATCTTTTGTGTCTATACAGTATTTCTAATGCAGTTTTATTGTATTTTACTATATGACTAAATGCTGTCATAATTAAAGCAAATATGATCAAAGTAAGCTCATTAGAACCCCAATAATATTCATATGAGGGTTGAAGTAATAATGCTTAACTCATGCCTATACCATTTATTTTTCTCCCTAGATGAATTAACCAGTATTTTAAAAAAGCTGTCACTTGAAAAATATCAACCCATATTTGAGGAACAAGAGGTAATAGCAGTGTTGCATATCATTCAAACTTGTGTCTAATATTTTTGTTGCTGTAAATAATTTTAGATTATAGCTGATCGCCATGTCATGGGGGTGTTATGTTCTGAAGACCATATCAAGATCTTCCATGATGTGAAGCCACACCATCTCTGCATTCATCATGAACCAGAAGTTGAAAAAATAAATTTTGTATTGTATTGAATATTTATGTTGATTTTTTTGTCCAAATTCTGTAAGTGAAAATCTCAAATCTATCAAGTTGTGATTTTTGAATTTTATAAAGGCCACTTGGATTATGGTTTCTATGAATCCATAACCCAAAAGGCCGAGATGTTGGGATTGCCTGTACAACCAAAAAAAGGGGGGAGAAAAAGAGCAACTTACATATATGCTGCTCCATAGAACAAATTACACATAGATTGCATTCCATTCAAAACTGCAAGGCAGGCACTTTTCAAAAAGACATTCTATCTATAATTATTAAAACTTTCCTTACCAAACTTAGAAACACAAGAGACTACTGCTGTTGGAATTTGGGGCAACTAACTAGATGTTGGAGGAGCAAAGTGTATTGAGACCCAATTCATTGATATTGCCTGACTAACTCAGTTCTTCTAGCATCGTGTTTGTTGATAAATAACTTGCTTTTCCAGAGTGGGGCACAACATTAACTGAGTTACCAAAATATAAATGTACTGAATTAATTGAATTGCTGAGGCCACCATTTTAGTAAGGATGATTGTGATTTACCATTTTCTTTATTCTATTTCAACCTTTTTCTTTATTCTTATCAACTTCATTACAAATTCTTCTCTTTGATAAATCTTCCAGCTTGGTGGTGATCAAAGCAAATGTGGCCTACTTGCTAATACATTTGTATCTCCTTTTAGATTATTTCAAAAACCTTTTTGCTTCCTTAATTTTTGATGGATTTTTTATGATACAGAAGCAAATGGCTAAAGGTTGGCCACAGTTTGAATTTCAGTTATTATACAGTATGCTGTGCTTAGTTGGTTTAAAATTTCATCTTCCTAATGCAGTCTTTTTTTTAGAAATTATTCTAGTGTTTGTGTGTTTGGCTGACTCATTCTTACAGCAGTTTATTTTGTCCATTTCAATGCAAAATACAATAGATTTTATTATCTATTTCTATATTTTCTTTGTCTTCTCTTTCTACAGTCTCCACTTTAATTCTCTCTAGCTGTGAAAGTTACCAGATGGTATATACACATCTAATACAGAATATCTACCCTGTCTGATTTTGTGATGGTTCTGATGGTATGTATTTACAGAACTGGTTCTTATCTTAAAACAAAGAATCTGCATTCTAAAACTAAGAGCAACTTTGTAGTTATTAGGTTTGAAATACGGACTAGATATAAAGCAATAAGTAAGTTTTGAAAGGACATGTCCCACAACAAAAATCTTTAATTTGATTTTAAGACATTAGTGAGGTCTCACTGCTGATGAAAACAGTATACTGCACTAGTGTGAATGTGGTTATGATTTCTTCAACCTCCTGAATAAGCAGACCAAAAAAAAACTTAGTGCTTGAAATAAATGTTTGGTTTCTCTGTAATACATTAGATATTGTTGTTTCAATACTATAGATTAAACAAGGGCACATAATTTGTGAGCCTATTAGGTCCTTGTTGCCTTCAAGGCTTCTTGTGGATGGCAAGGCAGAAACCTTTAAAGCCACAAACAATGACACCAAGGCTATAAATGTTTGTTATCCCCTCCATGTATATAATAACTTCTAGCCAAATTTGAGTTTGCAGTTTTTGCGTGTCAAAGCAAGTGTGGTTTGCTATTAGATTTACTGCTGTCATCATGAAACATGGGTTTTGTTTTGGACTCTTCTCATATCCACTGCAACTGTCGTGGCTTCCACTGAGCAGCAGAGTTGTCAGCACAATTACCCTGACTCCTGTCATAAATCATTTTTGCACATAAGATCCCAGCTCTAGCTACGTTACCAAGTCAATATTTCTTGGCTTTCCCCTTAAAACACAAATAATTACAGACTTAGTAAGTCATATATGTGGAAATAACTAAGTAACTGTAATTTTACAATTGAGCATAAGTGACTAACATTTTTTTTAAAAACTCCCCCGCCTCAGCTTTGGCTGTACACTAACTACCTGCCAGTATAATACATCAAATGCAGTCTCTCATGGCAAATAAGATACACCAAATGCTACAGGAGAAGCCTGTGGAAGAATGCATGATGATTACCAACAGTACAAGTAATATACGGCTGACCTAATAAGAATGTGTGTAATAACGTAGTAGATAACGAGAACATAGTTTTGTCAGCTATTTGCTTCCTCTAAGTTTATTTGATAAGCTGTTGGTAATATGTAGAATTCCTAAAATCATACTGGGTTTTTTTATGATTGGTTTTGTTGCAATCGTAATATATTCTATATTCTGCAAGTGTATGAATGTGGGAAAATATTTCATGTATATTAAATCTAGCACATGTACCACAACTATTAATGATCTGTTGAGAAACATTACCGATGATGAATATTCTTTACAATTGTTTGTCCACATGTCCTCCAAGTGACCATCTCCCTGAAGTAATCTCAAGACCTTTACCACTTGAATCATTAGTTCATTCATTTCAGTTGGTTTAAGTACTTGATTAATATTGCCAAGTTAAACATTCATAGAAAAGCAGGTTTTGTGCCTTTTCTCCCTGTAGCATTTTACTGCCTTTCTTTAAGTCTGTTCTAGTTTTTCAGTTCTTTAATGCCATCAAGTGCACCAGCTTTGGCATGATGCACTGTATGTTGTTTGCATAAGTTTACTTATAACTACTACCTCCAGAAGTAGGTCTGCTAATCCATGGAGTTGGGTTCAATTTTGTTCTGCTTGATTTCACTCTAAGCTTCCCCTGACCAATGATGGATTGCCATTGGACCAACGTTGTCACCCACCTGCCGTGCATACATCAGCTTTACAAAATTTGACTGTCCTCCTAATGTGGTTTTGTCAAACCCGTTCCCCCTGAACATCTAAGTCAAATTTTTTTTAGGGGAATTAAACATTATGGGGGGAAAAAGGCAAGTAGGTAGAGATGAGTCCATGGCCAGATCAGCCATGGTCTTATTGAATGGCGGAGCAGGCTTGACGGGCCAGATGGCCTTCCTCTGCTCCTAATTTTTATGTTCAAATGCCATCTGTTCTATTTACCTTGGGGTTTTTCCATAATTCTAACCACAGTTTGTATATCACCACTAGCTGGCTATAATCAAGCGCTCAAGATATTGTATGATGCTGCCTCCAAACAAGATATGGTTCATCTCAGTACTTTTCAAATCATAATTGGGGACTTCAACCAGGCTTGTTTAAAGCAAACCTTGCCCAATTACCATCAGCATATAAGCTGTGGTACCAGAGTTCCCAGCACACTAGACCACTGTTACAGTAAGATGAGGAATGCCAATTGGTCCATGTCCAGACCACATTTCTTTAAATCGGATCACTTAGCTGTCTTCTCCTACCTGCATACAAGCAAAGGCTAAAGAGAGAAGCTCCCGAGATTATGGTTGCGGGAGGCAGAGGAATGGGTATGGGATTGCTTTGAGTTGGTGGACTAGGCCATATTCAAGAACTCGTCTGGATTTGAATCAATACAATATGCTCGTCATAGACTTTATTAAAATAGTTGTAGTTGATTTGTCCCCACAAAATCATTCAGTTTTCCCCAACTTTAAGTCCTGGATGAACCATGAGATCTGCAGTCTGCTGAGGGCCAGGTCAGAGGCATTCAAATTTGGTGACCGAGAAAGTTACAAGGAGTTATAAGGTATGACCTCTGGAAAGGCATCTCAAGTTGAAGAGGCAATTACGACAAAATTTGAACCAACCAAGGATGCTGGACAGTTATGGCTCGAATACTATCACTTCTTATAAAGTTAAATCGAGTAATATATGCAACAACAAGGCTCCGCTTCCAGACAGGCTTCTTCTATGCTTTGACCATCAAAATATGGAGGAACCACCATGAACTCCTACAGCCTTCACTGATCCTGTGATTAGTCTTTGAGGCCGATGTGTGATCAGCCTTCAGGAGGTGAAATCATACCTTGAAGGCAGTGTAACAAAGATTCATTATACTGTAAATTGAATAATTGGGCCTAAACTCTTTTAGAAGAAGCTGTTGATCTCATTGAATTGTGCAAAAATTTAGGGAGAAATTGATATTAAACACTGAGCTCCTTCAGTAAGGGGGTTGTAGAATAAGGACCGGCTGGAGGAGCAAGTGTTGAATGAGGAGTGAGTTGTGGAGAAGTTTATTAATTCAAAGTTTTATGAATCTTTGGCATTATCGTGACAGGCTGTAAATGATAAGTATATTAAGGGCTGATAAAGGAATGAAGTGGATTTTGGAGTTGGAAATGGACATAGGCAGAAATATGGACATGAAATTGAGGTTTCTCTGTGATCTTACTAACAGAGTTGAGTTACCTGAATATCAACAATTCTTTTGTTGTGGCATCTCAGCCTTTTGTAATCCTCTTGATGTTTATTGGGAAGTTTTAGTTTTCTGGTCAAAACTGGGTCTTTATGGGATGGATTTTCACAGTATCCCTACTCCTGTAGTTAGCCCTCCTAATTTACTGTGATACCTGATTTTGCATGTTTTTATATTGTTAGCATGATGCTGTATGGTTGGGCTATCTTCTGGATGATGTCAATTTGAGATTCCATTTTTTTTCTCAGGTGAATGTAAATGATCAGGGAAATTCAGGGTGACATTAATCCTTCAACATGCATCCTTGCGTGAGGCGTACCTTCTCACATGGCTGTTTGTGGGATTTTAATGTGTCAAAACAGGCTACAACATTTTGCCTCTATACATGTGACTATTGTAAAATTATATCAGTGGCTATGTAGATTTTTCGGATGTTCTGAAGAGGTTAGTAGAAGAACCAGCTACCTAAATACATAGAGAACAGATACTTTAGCCCACCATTAATACTTGGTGCAAATATGTCTAACCTAGCATCTAGTGTTTTTTTTTGTTCTCTTTGATGGCACACCAATTCCTGGACAGACTGCTTGATTTCACACTTGGGATGAGATGTAGATGAAATAAACTTTACCTCCGTTCTTCCAATAATTTGTAACAACACTATAACTATTCCTTCCTTATCTCTATTCCTCTCTCTCCACCATTCAGTTTTTGCCTAAAACCTTGTTGTGAACTGTAAACACACACAAAATGCTGATGGAACGGGAACGCAGCAGACCAGGCAGCATCTACAGGAAGAAGCACTGTTGATGTTTTCGGACTTCTTATAGATGCTGCCTGGCCTGCTGCGTTCCACCAGCAGTTTGTGTGTTTTGCTTGAATTTCCAGCATCTGCAGATTTCCTCGTGTTTGTGTGAACTGTAAATTTATTTTCCGTTAATTCCTGGTTTGGTTTCAAATAATGAACTTGCTATCCAAGGCTCAGAATGTTTTCATAATACTGCTTAATAGCAGGGTACTTAAAGTGAACTATGAATCAAATTGTCCAAAAGGAAAGGGTGCCCATTTCCCAACAGAACTAACTCTGGGGAAAAGCTCATTAGAAAAATAAAGATTATTATGCAGTTGAAGGCATGACTTCTGTTTTGTTTCTCTAGGTGGATATGGAAGCATTCCTTACGCTGACTGATGGTGATTTGAAAGAGCTGGGTGTGAAGACAGATGGTTCAAGGCAACAGATCTTAGCAGCAATCTCAGAGTTAAATGCTGGAAAGGTATCCTTATTACAGCATGTGCAGGAAATAAGAAAATTCTCTTAATATTTCTTTACCCAAGGATATATGAACATTTTTTTGCAGACATAAATTTGAGCTATTCACATTGCATTGGTATTATTGTCTTTAAAAATTGAAGAAAGAACACGTTTAAATTAACATCATATTATTATAAATAAAGATGCTTTGATTCTCACACTGCTATCTAGCTGGGAGAAATTTTTGCCTTTACCCTTGCTGGAAGTTGACCACGTTTGCCCGATTTTGGAATGGCTACACTAAGCAGTAGCTTTGGACTTAGATCGCCATCCAAAGTTTGCAGTTGTAATGGTAACGTAAAGAACACATCTCTTCATAAACAAGCTGTTACCTACACCGTCATGGAAGAGCTTGTATTTCCCATATTGGCTTCATTAGCTATCTCAGAACCCACAAAACCAGAGTGGAAGCAAGTCCTCCATAATCCTGAGACTATCTGAGAAAGGGAGAGGCTTGCAGCCATGTAAATACAACAGCTTAATTTATTTCTGTTTAAAATGTCTTGAATCTGTACGTGGAATTTAATTTGAATCTTGTTTCAAAATTCAAAGTAAATTTATTATCCAAGTATGTACATTTACCATGTAATACCTTGACATTCATTTTCTTGTAGGCATTTACGGGGGGGGGGGAAGTAATGCAATAGAATTTTATGTAAAACTATACATAAATAGACAAAAAAAAGTAATGTGCAAAAAGACAAACCATGCAAATAAAAGTAATAAAAGAACACTTGTAAAGTGTAGAATCAGATGACCTACTCTAGACACTTTGTAATATAGAACAAAATAACAATTGATAACATTAAGACCTGCAAAACAACTATTTTTTCCCTTAGCTTCCTGCTGTTGTCTGCAAACAGTGCTATAAGGACATACTGTTTTAGAAATGATATAAATATTATGATTTCTTTCAAATATAGGGACGTGAAAGACAGATTCTGCAGGAGACAATCCACAACTTTCATTCTTCTTTTGGGAGCAGTGCAAGCAATTCTCGTCAACTTCATTTTCAACAATGTAAGTTTTGTTTTTCCTGAATTGTCCTGAAAAATCCATGTGGTACCCCTAAATAATAGAAGCAACAGCCAAAACAATCACATAACTGTATTTTCAAGATTTTTGTGTAAAGCTGTTTTTAAAATACTTGCTCACTTTCAGTGAAAATCCTGTTCAATTTCCAGATAACTTGCTTATTTTCAATTAACTTGGAAACTTGCATCCTTTGAATAGGATAATCTTGACTTCTATGTGTTGTTCATCAATTATAAAGAGGAGTAAAATCTATTCCTCTTTTAATTCGACTTTTGATCCTATAGGAGGGCTGACATGAGAGCTGAGTTGTTAATGGTTTATAAAGAGATGAAAATTGATTGCCTCTATTTTTACAACTGTAGCCAAGTGGCTATTTGCAATTGCAGAGCAAGTAATTGTACAAAATTATGATTCTGATGCAATTAAATCTGAAGGCATTGCATTCAAGATTTTTTAAATTTCCAAGGCTTTTGGAGCAGGTTGTATTCCACAAATATGAGTGACATAACCATTGTTTTATTTTATAGATGGACTGAGCCCTTTATGAGTTTCACAATTTCAAAAAGTATTATCACTAAATGATATTTTTTAAGTTAGTTTACTGACATGGTGTGAGCAAAAGCATTTCATTGTTCATACCATACTTTGTAAGTCCAAAATGTGAGCTTAGCTATGCAAAACCGAAACTTGAATGTATTACTAAACTATAAAGAGAAAATACAATAGTTCTGTATGTTATCCCTTTTAGATGAAAGCCAAAGATGTGGGATGAAAAATGCTGAAATCTTGCTTTAGTTCAAGGCAAGCTATTCTTTGTATAAAAGGTTGACTCCCTTGATTTGCCATTATTGGATTACTGGAGAAAATAGGGGTATGTTTGTTTGGGCTGTAACAGCCTGCTGGTAGATCCAAAAACAACTACAAAATTAAATTTGGGTTAATTGTTAAATCTTGAATTTGAACAATAAAATTATTATTTACTTTGTTTGGTACCAAAGAATTTAAAATGGGAGGTCAGCATGCTAAGCAGTTATATCATCAGGTCTATGGAGTGGAGTAATGGGCTACAAGGAAATGGCGGCGAACTGAATTAGAATTATGTGTCAGTCTTCATGGTGGAAGACACTAGCAGTATGGGGAAGTTCCAGGTGTCAGGTGTCATAAAGAATGTGAAATTACCATAACTATAGAGAAGGTTCTTGGGAAACAGAAAAGTCCGAAGAAAGATGAAGTCAGCTGGACCAGATGGTATACATCCCAGGGTTCTGAAAGAAGGGGCTGAAAAGATTGTGGAGACATTGGTAGTGATTGTTCAAGAATCACTAGATTCTGGAATGGTTCCGTAACACTGGAAAATTGCAAATGTCATTGCAATCTTCAAGAAGGGAGAGAGGCAGAAGAAAAAAAAACTTATAGGCCAGTTAGTCTGACCTCAGTGGTTGGTAAGTTGTTGGAATCAATTATTTAAGGATGAGGTCTCAGGGTACTTAACATGATAAAATAGTAGTCAGTATGGTTTCCTCAAGGAAAATTCTTGGCTGATAAATCTGTTGGAATTCTTTGACAAAATATCAAGCAGGATAGACAAAGGAGAATCGGTTGATGTGAATTTTCAGAAGGCATTTGACAAGGTGCTACACACGAGGCTGCTTAACAGGCTATAAGCCCATGGTATTACAGGAAAGATTTTAGAATGGATAAAGCAGTGGCTTATTAGTAGGAGGCAAGAGTGGCCAGGGGGTGGAGGAAGGAGCCTTTTCTGGCTGGCTGCTGGTGACTAGTGGCTTTCCACAGTGGTCTGTGTTAGAACAGATTTTTATTGCATTATATGTCAGTAATTTAGATGATGGAATCGATGTCTTTGTTGCAAAGTTTGCAGAAAATATGAAGATAGGTGGAGGGGCAAGATAGTTTTGAGGAAGTAGAGAGGCTAAAAAAGGACTTAAGCAGAGTAGGAGAATGGGCAAAGAAATGACAGGTGAAATACTATTGGGAGGTGAATAGCCATGTACTTCGGTAGAAGAAATTAAAGGGTTGACTATTTTCTAAACGGAGTTAAAATACAAATAACTGAGGCGCAAAGGGACTTGAGAGTCCTTGTACAGGATTCTCTAAAGTAGTGGTCACCAACCTTTTTAAGCCTAAGATCCCCTACCTCGGCCTTAGTAAAAGGCAAGATCAACCCCACATCAATTACTTACACGCATGCACACCAGGGCAGAAAAGACCGGAAGTAAAACCCCACAACCCAGAAGTAGAAATAATATATAAACACTGGGGTACCTACCCTTTTTTTTTGGTACCACGGACCAGTTTAATATTGATAATATTCTTGCGGACCGGCGGGTGGGGTGTTAAACATGACCGGAATATAGCAATACTCGAAGCAGGTTCCTTATGTCCAGTCAACCTAGTTTTTGCGGCTTTTGGCTTCTGTCCCGCTCACTCACGTTTTTTCCGCTGAGAAAACTCGGCGGGTTCGTCTTTAAGTGCTGGGTGCTTGGACTCAGGGTACTGAAGCAGTTTTGAGACATTGGCTCATTAGACAGCCTCCGGGCCAGAACTCAGCCTCCTGTCTGTCTGCTGCCAGACGCCTTGGCCGGGTGCGGCTGGTCGTGGGTGGGGCCAGAGGTCCCCGTACCGGGGCCGCGACGGTCACAGTCCGGAGAACACGGCCGACCGAGCGGGGAGTGCGACAGAGTGCCCGCCCGCCCCCCTTGTAGGATCTATCAGCCGACAAATGTTTGTTTCAGTAGATCGCAGCATGGTAGCTGCTCTGATACTTAAGAAACACTGAGTCCGAATTAGGTCGTCTGCGAATATTTTGGCACCGCGTTTCCCACGAACATTCGGTGTGCTAAACAGGTTCAGAGGCAGCACTCCAAGCCAGTAGCGACGGAACTCCTTGCCAGCCGCCCGAGGGCAACCGGTGATCCCTGGCTTAAGGATATCTCTGCGTTTAGTCACCTGGTGACTTTGCGTGGGTTCAAGTTCAACAGTGGGCTGACAGGGAATGAGGAAAACTGCAGCTGACTCACAGCGTTTCCTCGCAGTCCGGTGCTTGGGGACCAGTGAATTACACTGTGTAGTGCGGGAGAGCTATACGCATGCGCAATGGACAGAAAGAACGGAACTAAAACCTCGCAACCCAGAAACAATCTCTCAACAGTATTTGTGTATTTATTTTTCTTCATTTTTTTCGGGATCAACTGGGGAAAGTCTCAAAGATCGACTAGTCGATCACGATCGACGGGTTGGCGACCACTACTCTAAAGGTTAATTTGCAGGTTGTCTTTGGTGAGGAAGGCAAATGTAATGTTAGCATTTCAAGAGGACTAGGATATAAAAGCAAGGATATAATGTTGAGACTTTATAAAGCACTGGTGAAACCTCATTTGGGAGCAGTTTTAGTCCCCTTATCTTAGAAAGGATGTGCTGAAACTAGAGAAGGTTTAAAAGAGGTTCATGAAAATGATTCCAGGATTGAATGACATATGAAGAGTGATGGCTTTGCACCTTTATTCACTGGAATTCAGAAGTAAGAGGTGTCCTCATTGAAATCTATCAAATGGTGAAAGGCCTGTATTGAGTGGATGTGAAAAGGATGTTTCCTATGATGGGACCAGATGGCAGTCTCAGAATAGACGGATGTCCTTTTAGAACAGAGATGAGGAGAAATTTCTTTAACCAGAGAGTGGTAAATCTGTGTAATTCTTTGCCACAAGCATTGTGGAGGCAAAGTCTTTATGTTATTTAAGGCAGGATCGGTCAGGAAATGAAGTTATATGTGGAGAAGGCAGGAGATTGGGGCTGAGAGGAAAATTGGATCTGCCATGATGAAATGGTGAAGCAGACTCAGTGGACCAATGGCTTAATTCTGTTTCTCCATCTTATGGTCTTACATGGGTTTATATGGTTGTGGGGCCCTATCCATTGTTACAGCAATCTATTCAAAATTTCAGAGTGTGAATTTAAAAAAACACAATTGGTTAAGCATTTAGTATTTCCACTTAAATTCAATTAAAAATCAATTGCAAAGTCAGTTCAGTTTGAATTGCTGGTTAAGATTACGTACTCCAATATCTCTAGCGTGCTGGGCTCTCACTTTTGAGTTTTACACTTGGAGCAATGTCTTGTGTGTTCCTGCCAATAAGTCATATGCTGTGTTAACTGAAGCTAAACTTGTTATTCCTGTAAAAAGAAATTTAAAAACAGAAAATGCTGGAACTCAGGAGGTTATGCAACATAATAAAAGAGAAACAATGTTTCAGATCTGACAAAGATTGCCAGACCTGAATTGTTAAGTTCTCTTTCGCTAGATGCTACTTGATTTGCTCAGTGGTTTCCAAAATTAATTTTAGATCATATGGTTCCATAGTTGTACTATAATGGGCTAATTTCCTAATTACATGTGTTCATTGAGAAAAGGTACTGCCAGCCTTGTTTCAAGATCTCTAGATGGTGTTAATACATAATGCAGACTTGTTTTTCAATAGCCAAACCTGTTTTTTTGGAAAACCAAAATGTCCCTCATAAATTATGTTCCATTACTAATACAAAATGTATCTGTTTAATTCTAACAGCTCCCATTGCTTGGATTAGTAGACCAATGGCATCAGCAGATAAAAGATTAACTTGAATTGCCACACGATTAAGGGTTGAATTTGAACAAATCTTGCAAAAGCTGACTAAAACTTGGTGCTTCCTGCACACATCGTCTGTGGTATCTGAAGTTGTACATGACTTTCAGGTCTCAAACAGTTGTCAGTACAACAAGGAATCACTGAATGATGAATTCTTGCCATACCCTCTGAAAAGATGGAGATAAGTCATCTGTGCAATCCTGCCTCATTTTAGTGTTGCATTTTAATGCATCTAATTATGGAAGTTGTCTTTCAAAATTTGCATACTATAATTTTGCATTGCAGTAGTGATTTGCAGTGACTGTATCAAGTTGCATAACAATGTATTACATGAATTACTGCAAATAACTTGAGTGATCATGTCTTAGATGAAGTTTATTTATGCTTGTGATTTTTCTGAAATCGCTTCAAGGTGTTTATTAACACAATAGAAAAATGTACGTTATCACGATGTTCACAAAATTTTGAACACAACTTGGTGACCAGGGATACTCTAAGAGACTTTCTTCAGCTTTGGTCTGCATGTCAGCATTCTTTTACAGTTAGGGTAATTGAAGTATTTCTATTTGAGCTGGAATTATTGGTATTAATGTATCTTTTAACCAAATAGAAACTGATAATCTGCTGTGATTAAACATGGAACAGTATAGGCCTTCAGCCTACGATATTGTGCCAACCTTTTAACCTATAGCATAAAACAAGCTGAATTAGGTCACTTGGCCCATTCCATCTGCTCCACCCCTCCATCATGGCTGATTCGTTATCTTTCTTAACCCTATTCTTTTGCCTTCTCCCTGTAACCTTTGGCACCCTGGCTATTCAAGAACCTATCAGACTCCACTTTAAAAATACCAATAATTTGGCCTCCATGGCAATGAATGCAACAGATTCACCACCCTATGGCTAAAGAAATTCCTCATCTGTTGTAAATGGTCTTACTATTGAGGCTGTGCCCTCTGGTCCTGGACACACCCACTAAGGGAAACATCCTCCATATCCACTCTATCTGGGCCTTTCAGGTTTCCATTAGGTTCCTCAGATTCTTTTAAACTCCAGTGAATATAGGTTCAAAGCCATCAAATGCTCTGCCCCTTCATTCCTGGAATCATTATCTGGACCCTTTCCAAAGCTAGCACATCCTTTCTTAAATGAGGGCCCAAAACTGCTCACAGCATCACATCTGTGCTCTTATATTCACGTCCCTTCAAAATGAATAGCAATTATCATTTACTTACTAGCGACTTGAGCTGCAAGTTACTGTTTAGGAAATCCTGCACCACTGACACATTTACTGGTCTTTAATAGTGGTGATTATCCCTCACCTTCAACAAAGGAATAACATTTGCCACCCTCCGATCTTCTGATATTAATCAGAAATCGTGACTATTTGGCTGGTGAACCATATCTTGTGGTTTCACAATTGCTCAAGTCTTGTTTTTAGTGTTTCCTGAAATATCAGTCTGAAACAGCAAATGTTTATTTATTTGCATAGATACTGCCTGACCTGTGCATTCCTCCAGAATTGTGTTGTTCTTGTATTGATTTTAAATTGACAAAGTTCAGTGTAACTTAGGAAGTCTACTAATGTTTTAAACATCATCTTGGATACAGTTGAGTATGATGAACTTAGTAGGAGTAGTCTTTGAAATAGGGTTTGAGAGGGGAAAAACAAGCAGTTTTCCTAGAGCTGCTGTCTACACTTTGTCTCTGGTAGCAAATATGCAGCCATGTTCATGAGTTTCTCCTTTGGAAGTAGAGAATGAACACTAAGGTAGCTGGTTTGATCTGCTAATGAAATGCTCATTTAGTTGATTATATAAGCTCATCCATGACCAGCCAACTGCACAAATCAATGTCAAAAATCACTTTCATTTGTAAAATTCAAATAAACTTATGAAAATTAGTTCTTGTTTTTGATGTCATTAGCAACTACATATACACTGGTAACAAGACCCTTTATTTCCTATTGGGTAACTAGCTAAAAACATAGCTGAGCACAAAAACTAAATGAAGAGTAGTGGCAAATTCTCCTTGCTATATAACTCATTTCCAATGGAATAATAGTCACTATAAAGATGTGCACAACCTTGCTATGCATATCTAAATGTGAAGGAATCTGAACAAATACATTCAAGATGTATTCAAAAGTTAAATTTATTTCCAAGTTTGAATTACCATATGTTTACATTGTTACAGTAAATGAATATCTGGCACATACTAGTTTATACATAGCACATAAGAGAAAATCCCATTAAAATAGTTTATTGGCTTGCATCTTTGTAAGATTGTATTTATTCTCATTAATATTAAACTATGCAACAAGTTCTAGAAACAATAAAAAGTCAAAGTATATTAAGCATTTAGCATGAACTTTATGAAGACAAACTTGCCAAAGTTAGTCTGTCTCACATTCGATTACTTGATTACTCTGACTAACAAAAATTAGATCGCTGTTATATATCTGACAAATAAGGCACCATGCATGTTTTATAAAGCTATTCTTTGCCATAGGTAGCCTCTGCTGCTGCATATCTTATTATCAAAACTGATTGCTCTGTTGCAATAAAAGACAGTATGGCACAGTTGCATGCTAATAACATTAAGATTGTGTACAGTAGTCTATTTTACAAAATAAGTGCAATTTGTCTTAAAGATAAGCAATTTGCTTCAAATTTTACACAAGCATTTCTGTTCTAAGCTTTTAAATTGTCTTGATAAGTCAGTCAGAGACCTTGACTGAGCATTACAAAGGGAAAGGATTATAAAGTAGCAAAAATTACACTACACTTAAGACCATTGTGAGGTACTGCTCATATGAAACCTGTATCCAGCCATCCTGGTCAGTATCAAATCGTCTGAATACATCAGTCAGCCTCTGGGGAAAAAAAAATCTTTTGTTAAGATTTAATGTTCAAATGCTTTGGTGAATCTCCTCTAAGGTGTTTATTCACTCTGGGTATTAACTGCTCTCTAACTTATCACCAATCCATTTTTACAAGTCCAAATACCATTTTATGTGACCACCTCCACATCAGTGACCATCTTGCCAAACAGCTGTGCTCTCGCTCAAGCCATTTTTATTCCTACACTTGCCTATCTGTTGTCTAGCTCCTCCACAAGAGGTACAACACCTCACTCCCTAGGTAGTCTATAACTTAAGGCATAAACACTGAATTCTCCAATTTCAGGTAAACTGCTCTACCTATTCTCTCCTGAGCTACCTAGTTCCTTGTATATCCATACTCACCACTCCCAACAGTCATCGCCCATGTTTATTTTCTGTATTCTTCCCAATCCATCTATCCATTTCCTACACACTCCTCCCATTGGTACCTCTCTAATTACTGTTACCATCTGACCACCACACTTCCTTTATTTAATCCCACGTTCCTTTCCTATCAGAGTCCATCTTCTCTGACCTTTTGCTTTCATGTCATTGTCCAGTCTGTCATATTTTTCCCCACTCATTCGTACACCTCCCAATAACTCCTCGCCTGGATCCACCTATCACTTGCCAGATTTTGCTCTACCCCTTCCTTTCACCTCTTTATATTGGTCATTACCTCTCTCGTATTTAAGATGAGTCTCAACTTGAAAATTTTATTTAGATATATAGTGCAAAACAGGCCCCTCTGGCCCAAAAAGCCACACCATGCAGCAACCACCTATTTAACTCCAGCCTAATTACAGGACAACTTACACTGACCAATTAAACCTACTAACAAGTATGTCTTTGGACTATGGGAGGAAACTAGAGCACCTGGAGGAAATCCACATGCTCACAGGATGGGTGTACAAACTTTCTTACAGAAGATGCTGGAAATCAATTCCATGCTCAGAGCTGTAATAGCATATCACTAACCACTACACTACCATGACACACTAATATCAACTATTTTCCTCTACACAGTTGCTGTCTGACTCGCTGAATTTTTCTGGACTTGTTTGTTTCTTCACTTTACTATCCCTGCATTTTCATCAATTCCTTAGCCAACACTAAATTCTACCACGCCTACATTTTTAAGCCAAGAAAGAGGAAAAATTGGGATTAGCTGATACGATTAGAAATGCTAGTGTTAGCCTCCTAATTCTGTGCTGTTGGTTTACAGTTATGATTCAATATAGATAGTGTTGCAGTGAGAAATGATTATTTATACACTGTACAAATCAGGTAGGGGCAACACTATGTAATTTACTCAACCGTTACTACCAAAGACTATTTTCTATCAACACTTCCCCATTTTTTCCCCAGGAGATAATTGTCTGTTTAATTCATAAGTGTTATCTTCAAACCAAAAGTTTATAACATTGATTAGCCTCCAAACTTTGGCATGTAATGGCAGGGTTTTTGCAAATTCTCCAGAACATACCTGAAGGACAATGCAGCACTGAATAAAATCATCAAAGGCTACCTGCCCTCTTCCTTGCCGGTCAAATTTGCTAAGAAGAACATTGTAGAATTGATCTGACAGGCGGTACCCTGAAACAAAATGTTTACAAGTATGTTAGTTAGTCCTGACGAAGGGTCTCGGCCCGAAACGTCGACTGTACTTCTTCCTATAGATGCTGCCCAGCCTGCTGGATTCCACCAGCATTTTGTGTGTGTTGCTTGAATTTCCAGCATCTGCAGATTTCCTCGTGTTTACAAGTATGAACAGTTTTTTTTTTCCATACCAATCTTTAAATTTTTCAACATCTAATTTCATATACACAAATGCAAATTAATCTAAATTGAAATATTTTAACACCATGAATCATATAGCATGGAGAGACTGACAAGAGTTTATACACAAGAGTCCAATACAACCCACCATTCTGTTTTGGAGTACTGGTGGGAGAATCCGTAACATTAAAGGGGGACAAAAATTGATTAAAATCCTCAGTCTTGTGCTGAATGCTCAACTGCTATTGGGTTTGAATATTTGAAATTTGTTTACAGTTCTATCCCAAAGTAATTTTAAAAGTACATGCATTGTTGGACAGTGAAAATTCTAGAATAAACTTCCAAACTCACTATATAGCTTCAAACACATTGGATGGAACTTTAACTTGAAATAGTGCACTACTGTAACAGACTAAGAACTCAACAAGAACATACTCTGCTCAGATTTCATAGCCATTAGACAGTCCCATTTAAATCAGTGGGAAGAAATGGCTAATTTCATGACATTAAGCTACAAACTTTAATTCAGTTTAAATAAAGATGTATTTTAGTTTTAAAATCTATAAAATTCAAAGATCCAAAGTACATTACAATGTATGCAGTATACAACCCTAAAATTCATCATCTTGCAGACAGCTATGAAACACATTTACGAGGACGTTGCCTGGATTGGGGAGCATGCCTTATGAGAATAGTTTGAGTGAACTCTGCCTTATCTCCTTGGAGCGACGGAGGTGTACAAGATGATGAGAGGCATTGATCATGTGGATAGTCAGAGGCTTTTTCCCAGGGCTGAAATGGCTAGCACGAGAGGCCAGTTTTAAGGTGCTTGGAAGTAGGTACAGGGGAGATGTCAGGGGTAGCTTTTTTAAAAAAAAGTGGTGGGTGCATGGAATGGGCTGCCGGTGACGGTGGTGGATAGGTACATGGAGCTTAGATATTACCCATAGCCCTCTATTTTTCTAAGGTGAGGACATGTTCGGCATAGCTTTGTAGGCTGCAGAGCCTGTATTGTGCTGTAGATTTTCTATGTTTCCAAAGAAAAATAAAACAATGCGCAAAAAAAAGAAATCATGCAAATTGCAACGAGTGAATTATACGGAATATTAAACATCACACTGCAGAGTCCTTGAAACAGTCTAGGAATATTCAGTTTAGTTCTGTCCAATTTAACACCGTGGTGTTCATTGTCTGTAGGCCGCTCCAATCAAAATCATGCAAGATAGCAATTAAAAAAATAGACTAACAAGAAATCTGAAACACATAACATAAACTGCAGAGTCCTCTAAAAACAAGCCCAGTCCACAAATCGTACCAATCAAACATTGCCCAGTCCTGACACCTTCCTCTGACAGCAGTGAGTGAGAGGGAGAGGAAGAGGAAAACTGGTCAAACACAGGTAGACAGCGCTGCACACCCACTTGTCTTCTGCTCTCCTCTTGCCAATTTCAATCTTGCTTAAAGCTTTAATTGACAAGTTGGTCGAGAATTGGAGCCAATGATGGATTCACACTCCGCCACTAGGCCGCACACTTAGTTTCCAACTTTGCTCTCAAGCATGCCAAGTTCAGTCAATGATAGATAGTAAGAGTGCTAGATTGCTCAGTTGGCCCAAAAACACGTTATCAAAATGTGAATTACAGGCTCCAATAGCACACAAATTATTAACAAGTGTATTTAACATAAGAAGTAGTTTTGTGAACTATCTGCAGGATGTTGTCATTAGTCGCATTGGTTGATGGCACCATCTTGCCCTGCTTCTACTGATCAAGTTGCAAACCTCATTTTATGAGACTTGTGCACATTAAAGATGTCAACAAATGCTCAATCTCAGTGACTGTGGTACACCAAAGCAAAGTTTCCACTAGATATCACACCCTTCCCAGAAGAGCAGCCAGATATTTTCATCAGACAGATATGCAATCAGCATGCGCTAGCAATATGGTCACCAGAAAATTCAGCTCCTACCTTAGATCTAGACAAAGCCAAAACCAAGCTAATTATGACATTTCTTAAGTTAGAACTTTTCATTTTCAAGATTGTGACCAATAAAATTTGTAACACAGGATAACAAAAAGGCAACAGTTCTGGCTCCAGTTAAATAAAGTAGTCATCTGCAAGGTCTGTAAAATAAATTTGCAAAAACATGCATTATGAGACAGTTGCCTTAGTTGGATTAAGGAAGAAACATTTATCAGGCTCAAATTGCATGCAACTGTATAGCTATTAAAACAATTATCCAACTACAGCATACCTGGAGAAAAACTATCAACATGCATCATAAAAAAAAAACTCAAATTCAATAAAGGCTTTTGAATAAAAATATGCAGGGATTTCATTCTCTCAATTTTGCTCAATTTAAAATTTCACTGACTGACAGCTTAGCATTTCAGGATCCCTTGGTTTCAGAATACTAAGCTCGACAAGGGTTTAATAAACTTACATTTGATGATCTTTCGTATCAAGTCAGTCATTCATTGTTGCTCTAGTTATAATACAGTAGATTACTTACCAAAACTTGACAAAGCCTGTTTCAATTCGTTCTTGTCAATGAAATTGGAATTATCTCTGTCATAAGTTCGGAAAATGTTCTGCCAGTCATTTATATACTTCCAAAGACCCACAAATTCATTGAAATCCACACCTCCTCTATTATTCCGGTCGAACATTCCTGTATTTACAATAAAAGTAAAATAGGCAATTTTGTAATGACATTTATAATAAGAACTGAAAAAAAAGGGAGTTGGCCACTCATCTGCTTGAGCCCCTCCATTATTTAATAGGATCATGGCCAATCTCATCTAGGTTTCTATATTGCTATCCTGCTCCCTTCACATACAAGTTTTCCCCAGATCATTAATGTTCTCTTCCTTGTAAATCATTAGTCCAGCCGTGAACTGAATTTTCATGTGGCAAAAGCCCGCAGCTCCACAGCAGCCAACAAATCCGGAATCAGAATCAGCTTTAATATATCTGGCATAAAATGAAATCTATTGTTTGCGGCAGCAGTACATTGCAATGCATAACAAACTATACACTACAATAAAAAATTATACATATATAACAAAATCATGCAAAAAGAGGAAAAGATAGAAAAAATACGGAGGTATTGTACATGGGTTCATTGTTCATTCAGAAATCTGATGGCAGAGGGGAAGAGGCTATTCTAAAATGTTGCATACGATTATTCAGGCTCCAGTACTATCTCCTTCATGGGTGCAATTTGAGAATGTTATGTCCTGGGTGATGGGGGCCACCTCTTTGAGGTACTGCTTTTTGGGGAAGCTAGTGCCAATGATGGAGCTGGCTGAGTTTACAGCCTTCTGCAACTTTTTTCAATCCTGTGCAGTGGCCCCTCCATATAAGATGGTAACACAACCAGTTAGAATGCTCTCCATGGTAAACCTATGGAAATTTGAGTGAGTCTTTGGTGACATCCTGTTGAAATATATCCACTTCTTTGTAATTGCATCAACATGTTGGCCCAGGCTAGATCTTCAGAGACATTGACACCCAAGAACTTGAAACTGCTCACCCTTTCCACTACTGATCCGTTGATGAAGAATGGTGTGTGTTTATTTCTCAACCTCTCCTTCTGGAAGTCCACAATCAATTCCTTGATCTTATTAATGTTGAGTGCAATGTTGTTGCAGCAACATCACTCAACCAGCTGATCTAGCTCACTCCTCCTCTAGTTCATCTTATGCCCTTATATACAGCCAAAGCACAGCAACAGCCAGCTACCACTTAGACAGTAAAGAAATGGTCTTCCGAGCCCATCGAGGCCTTGAAGGGCGGCTTTGAGGTTACTTATTGGAATGTGCTTTGTGAACCATATGAGAAGGACATTAACAGACTTACTGACTGCATCACAGGTTACATTGGCTTCTGTGTGGACACTGTAATACCATAAAGGACTGTTCGTTTCTTCCCAACAACAAACCATGGGTCACCAGTGATCTAAAGGCTCTTTTCAACCATAAAAGGAGAGCCTCTCTCAGGAGACAGGAAGGTATTGAAATGTGCAGAGGGAGCTAAAAGAGATCATGGAAGCTAAAGAGGAATACAGGAGAGAGATGGAGAACAAGCTTGGGCAGTGTGGGGAGGCATGAATATCACTAGCTTCAATCAGCCTAGCCTTGGATTGCAGCTGTAAATGGGCTAATGAGTTAAACCAATTCTTCAATAGGTTTGACATTTGGTTTCCTGTTCTCACCCCTCTCAGCACGCCAGTCCAGATGCTGAGGCACCCAATGCTCCCTCAGCACAATGCCTCTGCTCCTCATCCCTCCTTTCCAACACATGGATGAAAAACACTATTTCAACCTTTAGGCAGCTACCACTTGTCTATATCCCTTCCTTGCTCTGCACCTACCATCCACACCTCCACATACCAACTGCTATAATCCCAATCTTCACCTTTCCCAGCCCCTACCTTCCACCAATTCTCCCGTCTTCAGGGACTCATCTTCACTGCTGAGCAGGTGAGAAGGTGTCTGGGGAAACTCAGACACAGTAAAGCATTGGGACCGGATAGTGTGAACCCCAAAGTTCTGAAGGAGTGTGCTGAGTAGTACTGTGGAATTCTCCAGGGCATTTTCAGTCTGAGCCTCAGCCTGGAAAGGGTCCTGACTGCGTGGAAAATGTTGGCCCCAGTACCCAAGAAGGGCCAATTGAAAGTCTTGAATGGCTACCATCCAGTAGCCTTCCTCACACATCAAGAGGACCCTAGAGGAGGCTGGTCCTGGCTCACCTCCAACCCTGGTCAGATCAGCTCTTGATCCCCTACAGTTTACCTACCAGGAGCACACTGGAGTCAACAATGCTGTCATCTACCTGCTGAAAAGACCTGACACCCATTTGGATAAGCAGGGCAGCACTTTGAGGATTATGTTTTTTGATTTCTCAAGTGCCTTAAATAGCATACAGCCCTCACTACTGGGGTAAAATCTCCATTAAATGCATTGGCACTTCCATTGTATCATGGATAATGGACTACCTGACTTGCAGATCAGTTTGTATAGATTCAGACCTGTGTGTCAGACATGGCTACAAGCCATATTGGCTCCCTTCCCGTTTATCCTGTATATGTTGGACTTTAGATACAACAGAGTCACATCATATGCAAAAATTCTCTAATGACTCTGCAATAGTTAGGCGTATAAAGAGAGGATGGGAGGATGAATACAGGGCCCTGGTGGAGGACTTTGTCAAATGGTGCAAGCTGAATCATCTGCAGCTCAACATTAGTAAGACAAAGGAGATGGTGATGGACTTTAGGAAGACTAATCCTACAGTGCTCCCTGTTACTATTAATGGTGAGGACCTACAAGTACCTTGGGGTGAACCTGGTTGACAGACTTGAGCGAAACACCAATACAGAGGCTGTGTACAAGGACCAGAATCGCCTCTACTTCCTAAGGAGACCAAAGTCTTTTGGAGTATGCAGGCTACTCCTTCACATGTTCTACCAGTCTGTTGTCACCAGTAGAATCTTCTATGTGGTTGTGTGCTGGGGCAACAGCATCAACGCCTCCGCTCCTTCCCCCTCCAATCCAATACATGGATGAACCACAGTATCTCAACCACAATAGAGAGAACACTGTTGGTGGTTTAACAGTGGTCAAGTGTGATGGCTCCTCTGGCTTCACAGTTGATACATTGGCGGTAGTTGGTCAGTGACGCCTTCAAGCTGTTCTGGTTGAAATATCGCACAATGATCGGGAAGACATCAGGGTACACTGTTCCGTTACTGCTAATCACAGTGCTCAGCTCTGCCAGTGCCTGCCTGATGTTGATCAGAGGTGGAATGTACAAAGCTACCTGGTTCACTGCAGAAAACTCCCTCAGCAGAGAAAATGGATGACACTTGAATACTACGTGTTCCAGGTTGGGTGAGCAGAATTGAGATAGAACCCTCACATCTGTACATTACAATGAGTCAACTATGAAGTACATTTCCCTCCTGTACTGAGTTACTCCCCTGAAAACAGCAGATGGTCAAACACTTCTGAAGAATCAGAATACCATCCTGCTGAGGTGGGCTGAGCATTTTAACACCCTGCTTAATCAGATTCTGACACAGACCCCACCATCCTGGACGAACGGCCTGAACTTCCTCCTATCCACGACCTCAGTCAACCACCAAACTTCCAGGAGGTTCTATCAGCTGTCCATTCCCTTAAGAACAATAAGTCCCCTGGCACTGACAACACCCTTGCTAAGTTACTGAAGAATGGAGGGTACATATGTATGCGCACCCTTTACCAGTACATCACCAAGGCCTGGACTGATGAGTACATCCCACAACAATGGAGAAATGCAAACATCATTGTCATTTATAAGAACAAGGGTGACAAGGCCATCTGCGGCAATAGTAGGGGCATATCACTCCTTTCTGTTGCTGGAAAGGTCCTGGCTAAGGTGATGCTTCAGAGGCTCATCAGCAACATCACCGAGTCAATGCTGCCTGAATCGCAGTGTGGGTTTAGGAAGAACAGGAGCACGATTGACATGATCTTCACAGCCCGGCAGCTTCAGGAAAAGTGCCGGGAGCAACATCAAGACCTGTTTATGGCCTTTGTTGACCTCTCCAAAGTATTCAACACTGTGCAAAGAGAGCTCTTATGGGATGTCCTCCTCAGGTTTGGCTGTCCCAGTAAATCTGTTAACATCTCTGCCAGTTCCATGATCGGATGACTGCTCTGGTGACCATAGGAGCACAAGAGTCCGAGCCCTTCCTTGTATGCACAGGGGTGAGGCAGGGGTGTGTGCTAGTGCCAGTGCTCTTTAACGTCTTCCTCTTGTGTGTTACCAAGCTCCTCCACAACGAGATTGAGGATAGCAGCGGTGTGGCAGTGGACGCCAGATTAGATGGCAACCTCTTTAACATCAGGAGGCTCCACGCAATCACCAAACTCCATAGAGAATGGGTCCAGGAGCTGCAGCATGCAGATAACTTTGCTCTTGTGGCCCATACTCCAGAGGATCTTCAGATTGTCCTTGCTGTGGCAGTGAGAGCATACAGCAGAATGGAGCTGACTGTCAATACCACCAAGACAGAAGTGGTTTGCCAGTGAAGTACTAGCGTTCCACCCACCCTACCTGCCTTCACTGTTGGTGATGAAAAGCTGTCAGTAGCGCCATCTTTCAAATATCTGGGGAGTATTCTCTCTGAGAATAGCAGCATTGACAACGACATCCAGAACTGCATTAAACAGGCATCAGCTGCCTTTGGGAGACTTCAGCATAGAGTCTTTCAGAACAGGAGCCTTCATCCCTCCACAAAGGTTGCCATATACCAAGCAGTCTGTGTCACCATCCTCTTTTATAGCTGTGAAGCTTGGGTAACCTACAGCCATCACATCAGGTCCTTGGAGCGCTTCCACATAAGCTGCCTTCAGGGCATCCTGGGAATTACTTGGCATGAGTGGGTGCCTCACACTGAAATACTTGTAAAGACCAACTGCAGAAGTATTCAGGCCATGATCACCCAGCATCAGTTGCAGTGGCTGGGGCACATGATAAGGATGCCCCCCATGTTGACTACCCCGCAGAGTGTTATATGGCCAGCTACATCATGATCGACGCTCAGCTGGAGGGCCGAAGAAATGCTATAAGGATCAGATGAAGAATGCTTTAAGGAAGTGCAAGATCAGACCTGAGGACCTGGAGGATGTTGCTGCTTACCTTAACACTTGGCGACAGCTGTGTAGGGATAGGGTTCATATTCTGGAGATGGGAGGAACAACCAGAAGACAGCAGAAGAGAGCGAGGAGAAATGCAACCATGGTTGCCATCACTACCAGCACATATACATGTCCCACCTGCAATAGAACTTGTGGGTCCAGGATAGGACTGTACAGTCAAAGATCTCACTGTTAAAGGAGTGGATGTCATCACTGGATTCTGATGGACAACTGAAGACTTTAAAAGACTCAGCTGTTCTACCTTTGAAGTGGATGGTGAAGCCCTTGGGCTGCAGTGCTGTGTCAGTTATGGTGAGGGAGCCACGTTTCCATGAAACAAAGTAGACAGCAATCCCTGATGTCTCTCGGATACTATAATCTTGCTCTGAGCTCTTCAATTTTATTTTCCAGAGACTACATTCACCGGCAGGATAGTAGGGAATGGGGGTCTAAAGGCTCTGTGTTTCAATCATACCTGCTGCCCAGCACACCTTCTACGCTTCCTTTATCTTAAAGAGGAACTGCACTCACTACCTGAGTCTGCCAATTTTGAGGAAAGATAGAATGATTTTTTTTAAAAAAAAACCTTAAATGATTTTACTTCCTGAAGTAACCCTGGTTGTGACTGTGAATTTCAACTGTAGTAGCCCTAAATGGAAATATTTGTTGATTCCCATCACAGCTGCACACGCAGTTGTCACTTACCAGTGCCATCTTCATTTATAATGAACAGTACACAAGTCACACACTCGTATAGTGGGGAGGAACTGTACTCATCAACTCGCCTGCAGCTCAAATGCATTTTATTCTCTAGATTGACTAAATTGGATGATTCCAACTCCACAGCACTCAGGCTGAATGACAACTGAAAGAATTTCCTCCACACCTGCTCTCGTCATTTACCTGTCAATCCTCATAGAATATATTAATTAATATCACCCTTCATCCTTTTAGATCCTAATGAGTATAGGCTCAACCAATCAAACCTCCCCGCACTTCAAAACCGCCATCCTAGGAATGAAATTACTACACATTGCCAAAAATATAAGCATGCCTTTTCTTAAATAGAGATCAAATGTGTACCTGATACTCCAGATAACACCACATCAACACTGTAGTATCACAAAACTTAAAACACTTTATTGCAAAGATAGGGAGATTACTTGCTCTACCTGCATTCCACCTCTTTGTGTTTCATGTATTAGATCTCCTGGATCCCTTTGCACTTCAACATTTTGTATCTCACACTAAATAATAAATTGTTTTCTTAATTGCCATTGGTGGATAATCTCATATTTTCCAAAATTATATTTATTTTGACAAATTTATTGCCCACACATTTAATCTATCTACATCCTTTAGCAGGCTATGTCCTCAACTTGCTAATCTTTGTTTTATCAGCAAATTTGGCTACCATACTCAGTGCATCCATCCAAATAATTACAACAGACTGTAAAAAGTTGTGGCCCCACTACTTGGTGATTACTAATTTAAAAATAATCCATTTATCCCAATATCAGCATAATGATAGATTCAGTCTCACATCTCCAGAAACCCAGGTTCAATCCTCATCTCTAGTGCTGTGTGTAGAGTTTGCATGTTCGCCCTGTGACCACGTGGATTTCCTCTGTACATCTCCACCAATATCCCAAAGACATTCAGACTTTAGGTTAATTGGCCTGCATGAAAATTTGTAGACAACTGGTGGGATCTGGAAGAACAGGCAGCTGATGGGAACATGTGAGGATCAACAACAGGATAGAGTTGGTGTAAAAACAGGGGTTTAAATGGTTGGGATGGATTTACCCATTGGTTGGCTAAAGGGCCTGTTTCCTTCATTACTCTATGACAATGTTCTGTTAGTTAGGCAATTCCCATCCATGCCAATATGTTCTCCTATCTTATGCACTCTCATTATGCAGTAATCACTTGTGATATCATATGCCTTCTATAAATTGGTTTTCTTTGATCTGCCCTATTTATAATATCCATAAAGAATGCTAGCAAATTTGACAAGTACTCTAACATAATCCTTGTTGATTCTGCTTGGCCGCATTATGATTTTCTCAATGTCCCACCATTTTCTCCTCAATAATGGACTCCTAATTCAGATTCAGATAAGAACCCATTTTCCTGCTTTCTAACTCTCACTTACTTTGAACAGAGGTTAATTTTCTAATTTTTCTTACACTTTGTTAAGTTGCAACAGACATAGCCACTAAATTTTGTCAGCGACTTCCTTTAAGGTGCAATGATCAGAAGACTTGTTGGCATTGAGAAATTATGCTAAATTTACAGCAGTACCAAAATCACAAATCAAATTCAGTAAATTGCAAAAACAAACATCTCTTATGCTCCTTCTCTATAAAGGCAATATCTGGTCAGTTTGTTAATTGTCTAGCTTGATACTGCTCTTTAGGAATTATTCATCAACACTATGGAACAAAATATTATTTGATCTTCCAATAATGAAGTTTCTGTCACAGTAATCTTTTCCACCTATTTTCCTATCCCAACAATTAGTTCTACAGAGGACTTTCAAGTTAGAACTTTAATTATTGATGAACTATCAGCCTTCACAACCACTGATTTCTTGGGTTTAATGCACCACTTTCCTTTATGTAAGCCATGTATTTTCCTTTGTGAACTTAAAGCAAATCTTTCCCTGCAACTTTTAAAACAAGCTGAAATACAGCTCAAGTATTTTTATTTAAGAATTACTCCCATTTATAGCCAGTAAATCACATGGAATGAATAGGTGCTTACCAATGATGGATCGAACAGTCTTCGGATTGAAAGGTGTCCATGTCCCTGAATAAATAAAAATACTGCATCATTTTAGGACAGATATAATTGCCTATTTTTTTCCTTAGTTCCATATCAATTGCAAGTACAGCAAAGAAACCAGACAACATATGACCAGGGTGGTCTAGGAAGAAGCCGTTGAAGTAACAGCATGTCTCTTTTCACTCCATTTAGCATTCTTGCCAGTATTCCAATTTTGCATGCCAATGCTACAGACAATGCATGTTATACCCTGCTAGCTTAGACTCACAAAAACTTGCAAAGAAGTTCCAAAGTTATAATTTTTATTTATATTTTCACTTTCATGGGTTGAAAAGATTAGTTCTTCATTTTCTTAAATCTCCATCTAGCTTTACCTATCATGTAGGTCAAAGATGAAAGCATCAGTGTGAGAATGAAACCAAATTTCTGAATTTTAAATTGAATGGCTGCAACTTCTCTGCATGTCTTGCAAGTTTTAGTCAAATTTGCAAATGAATAAAGCTATATCTAGTTCAATTTAAACTGTGGAATCTTGTCATACCAAATTAATTGTTGTTTGCCTGCATGAAGCATCTCCACTTCTAACACATTAGCTGCAAAGCACTATGGAACGTACCAAGATTGCAAATGCAAGTTTTTCCGATTATTTCATTCCCTCAATTTTCAATTTTAACATAATTTCTTTAGAAAAATTCTAGTTATTTAAAGCTACACAAGAAACCCTAGTTAAAATTAGATTCACTGTAAATAACAAAATTATAAATACTCATATCTCCAAGTTTATACACTGGAGAAAAATTAACTTATTAAAATTGTTGGAATATCAATTTCAGTTCTATATATATTGTTTTGTCAATTCACTTATCTCACATGCCTGTATTGAATTACACTGTTTAAGTACCATATAATCACATTTAAAAAAAATACTTTCCCAGCAAAGAACTGCACACTTCTGTCTGTTTTTGTGTGCTGACTTACCATTGGATAAAGCTTGCTGGAGCTCACTTTCAGATATTACCCCACTTCGGTCCCTATCAACCCTGAAAGAAGCACAATGTAAGATATTAATAAAGCTTAGAATTAGTTTCCGTAAGAAATCATGCATCATCTCATAATTACTATTTATTTTTAAGAATGGCACACTCTTTCTTCAGCCAGACAACATTGGTCAGGGAATGTGACCATAGAGCTTTCCAAGATCAATGGTCAAATGATATGATGTGCAGAACATCCAATGTAACCTAAGATATATTTTGTGAGCAAATTAACCTTTGCATTTCCAACAGTATGGCCAGCTCCCATGATTGGGACTAACTGGCAGAGAAATCACTTAATCAACTCTCCTGGCAATTATTCTGAATAATCTATTTTTGCCTTTAACCCTAAGGTCCTCAGACATCTACAGTATGTACAAACATTCCAAATGGAAATACCACATTAATAGACTTCATTTAAAAATCTGCACCTATTAGTTAATTTCTTGTTTCAGTTGAACTCATTCAAAATTATTTGATGGTCAACATGATATCTGGATCAAGTGCCCGAGTACTGGTGGTCTGAAGTAATGTTATTCAGCACTCAATGGCTCACCACCATGATGACCCTAGATCCCATCTTTCTCAGCATCTGTTAAGAGATTGAACCTTCACACAGAAAAAAATCCCAGTTCCCAGGGTTGTTCCTCCCACACTTTAAACTTTAGCAACTAATGAAGTTACAGCACTGCCCTAGCATCTCTTCCCCATTCCTGATGCACAGCTCCTCCATTAATCCAGGTGTGTCAATTCAGATTGGCATTACCCAGATGCCTGGTAAAAGATGCTATCCACCGAGGTGCAAGCAGGGTTGTAACACCAGGATTTTAAGCTCTCTGGAAATAGCTGCAAAACAGAAACCATTGCTGCGAATCAATAAGAGATGGACTTGAAGATAGGCCTTGCTCTGATAAGATAAATATTTATGTAGAAAGTTAAGACAGTTGCAGAAAAGAAAAATATGCCCAACTGAGTGAAATTGCACAAGGTATCAACATGACCAAAGTATAGTTCCCATAAATGTGGTGATTCTTACAATAAATGCAGTGAAATAGAGATGATAATCTCCAAAATGCTGCAGAACTAGATTGGCATTCCCAACATTTTTAAATTATAATTTTATTGAAAGCAATCAGATTTTAAATAATTTTCAGCCTCAGCAGGTTTCAATAATTTAATACTTGAGAGCAAAAGACAAACTGCTGGAAGGAATCAGCGGGTCAGGCAGCATCTAGAGAGGCAAATGGGCAATCCACATTTCAGGTAGACACCTTAATTGGGACTGACATCCAGATTCCAGCGTCTGCAGTGTCTCCATTTAAAATTCTAGAGTTGGGTACTGAGAAATTGTTCTTGGGTGTTCACTTTTACTGGTTAGCTAGAATGTGCATGCTCTCTTCAGAAATGAAGTACACTCAGTCCTAATTTTTTTATTGGGAATGTCAGAAACAATCACCTAGTCCTTCAGAGCCCTCTCCTGTGATATCTGGGTGTATTCGGGGAATTTAAGGATTTCTACCAAAACTTCCCAGGAAACAGAATCATGTTTCCAGTGTCTTCCCAGTTAAGACTAAATTACATGGTATGGATGCAGAGTTGAAAAATGCAAGCCTGGAAATCCACCCAGTTCCATCAGCTTGAGACAAAGCAATGGCAAACTGCAAAAACAAAACAACAGCACTAGTTGGGCCAGTGAAATACAAAAATCATTAGAATGAAGCAGAATCTCAGCAATACATCTCCTTCCCACTTCAAAAGTATGTGATTTAACAACAGGAGGAAGTACTTGGTCTTTTAAAACCCTTGGAAAGTCTGTGCTAAGATGGTGGGTGAATGTGGGTGATGGTGGGTGAATACAAGAGCACATGAATGAGAATTCATACAGTTGTGCTGGTTTGAATTAGATCAGTGCATCATTGCTGGTAAATGAAACAAAATTCACCGGAATGTCAGTCTTAATAATTAGCTGTCTGCAGTACACTAAAGAAAAAAACACCTATTCACACAACACAAGTTATGCTGCATCTCAGATGATAATGACGACTACTTTGAAATTATGGTTCCATAGCGGCATAATGGAAATTTATTCCCATATAATATCCTTCTAGTTAGCAAAGAATTCCTCATCCATGCCTTTATTACTTCAATTGGCTATTTCAATATGCTCCTAACTGGTTTTCCTCATTTAATTATCTATACATGGAAATAAAAAATCTCGTGCCCACACTAACACATAACACCCCATCTGATATCTTCTCTGTTAAACTTCTCACCATTACTTTCAAAATCCTCCAGGGCTTGCATCTCCCAAAAAAAAAAGTAATCCACTTGCATCCTTTAAGCCTCAAATAGGTAGGTTCATCTGATTCAGGTGTCATAATGACCTTAGTCTATACATGCCACCATTATAGCAAGTATGCATTCAAATGCTATAACCCAATCTGGAATTTTCATCCCAAATGTCTCAATATCTTTAAGACTTCCTTAACATCTATGGCAGAAAAAATGTTAGAACCTAATAAGAAATTTGTAGCAGGGCATTTACAACATAAAAGGACTGGGTAGAGTCAGCATAGATACATGTACAAAAATTCTCAATCATCATCTTTAGGGTGTAACTAGTATAGATGATTGGGAGACCAGAGGAAGTAGCATATTCAGGCTCTCAGGCCTCAAAATACCACAAGAAGCAACACACACTGGAGGAACTCAGCAGTGTAGACAGAGTCTATGTATGGAAATAGTCAATGTTTCAGAACGAGACCCTTCTTCAGGACTGCAAAGGAAGGGGGAAGATGCCAGAATAAAAAGGTAGGGGAGTGGAATGAGACTAGCTAGCGGTGAAAGGTGAAGCCAGATAGGTGGGAAAGGTCAAGGGCTGAAGAAGGGATCTGATAGGACAGTAGACCACAAGCGAAAGGGAAAGAATGGAGTGGACCCAGGGGAAAGTGCCACATGAGGTTACCAAACAAAATTAGAGCACATGGAGTGGGAGTAATATCGATTGAATAGATACAAATCAGTATTTCCAGATTGATAAAATATAGCAAGGTGCTGCAGACATTAATTAGGGTTGGGGCTACAATTGTTCAAAGTCTACATGATTTGCATGAAAGAGTCATGTGAAGTACATTAATATTTGCTAAAGAGCTCAAGCTGGGTGATTGCACGAGATGTGAAGCGGCTTCAAGAAGATAAAGGCAGGTTAAATGAATGGGCAAGAACATGGCAGCTGGGAGAATATGGACAAAAAATGTAAGGTTACACACCTTAATGGGAAAAATGAGAACAATCTAATCTGTCACAAGACAATACAATAACAGCACCTCAATGTTTTCCTGACAGCTCTTGAAGAGGAAGTCTAGTGAAAATGTTTATTTATCAATGCTTTTGTACCTGCTATTCTATTAGCTTCCAGGAAAAGTAAACCTCTACTTGCTGGAGTAAAAGTAAGGATTTCATAATTAAACAAATAAATATGACACTCATTCCAGTTTACTCAAAATGAAACTATTTTCAACAACTACTCATTTAACTACCCACAATTTTGCATCAAAGACAACTCCTAATACACCAGTGACAAACTGAAAATGTGCAACCTAAAGGTTAATCCTAACATGTAACGTTGCTTGGTAGCTCCAAACAACACTACCCAAGCACTGAACAAAAATCATATCCACTGAAATCGTACAACTGCTAATTAAGGCAAAAGAAGCTGAAAATCTATACAGCAATTAATATCAAATATACTGCATGAAGAAATCCTATTGTAGTCAAAAAAACCAATGCAAAAATTTTGGGATCCAAACTAGAGGCAAAATGATCAAATATACACAAAATTACTTAAAATGTACAAATGGCAAACAAAAGCCTTCAAAGTCTGAAAAACACTACACTATAGTGAGCAAAGTCTAAAAATATTTTTCCAAAGTAAGCACTCTCAAACTTTTCCATCCCACTCAAGCTCATATTTTCCATATTCGTAAATTTAAATATGCCTTCTTGCAGCCAGTACTGTAGTCCACCCAACTCTTTACACCTTTATCAAGTTCAGAACCACATATAATGAAACCATTGATACTACTTTCCATTTCTAATTTTAGCCATTAGCACAGATCCTGAGAAGTTTTAATCCCAAGTCTAAGGCTATAATCAACCAACCTTCTCTTGGGTTACTTGAAACTTTTATCAATTTTTGCTCCACCATAGGAGGAACCATGTTTTCCCTTATAATGTAAGATGCCATTTCTACTCCTACTAATCTTCCCTGTAATCATACCACCAGTAGGTTTCTTCACATGTTGTCTGAAGTTGATGAAGTATAGAAATACTAATCTATCAGAAGACAATGCAATAACAACACTTAAGATGCTTTAATAATTTGTCAGCTCCTGAAGAGATATACCGATGCTTGCTGCCCTTCAATTTCTCAGTTAAAATAGTTGCCCCTCACTTGGTAAAGTAGAAAATAAGCTTTGATATAGAATTGTACTTTGAAGGCAGAATTAACTCCTGCAAGCTGTTACCCAATGAACATAGAACAGTGGGAAGAAAGAATTTTCTTTGTACTCTAATGACAACTGCAAGTTTCCCATCCACCTATCTTGGTTTAGATCCACTTTCAAATTACACCATCACATAACATTATACTTTTATACAAAATATATTCAATGCAATTACATCAAAGTTAACTCCCTCACTTTTCCTCAGAATTGAAGTTTTGCTATGAATTGCCAATGCATCATCTCCATTTAGAATTCACTGCACATTAAGTATCAAAATCATGTCTTAGTTAAGGAAAGCTAATTTTTCATGATCATTATGTTACATTTCTACTAAGCTTCAAAAGCAGAAAACATATTGTAGTACTGAGTGAATTGTACCATAGAACAGTATGGGCCCGTAGGCCCACGATATTGTGCCAATCTATAAACCAGCTCCATGATCAATCTAACCCACCTCCTCGAACTCTCCATTTTCTGACATCCCTGTCTCTATCTAATGAGCCTTTTAAATGTCCCTATTGCATCAGCCTTAACCATGACTCTCGGCAATGCATTCCAAGTGCGTACCACCGTAGAAAAAACCTATCCATGACATCTCTCCTAATCTTTCCTCCACTACAGGAATGTTCTCTGGCAGTGGCCATTGACAACCTTGGGAAAAGGCATCACCAATCCACTCTGTCCATGTCTCTCATAATCTTATACACATCTACCTATCATCCTTCATCCCCAAGAGAAACGATCTAGCTCACTTAATCTTCCTCATAAAACATATTCTCTAATTCAGGCAGCATCCTGGTAGATCTTCCCTGTGTTCTCTCAAAATCTTCCACATCCTTCCCACAATGAGGAATCAGCATTATGGGAAGCTGGTTTTACAGCATCAGCAAGCTATGTCATCTGCAAACTCACTAACCCACCAGTCCACTTCCTCAGAAGTCCCAGAATGGATCCTTGTGGGTATTCAATGTAATTCTATATAAACAGTAAGCAAAAGTGATTTGTAACTGATTAGAACAAGTGAAAGATCACCTTCCTGAAACATTTCCCAATTCTCTCTCCATATATATTGACTTACAATGAGTAAGTATCTTTATTTTAAATTTACAGCTTACTTGCCCTCCAAACCTGGGACGGACTGAATGGTTTCTAGTTTGTAACTTTTAACAGTTGACTGGGGAGTAGTTACACTGACATACAACAACTTCTTAGCTACCAGGATACATTAAAATCAAACCTAAGCAGAAATCCGATATCACTTCAACAAATTCTAAACATATACTGTGACTCGTGGCACTGGTTATTACTATTTTCACTTCCATCGTTTTCTACTCCATTCACCCATCTACACTCTCTAGGTTTATAACACAGTAAAGTGTTGTCATATAAAATAATTCAAACTCAAATACACACAAGTAAACAGCTGTATTTGTGAGTAAGACCTCATCATGCATGATTCATCTTCAGATCCCGCGTGCCCAACCTTCTGCCCAATGCCTCAGCATTTCGTGTTTCCCCCAGCAAATGCCGCTCCTACTTTATCCCCTGCAACCTCTGCTCCCCCTCCATCCACACTTACTCCCTAACATACCCACCGCCTCTCACCGCTCCTACTACCCCATTCATTCCTGCCTCCCCGGGGGGCGGGCCGGTTGCCGTACCTCTGGAAGACGTTCCACAGGAAGCCCTGGTCGCAGACGCCGTTGTTCTGCTGCGGCGGCCGGTACTGATAGGCCATCGCGCGCTGCCACGAACTCGATCCCGAACGACAGGACTCCGCTCGCGCCGCTTCCAGCACAGGCACTTCCGCCAACCGACCGAGCGGCCCAACCCACGCGCCGTCACGCGCCGCGCCGCGCCGGCCATCGTGCGCCTGCGCATCGGCGCGTGTGGGCGGACCGAAGGGAGTCCGGGCCCGAGCTGAGGCACAGCCGGGGAGGGTTTCGGAACCGCCTCTGACTGTCTGGTAAATGACCGCCATCACTCGTGTTGATGTTGGAACATGATTGTCACTGGCGTGGGGAGTTTGCCAGGCCAACTGGCTGCCTGCGCTCGCAGAGACTCCCTCCTACCCTCGGGCAAGCCTGATCGTTCTGCTTTTTTCGCAGTGCAATAGTGCCGGTTATTAATTGCATACAAGCAGACTCTCAATGATGGGTATTAAACCCTACTGGCAAGAGACAGTACGCCTTGGAATTAAAGCCTCTTTGCTTTAAGCGTTACAAGGTCAACTGTCTCCTCTACCCACGAATAGAGGTGCGAAATGGGCACGGACGGATCTCGTGGGTTTGCTGCTCTGTTCGTAGCCGCTCTGTGCATTCGCATCGCTCTGGTCTTTTATGGCCTATACCAGGACCGCTCCATGCAGGTCAAGTACACCGATGTGGATTATCAAGTCTTCACTGACGCCGCCAGATTTGTCACTCAGGTAATTCAATGTGGTTCATGGTATTTGTTAACTGAAGTGCACCTTATTGAATATTGAGGTCCATCCAACTATCTGTAGAATTTCCTTCCATCAAGGTATTGACGAATTTAATGTGCATTGTCAGCGAAATGTAGTGCCTCCATCGGGGTCCTGTCTAAGTCTTGGAAAGTTTTACAGCAGATAAACACGAGATTCTGCTGATACTGAAGGGTCTCGGCCCGAAACATTGACTGTTTATTCCTTTTCAATTTTGCTGCCTGACCTGCTGAGTTCCTCCAGCATTTTGTGTGTTTGTGTGTTGATCTTGTTTTAGTACCTTTCATCTGAATGACTAGGGCAAACATTTCCTTTAAGACAATGGGGGATGGGAAATAAATGCTGACCTTGACAATTGTAGTCATATGTGCAATTGAATAAAAACAGCAGGGATGTGATCTTATTATTTTTCATTTGATTGGATGAGTTTAACTCCAACAATACTGAAGAAACTCGTCATCCAGGAAAAGCAGCTTGCTTGATTGCCATCTTGATTGGCTGTCTATGACTGTCTCAGCAACTTCCATAAATATTACCCCCACAACAAACGCAATATTCATCATCCTGAAGGTGTGCATTGCATGCATTAAGGGTCAGAAAGCACTTCCCATGCCTTCACTCTCTAATGCTGGGACAGACAGCATTGCTTCCAGGGGTTTCTCTTTAAGTCACAAGTCCCCTAACCTGAAAGCATTTATCCTTCATGCATGCAAAATAAAAATGTAGCAGCATATTGCCTAAGAACACCGCACGTAGCATTTCAATTAAACGACCCAGACTTTAAATTCAGCTTAGAAGAGAAATAAAGGCAGCTATTGTCAAAAATGGCACCATACTGATTTTTTTTACAGTATTGATGGTCGCTATGCAGAAAATCTGATTAGAAAGCAGTAAGAAGTGTTCCAAAGAATAAACATAATACAAGCATATAATGTCTTATTATCTTTCCTTTCGGTTAGTCCTGACGAAGGATCTCGGCCCAAAACATTGACAGCGCTTCTCCCTATAGATGCTGCCTGGCCTGCTGTGTTCCACCAGCATTTTGTGTGTGTTGTTTGAATTTCCAGCATCTGCAGATTTCCTCATGTTTGCACAAGCATATAATAGCTCTTTTTTGTTTCCCAACTGGTTAATACAGAGATTATCATTAGTGATCTATTTTTTTCAAGTACCTTGCTCAGACTACAGCCACATGCATCACTTTCGTTACTGTTCCAAACTACAGTAACAATTAATCTCTGCGCCGTTAATCACTGTCTACTGGCAGTGACAACAGTACTTTACTGGGCCACCTCGGAGAACAATGAGTCAAGTGTTTTGGTGTGAAAGTAAAGGTACACCTGGATCAATGAAGACATTTTTTTTCTTCTTGAAAGGCCATTTGTGCTTCAGTTTGGTTGTTTTGTGACTTTTTTTGCAAGATGTGGGAATCTCTGGGAACTTAAGTATGCACGTAAAGTATGCACAATTCCTTTTGAATTGCTGAAACCCCTGTGAACTTGTTTGGAAGATAGAGAATTTAAACCCTTTCCTAATCAGGATAATGTGTGATGTGAAGAGAAATCAGTAGGTGATGTTCCATGTACTTCCTGCCCTTGTGCTTCTGTATGGAGGTAGAAATTAGAAGTTTTCCAGATCCTATTGTGGAAGTTGCAGTAAGACAATGATGGCTTCGTAGTCAAGTAAGATCGTCAGAGACGTCTCTGCTTACTAAAGACAAAATAGACTACAGCAGTGTGTTCTCAAGCCACGCAAGTGAGGAATCTGTATTGAAACTTTTACAGAAAGGTCTTCCTAGAACATAGTGTCTCTGTACACAATAAGGGGTACTGGGGACAGACAATATAACTGAAGGATATGAAACATACCCAACTACTTTTGTCTTTGCTACTTCAAAATACCATCAGTTATCTGCTTGAAGGTTTGATAGACTTAACAATTCTATTTTGAATGGCAATTGAATTTACAGTGATCAATATCTGTAACTGATTAGCCAATTCTGTATAAAAGTATCAGTTTTCTGTTTATTGTTCAGAAAAGTTTGAGTAACTGGGGCCTATGCTGTTCTCCTTGTGTACAAGGTAAATTAAAAGGAATATTTGAGTTGTAAGAAATTGCGTGTCCTGGGCCCAGTTTTTTAGTTATTTTATTATCAGCCGCGACAGTTACTTGGAGGTTCTGCAGAGACAGCTAACCCTTAGCTTCGTTATATGGCAGAAAGGAATTCAGCCCACGGTAGCGCAACAGTCCTAAATCCTAGGCTGCTCATATTCCTCCTGTATGGAGAAATCAAGGTAAACTACCTTCGTCGCCAACATAGGAAAACTGCAGCATTTAAAAAAAAGACAAGGTTGTGTTTGTCCAGATTGAAGTCCTGCACGAGGACTTCGTTAGCATGCACATTTGTACATTATGAACCAGAAAGCATTAAGTATTCTGAGAAGTGTGTTGAAGTGTGTGGAATGGACTAAATGAGTTTCTGCAAGTGTGTTGTTAGAGAAAGGAAAAGTTAGAAAACTGTAGGGTGGTCTGTGTATGTTTAATGTAAATTTGAAATGCAAAAACAATTAGATGAATCCTCTAAGAATCAGAGAAAGTGAGCAAAAGCTAAAGGAAAATATATAAACAACAGGCAAAAGATGGCAGTGTCTACCTCAATGTTTTAAACAAACAAATTAGAACCAGAGTCTCAGGATGAACTAGATGTCATATCTCTGCCTTACTCAGGCATGGTTTCAACAAGGCCAACACCAAGTGACCCCTCTGGAGTACTCGGTAAAGCCAGCGTCAACCAGTGCCCTGCCTCAGATGGTGGCTCCCAATAGCATTATGGGAGGTGGAGAGATGCAGAGGGGACGAGCAATTGAAATGTACCTTGAATGTTTCCCTCACACTGTCGATTGGCATAAAAAAACAAGGCCAGGCTGAAGACAATGATGTTAATGAATACGTGGAACCCATGCATAAATGTTTTCAGAAGTATCCAGATTAACTCTAGAAGCAGTGACTTGTGACTTAAAGAATGTTAGTGTAAATAAATTACAACCTGGTTAAAGCAAAATACTGTTACTTATGTGAGATGAGAGAGTTAAGTAAAATTGCAAGTGTTTTGCTATATTGGCAAAAGCAATTTCAACATCAAAGGATAAAAGCTGTTAAGGGAATGGGGACAATATTTGTGTGAGATTTCTTGGCTGCTCCACTATAGCCTCTGGGCAATATCGTATGTTGCTTGCAATAGCTGTCCTATACAATTTGAATATTGTATTTTGGAACAAGAAGGCAGTGGGAGAGTACCTAAGGATTTCCAGCAGAAGACATTTTGAGTTCTTGGGAGAACAGAGAGGCCAGACTGCGCAGCCACGTGACGTCAGCCAGTTGAGCATGAACAGTTTAAAAAGGGCAAGGAATCTGCAGAAGTTTTTGATTTGGACCAAGAAGGCAGCGAGAGCACCTAAGGATTTCCAGTGGTAAGACATTTTGAGTTCTCGGGGGAAGAGAGAGGCCAGACTGCGCAGGCGCGTGACGTTAGCCAGTTGAGCACGAACAGTTTAAAAAGAAGGCAGCCATATCCAGCGGGCAACATTGGGAGCAGGCAGCGGAGTGAGAGGCAGCAGAGTGAAGGGGCTTTTGCTCAACGGGCTTCGGCGGTAACGGGAAGAGGTGAGACAGTTGTTGATTGCAAAAGGAGTTAGTATGTGTGTGAGGCAAGTTTTCTGTGGTCGGTGTCGGATGTGGGAGGTCCTGGAGTCTCCCAGCATCCCGGACGGCCACGTCTGCACCCGGTGCATCGAGATGCAACTCCTAAGGGACCGTGTTAGGAAACTGGAGCTGCAGCTCGATGGCCTTCGTCTGGTCAGGGAGAGTGAGGAGGTGATAGAGAGGAGTTACAGACAGGTAGTCACTCCGGGGCCACGGGGGACAAAGAAATGGGTCACAGTCAGGAGAGGGAAGGGGAAGAGTCAGGTGCTAGAGAGTACTCCTGTGACTGTACCCTTTGACAATAAGTATTCCTGTTTGAGTACTATTGGGGGGGGGGGGGGGAGAACAGCCTACCTGGGGGAAGCGACAGTGGCCGTGCCTCTGGCACAGAGTCTGGCACTGTGGCTCAGAAGGGTAGGGAAAGGAAGAGGAAGGCAGTAGTGATAGGGGACTCTATAGTCAGGGGTTCAGACAGGCAATTCTGCGGAAGCAGAAAAGAAACTCGGATGGTAGTTTGCCTCCCAGGTGCCAGGGTCCGGGATGTTTCTGATCGCGTCCAAGATATCCTGCAATGGGAGGAAGAACAGCCAGAGGTCATGGTACATATTGGTATCAATGACTTAAGTAGGAAAAGGGACTAGGTCCTGAAAGAAGACTACAGGGAGTTAGGAAGGAAGTTGAAAAGCAGGACCTCAAAGGTAGTAATCTCGGGATTACTGCCTGTGCCATGCGACAGTGAGAATAGGAATAGAATGAGGTGGAGGATAAATGCGTGGCTGAGGGAATGGAGCAGGGGGCAGGGATTCCGATTTCTGGGTCATTGGGACCTCTTTTGGGGCGGGTGTGACCTGTACAAAAAGGACAGGTTGCACTTGAATCCCAGGGGGACCAATATCCTGGCAGGCAGGTTTGATAGAGCTGTTGGGGAGGGTTTAAACTAGTTTGGCAGGGGGGTGGGAATCAGAATGTGAGTGCAGGGATTATGGTAGAAGGGCAAGGGCATGATGCTAAGAGTTCTGAGTTGATGAGGAAGGACAGGCAGGGGACAGTACATAATTGTAGCCAGTTAAAGGGGTTGAAATGTGTCTATTTCAATGGCAGGAGTATTAGGAACAAGGAGGATGAACTTAGAAAATGGATGAGTATGTGGAACTACGATGTTGTGGCCGTTACTGAAACTTGGTTGGAGGAAGGGCAGGGTTAGATGATGTAGGTCCTGGGGTTCAGGTGTTTAAAAGGAATTGGATGGGAGGTAGACAAGGGGGGAGAGTGGCATTGTTGGTCAGGGATAGTATCACGGCTATAGAAAGGGAGGACACTGCAGAAAGGAGTGTCCATGGAGTCAGTCTGGGTGGAAGTCAGAAATAGGAAGGGATCAATCACAGTGCTGGGAGTAGTTTACAAGCCCCCAAATAGTCCTCGGGACACTGAGGAGCAGATAAGCAGGCAGATTTTAGAATGGAGCAGGAAATACAGGGTAGTAGTTATAGGTGATTTCAACTTCCCTCATATTGACTGGCACCTCCTGAGTGTAAGGGGGATAGATGAGGCAGAATTTGTCAGGTGTGTTCAAGAAGGATTCCTGACACAGTATGTGGACCGGCCGACGAGAGGAGAGGTTATACTGGATCTAGTTCTGGGTAATGAACCTGGCCAGGTGACAGACCTCTTGGTGGGGGAGCATTTTGGTGAGAGTGACCACAACTCCCTTAGCTTCAGCATAGCTATGGAAAGGGATAAAATCAGACAAAATGGTAAAGTGCTTAACTGGGGAAGGGCTAACTTTGAAGGGATGAGGTAGGAACTAGCAAGAGTAAACTGAAAACAGATGTTCAAATGGGAAAGCACAGAAGTAATGTGGGAGAAGTTTAGGGACAGGATAGGTTTGTCCCATTGAGGCAAGGAAAAAATGGTAGGAAAAGGGAACCGTGGCTGACGAAACATGTGAGGCAACTCGTCAAGAGGAAAAAGGAAGCATATGTTAGATACAAGAAGCAGGAAATAGGGGCTTATGAGAAATATAGGGTAGCCAGAAAGGAGCTAAAGAAAGGACTTAGGAGAGCTCGAAGGGGGCATGAGAAGGCCTTGGCATATAGGATTAAGGTGAACCCCAAGGTGTTCTATGTGTATATGAAGAATAGGAGGATGACGAGAACGAGGGTGGGACCGTTAAAGGATAAAGAGGGCAACATGTGCCTAGAGGTGGAGGAGGTTGGGGAGGTCCTAAATGAATACTTTGCTTCAGTATTCACAAGTGAAAAGGATCTTGATCAGGATGAGGTTGAAGTAGAGCAGGCCTGTGTGCTGGACAGTGTGGAGATTAAGGAAGAAGAAATGCTGGATCTTCTTAAAAACATTAAGACTGATAAATCCCCAGGGCCGAATATGATACACCCTAGTTGTTGTGGGAATCGAAAGGAGAGATCGCAGGAGCATTAGCCATGACTTTTGAATCCTCTTTGGCCGCAAGGGAAGTGCCAGAGGACTGGAGAATGGCAAATGTAATTCCCTTGTTTAAAAAAGGTAATAGGGAGAAACCTAGGAACTATAGACCGGTGGGTATTACATCAGTGGTATGCAAACTACTGGAAAGGATTCTTAAGGATAGGATCTATGAGCATTTGGAGAAGTACAGTCTACTCATGGATAGTCAACATGGCTTTGTGAAGGGAAGATTGTGCCTCATGAGCCTGATTGAGTTTTTTGAAGAGGTAACAAAAGAAATTGATGAGGGTAGGGCAGTGGATGTGGTCTATATGGACTTTAGCAAAGCATTTGACATTTTAATTCTAAATCAACCCATAGTGGTTTTTGGCTCTTGTCAAGCCAGTATAACCAAAAACATAATTGTCAGATATTCACAGCCCAATAATACAATCTTAAATTAGGAAGTGCAAGTCCACCATCTTTTTTAGATTTTTGTAAATGATACTTATTAATTCTTGGTCTCTTATTGTTCCAAATAAAGGAAGAAATAAGAGAGCCAGTTTGATCAAAAAAAAATTTAGTTAAAAAGATAGGTATATTTTGGAAAATATATAAAAATCTAGGTAGAATCATCATTTTAACAGCATGGATGCGACCTATTAAAGAGAGAGTAAGTGGATTCCATCTAGAAAATAGTTGTTTCATGGAGTCCATTAAAGGAACTATATTAGCTTTAGAAAGATCTTTATATTTTTTAGTAATTATAATACCTAAATATTTAAAAGAATTAACAATTCTAAAAGGAATATCATTATATATACCAACAGGGGAATTTAGTGGAAACAATTCACTTTTATTCAAGTTTATGTCCTGAAAATTTGCCAAAATCTGTAAGTGTTTCCAAAAGATTAGGAATTGATTCCTCAAGATTTGAAATAAAAACCGAAAGATCATCTGCATAGAGAGAAACTTTATGTATGGTTCCATTCATAAAGATACCATGAATATTTTTAGCTTCACATAATGTTATGGCCAAAGGCTCCAATACAAGATTAAATAATAAAGGGCTTAATGGAGATCCCTGTCTAGTACCACGAGAAAGTGAAAAAAAGACTTGCAATTATTAGTAATGACTGTGGCAATAGGATTCTTATAAATCATTTGAATCCACCTATTGAAATTATTACCAAAACCAAATTTTTCTGATACTTAAGACAAATATGGCCACTCAACTTTATCAAATGCCTTTTCTGCGTCGAGAGAGATAACACATTGAGGTTGCTTAGATAATGGTGAATATATAATGTTCATCAATCTCTGAACATTAGAGAAAGAATAACGGCCTTTAATAAAGCCCGTTTGATCCTTGGAGATGATTTTAGTTAAAATATTTTCAAGCGGTTAGCCATTATCTTAGAGAGAATTTATGCATCCACATTTAATAGCGAAATAGGTCTATTTGATGAACATTCAACAGGATCTTTATCTTTTTTAAGAATTAAGGAAATAGATGCTTCATAAAAAGAAGGTAAATTACCTTTCTCAAGGGATTCATGAAATATTTCCAAAAGATATGGAGAAAGTAATCTTTAAAATTTTTTGTAAAATCCCACCGAATAACTATCAAGTCCAGGAGCTTTCCCTGATTGCATTAATAAAATAGCTTTCTGAATTTCATGCTCAGTAATTGGAGCATCAAGCATCTGTTGATCTTCAACAGAAATTTGTGGAAATTTAATCTTATGTAAAAAAGCCTTCATTTTGGAGGAATCTGCAGGAAATTGAGATATCTAAAGATCAGAATAAAAATCTTTTCAATAATTTCACTCACCTCATCATTGAGTTGTTCCCACAACCTGCAGACTCACTTTTAAGGGACTCTTCACCTCAACTTCTTGATATTTATTGCTCATTATTTATTATTATTATTTTCTTCTTATTTTATTTGCAGTTTGTTGTCCCTTGCATATTGTTTGTTTGTCCATCCTGTTCAGGCAGTCTTTCATTGATTCTAGTGTGTGTCATATTTACTGTGAAGGCCCGCAAGAAATCTCAGGGTTGTGTACGGTAACATATATGTAATTCGATAATAAATTTACTTTGAACTTTAAAATTTTGATTGACTTTAACACTTCTATTGTGAATGATAATTGATCTTGCAAGCAAATAATTTAAACATATACAGTTTACATTGATCAATATTAACTGATAAGCCAGTTCTGTATAAAAACACTTTTCTGTTCAGGCTTCAGAACATTGTGGGTGACAGTGGCCCATGCTGTTCTCCTATGTACATAAAAGGAATATTTGAGTTATAAGTGTTCTGGGCCGAGTTATTTTAGTTATTTATTTTATAATCGGCAAAGTGATCAGAATGGATAAAATGTTGCTAAACTTTAATGGTGATTAGGGTTTTTCCAGCTGGTTCAAGAATTGAGTAGTTAAAGGGAAGTACAGTAGCTGTCTTGAACCTGGTTGTGTAGAATTTCAGGAGCTCTGCAGAGATTTGAAGGTTTATAATAACTATTTTTCAGTTTAAGCCGTTGCTTTACATAAAGAGAGGGTAATGTATCTCTGTACAGAAGAATGAACATTTATTTGCATTAAAATAAACTTCAGAAAGGGTTAGTGATAAATGTTGAGAATGTTTCCCCTTGGCTAGGGAACTTGGAGTAAGTAATATAGTGTAGCGAAAGGTGAAAGCCATCAGGAATAAAATTGAGAAAAAATTCATCACTCAGTTGTAGATTTTTGCTATTTTATATCCTAGAGTAAGAAAGATTAGCTGGGGAAAACAGAATTTAGGGATATAGTTGGAAAGTAGATGTAATTGAAGTAAATGTTCAGCAGCAATGCTAACACCAGAACAGACTTGTCTGTCCTGTCAAATTTGTACTTTTTATACTTTTTTTTAACAATTAAAACTCTCAACTGATGGGAATTGATTATATGTTCTTCAGGTTATTAGCCCAGTTAATATAAGTTTAGCATTACTGCCTTGTCAATTGACCATGTCCAAACTGGCAAACAGATAGCATTAGACTTCAAAATACATATCAGAAGTGTGAGTCATGTTTACTGTAGGCAGCTACACCCTGACACATTCCTGACACTTTTATTTGGTTCTTATCATAATTTCTTCTTTCAAAACTTACAGAAATATTTTTGAAACACATTAAGCAAGTCTTTCTGTCTGAGCTTCTAGAAGTGATAAAATTGCATTTAGTGACCAGAGAGTATAAAATACCTCTGTGAGATTGTAGTGGTAATCCCAGTATAATTTATCTGTAGTACTGGATGCTACAGGGTTTCCATAATTTGAGTTTGGTGTGGGTGGAAAAGGCAAAGGACTGGAGAAGAAATCTAATAGGAGAGCGGGGCATGAGGGAAAGGGAAGGAGGAGAGAGGCACCAAGGGGAGATGACTAGCAGGTGGGAAAAGGTAAGAGGCCAGAACTCTGAGAATAGGTACTGTGAGCTCATAGAAGTCCTGTGTAAGTGCCAGAAGGAATGAACTATCCCAGAAACAACCGCTGCCCCCCCCCCCACCACACACACACTTGCCACCTCCTGTCCCTTGGAATAATCTGTCATTTGCACTTTGGCCTCATCTGCCAGAAAACAGAGTGGAAACAAGTCATCCTCAATCCTAAAGAACTGTCTAATAAGGCAGGAATTGAGTGCAATAGAATGAGATGCAAAATTACTTGTCCAGTTTACCTGCTTTGTTCTATTCATAATACATTTCCATTATTTGAACAATTATATTTTTTAATTTCATTGCTGTAATTGGTTGTTCCATGTTTACACTACAAATCTACCTCCTGTGTCTAATGAGCTATACAGAAATTCATTATCTTGTGCTGAGGTGCTTACTACTCATCTTCTGGGAATGTGGAAGATTTTTTGTCTTCCCCTTGGTTAATGTATACTATCCATTCAAATTATTATTGCAACAATACAATGATTGGAAAGGGTTAGAAACATTTGTGAACTGAATGGAGGAAATAACATGAATAATATAGTTATCATAGTAAATGTATTAGGCTTTGATACAATGTGGATGTTGTGGAGTGCTGATGGTCCAATTCCAGTAAAATGCTGATATTTTAGCACAGTCAGGACTTTGGAAGTGCCAGATTGATAGATTTTCCAGACATTACTCCTATTAATACACCAACATATAATTTGAATTTAATGCTTCTAGATGTTTGCAATAGTACGAGTCATTTTCCAGTAAACTGACAAATTTAAAAGGAAGGTAGGAAACAGAACTTTGCAGTTTAAAAAGAAATTGGTAAAATGTGATTCTGTTATGTTGAAAGGGAGCAAAAAAACAGGTCCCACTGTATTTAGAGCAACACACACATTATGCTGGAGGAACTTGGTATGTTAGTCAGTATCTGTGGAAAGGAATAAACATTTTGGGCCGAAACCCTTCTTCAGAAGTGAAGAGGAAGGGGGGAAGCAGCCAGAATAAGGAGGTTGGCTTTTTCTTTCTTTCTTTCTTTCTTTCTAATCTTTTTATTAATATTAATAATATGGACAGAATACAGATGATATATTGATAAAGAAATTACCAACATACACATTCCATTACATATGAAAAAAAAACATACATAATAGTTACAATATAAATGAGTTTACCAAGACATAAGCCATAAGATATATGTATGGACATAGTAAATCTAAATATTTCATAATGTATAATATAAAAAAAACAGAAAAAAGAAAGAAAAAAAACAAAAAAAATTTATATAATGCAAAACTAACTAATCTAATCTAATAACTATAACTAATAAGTAATATAAAAGAAAAAAAAACAAACAAAAGAGAAGGAAAAAAAAAGTGGGCTGTTTATAATATCTCACAAAAATAAGTATTCATCAATGCCGTCACTTCCGGTCCTCTCAAAATACATAAGCTAAAAGCTGGGAAATCAAATGTACTTGGCACAGGGTCATATTACATCATATGAAAATATTGAATAAATGGTCTCCATAACTTTTCAAATTTAATAGAAGTCTCAAAAGTACCACTTCTAATTTTTTCTAAATTTAAACATAACATAGTTTGAGAGAACCAATTAAATACAGTGGGAGGATCAATTTCTTTCCAATTCAACAATATAGATCTTCTAGCCATCAAAGTTAGAAATGCAATCATTCGATGGGCTGAAGAAGATAAATGCTGTGAATCTAACATTGGTAAACCAAAAATTGCGGTAATAGGATGAGGTTGTAAATCAATATTCAAAACCGCAGATATAATATCAAAAATATCTTTCCAATATTTCTCCAAAAATGAACACGACCAAAACATGTGAGTTAAAGACGCAATTTCAGAATGACATCTATCACAAATAGGACTTATATGAGAGTAAAAATGAGCTAATTTATCCTTGGACATATGGGCCCTATGTACAACCTTAAATTGTATTAGTGAATGTTTGGCACATAACGATGATGTATTAACTAATTGAAGAATTCTATCCCAATTCTCACTAGAAATACTAAAACTAAGCTCTCTTTCCCAATCCTGTTTAGTCTTATAAAGGGGCTCTGAACGTATCTTCATAATTATATTATAAAGTTTTGAAATAAGCCCTTTTTGAAAAGGCTTTTTCTAACTTGGCACAGATATCACAGACCAAAGGGCCTGCTCCTATGCCGAACTGCTCCATGTCCAAACTCACAGAGGATTTGGTACCTATTGGATACTGTATTAATTATGTTTAAAAAAAACTGGTAAAACTTGTCTGGACAAAAATATTTTTAACTAGCCCTGTGTTGTGACTAAAACTTATGTTGCAATAATTTTGAAGAAATGTGATACTTGGGACTGGCTGACTGAATGTCACTATTTGCCTTTTAATAAAATTTTTGGTGGAAAAATATGTCAGTTTAATTAGTGGCATTTAGGAAAGCCATTTTAATTGCATATATAAATAAGGTAAAATATTTGTAACCATGAACCCATTGCTTATTGTGGGTGAAGTGCAGATAAATTGAGAATTTTATAGATAATAGCTATTAGATTATATTGGTGCATTTTTCGAAAATAACACTTTTAGGCTAAATACATCTACTGACAAAGGTGATCACAAAATTATAATATGTTTTCCTGTTTTAATTTGCTTTTAGGGGGCCTCTCCATACAGAAGAGCAACCTATCGTTACACACCACTGCTAGCATGGATGCTGCTGCCCAATATTTACCTCATGGAAGAGTATGGGAAATTTGTTTTCATTATATGTGATGTCCTTGCAGCTCAGCTGATGCACAAGATCCTATGCCTCCAAGGACTAGACAGCCAGAGTGCATGCTGGTACTGTAGCCTATGGCTCTTCAACCCGCTGCCAATGACTGTGTCAAGTAGAGGGAATGCAGAATCTGTTCTAGCAGTGCTGGTCTTAAGTACTTTGCTGTACCTAAAGCGCAAGCAGCTTGTGAAGGCTGCACTATTCTATGGACTTTCTGTACATTTGAAGATTTATCCGGGGACCTATATATTTCCCATAATCCTATCACTTCAGACTAATCAACAAACAACAGAGAATGATACCTCAACTATCAGAAATAAACAGTATCTTATAAAAGGCATAGGTCTTCTCAGTCATATGAAACATTGGCCAGTGTTTATTGTCAGATTGTTTAACAAGGAGGTGCTACTGTTCATTGTTGTTGCTGGCTTAGAATTTCTTATCCTGGGAATACTCTTCTATCACAGGTGAAGTAACTTGAGCTACTTGTTTCCTGATACCTTTGTGGGCAAATGCACTGAGATGTACTGACAAGGAAGATCCTAGGTTTGACTGCCTCTCGTTGAATAAACTCATTAGAGCAGTAAAGAATCCAGTGGATTTCCCAATATTGATTACTCTCTAATGACACCTACAAGAAGTGAACATCTGTGATGAACTGTCAAGGGAAAGGTTGGGCTATTGGTGCTGACGTGCCCAGTTAAATAAATAAATATATATACACCTCCCAAGATTTACTCAACGTAGCCATAAAGAACTAATTATGCAGTAGGCTCAATGATGTAAAGGATTTTACACTGGTGCTATGATCTTTGGATTGCACCATGACTTGGTTGGTAATGTTCACTCAAGAGTTCAAAGGCTTTAATCAGGTATGAAAGTGCAAGAATCCAGGTGGATTCTTCAGTGTAGTACTTAGGGAATGCTGCACTAACACATAAACAGTTGTGGCAGCGCTGGAGAAGGAGACTGTCTTGGAATGATTATGGACAAATTCCATGTATTTAAGGTTGCAAAACTGTCAAGGTGCTGTTCGACCTGATACCATGAGCCTTCATGGAGTCTGAAGCCAATGCCATGAATCCCAGTATTGCTTCATTCAAAATCTGACCTCAAATCTGGAGATCTCCCATCCTCTGCCACCAATCTCAAAGTTCCCTAACTGCACTGCTCATTTCTACCTTCTACCCAAGATCCACAAACCTGACTGTCCAGTTTGGCCCTTTGTCTCTGCCTGCTCCTGCCTCACTGACCTCCTGTCCATATACCTTGACTCCATTCTATCCCCCTTAGTTCAGCCCCTTCCACATCCACAACTTTTGATCTGCTCAGTAACTTTCAATTCCCTGACTGCCTCATTTCCACCATAGGTGTCTAGTCCCTATATGCTTCTACACCCCTCTCCCCCCATCAAGAAACCCGTAAAGGTCTCTATTCTTTGGCCAAAGACCTAATTACTCTCCTCTATCAGGAGCTTGCCCTCAACAATTTCTTTCAGCACCTCCCACTTTCTCCAAACTCAAAGGGTAGCTATGGGTGCCAGCATATGCCCTAGTTATGCCTGCCATTTCATTGGCTACAAGGAACAGTCCATGCTCGAAGCCTTCCCTGGTAATGCTCTTCAACTCTTTCTATGCTACATGGACTGTATTAGTGCTTCTTTATGCACCCATGATGAGCTCATCAATTTCATCAACTCTGCCTCTAACTACCTTTAAATTCACTTGGTCCATTTCTGACATCCCTCTTCCCTCTCTCGATTTCTCTCTCATCTCTGCCCTCAATCCATATCTCCTCCATTTCCTGGACATTCAAGTTCACCCCATCTTCCCACCGCTTTAACAGGTTAGAGTTCCTCTTGCCTACCACTTCGTGACCCTCCATATCCAACACATCATTCTCTGCAACTTCCGCCATCTTCAACAGGACCCTACCACCAAACACAACTTTCCCTCTCCCTCACTCTCCACTTTCCCTCGGTAATTCCTTGGTCCTTTCATCCCTCCCAACTTATTTCCTTCCTGGCACATATCCCTGGAAGTAACAAAAATGCTACACCTGCCCATTCACCTCTATTCAAGGAAACAAACAGTCCTTCCAGATGAGGCAACAATTCATCTGCGAATCTGTTGGGGTTGTCTACTGTATCTGGTGCACAGATGTGGGCTCCACTAAACTGTGGAACCACCTTGACGAGCACCTCCGTTCTATCTGCAAAACAGTGGAATTTCCTGTTGGCCAACCATTTTAATTCCTACCCCATTCTCATTCCAACATGTCGGACCATGGCTTCCTCTTCTGCCACGATAAGGCCACTCTCAGGGTGGAGGAGCAACACTTCATATTCTATCTAGATAGCCTCCAACCTGATGGCATGAACGTTGATTTCTCCTGGTAATTTTTTTTTCTTCTTCCTCCTCACTCTTCTTCTATTCTTATCTCTTCCAATCTGCTAGTCATCTCCCCTTGGTGCCTCTCCTCCTTCCCTTTCCCCCATGCCCCACTCTCCTATTAGATTTCTTCTCCAGTCCTTTGCCTTTTCCACCCATCACCTCTGAGCTTCTTACTTCAACTCCTCCCCCACCCACCTAGCTTCACATCTCTTTCTAGCCTGTCTTCCTTCCCCTCCCTCACCTTTTTGTTCAGGCATCTTCCCTCTTCCTTTCCAGTCCTGAAGAAGGGTCTCAGCCAGAAACGTCATTATTTCCATATACTGCCTGACCAGCTGAGTTCCTTCAGCATTTTGTGTGTATCCCTCCCACCTGTATGTCACTTTGCTACCCACTTCTAGTGGATCTGGCCTGTCATTGGGACAGGACATAGCCAGGATGTGAGAGGGGAGTCTGGCACTTTGCTTGAAAGGTATAATTCTGTGAATACAGCTGTCAGGCAGTGTTTGACCACCCTGTGGGACAAAACTCTCAATATAGGAGACAGACCCCAGTGGTTCACGAGGAGGACTTTGTAAGGTTAATTGTGCTGTAAGTAACTTTGCTGTTTCCAGATTGGGTGCCCAAATTGAAGCCTAATCATCAACAATATTTTATTCTTCCCCTGCTTTAATTAAAATATAGTAAATGGGCAGTTAAATAGCAAATGAAATACATTAATAGATATCTGAAATAACCCACTTTCAAGAAAAAGTGAGTTACAGACTAAGTGATATAATTTAAAAGAGATTGTAAAGATTTCAAAGCAGGAATGTGCACTTAAATGTTCAACCACAAACCCTTGAGTGTGCACTCTGGTTTCTGGAACTGTGGGAGAGCAGATGGCAGGACAAATTGATGAGGCTGTTAGAGAAAGCACATGGAAGTCTTGATTTTATAAAGTATAAAAGCAGGAATTTTGTGTTGTTTGTTGCTACGGATCTTTTTCAGTCATGAAGGAAGGCTGGATCTTTCTGTGCCCATTACTTACGAGTAATGAGTAAAATATAACATGAAAACAGGCCCTTTGGCTCAACGAATCCATGCCAACCAAGATACTCATTTAAGCTAGCTCCATTTCCCTACATTTGGCCCATATCCCTCTGAACATTTCTTATCCACGTACCTGTCCAGAGTGTTTTGCAAATATTATATTTGCCTGAACCACTTCCTCTGGAGGCTTGTTCCATATATGTACCAGCCTCTGTACATAGAAGCTAACCCTCAGCTTCCTTTTAAATCTTTTCCCTTTCAATTTAAAATCTACATAGTCAAGATTTTTATAGGAAAAGATTGTGTACATTCACACTATATGCCTCACTAAGATCACCCCTTAGTCTTTGTTTCAAGAGGACTCCATTCAACAGGATGCATGCAGAGCTGTGAGAATCTTCAATATTTGTACCACTATCTGAATGTGTAAAGCCATTGGACATCAATTAAAGTCACTGACAGGTCTCAGAATTTATATTAAAAGTTACTCTAGACGATTGCAGTTGTGAATTAAAATACAGATGTTGCAGTCCTCAGAAAACACACCATTGCAGACTGAAATCATATTTAAATGTTTGGGTTTAATACAGTATTTGCTTTAATTTTTTTAAATGTTTATTGGTACCTTATGTGCAGTAAAGTTACTATTCATGAAAAGTATTTTATAAAGTATAGACATTTACAATGTTTGTTTAAACTTGAGCTTTTTTGTTTTCCAGCTACGGTTGGGAATTTCTGGAACACACATATCTTTACCATTTAACACGAAGAGACATTCGCCACAACTTCTCCCCATACTTTTACATGTTGTATTTGACTGCAGAGAGCGAGTGGAGCTCAGTTCTGGGACTGATTGCCTTCTTGCCACAATTCCTGCTGCTTATCATCACATCCTTTGCTTATTATAAGGATCTTACATTTTGCTGCTTCCTTCACACTGCCATTTTTGTCACTCTCAATAAAGTGTGTACTTCACAGGTGAGTATAGGAAGATTTCCTTGTAGACTTTCTGCTGCATCTGTAACTTTGCTTCCTGGGAAAAGTAGTTAACTGTATTTTTGGAATATTGAAAGGACTGGGTAAATAATTTAATACAAATTCTTGAATTGATAGATCATGTCAAGTAGCAATGGGCTAAGCATTCTTGTGGCCGTTCTCAGGAAATTTTTGTACACTCCACCTCAGATTTGTTTTCCTGCATGACAGAGCTTGGAATAGCAAGAAAATGATAACAAGTGACAGGCAGGACTTTTAAATTTAACAACAACAGTGAACAAGGTCAAGATAATGTTGAAAAGTTATAATCATGTGGCATAAGTGACATGTCCACTCACATCCCACCTGCTTCAATGGAATGGTATAGAAGTATTAAATATATTCCACATTTGACTGAAATGCATTGTAAATTTCCATTTATATGTGAGAGGAAAAAGACTTAAAATATTGTAAAGGCTAAAAGAACTTGTGCTCATTCTTTATGATTTTAGTACTTCCTGTGGTACTTGTGTCTTTTACCAATGGTTCTTCCACATCTTACACTCACCTGGAGAAAAGGCATTATGCTCCTGGCATTGTGGTTCACTGGACAGGTTGGTACCTTTACTGCACTGTAAAACTCTTTAGTGATGCAATACTAAAGACTGAAGAGAATAATAGGAAGATTGTTCCTGGGCAGTTTCTAGTGGTTGTCCATAGTATAAAATGGCAGATGTTGGCTGCCTTCTCTAATCTCTCAAAAGCAGCCTTTATCAATCAGCTGCACTGAAGACTCAAACCATTTAAATTTAGCTATTCACATCATCTTGTATTCACTAATCTCTCCAAGCTCCATTGGTGCCTGTGCACCAGCATATAGAGTTCAAAATTCTTAAATCCTCCTTTAAATTGTTCTAAATTTCCTTTAAACTTTGTCTGTGAATATACCTGTAGTATTTAATCTATTTCAGCAGTGAAAACAGTCTAGCTCACTTACTGTAGAATTCTGAGGCCATTTTTCTTCATGTCTGCTTTCACAAACACTCTCCTTCCATTATATCTTTGTTGCCTATTATATCTATAAGCCTTTGTTGAAACTTATGTTCAGGGCACCAGAGTTCTTCTGCATAAAAGGCTTTATAAATTGGCAGAGGAAGATGGGAGAACAAATCAATGATCAACTACTAAAAGGTTGATCTAAAATGATAGAGTTCGATAAGTTTGTTAACTAGGGAGGGAGAGTCAGTTATAAAACTTGTGGCTAGCTGTTTCCATAATATACTAAAGTGACTGGATTTCCAATGTGGCATAAGGTTAATCTTTGGAATGCTTGTATTCAGAATGGAAAAGGTTTTGAATCATCAGTGTGCCAAAACTCTCAAACATATTTAGGATGGGAGTGTGGTAAAAAAAAGTTTGAGGAAAAAAGTGTTAACTTTTATTACATGCTAAATTTCATTGTATGCAATTATTTGGTACTACAGACTGGTTTTCCTGATTACTGTTCTGATTCAATCTAGGCATTATGGCTCATCCCTGCATATTACCTGGAATTTGAAGGACAGAACACATATTTACTTATCTGGGTAGCTGGTCTGCTATTCCTTTACATCAATTGCTTCATTCTCATGGTACTAATCTCAAACTACAAGAAAAGGGATTTGCAATCAAAAACAAGAACAGAATAACAGCAGGAAATAAATTTTAAAATCTATCTTGGGACTAGATTTCCTATGCTAATCATGCTATAGTTTCACTCCAGACCTCAAAGATAATAGAAATCTGATTTATTTTTCTATTATCACAGCCTTGTAATATGTTGCAAGAAATCAAGATAGTTAGCAGAAAAAGCAAGCATTGATAAACAGAAGCCATTTATTTGTAATCTAGGATGCAAAAAATACAACAGTACCTTATTACATATAAATTTGTTATTCTAACTGCAACTTAATATGTAATGTCTTCATTATCTGTTATGATATGTAAAAATTAGAGTATTAATCTTTTTCTTTAAGTTCCTGCTATCCTCCCTTGTTGAGTCAAATGTAGAATATAGCAGAGAAAGTCTGTTTGGCTCCTCTTAATATCCCTACCTGAAACGTTCTCCCTTACATTTCCGATATCAAGGCGTTCCTATAATTTCATCGATGCTGTTATAAGTTTAACTTATTAAAATTGTTGTTTTGTGTTGTGTGGAAATGACTATTGCATTGCTTCATCAAAATCAAAACTACATATGGAAGTGTGGTTTATGTGTTTCCATTTGTAATAAAATTCTATTTGTATTGAGATTCAAAATGAGCTTTATTTAAAATTTGATTGTATGAATGACAGGCTTTAACCAATTAATCATAAATGTGATCACTTGGAAGAGATTCTAAGAACGTGCTCTTAACGACAATGCTGTCACACAGTGAACCATCATATTTAATTCGAAAATGTTACTTAGCATAGGACTGGGCTTCTTAATGTTTGTGGTTATATATTCACAAGAGGCGGACAAGATGTTCAGCAAAATCAGATGCCACAGAAGGCACATGTGAAGGAATTGGCTATTGTAGGCTGAAGTCTAGGAGCAAGATCTGTTCATCTGATATTTTGGAAATACAGTGTCAGCTTAGATAAGTTACTGCATCATAGACAACCAAGACTTGATATACGATCAATGATAATGCACATAATCAGGAAAAGTAATTGTATATTACAAATGGAATCTAGGCTACACATATCAGTATGCAGCAAGCCAAAGTTAGACACTTATCCTTCAGGGGTATAACACGTCAGACAGAAAGAGAAATGGCTAAGCAGCTCTGAATGGGGTATCTTCTCGTTAACTTATATCTGAAAGGCAAATTACTGAACATCACAGCAAATCTGAATACATAGTATGAAAGTAAATAAGGAACTTTGAATAGCTGATGGTAGTGTTTCCAACTTGTTTTAGGCAAAGAACAGATGACTCCTTTCCCCAGCCCAATGTGAGGAGAGTGTAACCAAACCTTTAATGCTAGATTTCAAGCTAGAATAATACAAATATTGTAATTTTTTAAGTTTTGCTTTTCAATTAGGTCCAAATAGCAAATCAAGATACAGTTTCTTTAAGAAAATGGATAAAGATGATAGCGAAGTTATCCGCCCGAATACACAAATGGCCACCGCTCAAATGTTTCACAAAACAAGACCTGTCTGGCATTTACCCATAAATTTAATCATTTATCAGGGTAATACATTTGTTTCATTAAAATAACAATTTCTTAAAACTTAGATGCACAAAAGCAAAATAGCTTATGGCACATTATGGCAGAGCCATTAACAATACCCCTTACACTCGTGCTTTGTCTTATACATGTTTAAATTTGATCTTTTAAAGAGCAGGCACCACAAATGCTGTTTGAAATGTCTGTCAAACTATTGTTGAGTTTTCATATTGGGACATTTGCAAACTTATTTTACAGAACACAATTACAATCAATTAAAAAGCCTCTGCAAAGCAGTCTGTTTTGCTTATGGATATGCACCTCAAACCCTATACAAACGTGCATACATAAAAATACATTCCTCATTTTGTCTTCCAAAATTGGCATTATTTGTTCTCAAAAATGCTGACAAAAGGCAAAAATACATACAAAGTTGCTTGTCAACAGAGCTGTTATTTTACTGCATCATTAACAAGCTCACTAATAGCAATGAAGCCCTGCCTGTTGAGCCCAAATACTTTTAGTTGCTAAAAGTAGTGAAGCAAAGTCTACACTCTTGGATCCTGAAGACTACCAGACTGTCACCTGGCAGATCCTAGAACTCAGTTTGTGAGTGTCTCTGCCAAACACACACCTTTTTAAGCTAGTAGAGTCTACTCATTTTACAATTCACTGTCAGAGAAACTTGCACTGATAATTTAAAATAAAAATTATTTCATGTATACTCAAGCTTAAAGTACAACCTCCCAAGTTACTTTCTAGATGCTTCCAAAACAATGTGAAAGCAAGGTCTATTGTATATGTTAACTTCCAAATAGGAACATTTCATTTTACTAATTTTGCCAATGTTAAATTTTGTGCAGAAATATCTTTGAAGATTGGCTTAAAATTAGGACCAGGATGAGTTTGGTTTTGGCACAAAGTTTCGATGACCGTTTGTTTCATTTCCCTGCTGGCATCTCCTCTCATTGCTAGGAGGGCAGTGATATGTTCTTCCCTGTGAAGTAACAGTAAATTTTACAAATTAAAGTTTACTGGAAAATAAGGTTGATTTATATTATTACCTCATGCCCTACTCAAAATTAGCAGGAAAGCTTCACAGTTATTTAACTGTTTTATATAAAACAAGTACATTGCATAATCTCCCTGGAAAATGAGAACCCAGGTAGAGGATGGTCCTCAGGTGAACTGCAACGAGAAGGCTAGAAATAAATCAACTAAGGTTCACAGCCAAAACCCAGTCTTCTTTATAATTCTATGGACAATAATAATTCACAATGTTTAATGGAAACTTCTTGGCTACAATTTAAAGTTTTTGCATAATTAGCATTTTTACAGTCTACAAAATCTAATTACAGTATGAAACACAAGACAGTTTCCTCACTAAATCATTCATTGAAACTTGGATTAGAAAATATTGGCTGTACGCCAATGTACATAAGAAATACAAGCAGAAAAGTCTAGAAATTTGAACAGGTAAGATGCTGTAAAATAAACTGGATATATAATCACTTCTATAATATTTCACCTATCTCTCCTGCACTCAATATGAAAAAAAGCTGTCTGACTCAAATATTTAACTCTCACTATATTATGTAAATAGGTAGTTAACAGGAATACATATAAATTCTAGTTAATGGCACATTTAATAAAAAGGACTAACCTGAAGTCAGGAAATTTATTAACTAATGTAGAGACCTCAAGGCATAATAAAGATGGATCAGTGAGCTTTAAGACTTCAGCTAATGCTGGGATAGCATCACACAGCAGATCAGTGTCTTCATCAAAATCCTGCATGTAAAGTTAAAGAAACTTGAATATTTACAATAAACCTTAATATAGTTATTTAAAATATTGGACTCGTACTTTACAATTTTCACAGGCACAAGTGAAGGCTGAGACATTTTTTCCATGCATATGCACATCCACCATTACCACTCCAGGCACCATTCCAGGTGCCTATCACTATGCTTAAAAAAAACATGTCCTGCATATTTCCATTTCCATTAAACTCACCCTCTTCTCACTTTAAATGCATTTCCTCTACTACTTTTAGAGTAACACCCTGGTTAAGATGTTTTTACTGCTATGCTGTAGGTATTTCACTTTAGCAGTTCTGTAAGACCAGTAAGACAAACAGTTTGTAACGGTCTTACAAACAGTTAAAAAACAGGCTTTCTGCCTGTTTGGGTTCATGCTGAGATAAGGTACTTTGTTGTTCAACTTAGGAATGTGTTGTCAGCCAATAAAGATGGTGGAATTGGGAGAAGGTTCTAGAGAACATTTGGCCAAGACGTTTTTGTGACAGACTCTAGTGTGCGTCAAGGTCTTTTTGGCAGGAGCTGGGAGAAGACAGGAGGGAAGATGACTGAGGATGTCGTCCTAGTTGCACAAGGTACTTTGTGCAGATGAATGGCTTTAAGGAGAAAGGACTAAGACTTCCCATGGGAGAGCCCATTTGTTTGAGGTAGTTTTCAAGTAACATTTGGAAGGTGGTGTGTACTTCCACACAGACCGAGGGTCCAACGCACGAGTTACTGCAAGATGAGCTCCAACTTATGTGCACATTTGACTGTTCAATTATAATGGACCCTTTTTGTTATTTTCTTTTGTTTCTTTAATAACAGTTTGGTTAACATTCATAAATATATCTTCTTTATAATTGTATGCAGTGTATGATCTGTTACTTCTTGCCGATGTGTGATTGCAGGGGGGTTGCAAATCACACAGCATTTACACAAAATTGGGTTTGTGTGGGCGAGACATCCCAACCTCACGGGTTTGGTTGGACCAAAGTGATATACACCTGAGCTGTATGGAGCCTGAGAAACGTGGGTTTCTCACCACAGAGTCCGGTGGCTGTTAGCGAGGGGCTAACGAGCCAAATTTCCAGAGACGCCCAGTAGAAAGGGGTTTAATTTGTTTTTTGTTTTACTGATTTCTAAAAAAACATATGATGGCACAGCACTCCCTAAGGAGAAGTTAGGAATTTCTGAACTTCTACACGTAATTGTGTGTGCAAACTCCCGAAGTTGCTTTCAGATTTTCTTTTTTATGATGATGAATCCTGATAACTGACTCTAAAGAAGTTTGTATCGTAAACATAATGTACTGTGAATTGAATCAAAAGAATTCATCTGGACATACCCTGAATTCTCAATATGTAGCCCAACAGGTTTGTGAAATGCTGCTTTATTTTAACTGTACAGTTAAATAAATGATTCCCAATTTTTCTTATAAACTTAAAAGATTAAATGTGAGTAATAAAAAATCTTAAGCTTTTACCATCTGCACAATTATCTCATGGAGCTTAAAACAGAAATATTGTTAAAATTAAGGGGAAAACAAATCACTTACAGCTGAAAGCTTCTTAAACAAGAACCAAAATTGTTCTGCATCTTTTATAACTCTCTCGGCCCCTTCTCTACGTTCATCCACACTTTTGAATGTGATTCTTCTTTGCATCATAGTTCTGATATACTCCACCACAACCCTTCTATGAGCCTCTATTGTTATGTCCTGTAGAAGAAAAAAAGTTTTTGATGTTCTGAATACCTCAACAGGGAATTACTATTAGAAATTAAACATTAGTGTTTCAATCTACATGTGAAAGTCAAGTGTAGAAGTATTTTTGCTGCAGTTTACCAACTGCATAGAGGTAGGTTTGGAGGCATTCCCCTATCTGATTCTCCGTCAGAAATTTGATTGATCATCTTCTAAAACATTGGGTTCTTCCATGAAAATACTACTTTTCCTCTTCTCTGAAGATGCATTCTTTCCAAATAGGGATCTTCAGGTAACCAAAAAAAAAAATCGCATCTTTGCTAAAACTAGTTTTAAAATGATTATTACAGAATTCCACCAGAAAAATGCAACTATAAATGATTACCTTTTGTAGTTTACAAATACTCCAATACAGTGCCTAAAAAAAGTATTCACAATATTTACCACCCCCAGAAGTTTTCATATTTTGTTTCACAGTGGATTTAATTTGCCTTTTTTGAAAATGATCAACAGAAAAAGACTTTCATGTCAAAGTGAAAACAGATCTCTACAAAGTGATCTAAATTAATTACAAATAAAAAACACAAAATAATTGATTGCATAAGTATTCACCCCCTTCAAGTCAACTGTGATTCAATGTTGTTGATCAATAAAACACAAAAACTTCCGGGGGGGGGGGGGGGGGTGAATACTTTTTACAGGCACTGTATGTTAACCAATATTCTAAGAATTTAAATTTAACAATGAATGAAGAAGAAGAATATAGCTTTCCAGAGTTAACATTTCAGCACAGGTATAAAAAGAGAAAGTATTTTAATTTATACATAAACTTTTTACCTTGCTGTATGGTCTTTTAATTTTAGCAAAGTCGTTGAAATAATCCTCTACGGTAACACAAATGGTATCTACAGCATTAGACCCAGCAAGCCATTTTCTGGTCATCAACCCTTGAAGATGAGGCTGAAATTTTAAAATATATACATCTTAGAACTGCACAGCTATTTTAATTAAGTCAATCCCATCTTATACTTAGCAGGCTCCTGCAGTCAAAGAAACATCCAAGAAATATTTCTGGAAGTATTAAACTTCAATGGCTTTCAGCACTGAAGCATATATGACATAGAAAGTACATTACAGGGCCTTTAGTCCATGATGTTGTGCTGGTCTTTTAAGCTACTCCATAACCCTTACCTCCCACATAGCCCTCCATTTTGCTTTCATCCATTTGTCTAAGAGTCTCTTACATGCCCCTAATGTATCTACCTCTACCACCACCTTGTCTGCATTAAAGTCCATTTGCTATTGCTCTGCCCAACTTTCCAATGAATCTACATCATGCTGCAGCTTTAAAAAACCTTTCCTGTTATCTGCAACACCAGTTCAAGTAGTCACACTTGAATTTTACTTGCAAGAAAACATGCTTATCCCTAGTCAGACATTCCCTATAATTGCTGGAACTGTTCTTAAAAATTCTGCATGAAAATGTCAAGCAGTCTGAGATTCCTGTGCAAGCATGCATAAAACCAGAAGTCCACAAATTCTCAAGAGGTTCTTTCAATGTTTAATATTACTGTCAAGTCCAATAGTCAGGTGCCAACTTGTGTACTTTCAGAACCATTACCTGGAGAATCTATCTGATGCATATCTGGCAATTAGGGCTATCAGAAATTTACCAAAAAGGACCTGATTAAACACACTTCTAATTTTAAGTGCTTAAACTATTTAATTTAAAAATAGTATGAATAATTTCTAAAGACATACATAAAAAGTAGTCCCTTATGTAAAAAAACATGAGTGTTCAAAAACATGCAGCAAAATGAGTACTGATGTTTATATCAATTACAGTACAAAATGAATATTGGCTAAATTTGTTGAAAGCTTCTCTGCTCTCAGCCCACTGTATCACACAAATGGGACCATTGCTCAACTTTTCATCTGAAAGATTATAATTCTCACATGACAGCATTCCCTTTGTATTATACATTTGGCAAATGGAGTTTGAAGTATGTATTTTAGAAATAGAATATCACTCAGTACATAAGCCCTTTCTAAATTTCATTCTACATTTTGTTTCCAATTAAAGAGATAGTTTGTGTACACCAACCTCCAAATCAAGGAACACTTCATCTAGCAGATAGGCACACCCATCTTTGGCAATATTATCCAGAGTCCCCTCTATTGTTGGCTGATTAGGATAATGGTCTTCCAACTCTATCTCAAACTTTGTGTATTTCCTCTTTAAACTGTTGAGTGATTCTCTGCAATGTACAAAATGAATAAGCAATTACATTAAATCATGAGGTCCTCCTTTGGTCAGGGTCACCCATGGATAACGTGACCTAGTCGTCGACATGATCCGCACTATGATAGGGAAGCAAGCTGTTGCCCATGCAGCAGGCTCCCCCTCCGTGCAACTGACAAATACAAAGGAACAGCAGAGACCAATACTGTTTGGCCCCAGTGGCTTGCACAAGTTGTCAGTCAGCCTTTAACTCAATGTAGGACTGCCTTAGGGACTTCAGTGCCAGAATTTTCCCTTGGGGTTTACTCATGAAGCCTTCCCCATGAGTGGATGTAGTCGCAAGGCAGTGGACTACCACTTGTTGAGATCAGTTTCCTTTTAGATCACCTGCCAACTACATTTGATAAGCCCGATATGCCCGAAGCAACTGGTTTTAAGGCATTAGTAACTCATTTTTGCCTCTCTCCTGTCAGTAGAAATGGTTCCACCAGGCTTAGTAGCTCGGCCATATGTGAAGGCCAGGAGTTGGATTTGGTTGTCAGAGGCTATTTAAGACGCACACCATTGGAGATTCTCCCCACTACCTCCTCTGGCTATGACAACCTTAAGGAACCTTACATTAACTATGTTGTTTTACAAACAAGTTTTTATTCAGTTCCTCTCACCTCTTCTACCATGTTCCCCACTGCCATTGAGCATAAATCATTCAATAGTAGGTCTTGTTCATTTCATTATTATTAAGATCTATTTAACTGTTAAAATTTAAATAAACTCTTTAAAGATCGACAAACCTATTAAAGACCCAAAAGTGCTTATACACCTGCATTTGACTCCCAAAAGCGTACCATTCTGCAGAAAGGCAGTATTTTTAAACTTCTGTGGACCTCCTTAGTATAGCTTAAACATAAACATTACAGCACCACTATGTTAGTCACCATGTAATAAGTAAATAAACTGTCATACAGCAGCTGTGCAATTAAAAGAAACTATTCATGACCATACTGTTTTGCAAAGAAATAAAACCACATTTACTTGAAAGTTTGGCAGTTGTTAACAACTGCAACCATATACTGAATGTAGAACTGAGGGTGCTGACGATCCTTCAAATGGTCATCTTTATATAATGTCACCTCTTCCTTGTACCTGACAAAAAGTAAAATCCATTATTTTAGCATTCAGGATCTATGACTTTATGTAATATAGACATATCCCAACAGTATCTTCTTTAAGAAATAATAATTTTCCAGTTCCATCTCATTGACTCTAAAGGCATTTGCTTGTCTCTTTCTAAGGAAAAGTCTCTTGAAAAGTCTTTACCAGTAACCTTGATACAATTAAAATATTATTCCCCTTCCATTTCTCCAGACAACAGATAAACAAGATATAGTCATGTATTCTAAAATATTATTCCCTATGCTCAATGTATAGTTTAGCCATTAGGTGTAGCTATAAACAAAATATAAAAAATACTTTATGCTACAAAATTTCAACATCAAAAGCATCTACAAAATATCTTTGCATAGTTTATAATTTGCTATCAGTGCATTAAACTGTAGGGAAGAGGTTTTTCATTTACTGATGACACCCTACTTTTAAAGTAAAATGTTTGGATAAAAGTGAAGGAGTATAGGAAAATGGATCCGGGCTGAATAATGATTTCCAAAATCTCTCCATCACTTCTAGCAGTGTTTGGAAGTACAAGCCTGCCAATTCAACACAGATAAGAATACAGGAATTTACCAAAAACTTCACTGTGCTCTACTCCATTCACAGATATATTCTAACTGAGACCAGTAATTAATTATTGCATTATCTGGTAACCTTCAGTGTACTGAGATAGTCAAAAATGGCTACATACATTCATGCACTCTACTAAAATGAAAGCAGGTGTGATTAAAATGCTTTAAAAATCTTCAGAAGAATGCAGACTTGAGTGACTGAGAACTAAGGTATTCAATCTTTTAAAAATGCAATATCTTAGTAAAATTTAGCAAATCTGATTCATATCAGACATTATAAAAAGGTTACTTGTAACTAGATACTTCCATGAATTCAAGATTTGTTGGAATCAGCCTAAATCTGTAAGACATTAATAGCATTCACACAAAAACACTGATTGTCATTTTCAGTCATATTTGAGAACTAACAGTGGCACAGACACAGCAGAAAATTGAGAATCACTTTTGCAGGTATCAGCAGAATACCAGAAACAAAACTATATTCATCTCTATCATTCTTAAATGATCTCTCTTTATTCCATTTGTATTCACCTGCTCAAGAAAGAATTCATTTGCTGAAGGCACAACGCTAGCACCTTAAGTTTCAGATCATCACTGATTTGAGCAGCTACCTGTAGATTTTGTTCAAACATCTGAAACAACAAAAGTGCACATTAATCAAACACTCTACGTATTTCTAAACATTTACACTCCTACGCTGCAAAACTGTTTAGCAATATGAAGAAATTGCTGGCCAGTGTAAGAGGGGTCTGACTAGCAGGACCATATACAGTACACTTGCTCACTTATACTTTTCTGTCCTGCAGTAAGCATATCAGATTGCACTGGACAAAGTATAAAATATAAGATTCCCCACAATGATGCCTAGGATAGCCCTCACAATATTGCTGAGGATACAGCACTTTGGAGATGAGGAAAGACTAATTAATGTAGGTTGGTTGATTCCCTTGGAGTAGAACAGGCTGTAAGAGGTGTACAAAGTTCTGAGGGCCATGGATAAGGGAGATAAAAGAAAACTCTTCCCCATGGCAGAGTTTTCTATAACTAGGGAGTGTAGATTTAGGAGTAAAAGGTTTAGAGAAGATCTCTGAAAAACTTCTTCACCCAGAGGGTACCTGAAATCTGGACCACACTGAAAACTAATTCCTTAGCATCACAAACTGAATTATTGACCAGAATATTACATGCCAAAGCAAAGGCAGATGTTATTGAGAATTCCACAAGGATTCTTCAACATTTGTGAAGTGTACAACAGAGAAATGACAATAATGAACAAAGTTCAAGCTTATTGTGTAAAATGAAATGCAACTGGAAATAAGCCACTGTTTTAAAATGAGCATTACAGGCTTTGAAACAAACTTCAATCAATTAGAGCCAGTCTAATTCAAGTGAAAAATATCACTAAAGACCCAGCGTTAGACCAAAAATACAAGGAATAGAAATGGAGTGAACCACAATTCCTCTTGTGTCCCAGCCACCATTCAACAAAATCAGGCTAATAGCTTTAACTCATCCTTTCTGCACAACCTCATTTCTTGCTTCCCAAGAATTTCAATATTCATTGATAACAGACATAAATATACAAGGATCCAAAGCCCTTAGGGGTGAATACACAAGTTTCCAAGCTAATAAATTCTTCCTGTGCAATCCCTTGTTTTTCAGCTCTTGCTCTAGGTCAGGGGTCGGCAACCCGCGGCTCTTTCATCTCTGCTGCAGCTCCCTGTGGCTTTGGAAAATAAATGATGAGTATTTAATTAAAATGTATTTTATGTTAGTTTGTTAGTTTTTGAAATGTAATTCTAAATTTGAAGATTATGGTGATCTTGTACAATCTAAATAAAATGTGATTTTTGTCGCTATTGATATACGTCACCACTGCCAATGCCTGACACCCGCCACTGCGCGATTTCTTTAATTTTTCGATCCAAGGTAGGCTAACTATGGAGAATTCTAAAAAAAAGAAGTGACCGAAGAAAACAAACGTTTAATGATACGTAGGTAGGTTCATTTGCTTTCACTGCTGACGAGACTGGTTTACTGGTATGCTTAATATGCAATGAGAAACTAGCAAACAACAAAAAGTCAAATGTCGCAAGACCTTTCCAGAATAAACACGCAGCCTTTGCTCAAAAATATCCGGATGGAAATGAGAGAAAAAAAGCCGTTTCGGAACTGATGCGGAAGGTTGATCTGAGCAAAAATAATTTCAAGAAGTGGATGAAGTCTGGAAAATCAACTACATATGCTAGTTTTGTTGCCACTCAGGAAATAGTCAGGCATGGGAAGCAGTTTACAGATGGTGAATATGTAAAATAATCTTTCATTAAGATTTCAGAACATCTATTCACGGACTTTAAAAACAAGAGTGAAATTGTGCAGAAAATCAGGGATATGCCCCTCTCTGCAAAGACTGTCAAAGACAGAACCATAAAAATGGCAGAAGACATCACAAGACAGCAAATTAAAGACATCAATTCAGCTGTGGCCTACTCAACTGCCTGTGACGAGTCTAAAGAAAAAGGTGATATTGAACAAATAGCGCTGTTCTGCCGGTATGTAAACTCTGCCGGGCCACAGGAAGAAATGATTGAGTTGATACCTCTAAAAGGCCAAACACGGGGGGAGGACATCTGTGAGGCTGTCTTGAATTGTTTAAGAGCCAAAGGAATAAAGACCACCCACCGGGTGTCAGTAGCTACTGATGGGGCACCAAGAATGACAGGAGCGCACAAGGGATTTGTGACTTTACTGCAGAAGTCGCTGGACAGAAAGCTGCTGAGTTTTCACTGCATCTTGCACCAAGAGGCACTGTGCGCTCAAACATTTCCTCTGGAATGCACAGAAGTAATGGATGTTGTCATTCAGATTGTCAATAAAATAATGGCAAAAAGATTAAATCACCGTCAATTCCGTTTGTTACTGGATGAGCTGGAAAGCGCATATTCTGATCTCCTGCTACACAACAAAGTCCAGTGGCTGTCCAGAGGGGAGGTGCTGAAATGCTTTGTCACGTGTCTGGAAGAAGTGAAAACTTTCCTAGGCAGCAAAGGGCTCACCTTTCCTGAGCTGGAACAGCCAGAGTGGCTGGAAAGCTACACTTCATGGTAGGACATGACAGCGCACCTGAACACGCTGAACACAGCTCTTCAGGGGAAAGGACGCACAGCCCTGCACATGTTGGAGGATGTTTTGGCATTCGAGCGCAAGTTGACAGTGCTTGCCAGAGATTTACAGAAAGGCACATCGTCTCACTTCCCCAATTTGAGAGAGTTCAAACAAGCTCACGACATGATAAATTCGGAGTATTTACATTCTGCAATCATCGCAATGCAAACATCGTTTGGGAAACGCTTCTGTGAGTTCAGAGAGGAAAAAAACACATTATCCTTCCCGGTCACTCCCCTAAGCATCGATCCATCCCTACTGAATACGACTGCATTGGCAGGTGTGAGTCAACCTGATCTTGAGATGGAACTGGCCGACATAGCCGACAAAGACATATGGGTGTCCAAGTTTAGACGCTTGACAACAGACCTTGAAGATGTTGCCCGTCAGAAGGCCGTTCTTGCTCAGAATCACAAATGGAGTGATATTGAAAACCTCCCCAAACCGGACAAACTTGTGTTCGAAACATGGAATGCTATCCCCGGCATTTATGTAAACATGAAAAAGTATGCGCTTGGAGTCCTGTCGATCTTTGGATCCACATATGAATGTGAGGAGGTGTTCTCCAACATGAACTTTACTAAAAACAAACATCGCGCATGCCTCACAGATGACAGCTTGCGATCCTGTGTAAAAATGAAGGTGACGTCATACAGCCCTGATGTGCAGACGCTGTGCACTGAGGTCCAGGAGCAGAAATCCCATTAACTAAGTATGATAAATATTTTAATTGCCTACTATTTTACGTATATTCATATTTTTTCATTGTTCAGTGAAATAGTCCTTTTATTTTTCAGGTTGACAGCTGGCTGACGTTATTTTTGGTTTGCTGCTGGCAGACAATTTAAGTTTGGTGTTTTTCATAAATACAAGAAGGACTCAAATAAACATTGATTATTTTACTTAAAAGTAACCTTCAACCCAAAGTCTTTTTTTCGGAGTTCAAAATGTTTTTGTTGCATGCAGAAATGTAATTTCGTTTTCTCTGCAGGAGTTCATAGATTTCATAAATGCAACACATTATAGTTTGCTTATACATAGCATAAAGGCAAAAAAAACATTGTATGCAGTGTTATTTCAATTTAAATGTCAAACAGGTATTGTGGCTCCCAGTGTTTTCTTTTCTGTGGGAAACGGGTCCAAATGGCTCTTTCAGTGGTACAGGTTGCCGACCCCCTGCTCTAGGTTCTGACCATGGGAATGCACTGCTTAAACAGGATTCAGAGGCCCCTCCATTATTGAGGGTCAACCATGGATGCTGCATCCTAATTGTGTATGTGATATGCAAGCCAGAGCAGTACGATATGGAGAGCAAACTGTTACCAATGTAACAGGCTCCCCCTCTCCACGCATCTGATGAATCCACGGGAATGGCAGAGACCAACAGTCTGGTGCCAGTGGCATTGCAGGAGTTGCCAGTCAGCATTGAACTCCTTGCTGCATCTTATGTTTCTAATTCTTACAAAATCCAAATCTCACCTTGTTTATTATTGGTAGCAGATCAAAATAAAGAACATTTGAGTATTTGCGACAAATATAAATAAAGTGCAATATACCTGAAATACAATAGCTGGCAAAGTAGTTTGATAGTAACCATCCTGATCTGCTTCTGGCTCTTGATCCTTTCTCCAATCCTTCTTGTCAGTTTCAAGTGCTTTCCGTAGCCATCCAATAATATTGGACTGTAAAATGGAATTCTTATTACTTTGCCATTCTCATGGACTAGCTAATGCATGAATAATTGATCAGAGACAAGCCATTAACCAATGCTGCAAAAACTTAAAAGCCAAACAGAGATGTGGAGCAAGAGATGATCCTGATCAATAAACCTGCTGAGCAGCTTTCAAAGCTTTCAAATTAAAACTTACTAACTGGGATTACAAAACTCTCAAACGGAATTACACACTAAATATTTTTAATTGCGCTGAAGGGTGATCAATGTAAGAAAACCTCCTAAGTGCCAGTGTGATCCTTAGTTTCTAATCCACTTAAACAGCTGTCATTGTAAGTAAATTCCATATTCTCAAAATTAGCAGAAGCTAGAAAGGTAAACAATAAAAATGAGAAAAGATTCAGCTGGAGGGTTTCAGAAAGTATGATAATGCAAATGCACATGCAGTTGACAAATAAACCTGTATAACGGCAACGTGGTCATAAAAGTACAACTGAATGCAACCAACTTTTAACAAAAATTTCAAAATGACAATGAATTGAATACCATGATAGGGATTTCCTCTAAAATGTTAAGAGTGATACATGATTAACAATCACTTTCCAATTGTTTCACGTTACTGCAGAAATTCCTTCAGAATCATCTCATTATGAATCACCCTTGCACCCCTAATATGATTACAAGATGCAAGGGTGTGATGTCATACCTAATTCAGTGCTCCTTTTGGAGCTAGGATTGATGGTCCTTATGACACTAGTGGACATCCTCACTCTAACACAGGATTGGGATTCCCTATCAAATTAAGTTCCTTGTCTAACTTTCATGCCTCTGACAGCACCAGCCACTGTCACCCATAATTCCATCCCACCTTGAGACCCAGCTTCCAAACTATTGTGATCTAAACACCCTTTCCCTATCTTCAGTCACAATGGTCTCAACCCATCTCCCAACTTTTCTTTTATAGTCAATCTTGTCTAATCACAGCATAACTTTCTAAGCACATTATTGATTTTCATCCAAATTTATTTGAGAATTCCCTTGACTACCTTTACACCAAAGGTTTATTCATTAAAGGATGAAAGAGTATTTAATGAAAATCCAATCTGCTTGAAAATGTTCACAGGTCAAAATTGATATTGAATGAAAACCAAAACCAACCCTCAACTACAGATTTTAGACATTCATCTTCTAGATGCCCAAACCCCACTTGTCAGTGTACACAACAAAATTTGTCTCCCAATTAAAGATATTTCATAACCAGTAACAAAACAGCATTTTTCCAAGTTAAGACCTCTTAAAATTAAAGGTGTTGTGTCACTTTACATTAGGTTGGCTACCAGTTAAAATGGTCCAAACATCCATTCACTCCATTGCTCTTCTCTTTTTATTAGCTGTATACTTACAGTGAGGGTTGTCATGTATTTGCTGAGAAGTATATTGGCCACATCATTTGAAAGTAAGGGTTCCAGGGACTTCACATCTACTTCTGGTGCAAGATCTGGGTGCCCCATCATATCCTCACTAGACAGAAAATACACCAAAATATAATACACAATTCAAATCAGCAACCCAAACCTAGGATAAAGTTCAACAAACTATTGCCAAAAAATTTAGCAGCTTTCTACGACTATTGTACAAACCTCAGTTGAATCTGTAGTACTCCAGTTTTGAGCATCCCACTTCAGGAAGGATAACCTCATCTTTGAAAGAGTGTGTTGTAGGTTTTCTGGTTAAATAGGAACACAGTTCTAACTTACACCTTTCCCGTCCATTTATTAGCTACTTATTCTTGCAACTTGCTGACTCCCCAAGAGTGGGCCAAAATGCAAGCTTGCCATACTGGCAAACTTAAGAAAAATGCTATGATTTTATACAATACACAAGTAGAGATTGAATTAAGATATATAATATTGCAAGGTTTACACAGAAAGAACCCACTTTCCTTAGTAGAAAACAGAAATTTAAGTTAACTGGTAGAAGCAGAGGGGAACTGAGGGAAGACATTGTATTTTAAATGCAGAGACTAGTTAGGGGATGGGGTCTGGAATTAATTACCTGAAGAATGGTGCAGCAGAAAACTACAAAACATTTGAGTGATACCTAAATGTGGTCCTAAGTTGCGTGTAACCTACAAGACCATGGACAGAGGTGGTAGTGAAAGTCATCCAAATGAATGTCGTCTTATATGATTGATTTACAGTGCCTTAAAAAAAAGTATTCAGCCACAAATATTTTCACATTGCAAGTCTCTGCAAGTCTCATTTTCTAAATTTAAAAGATATTGAAGCAGGTTTTTGAGCTAACCTACAAAACATTATGCGTCAAGTCAAATCAAAAGAAAAATTCCAAACCTATCAACAATTTACTAAAACTTAAAGACCAAAATTGTGAGGCTGATAAAGTATTCATCCCCTTTGCAATTACTACGCTAACTTTCCTCAGGTGCTATACTGTAAATCACATGATTTTTTAATGTAAAACATTGGCAAATCACTTGAATAAATACTCTTTCTCTCTGAATGGTCCAACAGTATGGTAGATGTTCAACAGACCAAACCAAAATGTACCCAACAGAGCATTAAAGCCAAGTTAGGGAAATGATATTAGGGAAGCACAAATCTGGGGAAGTTACAAGACCATCTCAAAGACATTAAACATACTTCAGAGTTCAGTGCAATCCAGCAAGAAAACATGGAAAAAAATATGAAATCACAGCCACGATGCCTGTCACACCGCTACTCTAAACTTAGGCTACACACTAGACCAGATAAATTTGAAAACGCCAGTTTCGCGTAAAAATAATAAGCATCTACACTATGCATTTTTAAAAATATCTCCGTCCACTTCGAAACGGAGATTTCAGTGAATCTCCTCCTACTGCACGTGCGCAGGACACATCTACCGAAAACAAGCAACATGTTTGGTGTCCAATCTCGCCGTGAAAGTGCGCATTTGTGCAGTTACAGACTAGAAAAACTTAAAACGATGGACAGCTGTTGGCTCTCACACAGGAGAACTTAAAAGTAAAAAAAAGACAAATATTGGAGCGTACGGAGGCAACCGACAGGGAGTTCACGGATGGATTGACCCGGCTGACGACAAACAATGAAAAACTGACTAACTCTTGTTAAATGTACTCTTGTTAAAGCACCTTGTTAAATGTATAAAACATATCTGTATCAGTGTTATCTTGTATTTCCATACAATGTTACATGAGGCTGTTACACATCTATTGTCAGAGAAGTACTTGCATATATAGGTAAACCACCTTCATACGAGCAAGGACAGAAATCAGGGCAAAGTGAGTATATTTATTTATTCAGTAAGTTATGGGTCAAAGTATTTGGTGAATACATTTCTAACTCTTCTGGCGTCAGTCTCGTTGCCATCTCTTCTGAAATTGTTAGGTTGCGTTAAAAAAAACAATGAAATAGCGGGCTGCCGTCTGACAGCGTTTTCAGATTTCTCTGGTTACCCCGTCCACATTGCTCCGGCCAATCTGGCGTTTTCAAAAATACACTCTTTGGAGAGCGTTTCTGAAAAGCTCTGGTTTTGTGGGACGAAAATGCCGATTTAGCATGGATGGAGGGTAAAAACGAAGAGAAAAAGCTTCAGTTACGGATTTATCCGGTGTAGTGTGGATGTAGCCTCAGTCGCCAGAGAAGAACGGCACTTATAAGAGAGACTACTGTGATGCCAACAGTCACTCTCTGTGAGATGCAGAAATCAGTGGCTACAACTGGAGATGAAGGTCTTGGCTGTACAATCTTCAAGACCTTACATAAAAAAGGTGTTTATGTAAGAGTGGTAAGGTAGAAGCCCTGGCTCTAAAAAAAAGCATATCCTTGACCTTAAAGACTTTGAAAAGCATCACTTAGAAAATACTGTAAGAATATGGAAGGTCTTCACCTCAACACTATGCGGTATGTGTGTTGTAAATCTAATACTGTATCAGCCAGGTAACACCATCCTTACTGTAAAGTATGATGGAAGTAGCATCATGCTATAGAGATGCTTTTCAGCAGTAAGGACTGGAAATCTGGTCAGGACTGATAGGATGATGAACGCTGCTAAGTACAGAGATTGTGGATAGCCTCTGCCAGAAAATATTAACTGGGGAGGAAGTTTGTCTTTCAGCAGGACAACAACCCAAAGCACACTGCCAGAACAACCGGGGAGTGACTTAAAATGAAAAAAAATTGATGCCCCTGAGTGGCCTGGTCAGAGTCCTGATGTTAATCCAATTGAACATCTCTAGCAAGACCTCATTGCTGTCCACTGCTGCTCCCCAACTAACCTGATAGAGCTTGAGAAATTTTGCAAGGAGGAATAGGAAAATTTTGCTCCATCACATTGTCCAAAGCTAACAGAGACTAATTCAAAAAAGCACTACTGGCTATAATAGCTGTGAGAGGTGCTTCACCCAAGTGCTGAGCAAAGATGGATTAATACTTTTGGATTGCTGACACATCCATTTTTGAATCTTTAATTTTTCCATGCTTTACTATTTTCCCTGTTTTTTGGTCTTTACCGTGAAAAAAGAACCATGTAATTCACAAATAGAAAAATCTAAGTTCAATTGATAAAAATTCTTGGTTGTTATACTGATTCACATGAACAAAGGATTGGAGACAGAGTACCTTTACAAGGCACTGTATTATCCTTCTCAACTCCATTCGCCTGACTTCTCCCTATAACCTTTGACTCCCTTACCAATCAAGAACCTATCAACCTCCGCTTTAAATGAATGGTGTTCTTCTGTATTGCAAAAGGACGATGTCAAGCAGTGCAAAAAACAAATTCTCACCTCTTGTATGTATTTAGAACCCAAGTCAGAAGAGAAACAATTTCATTTGCCTCTAGATCCTCAGAAGCAAGTTCTTCCACACGTGCCACCAGTGCCTCATGGTACAAACTCTGAAGCTTTCTGAAGATGTTGTAGTGAGGGGGAAAACACTGCGCCATCAAGTTCTTCATAACTAGCAAGTCGTCAAGAACATATTTGCGTGTGAGCTCCAAGTGACGCACAAGCCACATTTTATCTAACTCTCGTGTATCAGACTGACTGGCTTCAATCCGATTTGCAACAGTCTGTTCTAAAACTGCAAACAATTTGCTTTTCCACTTTTTTGGTCTGCCAGGAGGAATGAACCCAGTCTGCTTCTGCCGGTCAAGCATTCTCTTATCAATTTTTTCTTCTCGCTCAATGATTCGAACCATTGAGACAAGCTGGGCAGGATCACTGCGGACTGTTACTGAGGACCTTTGCACCAGCATCCAAATTTGCTTCCCCATTTGCTCAGAGAGGTTCTGCACCTCAGTGAAATAGGCCTGAATTAGTTTCATATCATGCGTATTCTTGCTATCCATACGATATTGCTCATACATGAGATCATCACGGGAGCACTCCAGGTCCATCAGTTTTCGGTGAGCCAAAAGCAATTCTCCGCGTTCAATTAGTTCATAGGCCTCTTGCACAATCTCTGGAACTGAAAACAGATGAGTAATAATAGTTGGCACGTTGTCGTAGGATTAGCAATAATAGCGCTGGGAAATATGGTTAATGTTCAAAAGTACCTTCTATTAATGATCATAATTTCAAAGTAGTTTATAACATTTGTAAACTACTACGGTTACAAGAGCTCACAAAACTCACAACACTTTCTCAAGCAGAGGACTGAAGTTGGGACATTTTAAATTCAAAACCCTGAAACTAATGGATCAAATAAACTGTCACTGCCGTGCTAGCCTATATGATGTTAAATTTAAATAAGTAATAACAAGCAATATAAAATAAAGAAGCATCTCCTATTCCTAAGTAACTTATGGCAGTGACCAGAGCTCACCGTTTTATCCCTTGCTGATCAGTGGTGTTTCTAGGATGTGGAAGAATGTAACAGTAAAAACACAATTTACCCAATTTGCATGTGGAGACTATCAAATCTTGCTCTTATTTTAAGAATTTTTCCCACAAATTCTTAGCGAATTAAGAATAATGGTTCATATGCTTACCACATAAAACTTGGCAAATTTTTAAGTGAATTGCAAATAAATACATTTATAAATTACTATTTAGTTTTAGATGGAATACCATTTCCAATTTAAACTCTGGGAAGTGTGCAGAGATTAATGTGAATGATGTATTTTGCTTCCAAGGAGAAATTAAAGTAGGAATTAATCTACTAAGAATAAGCTTACAGGAAGATTTAAGGTGACCAAAGCTAGGAGCTGAAGAGTAAGAATATTCAATATTTGGAGTGCACAGGCAAAGAGGCAAATAAGGTGGGGTGGCATTGTTAGTAGAGGATGAGAAAACAAAAGCATAAAGAGAAAGGTTAGAGAAAATAAAATGGGATAATTAAACAAATACTTTATGACTTTACAGAAGAGGACACAAATTTGAAACATCAAGGCAAATGTGGGGGGAGTGACCAGTTCCCAGGGAGGGGATGAGAGTGGTTGCCCTCGGGGGGGGTTGGGGGACAGTGGCTGCTGGTTCGATCTGTGCTTGAGCTTCAGTTATTTAAAATTTATATGACTCTATATGGTATGTCTAACATTGCTGACAAGATAAACGTGAAGTGGGAAATACACAGTAAATAAAGCACAACAAAAAAAAAAGCAAAACTAAGAAAAATGTGAAGACAGTAAGACCAAAAGACATAGGAGCAGAACTAGGCCATTTGGCCCATCAAGTCTGCTCCACCATTCAATCAAGGCTGATCCTTTTTTTCTCCTCCTCAGCCCCATTTCCCAGCATTCTCCCCATAACCTTTGATGCCATGTCCAATTTCTGCCTTAAATACGCCCAACGACCAGGACTCCATAGATGCACGTGGCAACAAATTCCACAAATTTACCACCCTCTGGCTAAAGAAATTTCTCCACATCTTTGTTTTGAATGGATGCCCCTCTATCCTGAGGCTGTGCCCTCTTTTCCTGGACTCTCCAACCATGGGAGACATGCTTTCCATATCTACTCCATCTAGTCCTTTCAATATTTGAAAGGCTTCAATGAGATCCCCCCCCATCCTTCTAAATTCCAACGAGTATAGACCCAGAACCATCAAATGTTTCTCATATGATAACCCTTTCATTCCTGAAATCATCCCTGTGAGCCTCCTCTGGACCCTCTCCAATACCAGCACATCTCTTCTAAGATGAAGAGCCTAAAACTGTACACAATGCTCAAGGTGAAGCCTCATCAGTGCTTTATAAAGCCACAGCATCACATCCCTGCTCCTGTATTCTAGACCTCTTGAAATGAATGCTCCATTGCATTTGTCTTCCTCACCACCGACTCAACACAGTTAACCTGCAAGTTAACTGTGAGTGTGCTCTGCACAAGGACTCCCAAGTCCCTTTGCAACCCAGAATTTTGGATTTTCTCCTCATTTAGAAAATAGTCTGCATCTTTATTTCTACTACCAAAGTGCATGACCATGCATTTTCCAACATAATATTGCATTTGCCACTTTCTTGCCTATTGTCCTAATCTGTCCAAGTCCTCCTGCAGCCTACCCATTTCCTCAACACTACCTGCCCCTCCACCAATCTTCATATCATCTGCAAACTTGGCAACAACTTTCATCATCTAAATCATTTATAGACAGCATACAAAGAAGTGGTCCCAACACTGACAATGTTATTTAAATAGTGATAGATTGAATAAATACTGTTACACAAAGGAATACAGGTATTTTAGTGCACTAATCAATGAAAACTTTCAATCAACATTAGTGAGATGGCCAGCAGTAACTTTCAAGTACAGGAGGTACAAGGATGTCCTGCTATATTCAAACAGCATCTTGGTGAAGTCATATCTACAGTCATGTCTACAGTTATGGGCTTCTTACCAAAGGAAAGAAACATCATCTACAAAGGGATTGCAACAAAGGTTCATTACAAAGAGTTTTAGGGTGGCAGCTCTGTTATATGAGGAAAGAATGGGTTAACTAGGCCTATATTTACTAGAGTTTAGAAAAGAGAGAGCAGATCTCATAAGCATTCAAAATTCTGAGAGGCTAGACAGAGTGGAGGCAAATTTCACGTTTTCCTTGGTTGAGTATTCTAGAGCAAGAGGACAAAGTCAGAGTAACAGAGAAGGCATTTAATGCTGAAGAAAGAAATCTATTCAGAAGGTGAACCTGTGGGATTCTGCAGAGTGGAGCCTAAGCCTCCGAAAAGATAAAATAACTAGATAGATTAATAGATGCAAAAGGCATCAACGTGCAGAGGAATATCACATTAAAACAGAAGTGATTGTGCTGAATGGTTTCTCAAAGGACCAAACAGACCACTAATGCTTCCATTTATTATTTTCCCAAAACATAACCAAAGCTACCACATTTAAGGTAGCAGGATCAGAATGGAAAACAGAACTCTATGCAAAAAAAAAGCACAATAATCTGGAATTACTTGATTGAAGGAAGGCTAATGGAAACAAATTCAATAGTAATTGATTAAATGAATTTGAATATTTGCCTGGGGAAAAGGATTGTGGGTAAGTGGGATTATTTGAATAGCTCTTTCAGAAAGGCATACTATTCAATATGCAATGGCCCCTTATTTTGTAAATTTTATGATGTAAAATTTACATCATAAAATGTTCTACAAACAGAACAAAATCTATGTGCATTATCTTCAACACAAAAGATTCTGCAGATGCTGGAAATCTGGAGCAACACACAAAAATGCTGGAGGAACTCAGCCATCAGGCAGCGGCAATGGAGAGAAATAAACAATCAACACTTCAAGCTCAGGCCTCTCACCAGGACTGGAAAGGAAAGGAGAAGACACCAGAATAAGGTAGGAGAAGGAAAGCAGTACAAACTAGCAGCTGATAGGTAAAAACAGGCAAAGAAGGTGGTGGGTGACTGGGGGAAGGGGGGATGAAGTGAGAAGCAGGTGGAAGAGGTAAAGGGCTGAAGTAGTAATCTGATAGAAAAGGACAGATGACCATGGAGAAAAAGAGGCGGGGAGGACCAGGAAGGAGGTGACGGGCAGGTGAGGATGGCAGAGACAATACTTCAAAATAATTTCATTTGCCATAGGTATTTAAAACATATTGATATCATGAATGTCATTTAGAGAAAAAAAACAATTCAGTTAGAAAAAAAATTGCACTGTCTAATCCACAAGGAGCTCTCACCCCAAACTACCTCCCTACCCACCACCACACCCCAAACAACCTCATTTGCAATTTTACATGAATGGGCATTCAAGGATGTCTAAATGATAGAAATTACCCGAAAAAATGTTCTTCAGGTTTTCAACTGCAGCTGCCAGCTGACTATGTTGAACCACAGCATCTTTCACATCCTTCAGGTTCTCTATTGTGTTAATGCTTTGTCTCCAGTCCTTACTGACATCTGCCAAGGAATGCTGGATGTCCTTAACATCATTCAAAGCATTGTGAAGCTGACTGAGCCCAGTCCGTACTCCATCCAGCTGAGACTGAATAGCTGCCTGAAAGATAATTAAGAAATGTGTGCAAGGACAGAGACAAAACTAATTCCAGAGCTTGTGGAGAAAAAATTCAAAGCTTAAAGGTACCACAAATTAGCCTAATTTCTGACCAGTTTGATGTTCACATACATACAATTCTGAGTATTGCACACAAAATGATGCGTTTTTCTGTTCATCTGCACAAAGCTATATATACACACACATATTAGCGGAAACACCCTTTTCACATGATATAACTTCTGCATGATTTAAGGCTAAGCAACTTCTTGATCATCTGTGTATTAAGCATTAACAATGAAGCACTGAAAAAAATACAAACCACAAAATAAAAATCATCCAGGTGCATTTAAAATTTAGATTATCTTAAACATAATTAGCCTGCAATTGTAATTAGAGGCATAAAATGGCAACTTACGTTAAAAATATTCTTATTAAATAAGAAAAAATATTGAACAAGTTAAATTGTACTGTACAGCAATTAAACAACTTAAGTATTTAAACTATACTTTATTCGCCTAAGGCAGCTTTTAAGTGGATTTTATTAAAATCAGAAAATATTTATTATTTAAACAAAATATCAAAAGCAAGGCAATCTGTTAAGATAGTGAAATAGCTTTAAGAAATACCTGGACTAAAGTCCTGAATTTGTTGCTTTTTGTCAATGTTGTCCCATTGGTGGAAAATATCAGACCTTCAAGCAGTCACATTTGATACAGAAAATTGACTAGTTACTGGTAAAGTTACTGTATATATAGCAATGCAATAGTCACATTTGAGACTTTTGTTTCTGTTATATGCAGATGCAAAATGAATGGTTCCTCTTCACATAGTGTACATACCTTTAGTCTGGCTTCCACAGAGGCCTTCTTCCGAGCTTCTCGTCTGCGATACTGCTCGACTTTGTCCAGCTGATCAGGTCGCTGAAGCATTCCAGCCACTCGCTGCGCAGCTGTCGATACAGCCTCCCTATCAGTCTCCTCCATGTTCAGAATGTCTACTGCAAGAGCATTTACATCTTTAGGGGTATTTATTTAAGTCAAAGTATATTTTATATATTCTAATACTTTGTTACTACATGCCATTTCATTTAACCTTTCGTTTTCTGCATGTCTCCCACTGGGAAAAAAAAGCTCTTTATGATTGCCCATTGGGTTAGGCACCAACAGGCAGACCTGTCCTTTGCATCTGTTATCCAACAAGCCAAACTTGAAAAGCATAGTAAACTGCTTACAATAGTACCACGAAAGCGGATTCTAGTTTATACTCACAAAAGCCAAAAACTTTCCTGAAGCTCCTTGAACATTTTTCCAGCTTAAAACCAAGCCACATTTAGCAAGTAAATGCCTAATTAACATATCAGAAGCTTTCTCAGAAATGTTGTTACTTATGGATGGGAAGTTGTCCACAGTGTTTTTGTGGCAAGACACAGCAGTAGTTTGCCTGGCCTTTCTTCCATGCAGATAGTGATTCTGCCCAGGTTGGGACCCGGCTGGATTCGAACTCAGGAGCATCCGCCTCAAAGACCAGTGCTGATGCCACTACACCACTGGCCAGCCCTCCTTAGATATGTCACTTACAAAAACTGTAGTCAGACCATTGCTTTCATCACTTTCACTCTTCCTCTGAGCAGCATGGTTCTCCTTTGATCCAACCGGAGACACAGAGGCTGACACCAACACCCATTTGCCCTCTATTCTGTACAGCACAGACAGTTCTGGTGTCACCCAGTACCTTTCTTAATTTGCTTTCAGTTGACTCTGGTGGATGGATCTCCAATATAGTCATAGCTGTCTCAGCCACTCACATCCCCACAATGCTGCCCCTTCTGTTTTTAACCACATGTGGCTTGTTGGTTGTTGTATATTATGAATGTCATTCCCACAGGAACTACCTTCTCACCAGTACAAGTTCTCAGTTGGATATCTGCAGGCTTCAGTTCAATATCTTTGAAATGCTGTCGAATCTGCATTGGTTTGGTGCATGTGAGTCCATACCAAATGATAACATGATTTGTTCGGCCAGGACTATTTCTGTTTAGATGTTGCAATTTTATTCACTTTCATTCCAGATTGCAATACAATTGTATCTCTGCATTTCCATTGATACAGCTATTTCAACTGCCATTTTAAACATAAATTGGGCTTTAGTCAGGAGCTGTTTTTGAATGCTTTGTTAGATTCCACAAATTAAATGATCTGTCAGTGCATCATTAAGCTCATTACCAAACTGACGATGCTCAATCTCTTCAGTTCAGCCACATACATGGAAATGGACTCCTCTTCCTTTTGATTCTGCTTATGAAATCTAAAGCAGCCTGCAATCAATGATGTTTCTGGTTCTAAATGTTCCTGCATTATTTTTACAATACTGTATCAGCAAAGCTCAGTTAAACATTGAAGCAAACAGTATGCCTTTAAATCCAATATGCTCAGCAAAATTGGTACATTTTCATTTGCTATTCCATTTGCTTAAAAATACTGCTCAATTCACTCCATATACAATATCCAGATACCTGTTGTGTAATGGAACATGTCAAGCTTTCCAATTTAGACAGTCATTTCTACTCTTTTTTAAAAAAATTATTATCATCCAGTTCTCACTGTTTATGAACTCACGAATTCTTCCATTTTCTACCTTTTAAAATAAAACTCGACGGCATCTTTCCTTCTGAAGAATGCATGCTGCACTGCTTTTTGTTTAACCTTGAACATCACACTGCGCTTCCACAGGCAGGTACACATTTCAGGTTCATTTTCAAAATACCTTGTTGCTACTTTTGGGTTTTGTACAATTGAAAACATTAAACTAATTAAAAGAAAGACACAGGAGCCAAGAAATGCGAGTCTTAGCTTATGTTTACTTTAAGCAAGGCACAAACAAATCACATGGTTGAGTATTGATGCATGCAATTCATTTATTTTTACATATAACCCGTAATGAATTATTTAAACAACCAAGAAGCTTAATCAAGTAAAATATTTACTATATTACTCAAACACTGAGATAAAAAACATATGTTCTTCTAATTCAACACTATCCTTAACTCCTTTAGTTAATCATAAGACATTGGATAAAAAAGACAAAAATAAGACAATATAGAAAGGAAAGTAATTTTGTTTTCAAAACCAGCAATTTGCATTGTATAAAACAAATGTACTTGTGAACCATTCTTAAAAATTAGTGCATGATACACAGTTGCACTCACCCTCACTCAATCTACATTTTGTGGATAAATTGTTTTTAATTTTTTTCTCTGCTTGTAACCCAGTGTAATAATAAATGCCTGCATTCATCAGCAAGATAATTGTACGTAACTTTATAATTCAGCTGGAGGAAAGTTCCTTTTTTCTTCCCATGCACTTCTGTTACAAACATTAAATTCCACACGTTGCTTCCAGTTAGTGTACCATATTCACATTAACAATGTCAGAAGGCACACTGCAAATGACACCTTTGTTTGTACAATGGCTTCACACTAAAAAATAGTCCACTAAGAATCACTGATTATAACTATTGTTTAAAAAAGATAACATTTTAAGATACTCTGTGCTTTAGTAATTCCAAGTAACTCCAAAGATAATCGAGAATTACTTTTGTTTTAAATATAAAAATGTTGCACTGGTTTAGATCAAATAAGGTGTAAGATTTGCAATGCATTACACTCACTTCAGTTTCCTGCTAATTTCTGGCGACTTCTGACGCTGCAGTTTCAACCTGTATTAGAAAACACAGATGTCAATTATTTAATACTCATATAAAGCATTATTACAATTTGAAATGCATGTTATCCTCTTTTTTTGCTTCCAAATCTTGACTGTGCCATGATGTACAGGCTTCCTTTAAGCACTCACACTGTATTTAAATTAGGAGCCTCATTCCACCTGTCTTGTAGTCTTTATTGTTTTACAATAATCTGGCTTTCCAAACTCAAGCCCAAATCAATGAACATTGTACTGTAGCGGTGTGCTACACGCAGCGCTAAAATTACGACACGGAGTCGGTAACTGCAGTCGAAGGAAAAAACTTTATTCGAAATCTTCAGCCTCACTTTTAAGCCTCCCTCAACCTGCCCCCCATGGCGCAGAGGCTCCAAAGCTCTGTGCTCGCAAACCCCCGTAGGCTATCTAATTGTGAGTCGGTTCGGATGTGCCAGGAAATGGGTCGCCACAGTACTATACCCAATTTTGCCCACTTTTTGTCGAGATGTGACAGAGCACTTAATAGATTAAAGAAAACCTCGCATGCCTGTTGTTGGAACGTCTTGGTTATTGTTTGATAGCAGCAGGGTGTGTGCTGCTCTGCTTCTCTCTTCCCAGTTAACTCAGAGCTGTAGACACATATTACAAAGTTTTACAAGCAGCTCACGTGTTCCATGGGGAAGGGTTGGAGGATGGGGGTGGGGTTACCCTTCTAGAAAATGAATGGCATCACAATTTTCATAAAGTAAAGTTGCATCATCTGCACATAAATCAAGTTGATAAAAATTAATTTAAAGCAGATTATGTTTCCTTCCATCCTCACCACACACACATCCAAATTCCATGAGAACGAATTTTAAATTGCATCTCAAATTTTTCAGTAGTGATTTGTGAATTCTGCCAAGGGAAACTTCCACAGTCCAAATGGCTGTCACACAGGGAATACCTGCAATATCATTCCTGAACATGCAAAAAAGCTTGTTAACAAAATACAAAAATGCATATAGACAAACACAAAGCATATCTGACTGTACATTTTAGATAATAAAAATGATATTCTAGAAAAATTAATTTCTTCCTGCAATTATATTTCTTGTACACTCATTTTAAGTTGCCTTAATTGCAATAAATTTGTAATATGTCAGTTGGTAAAATTAAAAATCAAAATATGTTTGTAATAGTCAGAATACAAAAAACATTAGGACAGTTCGGGCCCAGGGCTAGACGGGACAGACCTCAGATCCACTATGCTAAGACAAATAAAATTCTATGCACATCAGTTTTAAATCTCTTGCCCCTTATTATGTAGTTAAATTCCAATGCTTGTGACTCTCCCACAAAAATGCTCATTCAATGCACAGGAAATAAAAGAGCTCTGAATGCAATCCAACCCATCATGCATATCAGTCGTCACTCCATTCACTGAGTTCACACTAAGTACTTTTCTCACTCCAGTCATTCTCTCTGTCCCCCTCACCTGCTGGCAGAGATACAAAAGATTAAAAGCACAAACAGTACCATCTGTATCTAGAGTGACTTCTATCAGGCACTTGAATGCACCTCTCATGTGAGATATGAATTCCTGATCTCCCAATCCACATTGCCACAGTCCTTGCACGGCACGTTTACCTGCACTGTATTTTCTCTGAAGCCGCAACACTACATTCTGCTTTCTGTTTGCTATTTACTATCTCAATGTGCTTGTGTGTAGCATGTTCTGTCCCATGAGTAGCAAAAGTTTTCACTGTGACATGTCACATGTTCATGTGACAAAATAGTAGACCAATGTTTACTACAATTATATCATAACCTATGTTCATGTGTATTTTTAATAAAAAGTATCCATTCTTGCCCCCTTACCTGCTTATCCTTCTGCTCTCAGTAAACAGTGAACATGCATGTTTCCCTACGTTTTTTGAGGTCTCACCATTGTCACACAATTAGAATAAACTGTAAATTGAATACTGCAAGAAAAGCCAAGGGCAACATAGTTCAGGATATTAACCACAAACTAGCTTGGCTTGGTGGTATAATGTTTTCAGTTTCGAAGGTAAGTAGGTTCAATAGCTGACATAGAGCTTGAACAAATAAATTTGCTTGACATTTGAATTCACCCTCTGGGGAGTGCATTCCTAGAAGTGAGAGGTTCCTAAGGAGAAAATAAACCAAGGGCATGTCCATCTGTTTTTATGACATTAAGTCTCCTAAGTACCCTTTAAGAATGTCTTCTCCACTTTGCTGGTAAAGAATAACTCATGAAAGAGCAATAAACTCAGTCCTTACTATTTGCTCATCCACAAACTCACACACTTATGTACCTAGAGCCTTCCCCTGTCGTATCTACATGTTGGGGGAGTTCTGCCTGCTACTTCTAGTAAAAGGACTGTGTAGCCAACCTTTCATTGATTCCTGACCAATAGACCATAATCAGTAAGGATAGGCAGCAACTCTCATGACCATGGTTAGATTCTGCTCTAACTCCATCAATGTGTTTGCAAACGATGCCAAAGTTGACCGTACCTCAAGCAACAATGCAAGGTAGTACAGGAAGGCGATAAGAGAATTTAGTAACATGGTGTCCTGAAAACAACCTTCCCCTCAATGTCAACAAAAACACAAGAGCTGGTCACTGACTTCAGAAAGGGAATGTCAATGTCTAACAGCTGTGCTGAGGGTGAAAGGGCTAAGAGTCTCAAGTACCTAGGAGACAACATCAGCAACAGCCTGTCCTGGTCCAACCATGTGGATGCCATGGCCAAGAAAACAGCAGCCTTTAGAAATCTGGCTTCTCCACATCAACCCTTACCAAGTGTTACCAATACATCATTGAACACATCCTATCCAGCCGGATACATTACAGCCTGGTACTGCAACTGCTCTGCCAGTGACCTCATAAACAGCAGAGTTGTGGGCACACCATACAGAAACCATCAGCCGCTCCATAGACTCTATCTATACTTCTCGCTGTCTCAGAATAGCAGCCAGCATAATGAAAGACTCACCACCCCAGGCATTCTCTGTTCTCCCCTCTCCCATTAGGCAGAAGATACAAAAGCATGAAAGCACGTACCACCAGGCTTAAGGTCAGCTTCTACCCTATTGTTACAATGATCCCTAGGAAAATAAGGTGGACTTCACATTCTACATCATTTGAAGGTTGCTGTGGAAACAAAGGAGATGCTCAGCAAGACCCCTCCCTCCCATCGCCATCGCAGTAATCTTAACATCTGCAGAACTATTTTAATCATTTGAATACATTTATACACAAGAGGTCCTAAGTGATATCTTCATGTTTTATTATCTGCTGGAAATGTGCGTTTCTATCACCTGCGAACAACGACTGTGCGTACAAAATACAATACACGGCAACGGAAAGCATAATATCCCAGGACCAAAACAGCATGCAGTGCTGGACTCGGAAATGTTAACATAACGTTGGTTACTAACAAATTGCACGACGAGTCCCGCACAACAGAATTTGACAAGATGCGCAGAAATCTGAGAACGAGGAACAGCAACAAAACAACATCAGAAACTAAAACTCTAATGGACTGCAGCGATTATCAATGGAATTATAATCCACCCTAGTGCCAAAGGATGTAGTGGTACACATTGTGTAATACTGGGTAATGAGACCGTAACAATGTACTGTACAGTTATAACGCTGAAATGGCAACAACAAACTGCATTAGCAGATTTAGCCAGAGACGACTGCAGCTCCGCACGGCTCTGCTGTCACACCAGAGGGCTACCCTTCCACCAAACGCCAAAGACTGAGGCCGTCCTGTCCCTGTGGGGAATCTCCTCGGTCCCGCTGGCCCTGCATCTCCCCGAAGCAGCAGGCCGCAGGTTCCCACCCAAACTCCGCCCCTCCATCGCGAAGCCGCTCACCTGGCCGGCGCTGTGTATACGAGCTCAGTGGGAGACACAATAACGGGACGGAATGAACGTCGGACTGACCAGGGCAGCGCTCAAAGCCCCGCCATACCAGCCGACACCTGTCCTTCCGGAAACCGCAGGGCCTGCTGGGGGGCGTAGTTCGTGCTGAACTGCAAGTCCCAGAATGCCCCGCGATAACATCCACCCGTTTCGGTCCGGTGGAACCAAGGCGTGTGTGTATTGATGTGTCAGGACATGAGGTCAGGCAACATTAGGGTGTTGGGAGTACTGCAATCGTAAAGTCTTCAGATTTGGTAGATGGAAAATGAATGGGCACATATCTTGCGTTGTTTAATGTGCAGTATAATCCCGTGTACCCCTTTAAATCCAAGCCATCTCCAAGGAGCGGTAGTTCTGAAAGGTGGCGTCCATTATTGAGAACCTCATCATCCAGGACTTGCCTCTTCTCATTGTTACCGTCTGGAAGGAGGTACAGAAGCCTGAAGGCGCACACTCAGCCATTCAGGAACAGCTTCTTCCCGTCTGTCATCGGATTTCTAAACGGACATTAAACCCATGAACACTACCTCGCTTTTATTATTGCTGTTTTTAGCACTATTTTTGTTTAACTATTTGTTATACATATATATATACACACGTTAATTAATTTATTATTTCTATATTTATCATGTATTGCATTATACTGCTACCGCGGTTAATAAGTTTCTCGACTAATGCCGGTGACATTAAACCTGATTCTGATTCCTCCATGGTTTCTGTGCCGGTGGTGTATTTAAGCCTTAAAAAAGATCAGGATGAAGAATGATTGAAGATCAGTTGCACAGGAAGTTCAAAAGATCCAGTGACAGGTCGTAAAAGTGTTTCTATTCATGCTCCAAAGTTCCAGATGACTATATTTTAAGGAAAGATCATCAAAGAAAGTATCAGTATTCACATCTGAGATGGTTGCTGTTATTTTAGCCTTGGAATGGGTCGAAGCAATCGCTCTGATAATGTACTTCTGTGCAATGAGTCATTCTCAGTCTTGACATCTATTAGAACAGGCATTTCAAACTGTAGGCCAGACATTTGTCTTGAGATTGGACAAATCTGTTGAGGCTGTAGGGTCTGGGCTTGTGTATGTGATGCACCATCAATAACTCTCGGAGACAGGAGGTAAACAATAGGCTTTTATTAGCCGCAAACATGAGCACAACATCTTGGAGACTGAGGGAGGAGCAGTGCCTCCAATCGCCTTTATAAAGGGTTCTGTGGGAGGAGCCACAGGAGCAGTTAGCAGAGGGGTGTGTCCGGACAGGTATACACATAGTTCACCACAGTATGTATTTCCTATGGGTGGTTAATGGATACAGGGTGGCTGTCATTCTTGCCAAGCAATCATTTTAAATTAAGGATATAAATGTAGTGGTGCTGTTCCATAAAGGTGAGATGAAAATCATAATTTAAAGGTTCATTCAATCACCGGCCACAAAGTTAAGATAAGGAAAAGAAAGGATGACATTTATATAAAATTTAGAGGATGGTGGGAACTTAACTCGGAGAAGGGTATAAAAAAGGGAGAAGTTACACTTAAAACATTTGCGTATTGGACATACTAGATTGAATAATTCCTTATTCAGAATTAATATGCATGATGCAGGCATTTATAGGGAATGCAACATATATCATTTGAATGCAGTTCCTATGCGGTGCAAAAGAAACATCTAATTGCTAAATTGATATCTTTGGGACAGGGACAGGTTAACATGGAAAGTTTGTTAGCATATACTGCCGCTGTAATGTATATAATTGCGTATTTAACTTTCTGAAAACCGTTGGACTTTTTGATAATATTTGAGCTTTCAGAGGGGGCAGGGAGTTCAGCAGGTATAGTTCCTGTCTCTTTGTTCCACACTCCAATCAGTAGGTGGCGGTAATGCACCTTATGTTGATCTGCCAACCACCAGTAAACTTTACAGGAAGGACTGTGTCTGTGCCAAGCTTTTACACCAACAATTCACCTTAGATGTATGAGAGTTACTCAGCTTCAAGCGGCCCCTCATGCAGTCTCTGTAAGGTTCTCCACTATAAGACAACCAAATTCAGATGAAAAGGCAGGGCTCAGAACGTTAAATGTTCTTTTCCTACCAACCAATGCTGCTTGACCCAGTTGAGTTCCTCCAGCATACCAATCTCTTGAACTTCCAAATCAATGAGCCCCTCTTCCACATCAACGCACCCTTCACTGAAGCTTAGCGCAATGCACACACACACAAAATGCTGGAGGAACTCATGCAGGTCATGGAAATGAATAACTAGTCAATGTTTTGGGTAATGCCCTTCATCAGGATTGGAAAGGAAGAGGGAAGAAGCCAGAATAAAAGGGTGATTTGATAGGAAGCTCAGGACAAAAAAGGAAGCAGGAAGAAGCCTTTCCGATCCCCCCTCCCTTTTTAATCCTGATGAAAGGTGACAGCCCAAACAAAAACGGCTGCTTATTCATTTCCATAGATGCTGCCTGACTTGATAAGTTCGTCCAGCAATTTGTGTGTGTTGTTCTGGATTTTCAGCTCCTGCGGAATCTCTTGTGTTAGTGAGGCTTGGTGGGTTCCTGGCCTGAGTAGGCCATGGCATTTGCATGCTTAATAATGTATTCTAAAAGTGACCCCTACCCCCATTTCAAGGTCTTACCTCAGAGGAGTTCACCTGTTGGTCAAATGAAAAGATTCGTCTTCCTAGAAAAAGTTCAACATTGGGAGATAATAATTCGACGTAGAGAAAGGAGCATCTGGGATACCACTGAGCACCCACCCCTCATGAAAGGAAACCTCTCTTTCTCAGTCTTCAAGTACACACCATCTCGAACCCACAGAATTGAAGTGGAACTCATCAAGTCAAGCCAACTTTTGATTTCAAGGGACTACCTAAGAATATGTAATATAAAAATTTGTAGAGGAAAATCTGAACATCAAAGGGATTAACACAGTTGGTGCATTTTCAGGGAAATGTGAAGCTGTTGCCTGGGAAATAAGTACCTTTGCATTAACATTTTTGTATTCTAATTTATTTTAAGCTATGTTTAGGTAGAATTTAAAGCCCCGAATTAAACCAGTGGTTAGATTGGACCAGGCATATGTTTATGGTTTAAGTAGACCTCAGCTCACTTTATCAGCAAATCTGTCTATTCCTTCACTCTTTAAATTTTTATCCAACCTCCATCCAAATGTGCGATTCACTTGGAATACACGTTGTTGTAGGTTATTCATTCTAAATACTGAGTTAGTAGATTTTTATCAAGAAGCCCGTGGTAACAATATATGGTCAATGTCTCAGATATAAGAGCAGAATTAGGCCATTTGTACAATTGAGTCTGCTCTACAATTTCATCATGGTTGATCCAATTCTCCTCTCAGCTCCAGTCTCCTGCCTTCTCCCCGTATCCCTTCGTGCCCTGACCAGTAGAATAATCTGTCACCCTCTGCCTTAAATATACACAAAGACTTGGCCTCCACAGATGCCTGTGTCAAAGAATTCCACAGTTTCACCACTCTCTAGCTCAAGAAATTCCTCCTCATCTCTGTTCTCAGAGGTCTCCCCTCTATTCTGAGGCTGGGTCCTTTGGTCTTAGACTGTCCCACCAAAGGAAACATCCTCTCCACATCCACTCTATCAAGGCCCTTCATTATTCGATAGGTTTCAACGAGGTTACCCCTCATTCTTCTGAGTTCTACTGAATACAGGCCCAGAGCCAGAAAATGCTCTTCGTAAGACAAGCCATTCAATCCTGGAATCATTTTTGTGAACCTCCTTTGAACCCTCTCCAGTTCCTGCACGTACTTTCTAAGATAAGGGGTCCAAAACTGCTTACAATACTCACAAGTGAGGCATCACCAGTGCTTTATAAAGTTTCAACATTGCATCCTTGCTTTTGTATTCAAGTCCTCTTGAAATGAGTGCTAACATTGCATTTGTCTTCCTCACCACAGACTCAACCTGCAAGTAACCTTTAGGGATTTCTGCACAAGTACTCCCAAGTTCCTTTGAACCTCAGTTTTCTTGTATTTTATCTCCATTTAGAAAATAATCAACCCTTTCATTTCTTCTACCAAAGTGCATGACCATACACTTCCTGAAGCTATTCCATCTGTCATTTCTTTGCCTGTTGTCTTAATCTGTAGCCTGTAGGGGAAGTTTCTGCAGCCTGTCTACTTCCTCAAAGCTACCTGCTCCTTGACCTACCTTCATATTGTCTGCAAACTTTGCAACAAAGCCATCAATTCCATCATCCAAATCATTGACATATAACGTAAAAGGAATCAGTCCCAATGCAGACCCCTGTAGAACCCCAGTAGTCACCAGCAGTCAACTAGAAAAGTCTCCCTTTATTCCCACTCTATGCCTGCTGCCAATCAGCCACTGCTTTATCTATACTAGAATCTTTCCTATAATAACATGGATTTGTAGCTTGTTAAGCAACCTCATGTGTTTTACAAAGATTCAAACCTTTAACCAACATCCCACTGATAAGTACGTAGAGTTTTGACTGAAGTGACTGATTTCAGGTACTGATTGTACTGGGAAATAAGAAGATAAGTAACTGGGAAATAACAATGAGTTCAACACTCCTTCATGGCCCTTTTCTGATTTGAGCTACTGTTAGAATGGGGCTTTACCCCAAAATATTTACTTACTTACTTTACTTTATTGTCACCAAACAATTGATACTAGAGCATACAATCATCACAGTGATATTTGTTTCTGCGCTTTGCGCTCCCTGAAGTACAAATCAAAGTAAATATAATAAAAGTTTAAATTATAAATCATAATTAGAAAATGGAAAAGGGAAAATAAGGTAGTGCAAGTCAGGTCCAGATATTTGGAAGGTACAGCTCAGATCCAGGTCAGGATCTGTTGAGCAGTCTTATCACAGTTAGAAAGAAGCTGTTCCCAAATCTAGCCGTACGAATCATGACTTTCAAATAAATATACAAAATAGGAGATGTGGGAAATGCAGCCTCAATCCTCTCCACCACTCTATAAGATCATAGCCAGATTTTTTATGCCCAATAAAATGCTTAATTCTCTGTAATCCAAGAATTTATCTGTCTTGACCAAGAATATCCTTAATGATTTACCATTGACACTCTCTTTGGTGTAGGATTCTAAAGACTAAGAAGGTCTTCCTCATCCTAAGAATTCCAATTTTTAGAGTCTTTCATCTTCACACAATCTCTACTGCTTTAATGAAATCACCTTTCATTTAGCTAAGCAGAGAGCACAAAAGCTGCTCTGCCGATTCATAGGACAACCCCTTTACCTCAACAAAGATTAATTGAATCTTCACTGTGCTGCCTTATTGAAGTATCTTCTTTGCGAAATGATGAGACAGAAGCTGCAGGGGAACCTGGGTATGGATTCACACTTCCTGTTACTACAAGACAATCTTACACTAATACTCCATCCCCCATTCAGTGAAGACCAACATTGCATTTGCCTTCCAATTATTTACTGCATCAGGGAGCTAACTTTAGATTTATTTTAATGAGGATCTGAGGTCTTTCTGAATTCAGCCATGGATAAACCCAAGCCCAACTGCGAAAGAAGGAGGTTTGGACATAGGGCTAGCAACTCCATCCTGTTAAAACACAGAGCTACAGACGCTCCAACATGAGCTCCAAAGCCTTCTGTCCTGGGAGAGGAAGGATCTCAGAAGATGACTTACGCCTAGGGACAACTTGACCAGGACAGAGGACTCAGGCGAGCTACTGTTGGGGGGCCTATACCCCAGAAGGGATGATGGGCTTAGCTAAGTAAGTAAATAGGTCTTATTGAGCAACAGCAGCTAATAGTTTCACATCAATTAAATTATACTCTCCCATTCTTGGAGATATCTCATGGCAGATTTGAAATATGGAAAAAAATGTCGAACTCGAATGGGTCAAGGACAATGGAAGCAGACAGATCATTTTGTCTTTGTTCCTGTCACATGCTTGTAGATGGAGGCTGCCATTTTGTGGAGCTGTTTTACATCTTCCATTTTGTGTATTAATTACTTGGGTTGATCAGTGTTTTAGAGAAGACAAAAAGATGCTTCAGGTAATCTGGTGGACTAGAGATAATTTCCAAATAAGTTATTTGTGAGATGTTCTTTGGTTGAGTATAACATACAGGTTTTTGACTGTTGGAGTCAGTATCTGTTGTGCATGAATCAAGCTCTTTGCTGATTGGAACAAAGAGCAATGAATTAACGATTGTCACTTGCTGGGAAAAGGCATTAATGGTTACTGGCCTGGAGCAGAGCCAATAGAAAGCTGTTAAAGGTCAGCCAATGACACTGGAATGCTACATTTCAATTGTTAAGAAATGAATATAAAAGTGGACACTTGGATTGTGCTAGGAGCAATAACACTGGAGAATCATCAACTGTGGGACCCCCCCCCCCCCCCCCCCATGCATGGCAATAGGAGAAGAAAGGATCCTCTCTGGTTTATAAATTGGAAAAATGGCCTGAGTGAGTATAGGTACAGAGGGAACTGTAGAATTCATGTTCTAAGTTGCTGACCTAGGGTTAACATAGTTACAGAATGTTGTTATTTGTGCAAACAATAATGTGCGAGCTTCAATTAATTATGAATTGTGTAGTGTGTTTCCAAACCTAGTTCTGTTGATGAAATGTCAATATTGCCCACGCACAGTACTATCTATGATCGTGGCTCAGTCTACAAGCAATGTCAAGGCATTGCTGATGGGGCTTAGGGAGTGGAACATGGAGCAATTTGCAAAATTTCTTCCTCAGCCTTTCCTGATGGGAGATGGCAATTTTTCCACATCCTTGCTGAACTAGCAGAGGTGAATTTGGAAACTTGGGAGAATTTATGGGTATCAGTCCCTTTCCTCAATTACCTGCTATCTACCCTCTGGAGCAAACTAGCAAACCATTCATTTGCAGCAACATCTTTTCAGTGAACTGTCAATAGGCTGCATGTGCCATCAGTTCCAGGAATGTCTGCAACCCAAGAGGTTGTAAGGAATTTACAGCTAAGTTTGCGGTTTATTCTGAGCATTCCATACATGGTGATCTTTTGATCTTAGTCACATTGTTGAGTTCTTGTGCTTGATGGAACCCAGGCTTCCTCTTCATTGCTTTGGAAAATGAGTGACCAATATCCAGTTTCTGACAGAGGACAGCAATCAAATCAAGAATAACATTCACTGAAGCCTGTCAACAGTTAGTCAACACTTAATAACAGTCGTGGACCATGTAAGCAAGGGGCACGTAAGGAGAAAATAGAAATTAAAATCCATGCTACAGAAATAACCTTGAAAATAGAGAGAATAAAGGCAATTGGAAAAGGGGCATGGTGACTGGAACCTAAGAGTCAGATAGTGAACAGATCCAGCTGACAACTGGAAATTTGGAATGGAATGCTACCTGCACAATTTTAAATTGAATTTAAATATTAAAGTTTAATATTGAAGCTTAAAATCAAGATTAAATGTATTAATAAAGTTTAATGGTAAAGATCCCCCATGTTAAATTTAGGATGAGGGAAAACACCATCCAGCTCACAGGGAGAGGTAAATCCCAAGCCATCCTGCCAAGTGTCTTCTTACAGTGTCTTCATGGAAGTGATGACAGGTGATTACCTGAAGTGATGAAAGTTTCTAAACAAATCAAACTCTTTAACAATTTGGCATCAAGCCTGAAAATTTCTCTTTATTTGGCCCCTTTTGCTTCTCTCACAGTTGTGTATAATGATATTGACACACTTTCACAGCTGCCACTTATCCCCAAGTGTCAACTTTTCATGTCAGCGTTGACAAATGAATACCCAGAGCTCATGTGGCTTCATGATTTTTAAAGATATCCAATTAAGATAATGATTATTTTACAATTACCTCAGTAAAATAACAATTTGTTTGCCATGACAAGTCTTAGATTTTTTTTACCTTTAAACTGGATGACTCCAATGATGTAACCAAAACTACACCAAAGTAAACAATATGATCCAATGCTGCTGTTTGGTGGTACAGAAATTAGAGTAGCATTATTTTGTAAGTTTATTGTGAACATTGTATACACTTTTGAGACTTTTCATGAGCTGCAATAATGCAAAAGAATGTTTATTGAGCTATTGGATCATATGTTACCCTAGGAACGTTGATTTGAACTGACAGTGTAGCAGTTCAAACCGATTCATTGGCCAGAGGGCATATCAATAGTCTAGTTAATTGTACAAATTAGAATAAAGAGTTGACGGCTAATAAATCAAGCAGCTTACTGAGTTGGTTATTTCTCTGTAATAGGCGAGTCTGTAATTACAAAAAGAAATGCAATTGTAGAATTGCTGTGGGTGGAGCTAAGGAACTGCAAGGGGAAAAATACCCTCATGGGAGTTATATACAGACCCCCAAACAAAAGTAAAGATGTGGACTTCAAATTACAAATGAAGTTAGAAAATGCATATTAAAAGGGCAGTGTTACAATGGTCACAGGGGATTTCAATGTGCAGGTAAATTGGGAAAAACAGGTTGGTTCTGGAACCCAAGTGGGGTATTTCTAGGATGTCATTCAAGATGGCTTTTTAGAGCAGCTCATGGTTGAGTCCACTAGGGAATCGGCTATTCTGGACTGGGTGTTGTACAATGAACTGTAATTGATTAGAGAGCTTAAGATAAAGGAACTCTTAGGGGAAGTGATCATAATATGATATAATTCATGCTGCAGTTTGAGAGGGAGAAGCTAAAGTCAAATGTATCATGATTACAGTAAAAGGAATCATAAAGGCTTGAGAGAGGAGCTGGCCAAAATTGATTGGAAGGGAACATTAGCCAGGATAATGGCAGAGCAACAAAGGCTGGAATTTCTGGGAACAATTCAGAAGTTGCAGGATATACACATCCCAAAGAAGAAGTATTCTAAAGGCAGGATGACACAACTGTGGCTGACAAAAGAAATCAAAGCCAGCATAGAAAGCAAAAATACAGTATATAACAGAGCAAAAATTTATTGGAAAGCTAGCAAATTGGGAAGCTTTTAAAAACCAAACGGAAGGCAACTAAAAAAGCCATAAAGAAGCAAAAGATGAAATATGAAAGTAAGCTAGCTAGTAATATTGAAAAGGATACAAAAAGTTTCTTCAGATATATAAAGTGTAAGTAAGAGGTGAGAGTAGATATCAGACCACTGGAAAATGATGTTGGAGAGGTAATAATGGGGGACAAAGAAATGGCGGAAGAACTGAATAAGTATTTTGCATCACTCTTCACTGTAGAAAACAGCAGTATGCCAGAAGTTTGAGAGTGTCAGGGACTAGGGAGAAGATTCTTGGGAACTTGAAAGGTTTTAAGCTAGAAAAGTCACCTGGACCAGATGGTCTATGCTACAGGGTTCTGCAAGAAGTGGCTGAAGAGATTGTGGAGGCATTAGTAATTATCTTTCAAGAATCAATTGATCCTGGCAAGGTTCTGGAGGAATGGAAAACTGCAAATGTCATTCCACTCTTCAAGAAGGGAGAGAGGCAGAACAAAGGAAATTATAGGCCAGTTTGTCTGACCTCAGTTGTTGGGAAAATATTGGAGTTGATTCTTAAGGATGTGGTTTTGAGATACTTGAAGGCACATGATAACATAGTCAGCATGGTTTCCTTAAGGGAAAATCTTGCATGGCAAATCTTTGGGAATTCTTTGAATAAATAACAAGCCAGATAGACAAAAGGATGTTGTGTGTTTGGATTTTCAGAAGAGCTTTGGCAAGGTGCCACACATGAAGCTGCTTAACAAGCTAAGAGCCCTTGGTATTACAGGGAAGATTCCAACATGGATAGAACATTGGCTGATTGGCAGGAGACAAAGAGTGGGAATAAATTTTGATTGGTTGCCAGTGACTAGTGGGATCCCACAGGGGTCTGTGTTGGGACTGTTTCTTTTTATGTTGCATGTCAATGATTTTAATGATGGAATTAATTGCCTTTTGCCCAAGTATGTGGGTGAAACGAAGATAGGTGAAGGGGCAGGTAGTTTTGATGAAGCAGAGAGGCTACAGGAGGACTTAGATAGATCTGGAGAATGGGCAAAGAAGTGGCAGATGGAATACAGTGTCTGGAAGTGAATAGTCATGCACTTTGGTAGAAAAAATAAATGCATAGATTATTTTCTAAGTGGAGAGAAAATTCAAAACTCTGAGTTGCAAAGAGAGTTGGGAGTCCTCATGCAGGTTTCCCTAAAGGTTAATTTGCAGGTTGAGTTGGTGGTGAGGAAGGCAATTGCAATGTTAGCATTTATTTTGAAAGGACTAAAATATAAAAGCAAGTATGTAATGTTGAGGCTTTATAAAGCACTAGTGAGGCCTCATTTAGAGTATTGTGAGCAGTTTCAGGCCCCCTATCTAAGAAAGGATGTGCTGACATTGGGGGGGGGGGGTTCAAAGAAGGTTCATGAATATGTTTCTAGGATTGAAAGTCTTGTCATGTGAGGAGTGTTCAATAGCTCTGGCCTCTACTCACTGGAATTCAGAAGAATAAGGGGGATCTTATCGAAACCTGTTGAAAGGCCTTGATAGAGTGGATGTGGAGAGGATGCTTCCTATGGTGGAGGAGTCTAAGACTAGAGGACATAGCCTCAGAATAGAGGGATGTCCATTTAGGACAGAGATGAGGAGGAATTTCTTTAGCCAGAGAGTGGAGAATCTGTGGAATTTGTTGCCGCAAGCAGCTGTGGAAGCCCTGTCATTGGTTTTCCTTAAGGCAGAGGTTGGTAGATTATTGAGTAGTTGGAGCATGAAAGGATACAGAGAGAAAACAGGATATTGGACCTGAGAGGGACAATGGATCAGCCATGATGAAATAGTGGAGCAGATTCAATTGACCTAATGGTCTTGTTCTGCTGCTATATCTTATGGCCTTAAATCTCTTGAGTGGGCTACAGAATAAAGGAAATATTTAAATAGATGCTGAGTTGCAGAAAGCACTTTGCTATGACCATGTGAATCTGACCCCCATTTCCTGGAGAGTGGGCACACTGCCAACTTAATGTTATGAACAGTCTCACCAGCATTCTAAAAACACTAGTACCAAATGCCCGCTGCGTCCCACCAGCATTTTGTGTGTGTTGCTTGAATTTCCAGCATCTGCAGATTTCCTCGTGTTTGCACTATTACCAAATGTTTGTATTGCAGGAACAGATTATGATATGGGATTCTTCCCATCCTAAACAGTAAGTTTGGATTTTCTCTTAATAGATGCTGTATTCAGATCTCTGGATGGGATCTTAACTAATTCTCTTTTGACAGAGCTATACAGTAATTTGAGCTCCAGATAATCTGGGAAAATCACTTCAGCTGCCATTCAATTACATCATTGCTGATCCACAATTATTTCCATTTATCTGCCTTTGTTTCAGATCCTTTGACATCCTTTTCTAAACAGAATATATTGACTTTTCTTCCCTGTATCCTCCTCTCTTTTGGGCGAACATAGTATGCATATTAGATTTTGTAAAGCATTGAATGAGTGTCTATCAGGTCAATGACAACTGAACTCTTTCTGAAACTCGCAGCATGTGAAGCCTATTAATGTCTGTAGAATGTTTGTTTTTAGCCAGATTCTTTCTTAACTTGTGGTTATTGTTTATCTGTAAAATTTAATGAACTTTGAAAGCCCAAGGAATATAATGTGTCGGGACATGAGTGAACGAAATTAAAACAAGTGAGCATTAAAATGCAAATGTCTGTCTGGATTCAGGTTTATTATTAAATGTAAACGTTAAGCCCAAACAATGTTGAGTCCAGACGTAAAGGAATAAGAACAATAGACCAAAGAGTTTGTTTGTCTCTTGATGACTGTGCTTGTGAACCTTGTGTATACATTGACCTGCTTTTCGAGATTTATTTTTTACTTCATTCGGGGCCAGAAATTGTGGTCGATGCCTAGAACCCAGGGGTAGTTTCCCAAAGAAGTCAGAAATCAGAGTTCCCTGCCAGCAGCAACAATCAAGTGGTGACTAAGAATCATGAGGCCAGCATTCTTAGTGACTTGCTATGTAGTATGTCGTGTGGTTTATTGGTGTTGCTTGTTTTATGATAGTAAATTCAGCTTAAGTTATTTTGTTCTGCTTGTATGCTTATTACCAAATCTCCTGGACACTCGAATTATTGGGTCTGATTAATGGAGTGAATTAATATAGTGAAGAAAATTGCACATTTCCATTACTTGTTTCTCATTTAAAATATACAAATTGCATTCTTTTCGAGTACATCTTTACCATGACTGCAACGTTCAATACTGCAGGATGGTTTAGAAGAGTGTGGACACATAACATTCTCATCTTTTGTGTACTTTCACTATTTTATTGCTATGTGCCGGCATGTGTTAATTGCATTGATAGAAGCAATTGCCAAGGTTTTGATAAAATATGTACATTTTTTATTCCAGGTATTTTTATAATACAATTTTCAATGTTTTGTAGCTATAAAGTAATAATTAATTACTCCAATATGGCAAAAACATAACAATCCTTCACTCTAGAGTATATTTGATTATTAAAAAACTGAAATGTTCCATATGTTTTTCTTGGTAAATCCACATTATCAGTAAAAAAATTAAGGCAAATATTCTTTTCTTAATTCCAAGTAACGAGATAATGAGATTAATATTGTAAACTCTTTTACACAGATGCTCCAAAATATTTTCAGTGGACAATAATTTCCATGAACATCTGTAAAATAACAGTTGCATATATCTTTAAAACTCAAAATTAAAAGTATTTTATTTGCATGGGTTATCTTATACTCTCAATAAATTCTATAAATCCACATTTATAAGTGGAATTGAAGAGTCACAAAGATTGGGACAATATAGAACATCATAAGCTTACATTGATAAAAGCTGAAACAAACTTTCAGTTCTTTTTCATTGTCTTAGGAAGTTTGAAGATTTATTTGTGACCTGTTGTCACTGTTCTACCATAAGATGTGTAGTAATCTCAGCATGGCAAGCTTTCGCAGCCTACAATGTGAAAATAATGAGATCAGCTGTTCCTTCAATGAGCTTAAGGGACAAAGTTCTCTGATATTCTGTGCAACTATTTAACAGTCTTCATCTCAGTGCACAGAGAAGGCCTTGATTTAACACAACTTCCATTAAATGATATAGATATAAAAATCCATAATCAAAATATCATAACAGCAGAAGGCATGCATGATATAACTTCCTTTTATTGTCCCTGATAAACCTGGAAACTAACCTTCATCTCAGCTTAGTATATAGAACTCTACTTCAAACAGTAGCTGAGCGTAAAACATGATTGAAAATTTGCAAAGGATCTTATACATCCACTGCAATAATCTCTAAAGTAATAGCAACTGGTACATTTTAGTGCAAAAATACTGCACTCTATAAAAGAGAAGAAGGGAACTGGCATGGAATAGAAGCTCAATCATAGCCGATGAACTGCCAAACATCTCTATCCCGCAGCAGTAAGTATTTTTATGAAGTTTCCCTTCAGGCGCATATTTGAAGCAGCCTGTACTTGCTCATTTCAATCAAATCAACCCAACATCACTTTTTGTTTCTATAGAAAGCAAACAAAAACATAGTATTAAGGATAATACATATCTGTAGAACCTAAATGATGTTGTAAATAAATAAGTGCTTTCTATACATTATTGCTGCGTTTGCACTTAGTTATGAGAAATGAGCAGCAACATTGATAGCAAACTTCAGCAGTGAGTAAACATTGAATCAAAGATTATCCTCAACATTTTATTTTAATACTAGATGTAGTTGATGTTAGAAAAGTGAATTCATTTTGCATTGTGATGGAAAATTTATGCAAAAGTCAATGTCCAGGAAACAATGGGAAGGTACTGAAAATAAATGAGGAAAATTATGGCCCAAATTCCGCAGTTAGCAAAGAAGTAATGTAATGACCTCTGTATATATTTAATGATCTCAAAGGCATGGAAGTACTCTCAACAAACTTTTGTTCCTATCAGACAGAAAGTCAAACTGAATTCTCAGAAACACCTAACTAGGTAGAAAAGAACCTATTTTAAGCTAATATTTTAAACATTCAGCAGTGTGCAAAATAAAGATTAAAATATACACTTATGTTAAAGTAAAAGCTAAAATATAATAAATTAAATAGTCAAAACTAATTTAACCAAATGTCACTATATTTTGATATTTTTTTTCCCTGAGGAAATTACAATCCACATCCATAAAATGTGTTTTGTGTTTTGGCCAAAAAACTCAGTGAGTAGTAAATATTGTTTAGAATGCTATTTAAACACTCATTTAGGTATCATGCAAAAAAGTGTAATATTTAATAATATAAGAATGTTAGCGATAGAAGCTAGAGTCAGATATTAAATCTGTATCTTCATTCTATAAAAGCATGGCTGATTGTCAACCTCTTCCCTGTTACATAAGCCTTAGTATTCTTACTGAAACTAGTTTATAAGAATCTGAATTTCTTACCAATTCAATCTATTTCCTTTGGATTCCATTCCAAAGCTGCTCAAAGCTCCAGCCAGTGAATAAAGGCTGAATTATGGATGTCTGCTTCAGGATTCCCACGTTAAGTTACACATGTGTGGAAACCTGTCATATTAATTTCAAGGTATAACTGAAACAAGCACCAATAAGTTTTACAATTATTATGTAAAACCAGGGCCTAGATTAATCTTTGTGAGGAAGTTGGATTGAAATACCACAGTGAGATCTCCATAATGAATAAAAAGTGTACCCTTTTACTTTTTATGAAATGTAATCAATCTTGCTGCATTTCAATGGACAAAATATTACTTAAAAACAAAACCCTAACTTCATTATTGCCTCAATATTTATTGTTAAAAATAATACTGACATTCATATCTGTGTGGTATATATATATATGAAAATTGCATTAAGATATTAATCAATTGATAGAATATGGTCCTTCTATTTTATGCTGAAGTCAAATAATTGGAAAGGATTACTTCCTCATGATAAATTTTACTTGTCTTACCGGGGAATTTAAAGTGCTATTTAAATGCAAATTGTTGCTGAAATTCTACATAGAAAAAGAGTGACGTTGCAGGAACACGTGGCATTTGGATGGCATTGGATGCCAATTTTGGATCATCCTGTGTGCTAAACAAAGCCACTCTCAGAGCAGGATTAAGAGTAACACATGGACCAGAACAGGGAAGTTCAGTAGGAGTTTGCCCTTAAGTTCGTTAGAGAACCAGATGAGATTTTATGATAACTTGATCATTTCATGATCACTATTTCTGGTAATTTGAACTTGTGCATTTGAATTACCACTCCAGTAATAACATTAATGTATAGATGGACACTGTGATCCTGCACACCAGCTCGATGTAATCCATAAGGCCGTAAGATACAGGAGCAGAAATAGGCCATTTGGCCCATCAAGTCTTCCTTGCCATTTCACTATGGCTGATCCATTTTCGCTCTCAGCCCCAATCTTTTGCCTTCAGAAATCCAATAGACTGCTGCAACTCACCCCCAAACTCTGTCGTCCAATGCACTGATTTTAGCAAGAACTTGTATATGGTTAGTAACTTTTAATGGAGGAAATTATCCCCAGGCGAGATAACTAATCTCTTTTGTTCAATTTGATAGAATGGAAAGCTTTCTGCGGGTCGTGTACACTGAGCCATTTTTACATTGTAACAACTAAACGCTAAATAGAGACAAGTAGGCTTTCAGTGCAATTCCTGATTGGTGCTGGATTTGTGGAGCAATACCGAGATAATTACAGTTTTGTCATTCTGGAGTGAAGTCCAGCTATTCTATTCTGACTGCAATTTTGTTATCATATGCTGGAAATCCATGCTCATAATTAAACTAAATCAGTTAAGATTGTAAAAATCTAACACTGATGGACATAAACCTTGATGTATGGATTTTGGGACAAGATATTATCAGCAGAGCACTGATTTTCTGTCTCAAGGATAAGAGCTGGAACTGAAGTATTTTTTAACCTGACTGGATTCCATTGTATTTTCACTAGTGGCTGTATCTTCAGAAGTTTGGTCCAAACCTCTTGAATTACCTGTTTTTTTTCTGCCCCACTCTCCTTTTTTAAGACACTTTTCAAGCATTGGTCATGCTGCTGTAATATGTGGCTCAACGTCAAATTCTGTCTGATAATATTTCTGTGATTGATTTCAATTTAAGGCGAGTTCTCGTTATTTTGACTGCATCTTTCTTAAACAAACCCAAACTTAAAAAAGCTGAACTTTACAATGATTCCTGTGTTCTAAGACTGAACTTTCACATGCAATATTATCTTAAGCAATATTTATAATAAAATTCTTTGACAAATTTGAAAAATAAACAATGGAATGACAGATCTGACTTTAGGACCACAATCTTTAAACCAAGCACTTTTAAAATATGCACAATGATTTCTTCTGTTTAAAAAATTACAAGTATGCATTTTGTGTAATCTTATGACTCAACGAATTGATCAAACAACTGGGCATATTTTTTTGCAAGCCTGCCTGTATGTTATGCAGATTATCACAAGACCAAGGAGGAGAAGGTGAGGGTTCTTGTTTGATGACTGTGTGAATTAGATCATGACTTTTGAACTGCAGTGGCACTTTATATTCATCCTGCCCTGGGCCCTTATCCTGGATAGTATGGCGAGGATAGTTGTGTGCTTGCAAACAGTCTGTGGGCTGATCACTGTGAGAGCAACAGGGGTGCGTGGCTCTTTGTGGGTTGAAATGAACCATGTCCATTCCTTGCTTTGAAGGCCTACTGTGGTTGCAAGCACTGCCCACCATCCACACGCAACTGCCTTTAGCTGTGCTGGCTCCACACAATGGACTTGGCAGGAGAGTCTTCAGTTTCTCACAGGGTGACAACTGCTCTAGTGTGTTGGAATCGCTCTTTAACTGCTGCTGTCCTGGAAGGTTCGCCACCATCTTCTTTCCCATTTCATTGTCGACCCAGAGATGACTTGGAGAGTCGATAGCCCCCCCTAGCCCATTGTGCAGTTCCACATTGTACTCACTTTTGACCTGCACCCCATGGAACAAATCTGCACTATTACAGTACTCCATGGGAAAATCCCTTGACTTTTGACTAATGGGACTGCACATTGGTGTAACATCTTCCGATTTGCAGCTTTCAGCTCGGTAGCTCTCCATGTTAGCAGAGTGCAGGTCGAACAACTGCCGCTGCTGCACCTTCTCTCCAACAGCCCGGAAGTTCTGGACTATGTTTTGGAAGCTTGAGGTCTGTGTTTTATCCCTGAGCTGAGGCTCAGAAAGCAGTCTGCTTCTGCCACAGAAGCTTTTAGCCAGTCGACCAGGATCATTGTTTGTTCTCCCCATGAGTTTCAGAGGCTGCAGATTTGATAGGCCTCTGCTGTATTCCGATACCCATAAGTCATCTGCAACAGAACCCTTTGCAGATCTGGGAAATGATGTGCAAAAGTTAAGGGGTTCATTCTGGCTGACACCACCATCACTTCTAATGGGCTCATATTTCTCTTCTCTCCCTTCTTTCACTGGTGCCTGGTCATATAGTGGCTTTAATTGCAAAGGTATATCATTGCAGTTGCTGTACAGAAACCCATTTGTGCTGCCTGATTGGTCAATGCTTGATTGGTTCCTTAGATGCTCTTCCTTGGATCTATCTGTGTCCCTGCGGGAAATCAGAATCATAAATATAGTATGCACGCAACATGCTACTGTGCTATAAACAAGTTTTCAAGTACAGTTCCCAAATGTTTTAAATATTTGATATTAAAACCAGCATTCACTAGCATTGGCCAAGGTAGCCACAACTATTAACCACTTTCATTAATGTCAGCTTTAGAGTTGCTTGTTCTAGTGTCTTAAAAGTGATAACATTTCTGGGCTAGAAGTTGTTGGGCTTACTGTTTAACACCTTGTCAATGCATGAACACACAAGTAAATAAATAAGTCAGCAGCACCTCATTAATGTTGAATTACATGAATATTTAAACCAGCTAAATCTCTCTAGGTAGTGTAGTGTTACAAAACTGATGACAACATCTTTAGTAGAATAAATATGTCCCAGGGTGATCACAGAGGCAATATGAAAACAAAAACTGCTGTTGATCCACACAAGGAAAGCACATGGTTAGAAGATTGACCATAAAGTTAGGTTTTAGGAAGCATGAAGCCTTCAGGGATACAGCAGAAATACAGCAGAAATCACCTCTTTGGCCCACCTGTATGGTGTGTGAGAAGAAGCCATTGGTGATTCAGTGACTTTGACTAGATAGGTTAGAAGGTAGTCCTATCAGGGTGTAAATTGGTGCTGACATAGCAAATGGTGTGGTCAATCATGTCAAAGGACTCAGACTGATTGACAATCACAATTACAATCAATATTTTCCTTGAGTAGAGCTTTTCTCTAGTGTTGGGATGACATACATTTAATTAGAGGGATTAAAAAGTGGAGATCAAGGTGAAATACAGACAGATTTGAGAAATTGCATGTACAACTAACTGCAGATTAGATTACATCCAGAAACAATTGGGCAAGTCCAAGAATTAAAAATAAATCCTTAGACCACGTGATCAAGGGAATAAATAATCAGATATGAAGAACATCTGTGCCCTTTTTAACTTCTTTTGATGTTTTTCTTGCTTGTTCAAACACTGAACAGAGTTAAAGAGGTATTATGACTTGGGAACAATTCCAACAGAAACACTATTATTAAGTTGCTAGCTTACTTGAATTCCTCTTGTGGCACTGTGGCGTATTCTGCAGACTTGTTCCTATAGGGCAGATGGCCATTAGCTTGGAACCAGACCCAATGACCTTCTTTTGTGAGCACTCTGAAGACCGTGAGGCCATTTTCTCCAGTGTTCATCACTGTGGGAACATGAACATTTTGAAACAAACACGATCTCTGTCATTCTGTTCCGCATTCTTGTACGTAACAACTTGGAAAATGTTTGTTTGGTAGAGGGTGAAGCAGAAATTTACCTTGACAATGACAGCTGATACAGCATTTTTAAAGTAGTACATTATTTGAGGTGATTTGCTGAAGGGATCATCATAGAAATATTTAGGAAGTGCTCGAGGAGCTAATGTCCAAGAGCTTGGTCAAAGAGGCAGGTTCTAGGGCATGCCTTTTAGAGGGAGGGACTCATGGAGGTTTAGGGGCAAACTTACTTCGGATTTGATTCTCTGCACGGCACAAGACATCCGTAAAGTGGAAATAATGGCAGCCAGATCTTGTTCGGTGCTCTGCGTCTGACCATCCTGCAATTGCTTTGCCCCTGGGCACATCACAAAGGGATACAAGTTAGTTTGGAGTTATGCATTTCCCTGCTTAGACTGCATTTGACTGCGTGTTCAGTTCTGAGCACCGCTCTTCAATAGCTGAAGCGGTGCTTGAAATATTTTATTTTTATTTTTCACAGATTATAGCCAAATGAAAACGTCGTTGAAAATAGTCTGTATTTCAAAAATCGGTTTTATTTTCATGGGTGAAGTAGGTGAGTTGGGGTCCTGAATCTCTCCAATCATGGATACAGATCTTCCAAGATGGGCACTAACCCTTTCAACTAAATAAAGCACTGTCTCCAAGGGACATGAAGTTCAAGATCTTTAGTTCGTGACTATGAGGAATCAATTCCCTTAACACTCCATGAGATTCAGGCATCCCAATTTCATATCAGGCATTTCATATTCCCTTGTGTACAGGTTCTGTAGCCCCCTAGCTTTTGTAGAAGGTACTCTGTAAAGTCAGGCTCACAAATGAACAATGAACATCTGCTAAAAGTTCACTGGATGTAGTGTGAATGCTGCAAAACATTAAACTCTTTCAGACTTAAACAACCTGCATTTACACAGCACACTTAAGTCAATTAAAAAAACATCAGTCATAAACATAAAGTAGATGTCATTTTGATAGGCTCGGAAAGACATCTGCGAGTCTATCAGGATCATTTAATATATCCGGTGCTCCCAGTGAGGACTCCTCTACATCGTTAAGATGCATCGTAGATTGGGGGACCACTTCATCATGCACTTTCGCTCTGTCTGCCTCAACAAGCAGGACTTCCTGGTGACCACCCATTTTAATTCTACCTCCCATTCCCATTCCAACATGTCGGTCCATGGCCACAATAAGGTCACTCTCTTTTGGTGAAGCAACACCTCATATTCAGTTTGGACTCTGATTTCTCTAACCCACCAATTTATCCACCCTTCCCCCTTACCTCTTTTTCAATGTATCATTCACTCATCCCTTCTTGCTCCTCTTCTGCACATCATCTCCCTCTGGTGCCCCTCCTCCTTCCCTTTCTCAATGGCCCACACTCCTCTCCTATCAGATTCTCACTTATTCAGCCCTTTACCTCTTTCACATCTTCTCCCAGCTTCTCACTTTATCCCCCTCACCCACTCACCCACTTTTCCCCTCACCCGGATTCGCCTATCACCTGTCAGTTTGTACACTTCCCCCTACCCCCACCTCAGTACTCTAACTTCATCCCTCTTCCCTTCCAGTCCTGAAGAAGAGTCTTGGTCCAAAACATTGACTCTTTATTCCTCTCCATTGATGCTGCCTGATCTGCAGAGATTCTCCAGCATTTTCTGAGTGGCCGTAAAGTGCTTACTCTACGGGTGAAAGAAGAATTCTGGTGAAAGCCAGATGAAAAAAGAATAATCTACAAACAAATTTTGACACTAGTCAGAAGAAGGAGACATTATGGGAGATGAGCATAAATTTTGTGAAAGACTTTTTCAGAGAGCACCTTAAAGCAGCAAAGAGCTGTGTCTGAAACTAGCGTTTAGGACCCCTAGCAACTGCAGTGCAATGAAAATCACTGATGTGTTAGAAGCAAGGACCTTTCATTGTCCTCCCTTTACAGATGTTGCTGGCCTGCTCAGTATTTCCTCTTTTCATTTTAGATTCCCAACTGCTTTGGTTTGGCATGAGTAAGGTTTAGCAGGAAATGACAAGAAACGAGGGCAAAATCCAGGTGGCACCGCTTTACTTAAGCTTATGTTGCCTATAAGGAAAGTGTACAAAATATCTCTGAGCAGAGTAATTGTTGGCTTGTGTAGTATTTCATTTTTGCTGTAACGTAAGTTTTTTATTTGTCGAGTTCCGGTTGTCAACAGCAGATGGTGATGTTGATCTTTGTACATTTGCTTGTGAAAAATGTTCCTTTGAAATAGTTTGACATGGCAAGGAAGTAGGGAATTTGGAATCAGAAACAAGGGGCTGAAGAATAGCAGATTAGGCTTGAAACATTGACCTTGGCATCATCTGTGAAGAGACAAGGTCATGTTATGTGTTTGGACCCTCTGCCAAAAGAAAATGCCGACTATGCTTTTGCCTGTCACGATTTTAACAAGAAAAATTTCTTCTGTGATTCTTTTGCCCACAGGACCATAAATCATACTTGAGCAGGAAAAGCCAGGAAGATGCAGGGATTCTTTAGAAAGCAGCCACTAAGTTGTTCATCAGGCAGCAAATACTTAGATACCCTTATTCAGTATCGTATTGTCTGCCCTTCCCACTCCCCACAACCTAGGCACACAGCTTGCCATAACCTGTGAGATAAGCCTGAACAGGCCATGAATCAGTCTCCAATAATTCTCATGGTGATAAGTGAGAGTGAGGAAGAAGTGTGAAGATAGTTCATGGGTAGGGATTCAAGAAAAAAATGAGGTGAAAGTGGTATCTTAATTGGTCGGGGAGCCAGCCGGTGTTTCAATCCTTGAAAAACAACTTTCAGTATTAACTACCATGTTTGCTAGTATCTGAGGTGGGTGATGGTAGGGGAGAGGGTTGGAGTGGGATGTTAGGAGGAGAAGGAGTGGGGAAAACGTTATTCCAGTAGCAGCAACTCTTCTCAGTCTAGAAATTGGACCAATTTGTCTATGTTTTTATCTGTAAGTTGTGTGCATAAGTGCCCTTTTGTTCTCATTAGTTCCCACCAACAATCACTTCCAGGTCAATTGCCTCTCATTGGGAAATCGGCCCGGGTACTGCCTTGCACGATTCCATCTCAGGCGCAAATCTTGTTCTGTGGCTGTCGTGAAGCTTCGGGGCATAGTATTGTACAGCAGCCATGCTGAGCTTTGTAAGCTGAATTAGTGCAGAAGAATACTACCTACAGCTTTTTTAAGAAAATTAATTACACTAAAGGGAACAAAATGATGGAGACATGCAAAGAGACTAGAGTGGAAGGATTCCTAGTTAATTCACAGACTCCCTTTTCAGAGCTCAAATGTAGCAGCATCACTGTGTCCATGTGATAATCGCAGCAGTCCCATACATCTCCAGTGCAGACTGGCCGGTAACCCCACAGAGATGTGGGGCCACCCATTGCACAGGACTGAACCAGTGGACTGGACTGCTTGCTTTCTGTCTCCACCTGTCTGTTTCCCCTCACCTCTCTGGCAGCATTTTTCTTCACGGTTCTGAGGCTGCCATGGAGAGAGGCTCTTTAAAGTCAGACCACCTCCTTGGAGATTACTGCAGCAGTAATATGATGGTTGTGAGCCTATAAATTAGTTTGCAAATTTTAATGCAATATTGCCCAATCCTTTCAAGACATTCAAGTGGGTGATCGTACTATACACACTGAGAGTGATCACCAGTCTCTCAGCATACATACTTTCAAGTATTCTGATGCAAGAATTATTATAACTATTGTGTTCATTCTATTTCTGATTGCTACATCCAAAGAATTTTGTTACAAATATGTTCTGTTCATACTACTGAGCATGAGGTTCTGAGGCTTGGGTCAATAATCCAGACAGCAGTCATTTAAATTCAAACACACTATTCTGAGAATTCAAATTTACTTTAAAAAAAAATCAGAAAATAAAAAAAAATGCTGAAATCAGCAAAGGTGTCATTGGGCTTCTGGTTCCATCTAAAAAGGGCCTCCAAATCCCAACACCTGGGCATCCTGATGAAGAGAACCTTAGAACCTTTCATAGAATGCCCGTGCTCGAACAGATTTTGAGACAAAACTTTTTATTGCCTTCAGCCCTTAGCTTCAGATTTTTATCAAACTAAACTCAAATGGTTCTCATGCAATGTGAATTAATGTCCTCCAGATCAACACACACAAAATGCTGGAGGAACTCAGCAGGTCAGACGGCATCTATGGAGGGAAATGAAGAGTTGACATTTTAGGACAGGAACCTTCAGGACTGGAAAGAAAGGGGGCAGAAGACAGAATAATAGGATTTGGGGAGGGGAGGAGCACAAACTGGTTGGAGATAGGTGTATCCAGGTGAAGGGGGAAAGTAGGTAGGTGGGGGCAATTGGGAATGATGTCAGAAGCTAGGAGGTGATAGGTAGAAGATGGAAAGGGCTGAACAACATGGAATCTGATAGGAGATGACAGTAGACTGTGGAATAAAGAGAAAGAAGTAGAAAACAAAAAGGAAGAAAGTGTGGGTGATGGGCAGATTGTAAAAGCAGGGGAGAGGAAAGAGAAGGGGTAAAGGGGCCAGATGAATAATGAAAAACAAAAGGGGGGGTGTTAGAAGGGAGGGGTTACTGGAAATTAGAGAAATTGGTGTTGACGTTGTCAGGTTGGAAACCACCATGACAGAATATGAGGTGCTGTTCCTCCCTCAACCATACTAAGTATTACAACTGTGTAAAATTAAGTACTACAACTAAGTGTTACGCTTGCCTCCACTTCTTCTCCCTCACCACTAGTCAGGGGCCTAAACAATCCTTCCACGAGGGACAGCACTTCCCATATGAATCCAACTGTTGTGCCTGCATATTCTCAGATTACTAGTTCAGTTATGTAATCACTACGTAACTGTACCCTAGTTAACTCTGCTAATTGCTCACGAGATTCATGTGAACCTAAGCCTTTTTGTGGATCTTCTTGTAAAATGCTAAAGTAAAACTAAAGCATTTTTCAGATTAGAATTATAGCACAGAGTAGACTCTTCTGACCTTTCGAGACCTGAAACCCCAGAGACCCGCGATAACCCTGATTAACCCTAACCCAATCACAATGACCAATTGACCTACCCAGTCCGTCTTGGGGCTGTGGGAGAAAACTCATGTACTCTGCAGCGTGGACATACAATATTGGAATTGAACTCTAAACTCTGACACCTCAAGCTGTAATAGCGTTCCCCTAACAACTATGCTATGGTGGTGCCCACGGTGCTGTTTTATTTCTTTATTAAATGAGTAGTGGCAGATATCAAGTATATTTACACATGCAGCCGAGTTACCTGCATTGTGTGCGTGTCTATTTCTATTAGACCCGTCTAAATGATCACAAACATTGAAAACAATTTCTGATCTGAGATGCTTACTTTATTATCTAAAATCTGTTTCATAGAATTATTGATTTATTAAGTACAGAAGCAGGCCATTTGGTTAACCAGGTTTGTACTAGTTCTTTGAAATAGCTATTCAATGAGCCCCACTTATGTGGATTTCTCGCAAAAGCCTGAAACCTTTTCCTTTTCTTATGTGTGTCGAACGGCCTTTTGAAAATGACCTGTGAATCTGGTTCCACCACTCTTTCAGGTAGCCATTTCCAGATGGCTGGGGCTTTGCTACTTACTTTGCACCAAGTGTCATGGGGCTGAGGTCAAGCCTGTGTTTGGTCTTCAGGAGCAAGCTTTTCAGCTTCATTTCACCAATGGATGGGAGCAGCAGAGGCATGGCAATACAAAACAAGCCCAACTGCGGTGGAAGGGCAGCACCAGACTTATCTTTCTTCCTCTGTCCCTGCAGGTACTTCAGTCTGCCTTGGAACTGCATCGTCTGTTGTGAGGAGGGGTGATGGGCAGATGGAGTGGTGAAGGAAGGAAAAATCAAAAAATGTTAATGAACCATGATGAAATGCTGGAACAAACTCAATGGACCAAATGGCCTAATTTTCCTGCTATAGCGTATGGTCTTATACAAAACGTGAAATCTAATAACAAATAAAATTTAAGGGGAAACTAGGTATGTAGTCCCTTGAAAGAAGAAAATTAAGGATGATTGAAAAGAAATGTTTGAAAAAAAACTTGATCGGTAGATAGAAAAAAGAATCTGAATCAGATTTACTATCACCGTCATATGATGCGAACCATTTATTTTGTGGCAGCAGAACAGTGCAAAGATACAAAATCACTGTAAGTTACAAAAAAAAAGGAACGATGTGGTAGTGTTCATCAGTTATTGGACCATTCAGAAACCTGACGGCAGAGAGGAAAAAATTGTTCCTAATTCATCGAGTTTGTGTCTTCAGGGGTCTGTACCTTCACCTTGATAGCAGTATTTGGAAGAGAGCACCTTGCAGATGGTGAACATTCAATCTTATGGATGCTACCTTCTTGAGGAACCACTTCTTGGAGATGTCTGTGATGGTGGAGAGCATTGTGCCCGTGGATTGTCAGAGAATGAAGGAACTATCTCTGATAATGAAAAGCAAAGGGTGAGGGCAAATTTGAAAATTATAGTTGGGTTGGTGAGTAATGATGTGAAGAAGGGCTTCTTCATGCAAAAGTTAGTGGCCCTCTTGAACTCCATAAAGGTGTGTCTTTCAAAATAGAGATCAACAGATTTTATTGAATGAAAACATTAGGGATTGCGGAAGTACAGCAGGAAGGGAAAAATAATATACAGACCATCTATGATATAATCAAACAATAGGTGACCTACAAGGAGCATTCTGCAGAGAGAAAAGAAAGAAGTGAAGTTGAGGCTGGAGGAAGAACCAGACAGAGTGAAGATGGCGAAATCCAAGTGTAGGAGAGCGAATTATGTTGAAGAAAAACTGGAAAAATTTGCTAGCAAGTATCAAAAGTCCTAAAGTGATTAGATAGAAAATCACTGCTCTATTAAACTAGGACATTTAACGTAAGTGGATAGAGAAAGTGTTATATGTTTAATACTATCTCCACAAGAGTTTCCACCACCTGGTTATAATGTGGAGCCTCTCCATAAGTTAATTAATGAACCTTGCCTCAAGTAATCCATGTTGTTACCTGAGGCAAAGATCATTACTGTACTTACAGAGAAGGTAATTGCTGGATTGGAATGAAACATCATCATGATGGTAAGATTAAGAAGGCCTAACATGAGGCCCATGCGGAGCATATACGTGTGTGTATGAGCTGAACTGAATAGCTTATGTCTGTGCAGTACAGTTTGCTTTAATGTCTAACCAATATCCTTCACCAACGTTTCATTGCCACTGCTGGGCTTCTGAGCCAGCAATAAAGATTTCAAAGATCAGAAGAATTAGTATTATTTGTCACACACATGCCAAAGCAAACAATGAAATGCATAGTTTGCATCAAATCAAATCAGTGAGGACTATGCTGGGCCGTCCAAAATTGTCAGCACGCTTCTGACAAAGCATGCCCTCAACTCTCTGTGCGAACTCGTGTGTCTTTGGAATAAAGGAGGAATGTGGAGCACACAGTGCAAACCCACATAGTCATGAGGAGAAGGTACAAACTCCTTACAAACCCCAATTGTCAGCTGGCTGCTGTAAGGCATTGCGCTAACTGCTACACTGCCGTGTCACCTCAGTGGTCATTACTTGTTGATATAAGTTGGAGGTACTCTGCAAAATCTATTCAGCCACATGCATATTGTGTGATACACGCCTTCCCCAACCATTAATCAGCTAACCTTAAGCAACGTCACTATCACAGACAGACCAGCCTGCAGTGCTAGTGAAAATGCTGAAATAGTGAAAAATACTAACTCTGTGGGAGCTGTGGTGGCAGTGGGAGGGAACTGTTTTATAAAACCTACAAAATCTAATTGTTATTAAATAAACACAAGATGATCTGTTGGTTTGAAGAATTCCAATTTTGGATTTATTGTATTTTTTCAAGCGATCATTTAATGTAGGGAAAAGGGCTCCTTTGTGCAATTATATTTGGTTTGTGAGACTTCAGATGGATCTGACACATGCAACTGAAAACTCTCCATCACAGCATCTATTGCAGGCTCTCAATATTAATTTCACCGTTTCTATCTGAAATCATTTGTTGGTGGACTTTCCTTCTCTTGCAATTCGTCCTCAGCCTTTACCTACCAGGAATCCTGAAGTGCTGTCCAGTAGGCAACGGACTCGGATGACAAAATAACGGTTTAGGAATGGAGAAAATTCCGGCGGCAGAAGTTTTGGGTCGTAAACTTTGAAAGAACTCAGATTCTCTTCACCTAAAATTGGACGAAAGCACTATTACACAACTCGCACCAAAAGCACAGAATCAGGCTCTTTGGCCCTTCACATTAATTTTGGCCTTTTTACCTCTTTATCCACTTCCTTATTGAGATTGTGTCTTTCTGTGCCTTGTCTAAATCTGTCTAAATGCCTCCTCAATGTAGTAATTGTATTTGATTCCACCGCTTCCTCTGCCAGCATTCAACCATTATCTCAGTATTCCTTCAGGTGCGCTTTAAAATACCTTGGTCTTTCTTACCTTAAACCCAATCTTTTTGTGTTTTTAATGCTTCTGATATTTCAAGCAATAAAACAATAAGCTCAACAACAGGAACTATCAGCTCATTTCCCTATTTTAATGTTATGTAGTGCATTGTCAGCCTTTCAGAACGCCTCAAAATGCCTTATGTCAAATGAGTCACAATCACTTTTGACTAGTGACTGAACAGCAACTATTTTGCACGCAGGAAATGCGATTAATTTTAGTTGTGTAGCTTGAGGGAAGAAAGTTGGAGTAACAATTCCCTCCAGTCCATTTCAATTAGACCTGCAGGATCTTTACCACCCAGCTTTATCCTCAGGTACCATTCCAATTTAATAACCCATCAGAAGCCTAGGGTCTCCACTAAGCAGTATTCATAAAATGCTATAATGAGGTGTCTGTTTAGATTTAGGTCACATGTCCTGAAGTGGCGTTTGATCTCAAGATCTCCTGACCTAGATATAAAATCAATTGAGCCAAAATGACCCTCAATATTGTTGAGACTGTGATCAAATTCACTAAAGAAACACTGAAGCTGGTGAAATAGAAGTCTTTAGTCATTATATCAAGCAAGCATCATTCTGGAGACAGTCTTGGTAAAGGCTCACAAACCCAAAGGTATATCATAATTTTATACTCTTAAGATCAAAGATAAAGTTGGTGATGCAATACAATTTCAATAGTTATAATGACATCATTTCCTTCAATATTTTGGGTTGAGAATGCTTCCTTTGCATTATGTATCTACAGTAACAGATGCCTCTGAATGCTCAATCACCTTTGTCACAAAATAGTTCACACAAATAGTCTAAAAGCTTCTGGGAACAGAAGTCCCAGACACCCGAAATTAAAGTTGTCAGGGCTGTCTCATAAATATACAAAAACTATTGATTGCCTACACCGGTGACCATGTCTGATATGTTAAGTGACAACATCCATCTGGTCTGCCAGCTCCAACTGTCACAATGGTGCAAATAACTTAGCAATGTTGCCTGGTTTGAAGCAAGCCAATTAACATAACCCCATTGTCTGAACACTTGGCTATTGCATATGGAATCTCTTAGTCTGTGGAGGAGCTTGTGCTTTTAACTTCAATTTACGGCTTGGAATTTACTAAAAACTGAAGGCTAATTGCAAGCTTCCTGAACTTATTTACATTTACAATATGAAATGAAACATGGTTCTTGTTTGAATTAATACCTGAATACTCTACAATATCCAAAATGCTCTGTAACAAATATATTTTAAGTCCCAAAGAAATTGCAGGTTTTTACCTTCATTATCTACCACACCTCATCTCCTCCCATCCCCAAACACTAATCATAGTAATCAATACTGCATTTAACCTGTCTGTAGTTTGTAGGCAAAGTCTTTGTACCAGCCTTCAAAATAAACAAATTAAAACATAACCCTAACACTGCATGCTAATTTGACTGAGTGAGGTAGCAAATGAGCAATAGGGAATCAACCGACCATTGGACATCCTCTTTCCATGCAAAACCAAAGCAAATGAATATCAGGAAGAAAATATATGTCATAGTAACTCATCACATCCAGTGGGCCTCCTGTTGAAGAACTTCAAGCCTGAGATACCATTGAACTACACTTGGTTCCATTCCATTCTTTCTGTGGACTCTTAACGTCAGCTGAAATAATCTATATGCTTGTCAAAATGTGCTATGAAAAACAAATGCATCATGCAGTCACACAATCACAAACTACTATTTTAGTGTGACTGTAAATTTTAAGGGATGCCCATTGTACTCAACTGTACACTACGAGAAGGAAATAGTTTGGATATACTCACTATTAGTTCCCTGGCCTGAAGGATCGTGCCCAGATATCTGCTGTGGCGGATTCATAGCCCAGTGTAGCTGCCTCTGGAACTCCTGTCGATCATCAACATGGATGAAGTCGTACATGCTCTGGTGCATCATGTCAGTCTACAGAAACAAAGATAGGAAAGGTACAAGGAGCTAGCATTAATTAACAGAAAGCGGGTTTTGGGTTAATGGTGGTGTATAGTAGATGAAATTCCTCTTGTGACGGTAAAGATACGACAGGGTGGAGAAGATATACCAGGTACTGTATTCAAAGTAAAGCTGAACAATATCAGACAGCACACACAAAATGCTGGTGGAACACAGCAGGCCAGGCAGCATCTATAAGGAGAAGCACTGTCAACGTTTCGGGCCGAGAGTCTTCTCCTTATAGATGCTGCCTGGCCTGCTGTGTTCCACCAACATTTTGTGTGTGTTGTTTGAATTTCCAGCATCTGCAGATTTCCTCGTGTTTGAACAATATCAGCATTGTTCATAGTTTTCTGCAAGAGCCTTCACTGTTTATTTAGCCAATGAGAAATAAAAGTTTTCTCTCAGCAGAAGAGTCAACAGCTAGGGGCAGACTTAAAGTGGTGGAAGGATTAAATGAGAGATGAAGGAAAAATTGTGATTGTGTGGGAGTCTGGAACTCACTACAGGAAAACATTGTAGAAAGAACACAGGCAGCCAAAGCAGAGTCTCTGAATATTTTTTAAGGCAGAAGTGGATAGATTCCTGAGTTAAACAAAAGAGTAAAATTGAAGTTGCTGTTCTGTTTCGTAAATCTAGAAACTAATTGAAAGAAAAACATAGAGCCTAGGATAAATGTGTCTTCTTCATTTTACTTTAGTGAGGCATGCATATATGACATGGTGATGAGATGGCGTATGCCACTCATGTACGTTGTACATATAACCTATAAAGAATTATGTAAACAATCAAAGAATGCTTAATCAGACAATTTTACTCAAATATTACTGAAATATTGAATATACTATAGTTCCAGTCAGATCAACCCTGGGCTTATTGAATATTGCAGTGGGTTTGGATGTTGTTGGTCTATTTCTGCTCCTAATACATACGTACAAATGTAAATTGGTGATGGCAGTATTCCTGCGTACCTGTTTCCCATTTTGTTCTTGAACATGGACACTGTTAATTAGGGAAGTGCTGCCAAAAAAGTGTTGGCAATGTGCTGCAGCACTTCCTGAAGATAATACACACGTGGTTAGCATGCAGTGATGGTAGAGGGAGTGCATATGCAGGTCTGGTTTGGCTTGTTTCAAGGATAATATAAAAACAGCACAATGCTTTCCTTACTTAGTGCATGATGTAAGCGTATGTTAGGATGCGCTGTGTGGTTTTTAATGCAAGTGTGGGGAGAGTAAGACAGTCTCAGTGTTGGATATGACCCTGACAGTACACCACAGCTCATGCTATGAACAAGATGAATAAACACATCCCTTTGTAGGAATGCCACTAACCTACTGTGGTGAACTATGTGCCTGTCTGGACACACCCCCTGCTGACTGCTCCTGTGGCTCCTCCCACAGGCCCCTGTATAAAGGAGATCTGAGGCCTGACGCTCGGCCTCAGTCTCCAGGACATTGTATGATAGACACTCACTCCTGGTCCCTTCTTTCAGTCAATAAAATTGATGCACCATCAATAGCCAGCTCTTCACTCTGTTCGGGTATCCCTGCTATATCCACAGTGATAGAGGGTCCTCCTTTATGAGTGACGAGCTGCGCCGGTACCTGCTGGCTAGGGGCATTGCTACCAGTCGGACCACGAGTTATAATCCCCGGGGTAATGGCCAGGTGGAGCGGGAGAATGCCACAGTGTGGAGGCCACACTTTTAGCCCTTAAGTCAAAAGGGTTGCCGGTCTCTCGATCGCAGGAGGTCCTCCCTGAGGCACTGCACTCTATCCGCTCTCTGTTATGTACGTCCACCAATGCCACCCCTCACGAACGCCTATTCTCTTTTCCCAGGAAGTCTGTCACTGGGACCACCCTACCAGTTTGGCTGACATCCCCGGGGCCAGTGCTGCACCGGAAACACGTGAGGAGCAATAAATACTCCCCGCTGGTAGAGAAGGTTCACCTTCTACATGCGAACCCCCAGTATGCTTACGTGGTCTTACCTGATGGGCGGGAGGACACGGTCTCCATCCGCGACCTGGCACCCGCAGGTGCAGCAGACCACTACCCTGAAGGCTCTCCGGTAACTATGAACCCTGCACCAGAGGTGACACCGTGCTCACCAGGCCCTACACAGACTCCTCACGACACTTGTATACCGGGCGTTTCGTACGCATTTATACCAGGCGCCTCGCACATGCATGAGGGATCACCGGCGCCTAGTGGGCAAGAACAAGCGCAACCTCCGTCCCCTGTGCAATCACCAATGTTGCCAGCATCTATGCGATCACAACCGGTGCTACGTAGATCGCAGCGACAGATTCGACCACCTGATAGACTTGACTTGTAAGAAACTTCGCCACATGAGGACTCTTTCAAATGAAGGGGGGGTGAATGTGGTGAACTATGTGCCTGTCTGGACACGCCCCCTGCTGACTGCTCCTGTGGCTCCTCCCACAGGCCCCTGTATAAAGGAGATCTGAGGCCTGACGCTTGGCCTCAGTCTCCAGGACATTGTATGATAGACACTCACTCCTGGTTCCTTCTTCCAGTCAATAAAAGCCGATATCTCGCCTTACGTCTCAGTGTGAGTTATTGATGGTGCATCACCTACTCATGTTCCTCTTTGCCACACTTTGTGTGCTAACGTTACATGGTCCGAATGGTGTGGACTGAATGTTGGAGAATTATATTCTGGTGTGCAATGTTCACTTCTGAACATTGGCTAATTGTGATATATTGATGCCCATTATATTGTGTATTTTAGGGGTTGGTGATTCATGTTCTGGTGTGCACTTCCTGGTTTACTCTGGGTGCTGGTGATTATATATTGGTACACACCATATGGTGTACACTGGATGATGACCAGTTATGGAGACGCAAGAGACTGTTGATGCTGGAATATGACAAAACAAACAAAATGCTTGAGGAACTCAGATGGTCAGGCAGCATGTGTGGAGGGAAATGAACAGATGACATTTTGGGTTGGAGCTCTTCATCTGGATCAATGAACCCAAAACGTCCCTCCATTTCCTTCCATATATGTTGCCTGACCCATTGAGTCCTGTTGTGTACTTAATACTTCAGTAATATTTGAGTGATTTGTAAATATATTTTTTGATTAAGCATTCTTGTTCATTTAAATAATTCATTATGGGTTATACGTAAAAGCAAGTTTACTGCACATGCCATTCCACCACACATCTTATCTGTGCACCCGACTTAATGTAAATATGAAGTTAGACTCGCACCCCTGGCTCTCTTGTTTTCCTTTCGATTAGTTTTTGTGTTTTGGAGTTATAAAACTTAAGTTCCTCTGGTGTCTTGTTTGTTGCTTGTGATTCATATCTAGCTTTCTTCATAGTGTGTGTAATAGTGTTCTTCATAGCGTGTTTAATAATGTTCTTCATAGTGTGTTCAATAGTGTCCTTCAATAGTGTGTTATGCTTAATAGTGGTGACTTACATACACGTGTGCTAATTGCTAGGAATGCAGCTACTTGTGAATACTAGATGACAGTGTGTTGACTGGAAGGGGAATAGTGATCAAATTATATGATGTGGTTCGTATACTTGTGTATCTGGTATTCACAAAGTGACAATGATTTACTACTGGAATCCAATGTAAAGTTTCACACCTGGCTCATACTCATCTTCAGTTTGCAGCCGGTGTTGGTCACTGGGATGAGCATTGTATCTTCAGCAGGAAATATAAAGACTGTAAGATCAATCTGCCAGGCCAGTTATATCTTGGTAACTGATTACTGAGCCTAGTAGCAGAGGGTTGAGTTTAGATTGCCTTACTTATGATCTGATTGAATAAAGGACTGGAATGTAGGAAAACAAGAAAAGATTAAAAATTAGCATTACTGTATTAACAAATTCCATTCTGGTTAAAGAACTTGATGTATTTGAGGAAGCAAAACTATGAGTAATTGTTGCCTTTATTGTAAGATCCTCTCTGTTTATTATGTTCATTAAACATATCTCATCTGTTGGGTGAAATAAAAAGCTTGCATTTGTATGGCAGATTTTACAACTTCAATCCATTTCAAAATGATGCAAATTGCATTACATGTCATTGGGAAGATTGTCATATTGTAAGGTGGGAAGCACTGCACTCAACTTGTTCAGAAAAATAATGGAGATGACAAGAAATTTCCAATAAATATTTGACAGAGAAGTTTGTTGAAGAACACTAGATTATCATTTACATCCACCTAAGGCACCTAGACTTATGAGTTCTTCTTCCCAGAAAAAGATGAAATCAATAATCAACTAGGTCATCGAAAATAGTGGTGAAATATACCAGACTATCACATGTAAAAAAAATAGCAGCATGAGCTGTCTCCAGGCTTTGTGTTAGCGCAGCTGCAGCTCCCTCTTCTGATTAACTGTACTTTGCAATAGACTAAAACTTCATAAAATTTGGATTTCCACACCCCCCTCCTCTCTGACAGGAATGCTTTGGGTGACATGGCTGTCTGAAATAGTTATCATTTCCATATTTTCCAGAGCAGAGGCACGCTATGGGCTGCATAACAGAAAACAACGACTGAACATTTGTACATGAATGTCACAAGTAGCCAACACTTGATATACATCACAGAGCATTGCAGCTGGCATATCAAATGTCCATTGCATGAGACCAGCCTGTTGAAAAGGAGTCTGCACTGTTTCTCCTGGCACAAGCATGATTTTAAGCAAAGGATGTAATTATAAGTAACCTCCTGCAATTCCCTAATATAACCTTGCCTTCATCTTATATGTATTTTGTTGAGGTGAACCAAAAATTAGCCCTTTTACGCTAGATTAATAGTTACTGCACTGTGGTCACAGCCAGTGCTGAACCTTTCAAATTCCAGCCTTTATCCAAAAGAACTGCATTTGTCTTTCCTGCTTCAGCTCTGAGACGTCTTGTGTTTTACTATCCCAAGATAAATCCAGTAGCAAAAGTGCATCTTTGTCATTGAATATATCCACACCCGACTTCTCCAATGCACACTGGTCAGTCTGTATTTATCTTCCTTCTGCAAACAGGAAATCATCCAGTGTTCTGCTGATTAAACCCAAAACACTTGCCAAATCCCGTTCACCCATTATCCTGGTGCTCATTGACAGGATACGGTATTGACTCCATGTTTTAAGAAGATTCTCATCATTGTTTTCAAATCCCTCCATGACCTCAACACTGCAAGTTCCTTTAGACCTCCAACCCTTGGAGCTTCCAGATTCCCAAACTCAGGAAGCTGGTCTCTTGCACTCTGTAGCTTGCTGTCTCCCTTTCCTCCTTTAACATGCTTCTTAAACCCTAACTTTTAAAAGATTTTGACCCTCTACAATCCTATTCTCTTTGGTGCTTTAGTGACAAATTTTGAATAACACTCAATAGGTAGGTCAGCCTCTGCAGAGTATGAAACAGAGTTAACATTTCAGTTCTGACATCGGGTCTTTGCCCTGAAACACTAACTTTATTACCATTTCTTTGAATGCCGCTTGACCTTCTGAGTACCGTAAATTCCGGACTATAAGCCGCTACTTTTTTCCCACGCTTTGAACACTGCGGCCTATACTACGGTGCGGCTAATGCATGTTTTTTTTTCATGCCGCCAAAAACATTTTGCCTCGTAACAGTAGACCAATAAAATTGATGAGTAGTTCACAGAGGTCCAATGAAATTGTGCGATAAATCAAGCGCACTTTCACAATTAAATTATTGTAAATCAGTCATTTGTACTCACCCTCATCAACATGGAAAACACTCGAAGAAAAGCATATGATGCAGCTTTTAAGTTAAAGGCGATCAATCTGGCGGTTGAAGAAGGAAATTGAGCTGCTGCACATAATCTTGGCATAAATGAATCGATGGTGAGTTGGTGGAGACGCCAGCGAGAAGAACTGAGTCAATGCAAAAAGACGACAAAAGCTTTCAGAGGCAATCATAGCAGATGGCCCGAACTTGAAAATTTAACACACAGAGAGTAGGTGGCCGCGGTGTTTCCACCGTGCAGATCAGGCTGAAGGCTAAAGCAATCGCCACCAAAATGAAAATCGAAGATTTTAGAGGTGGGCCATCGTGGTGTTTTAGATTTATGAGACGAAAAGGCCTGTCCGTCAGGGTACGCACGACTCTGTGTCAGCAGCTCCCTCCCGACCACCCATGAGGAAAAACTTGCTAACTTCTGCACATTCACTCAAACAAAGATAGCAGAGAATTCCAGCGGGCCAGATGATATCATAAATATGGATGAAGTACCTTTGACGTTTGACCTGCCTCTCACTCGGACTGTTAATAAAAAAGGTGACTCGTCCATCACACTGAAAACAAGTGGCCATGAGAGAATGCATTTTACTTGTGTTCTGAGCTGCAAAACATCTGGACTAAAGCTTCCACCGATGGTGATTTTTAAGCGGCTGACAATGCCAAAGGAAAAATTCCCAAAAGAAATCATGGTGAAAGTCAATAAGAAAGGTTGGATGACGGAGAGTCTAATGAAGGATTGGCTGAGAGAGTGCTACGCCAAGCGACCAGGGGGATTTTTTCACAGAAAAAAAGCATTGCTCGTTATGGACAGCATGAGGGCCCATATAACAGATTCAGTGAAAGCTGCCATCAAGAGTACAAACTCAATTCCAGCTGTGATTCCTGGGGGCACCACGAAGTATTTGCAGCCACTGGACATCAGCGTGAACCGGGCATTTAAAGTGGCGCTGCGCGTTGAGTGGGAGGCTTGGATGATGAGCGGCGAGCAATTCTTTACCAAAACAGGACGCATGCGAAGAGCATCTTTAACTCAAGTCTGCCAGTGGATCCTAAATGCGTGGAGCCGTGTCCAACATCCACCATCACCAACGGGTTTTGAAAGGCTGGACTGCTGTGTGATGAAGAGGACCGCGTGCGCTCAAGTGAGAGCGCCAACGAAGAGACTGAAGTGAGTGACGAGATCCTGAGGTTGTTCAATTCGGACACTGAAGAAGAGGACTTTGATGGTTTTAGTGCACAGGAGGAAGATGAAGAAGGCGATCAATAACTTTTCCTGGTAGGCTGCAGTATATATATATTTTTTACCAGTCGTTAGGAGATATTGGAATGTTGTTCGTGCACTGTTCAGTAAAAAAGTATACGCAACGTAATTTGTGTGTTACCGATACGTATGTATATTTAAAAGTAGCTGAGTTACAGGCACTGTTCGAAAAAAAGCATTTGCAATATGTATTTGTTTATGTTACCATACGGATTTAATTAAAAGTTAAAAAATCCTCACGTGTAATATCTTTCTGTGTAAATATCTCATATTACAACGTGGGACACCTGCGGCTTAAAATCCGGTGCGGCCTGTACAAGTACAAAATTGATTTTCTTTCTAAAATTAGAGCGTGCGGCTTTTAATCAGGTGCGCTCTGTAGTCCGGAATTTACGGTATTTCTAGCATTTTCTGTTTTTATTTCGTCTTTTTTATTTTATTTTGCCGCTGTCAAATTCTTTTCGATAACCCTCTTGTGAGGCCCTTGGGTTTTTTCCAAAACTAAATACACGATAGAAAGAAACATATAATTTTCAGAAGGACACCAGATTCCTGTAAATGCTGCATTCCACTTGTACTTAACTGGTCCCAGGATTACCAGCAATCCTTCAAGAGGGAAGTTCATACCATATACTGACATTACTTTGTTTAACTCCAACATTAACAATGGAAGTGTTGGCATCCACCTGGGCTTTCTACCCATTCCCTCTCCTATTAATCACACCCTGGAAAATGTAAAATACATCATCACTATGGTTTGGTCAATTTAAAAAATCTCTTACCTATTTCTCACAGAGGCACAGATGGCTATGGCTTATGCCCTCAGTGCATCTGGGTGATTTTGGATATCTTCTCTTAGTAGGGCCAGGTGATGTAAAAGTACCTCATCTGTGGGGTCTATTTAATTTTAAATCACTAACCTTATGATGTCCCCATGAGTTTAAATACATCCTCTTACTGGATGCAGGTGTTGTAAAATATGCCTGCATTAATATGTGATGTATTTAATCACTTGGGCATCCTTGTATACCTCTGCCATCAAATAAACCTGATGCAGTTTTAGATCTCTCTATTTTTCTGTGCCTCACCCAGAAAGTTACCACATTAGGAACTCACCATTGCATATAACTTACACTAGTAATGAGGAATGGGCTAATAAGTTGCCTGAGGTTGCGTAATTGTCAAGGCAGTTGATCAACTCAGTACTTGTGAATGTAAAATGCACTACAGCAACGCAAGGTGCAGATCAAGAACAATGGAACACAAAGTTGAACTTGGGCATTTGACGATTATATGCCAGTGCATGGAATCATTGGGTTAACACTTGCAATTTGAAGAAAGGAACAATGGAAACTGCAGGCACAACTCCAGTCCAGTTACATCAGGACTCTTAGAGTCAAAGTTCAAAGTGCATTTTATTATCAAAGTATGTATACTCTATACAACTTAGAGATTCACCTCCTTACAGGCAGCCATGAAACAAAGGACCCCAGTAGACCCCATTAAGAATGAAAGAAGACAGTCAAATACTCAACGTGCAGAAAGAAAAAAAAAACTGTGGAAACAATAAAACAGCATTAAGAAATGGAGTTCACAATACTAGGCATCACTGCAGCTGATTCAGAAGACTACTAGTTGCAGGGCACACCCTCAATCCAGTTTAGAATCCAACAATCTCGCAGAGCAGTGAGCCGAGCAGGACCATCTCTCGCCTCTGACCGTTTCAATGCGGCTCAGTGCGGAAATCGTCCAGACCTCCGGTCGTTCCCTGCCCACTGGCTCAGGCTCTGATACCGTCAGTAGCCAGCCTTTTCAATTTGCTCGGCTCTTAAATTGTTCAAATCGTGGGTCCTTCCTAGCTTCACATCTTTTTTGCAGCATCTATGATAAAGTGCAGGGCTCTTTCCATTCATCAATAGAACTAATGGAAGTGTTCCTCAGGGGAAACAGTACAGTGAAAGTTGAATGCATGGGCCCAATTCTGTCGACCCAAATGAAGTCAAAGAGAGAACCTCACTGATAGAAATTATCACAGATGGTGAACGACATAGATCCTATGCAGACACCCAAAAAATATTTAACTTGGTGAGTTAATGGAGATGGCTGAATCACTTCAACCCAGCACTAATTTGCAATGAGAAAACCAAGGCCAAGCAAGATCCATAGTGGTTAAACAGTGGCCTTGACGAATCTGTCACAAGATTGTAACTCTGGCACTGTTCTGAACGAGTGCAGTGAGGCAAAGCCATGTGTAGCTGAAGAGATAAACAGATTTGAAAGTGTGTATAAAATAGCATATCAATAGAGATGGCTTCTGAAAATGCCAGGATGTTTGGCTAGTATATAACAGATGGGCAGATGGCAGTAGCAAGTGTAGGAGCTTTGTTGTTGCGCCTGACTCACTTAAATAAAAGTAGTATAAAAGTCATGGTGGGCAGCAAATGCCGCTGCTGGTATATCGGAGATCACCTCACAGACACACTAACAACATGAACTAACTAACAATTGTAGAAGGAAGGGTACAGAGCGTCAATGTCCAATAAAGGACACAGATTGCAAGGAAGAATCATGTCAGCCAAGTGGGTTCCCCAAGAAAGGATAATACTGACAAGATCAAACTTCAGAGAAGAACTCTTTATAGTACTGAGGCTAGTAAACCACAGGAAGAGCAAATCTGAAGTGGTAGCAATCCCACTGTGGAATCAATAGGAAAGGTAGCATTTTTAAAGTGAAATTAAAAATGTAATGTCTACTCTATTAGTGTAAACTTTTACACAGCTGATGACTGCTCTATCATGAGTAGAAGTATGTCTATCACTATACAGAGGTCATCCCTATTCTTACTTTATTTCCATTCCCCATCCTTTATCAATAGCTGATAGAATGGAGTTAGTACATGTTATGGCCCACTAGAGATCTGGCCTGATATTGGACCATGCAAATAAGTGTTGAGCAAAATACAAAATACCAAGAGAATTTGAAGAATGATTTGAAGAACATCTTCAGAATGGGCACTATGTAGCCTTGTCTAAACAAGCTTCTGGAACCATATGAAGAGGCGCTGAAAGACCCCCCCTATTGATATTAAGGGGCACAAGGACTAAATACTGATTCAGGTGCACCAGTCCATGTGTAGAAATGGCCTCAAGGCCATCGCAGTAAGCCCACATGGACTCCTGGAGAGACAATGATGATGGTGGACACTCATTCAAAGTAAATTGTGATAAAGCATGTAGGTCATCATATGTACAAGAGAATAATTTAGATCCATGCTTGCAATGCGTGGTCTTCACAAAGATGGGTAATGGATAAAGGTCCACAGTTTAAGTTTGTTTTAGTTTGAGGAAACTGTAACACAAAATAGACTGAAACATTGCCTCACAAATTAACATGAAATAGGGAAGCAGATAGGTCAGTATAGAGAGTGGAGGAGTTACTGATATAGCAAATCTAGGGAAGAGAAGTAAATATTACGATGAAATGTTAACTCACAACTTTTCTTCTGAGCAATAGCTTGAAGCCATACTCGACTACAAGGCACACACCCGGAGAAGTGCTGATGCACAGAAGACTCAGCACGCATCTGAGTAAAAACTCATTTCAATCTGGAAGGAAAGGCAGCTAAAATATCACACCACATGCAGTGAAGGAAGGGATTGGCATTATGTGATGAGATTTGGCTGCTGACACTTCCAGCAAGTCAGAAGTAGGAAAATGAGATATCGCAGCAGTTATCTTGTAAGAGTTAGTGAGAGGGTCAGCAAAGATCTTGAGGAGCACAGCAGAAATATTCAAGAGAATAATGATAAAGGTTGTGTGCCAACGTCGCAAGAATACTGAACAAGGTTAAAAAATAGGAAAACTACAGTTGTCAAAGAGTCAATGCAAAACACAGCTAAGTGACTCCCTCAATGAATGCAGAGACAGAAGCCACATCACGAAAATCCGTAGATACTCTGTGTCCCCGATCAAAACAACTAACACCTTTGAACTTTAAAAGATCAAAGAGAATTTCAAGGAATTGAAATAATTAAATTTATAAAATTGGTAAAGTTGTTAAATTAGTTAAATTTCTTTTGGCTAAAAGAAGAACAGTATACATACATGGTGTGTAAATGTGTGTGATACCAAATGCACAACTGATCATGTGTGTCACTATACATATACGCATAATCCAAATCTAAACAGAACCTCACATAAACCTGGCACACATTCTAGAGGTCTTCATGTTTCCAATATATTATCCTGCACACACTGCAAATAACTATATTAAGAACTCAAATATCCTACAACTTCCTGTGACTGGCTATTGGTGATTGTAAATGACTCCTCTGTCTGCTGTTGGAGACTTTAACCTGTCATCTCACTGGTGCCTGAATGAATTTCACACCTTCTTGGTACATCATTAATGGCCTTAGATATTCCCACTGTGATAGGCATCCAAATACAATGAGTGCTCATTCCATTTAGTGATAGTCCCTCCTGTAATCACCTACCATCTCATCAGTTTCCACATCCAATACACTATCATCTGCAGCTTCCGCTATCTCCAAGGGGATCCAACCACTAAACATATTTTTATCTCTCCCACCTTCGCTTTCTGTAGGAATTGCTCTCTGTGTGATTCCCTTGTCCATTTGTCCCTCCTCTTTAATGTTTCTCCAAGTGCCCCAAATAGTCCTTCCAAGTGTGGCAGCACTTCACCTGCGCAACTGCTGGGGTCATCTACTGTGTCCAGTGCTCCCAATCCTCCTCTGCAATGGTGAGACCTGTCATAACTTGGGGGACTGCTTTGTCGAGTATCTCCGCTCCGTCCGCCACAGGTGGGACTTCCTGAATCTTTCTGATTCCCGTTCCTGCTCTGACATGTCGATCCATGGCCTCCTCTTGTGCCAAGATGACACCACCTTCAAGATGGGGGAGCAATGCCTTATATTCCATCAGGGTACCCTCCAACCTTATGGCATGAATACCATTTTCTTCTTCCGGTGAACAGATTTCCTCCCTTCACCTTCCTCTATTCCCCACTTTGACCTTTCACTTCTTCTCACTTACCTATCAATTCCCTCGGGTGCCCACTTCCTTCCCTTTCCCCTATGGTCCACTCTCCTCTCCTATCAGATTCTTTCTTCTCCAGCCTTTGATCTTTCCTACCACCTGGCTTCACCTATCACCTTCCAGCTAGTCTCCTTTCCCTCCCCCCACCTTATTCAGGCATTTACCCCCTTCCTTCTCAGTCCTGGAGAAGGATCTTGGCCTGAAGTGTTGACTGTTTACTCTTTTCCATAGATGCTGCCTGTCCTGCTGAGTTCCTCCTGCATTTTGTGTACATAGCATTGAATTTCCACAATCTGCAGATTTTCTTGTGTTTGTAAGTACAATGAGTATAGCTTTGACAATGGTGGATAACCATAGGGGCCTCAGAGATTCAAGCATCACCATGTATCAGGACATAAATTAGGAAGGAGAAGGTTGTGTGAACTGTAGGTTGAACAGTAATGTTAGAATTAAGCTAGGGTCCTAACTTTTTCATTGAACTGCAACATTCCGATATATCAGTTCTCTTCCTGCTATGAAATTGGTGATTGCCCTTCCAGAAACCTAGAGAGTGAAAATCACAAGGGAAGAACAAGAGGACAGCAATGGGATCAGTACAGCTTCCAAATGAAACCCCAGTGTTCCTACAGGCTGGGCTGTGCAGGCAGGGTTTAACCAGGGCTTTTATAGAGTCACGGAGCAACACAGCATGATACAGGACCTTCAGGCCAATCAGTCCATGCCAACCGTGTTGCTCACACAACTGGCCCAAATTCCCATGTTTGGCCTGTATCCCTCCAAGCTCTGTCCTTCCATATACCCGTCCAAAACCTCCTTAAATTATAATATTGTACCTGACTCAACCACTTCCTCTGGAAGCTCATTCCAATTTCTCACCACTGCATGAAAAATGTTGTCTCTCAGGTCCCTGTTAAGTATTTTTCCAACTCGCCATAAACCTACACCCATTAGTTTTGGACTCCCCTACCCTGAGAAAAGATAGTTACCATCAACATTTTTGATGTCTCTCATCATTTTAAACATCTCTATAAGGTCAACTCCTCATTCTCAAATGTTCAAAAGAATAAAGACGTAGCTTGGCCAGTCCCTTCCTGTAACTCTGGCCCTTAGTTCTGTGCAACATCTTTGTAAAATTTTATTGCACTCTTTCCACTAACTGTAACTTGTTTTAGTGATGTTGCAATACTAATTAATTCTGTTGAATCACATAGTTTTCTAAAATTGCTTTGAGGTCCCAGAGTCTACAAAATTTACATACAGCCCCTCACAACTTTGGGATGTCCTAAGTATATTACACCCATGGATAAAATTTCTAAGGTGCATTTATCATGTTAATGCATGGTAGTCGATTTTCAATAGAAAACTTCCTCAAAAACAACAATATACCATTAGAGAAATTGAAGGACAAATATTGAGATGGCATCTTGAAGAAGTTCCCCACATTTCTTCATATAATACTGTACACTCAATATAAGGTCTTGTAAGGTCTGCAGCTGTGTGAAACATCTGTGTTGTTCCAGATCTTTGGTTAACGCCAATAGAAAGGGCAATCAGTAGACTGGCTCAGCAAGTTTGTGATTGTATATTTAAAACTCCCTTTAAAATATCTACTGCACATTAGCTTTTATTGACAAATAGGTAAATACAATGGCCATTTACTGGCATTATTTCACATTTGTGTGAATAATTTCCAATTATTGGATGGCTCTTATGATTGAATAAGTAATAAGTGGGATTTGGTGCATATGCAACCTGCCAGACATATTTCTTTCATTTGATATTGGACCAAGTAAACTTTAGATCTGTCTTATTTTTGTTATAAGTGCTCAAGAACATTTTGGCATTGGAGGGAATGGGTAGTTGGATAGGTGGTGGCGGGGAAAAATTGAAGGAAAGCATTTTTTGGGGGAGCATACTCTCTGACAAGATAGGTTCTGGGACCTTCTTTGTCAAGAAGCATCTTTTATTGATTAGGACGATTTGCTCTGAGAAGGCCATGGTGGAATGAAGAAATAAATTGAATTTATAAAGAATCTTTCATAGCTCTACGAAGTACTAAAGCCAATTGTGCACATTTGAATGCATTCTCTGCAGCTAAGTACAGCTTTTACATTTTATAGTGACTAACTCAGTGGTTATAATAGCAGAACAATATCAGAGGTGGTAAATCATAAACCTCTGATGGTCATTTCTGAAAATTAGATGACAAATTCTGGTAATTTGAGAGGAACTGTCTCAATGAGTGCCAGAAAATTGCATGTGTTTCCCCCTTGCCCTCCCTCCCTCAGCTTATATCTCACAGCATTTCTGCAGTAGCTGGCTGGTCCTCATGCCTTCAGGATACCAAAGATCAATATTGCTCACATTCCAGAAATAATCAAAAATATTAAATTCCTAAAATGCAACTTAGAAATACTATTGAAAAATATCACTCATATCTAATTTCAACCAAATTCCTTGAGACATTTGTTAGCTACCTTGAATTTAGCTGGGAAGACATTGGGAAATTCAGGTAGTGAATTGAAACCAGAAATCAACAGCAACCTGACGTATGTATGTATGTCTGCCATTGTGTATTAGAGCCAGGGTACTTCATAAGCACAGTGCAACTGAGGGCCTGATTTTATATTTACCTGCTGGTTTCCCAGGCCTCAGGAAAAAGAACACCAAAGCTGCCAGCCTAGAGACTTTTTTTTAGATTCAGCAGTGCTTCAGGTCAGAAGGCATATGAGGACTTTCATAACCTGTGCCTGTCTCAGTGACCCTCTGAAGAATCCTTCAGCCTTCCTTCCAGTGATTGTGGGCCCTTTAGCAGTTTCGGACCTTCCCACAAAGCTGCAGCTTGCTCCATGATCATTATTTATACCTTCCCATCCATCCACCACAATCATCCAGTCTTCAGGTCATCATTCCCTCCTCCCACCTTTCACAGATGATCCTCCAGCTGCATCTGCAGGGTCCTGCCGCTAGCTTCCAGCATGCAGCCTGTTACATTGTCAATCCAGCTGCTGGCTGAATTGGGAAATGAAAGGAAAATAAAAATAAACTACTCGTTACATTCAGTAGAACCCCAAGCTTAAAGCCATCTTTCAGTCCACTTTTCTACATCTCCTACATATCTCTGCCATCTTAAACATCAAGAATGTAACACACAAAATCATGTCATTTGGCTCATTGTGACGGCAGCTCTATGTTCTTCTAGAAGGCAAATTTCTCACTCTTAAACCAGTTTTGTACAATTACAACCATTTTGCAATGTCACAGGGTCAAATTTACTAATGTCTGCTTTATGAGGTAATTCCCAAATATGAGCAACTTTTAAAAGAAAACATGTCTACTTTAGTTTCTTAGTTCCAAGCTCTGCAGATATCTCATTCTAAGTATTCATCTTAAAGCCTATTGTAATGGAAAATTACTTCAATTCCCTGGAGCAAAACATGATAACTTTCATTTCTAGATTGTGCGGTGTCCCTCTGGAAGTTTGACCAGTTACTGGGCTCATGGGATGCTGTTATTCCTTTGGCAGTGCCTCTTCTGGAGCATTGTGGAACTTGGACCACATTGCCTGGAATAATATGGTCTTCTGCCCCAGCCTCCAAATGGCATACCTGCCATCTAAGTCAATTACCCCATGACTAGCTAAATCCAATTCCGTCCCACATTCCCAAACACATTCTCTCTCATCATCGTCTGCTCCTCACAGTGAGACTTTCTCTGATTGCCACAACACCCCAACCCACACCAAACATCCTCTAGTACCAGGCTCACTGCACCCTCAACCACATTCTGGTCATATTCAATTCAGGGCAGAGGCTATGTTTATTCCCCCAGCAGGCACAACATAGTTTTGTGGTCGCCCACAATCACATCTCCTAAATCTGCTCTTAAACATAGTACCAGTTGGCCCATTATTTGAAGGGGTACCATGTACGGTGAGTTGAACAAAGAATTGTCAGTAGATGGACCAGCTCTTTCAGTCATTGGCATCTTACCATTTTCAGTTAAAAGAAAAATCAGTTACATCTAATTGTGAATGACTTCCCAGTATTATTTAACCCTGACATTACTCATTCAGACAGGTCAAGGCAACTATGGACAGGTCTAGATGATCCCTAGCATGTAACAATAGTGTAGGTTTCAGATCTCTTGTGAAGGGTTGTTAACATCTGAATAGCCCATGAAATTCACCCTCCCGCATTCGCAAATGAACTTTGTATAACAGACATAGGACCAATTCAGAAGGAAGGGCTAAGGATTATTCTCTCTAAAACTTCCTCAGTGTTCTTTTCAGAGATTGCTTGTCTCAGCTGATGAACCTCGTATTCAAGGAATGGAAGGTTAGAAACTCAAAGCAAGAAGTATGGTGTCAGCTACATTAAAGTTACACGCTGAGATATTCTTTAACTTGGTGCAATATCTTGTCTGAAAAATACAGTTTACGTTGAGAACCAAATTTTCTGTGGGCCTTCTTTGTGTAAAGCATACATAGAGTTATCCAAACATAGACAGTCCTGTCAAAGTGTGTGCAACACACCACTCAATGTCACAGGATAGGCGAGCCATTTATTGTGACTTGTAGGGAATCACCTTATTTGATCCACAGCCAAGTGTTCAACTGCATAGCTCATCCTACTCCTTTAAGATTACACCACATCTCTCTCCTGTTCTTCACCACATTCTGTTCCATCGCACAAGGTTATCTTGCTGATCCTCCACCACTAGAATGCAGCCTGATCCATAATCTGGCCCAATGTTCCAACTTGATTTTTGTGGCCCACTAATGAAGCTCTGAACCTTCTTATACCACCCAGCTCCCCACCAATCACTTTCAAAAACCACTTTGCCCAACATACCTGACCTCTCCAAAGTTGGTGGCAACAGTAGAGGTGAGGCCTTTATGAAATTGTGGAATTCCTGCGCTAAAGTGCATTGGTGGACTTTTGGACAATGGACTATTGTTGCAGGCTGCATATATGCAAAGAGAAAACATGGGTCCCTCAGGTGACACTGATGTGCTGTTTAAGGTGCAGAATAATATCTGGGCTCCTTACCTGATGAAATCCCAGGTAGTCGATAACTGTGGGAGACACGTAAAAGACCATCCCGTCGGCACTCGCCACCAGCACAAATCCATCCAGAGCCTGAGGAACAGGAAGATGAAGCTAGTTCAATAGAATGTTGAAATAGTTGCGCCTTCAGCTGCAGGAAAACTAAACTCAGTAAAAGGATGCACCAATACCTTTAAAAAATTGGAAATAGAATCTGAAGGGGGATCGTTTAACAGCTGGAGATGATAGAAGTCAATGAGATCAGCTCATAGACCTCAGCTGGAGAAGAAGACAACTGATTGACAATGGAAGGCAGCACAAAACATAATTTGTTGAGGCACTAAATCTTTACTTGGCCATTGGGCCCCCAGATTCGATCCTGATTTCTCGTCTGTTTTTTTGGAGTTTGCATGCTCTTCCTGCGGCTGCATGGGTTTCCTCAGGATGCTCTGGTTTTCTTCCAAAGATGAGCTGGCTGGGAGGTTATTTGGTCACTGTAAATTACCCGAGTGTCAGTGGCTAGGCAGAGGATCAAAGTGGAGTTGATAGGCATGTGAGAGAGGTGGCTCACAGGAACACAAGTTGGGGAATGCATTCGGTGGGATTGTTCTGAGAGCCAGGAAAGACGAAATGGTGAAAACAGGAAAACTATAACACTGAAGTATTTCCCTTTTAAGACCACCGAAGTTCAAGAATAAACTATTTATGATTTATACAAATGGTCTACCATTGTATCCATCCAGTGATCTAAGGAGTGAGTATTGTTTTGTTTCACCCACTGGAGCCTTCTCATTTCTCAACTAGGGAAACCTGCAGTGTGCTCCTGGAGGAACTCTGCACTTTGAGAGGAGATGCTCCTCAACTCTGGGTGGCAGTAAGCAATCCTGCAAGGCCGTTTGGTGAAGAGAAGGGGAGCATTTTCCAGCATACGAATAAAAATATTTAACTCGCATTGCTACCTATGAGAGCTTGGCCTCACCAGAATCAGGTTTATTATCATCGCACGTGACATGAAATTTGTTAATTAGCAGCAGCAGTTCAATGCAATACATAATATTGAAGGAAAAAAAAACAAAATTAAATAATAATTACAAATAAATAAGTAAATCAATTACAGTCTACATATATTGAATAGATTAAAAATCGCACAAAAAACAGAAATAATATACAGTATATAAAAAAGTGTCCAAAGATTCAATGTCCATCGCTAAGTGTGTGCCTTCAGGCTTCTGTACCTCCTACCTGATTTTAACAATGAGAAAAGGGCATGCCCTGGTTGCAGGGTCCTTAATAATGGACACTGCCTTTCCGAGATACCACTCCTTGAAGATGTCCTGGGTACTTGTAGGCTAGTACACAAGATGGAGCTGTTATGAATGTACCACAGCTCTGAAGGGCCGAAGGGTGCGGGGTAGTCCCCTCCTTTGTGAGAATCGCAAGAGCATTATTGGGTTGGGTCAGAGGACCCAGGAAATGAGAGAGACCTGGCCATTGTCTCCTGGAGACCACGTTTGTGGATTGGGGACTATGCTATGTGCAAGCCCTCAGGCAAAGTGGGCTGGTTGAGAGAGAGATTGCATCACCCCAACCTGATTGACATCTACTACCCTGTGAGTTAAGATAGAAGAGGGGCTGTAGGGACAGCCCCTCAGACGCACCAGAAGAAATGCTAGCGATCCCATAATAGCGGGAAGCCATTTGAAGGAAGCCACGTGCGTTCGGTTCCCTTGCCTGGGGGCTGGTGGCTGGTACCATGGAAAACGACTTGGAACTAACAACGGGGAACCAACTCCCCCGACTCAACGGATTGGCCTCATAAAAGACCCGGGCAAGTTTAAAACCGTCTCTCTTAAACCCAAAGAGCTGCAGCTTGAAAGGACAGTGACTTTTATCTTTCCATCGGACAATACAATATCCCCTAGAGGCCTAGACAAACGATAGAGCTATTGCTTAATTGATGATTATTATTATACCCGCGTTTTTAGATTGAGTATTGACGACGTATGTTATCTGATGTCTGTATTAATCTTATTTTTGTGCCCCTTTATAAATAAAGACTTTTAAAAATAGTACCATCAGACTTCAACGGACCTCTCGATCTTTGCTGGTAAGTGACCCAGTTACGGGGTTCGAAACAGAGCCAACTAAATTTACAACCCTCTGCAGCTTCTTTTGGTCCTGTGCAGTAGCTCCCCAATACCAGACAATGATGCAGTCTGTCAGAATGCTCTCATGGTACATCTAAAGAAGTTTTTGAGTGTATTTGTTGAAACTTTAAACTCCTATTAAAGTATAGCCACTGTCTTGCCTTCTTTATAACTACAATGATATGTTGGGACCAGGTTAGAGCCTCGGAGATCTTGACACCCAGGAAACTGCTCTCTCTCTCTCTCCACTTCTCATCCCTCTATGAGGATTTATTTGAAATAGTGGCTGTATTTGTAATATCAGTCATTGACTGTAAAGCACTTTTCTGAACTGACATCTAATGCAAAACTCAGAATGTTGTGTAAGTGAAATGGACAGTGGCTACAGTGTCTGCTAATTGGACATAATGCTGTAATATGTGGATAGCTATGAAAACAATAGAAGAAATAATTAACTATTTTCATTTTTCCCCCTTTTCCTCGAATATGCACTGGAATTAGATACTAATTAACATTTTCATTTTTGATTTGATGTTAGTAACCAAACAGGAATTCTATAGACTTGGAAATTGGATCCCATCCCAATGTTTCTATCAGCAGAGCGTGATCTGTAACTCACAATGTCTGTGACATTATTTGGTATGTTTGATACTACACTGGAAATTCATCCATATACTTCTAGCCATGCATCACCCTTGCTTTGATCATGTCATTTCATGTGTAATATTCATCTAGGAAATTTGTGCAGAAAATATATATTCGAAAGCAAATGTTAATGGATAATCGATGATCATTCCTGGAGCAACCATGTTTTATAAGTGTCATGCTGGAAAGGTTTCTGTACTGGGACAACCTTGCACACAACTTCCAATGACCGCAATTGATCAACATCCTAATCCAATTCTTAACACCACCTGACTTTCATTCATCCCCCCAAATTTTTTGATCACTACCTCAAACTCTTGAACACAAACCTTGGATCACAAGCACCTGCCCCACTCTCACAGATTCTCAAAATATATCTCCAGTCTTGATTATGAATGCTGGGTTCCACTCATGAACATGCAGCTATCAGAGATCCTGAGGTCTGATCCTTACACTGTCAACCAAGATGTTGATTGCACTACCAACCCTAATCCTAACTTCATACAAACTAGTAGCTCCATTCTCTTCAATTCTAGTCGTCACCACACTTAAAACTACCTTTATTGGATATAAATCATTTTGGGAAGTCAAGGAAGGCGGTATATAAAAACATTCTTTCTTGTCAGGACAAAGGGTCTCGGCCCGAAAAGTCAATAGTGCTTCTCCCTATAGATGCTGCCTGGCCTGCTGCATTCCACCAGCATTTTGTGTGTGTTGCTTGAATTTCCAGCATCTGCAGATTTCCTCGTGTTAACATCTATCCTGAGTCAGTTTTGTCATATTTCCAGCAACCAGATTATGGAAATCTTAGAATTTAATTTACTATGGATCATTCATCACATCCAATAATGCTAATATAATTCCTTTCCAATAAATTCTATATTCTATGTATAAAATATGTCAAACATGATTTAACACACACATATAAAATATCATTCATAGAAGCCACGATATTTCCATCAAAAGCACAGTTAAAATTTTTTTGGAACTGCAGAAATTTTTAAATGTTTCCCCCTTAATTCTGACAACTTTTTAAATTCAGTTAGAACTGTTGCATTAGGTCAACATAAAAATAGTTGAGTAGCAATGTGATACATCCTTAATATCGGGAGGAGCTATTTATTAACCCAACTGTGAAACTAACATCCCACTCCCACACAAGTAATACATGTTTGATGTAATTCAGTAATAAAGTAAATAATCTGTAAGCCATATTCTTAACAACAGGACATACAAATATAGATATAAAAAATGCTGGAGGAACTCTGCAAGCCAGGCAACATCTATGGTAAAGAGTAAACAGTCGACGTTTTGGGCCGAGACCCTTCTCAGCCCGGAACGTTGACTGTTTGCTCTTTTCCATAGATGCTGCCCAGGCTGCTGAGTTCCTCCAGCACAGGGGTGGGCAAACTTTTTGACTTGAGGGCCACAAAGGGTTCTAAAATTTGACAGGGGGGCCGGACCAGGAGCAGATGGACGGAGTGTTTTGGTAATACACCTCATAAGAGAAAATAAAATATCATGGGATATGTAGAAACCATGTGCTTTAATTTCAATTGAAAATGAACAAATGCATTACAACAAAATATCTGTCTTTGAAGTCCCATGGTATTTAGCTATTTATTGAAATGACTTTTAAAACACTGAAAATTAAATGAATAAAATGCAGCTTTTTAAAATAGTAACAGTTATTATTTTAAAGCACTGAAAATTCTGTTATCCTTCAAGATATTATCATCATCACTCTCCTCCTGACTGTCTTTATTTCAAAAACAGTAGGAGATGCAGGTCTACTTGTCCTGCTCCTTCTTATTCAATTGTCCCCTGTGCCAAAACTCAACAACGACCCGCACAATGACAGAACATTGAGAGCGCGCCAGTATGCGGAGCGCGTTTTTTATTTTGAGAACGTACATGCACCTGCGCACTACTCATGTCCATCACTTAACAGAAATGACATGTAACATGTAAGGCTTATTGAAAAAAATATTTTCAAATGCATTTTTTACATACCACAACAAAGAAACTTATTTTTAATTTCAGTGGGAACAGTGTTGTTGGTCTCCCTTTTTAGCCAGCGCATCAAAGTCTGGATTTAGTTTTGTTGTGGTGATTCTCAGGATGGATCTGAGGTGTTGGTCAGTTAACTTGGATCTGTGGCTGGCTTTGTTGATGTTCATGACGCTGAACGCCTGTTCACACAAATAGGTCGAGCCGAACAACGCCAGCATCTTCTGTGCCGTCCTCCGGAGGTTTGGAAACACCTCTTTACCAAGTGAAGCATAAAAGTCATTCAGTTTAAGAGAGTTGAACTTCTCTTTTAAGACGGGGTCAGACTGAAGGTCGATCTGTTCCAGCTGTAGCACCTCTGGTGCTGTTTCAGGATCTTGTGACAGGGGACAGGCCACCAACTGAAGTGACTTGTCAATTTTTTCAAAATCAGAAAAGCGACGGCAGAATTCTCTGTGCAGCGCATCCAGTGACTCGCTGTATTTTTTCACATTTGCGCCGGCCTCTTCCAGCGTGGCTAGTGTGGGAAAATGAGTGAATAACTTATTCGAAATTTGCCTGGAGAAAAAAGCCAGCTTGGATTTAAAGGCTTTCACGTTTGTGTACATGTCATGCACAAACTGATCCTTCCCCTGTAGCTTCACGTTCAGTTCATTCATGTGTGAAAATATATCCACAGCAAACGCAAAGTCACAAAGCCAGCTCTTGTTGCTCAGCTCAGGAAATTCGCCGGCCTTCCTCTGTAACTCCAAAAATGCACCGATCTCCTCTTTGAGCTCCCATACTTGTTGAAACACTTTGCCCAAACTTAACCAGCGGACCCGGGAGTGATAAAGTAGGTCCTGGTGATCCGCATCAGTTTCCTCCAGGTACGTGATGAACTGACGGTGCTGAAGTCCCCCTGCACGTATAAAGTTGACAAGTTTTACGACAGGATTCACAACATGATTCAGCTGTAATACCGATTTACATAGAGATTCCTGGTGGATGATGCAGTGAAGGAAAATAACATCCTGGTCAGGATTTTCATCTTTCACTTTATTCTGTATTCTCCTCAGCAGGCCGACATTTTTCCCCGTCAAATTAGGAGATCCATCTGTGGTGACGTTGATAAGTTTACTCCAAGGGAGCTTCATATTTTCGATGACAGCAGACACCCGGTCATACAAGTCCTCTCCCCGTGTTTTTCCTTTCAGAGACTCCATTGTCAAAAACTCCTCCGTTATTTCAAAAGTATTGTTAATTCCTCGGATAAAAATGAGGAGCTGAGCAGTGTCTTTTACATCGTTGCTTTCATCCAGTGCTAATGAATATAACGTGAACGACTCTGCCTTTTTATTTAAGTTGCTGGTTATATCTTCATCTATCAGTTCCACACGGCGAGTCACTGTCCTGCGTGATAAACTGATTTTTTTCAAATTTGTCTTTGCTCTCCGGACACAATACTCCTGCTCTCTCCACCATACATTCTTTTAAAAACTTGCCTTCAGACAGAGGCTTGCTGGCCTTTGCTAATTTGAATGACAGCATAAAACTTGCCTTGGTACTTGAGTCATGAATGGCAGTTTGACGGTGAAAAAAATTTTGTTGAGCCTGTAAATTAGCTGCCAACCTCTGAGCATTAGCTTCTCGTTCTTTCGTTGACTGGTCGCTAGCATAGTTGGCATGTTTTGTGGCAAAGTGACAGCTGATATTATATTCTTTAAAAACCGCCACAGTCTCTTGGCATTTCAGGCATACAGCAGTTGATCTGTATTCGGTAAAAAGATATCTAGTTGTCCACTCCTTATTAAACACCCGACATTCTCTATCCACTTTTCTTTTCTTAGCTCCACTCATCTTTACAGAAGGGATGAGAGGTTGTAGCGGTGTGCTACACGCAGCGCTAAAATTATGACACGGAGTCGGTAACTGCAGTCGAAGGAAAAAACTTTATTCCAAATCCCCAGCCTCACTTTTAAGCATCCCTCAACCTGCCCCCCGTGGCACAGAGGCTCCAAAGCTCTGTGCTTACAAATCCCCGCAGGCTATCTCCCTTAGCCGGAACTCTGGCTAATTGTGAGCCGGTTCGGATGTGCCAGGAAATGGGTCGCCACAAGGTTACAAAGTAAAGCGCAAATGTGGAGTAATACGCTGCACCTCAACAAAGGTCAATGTATATAGAGTGCGTCATCTATTGGGAAAACGCCAGAATTGCGGGGAAAAAACGTTAACAAGGTTTATTAATATAATTTCATCAAGTTCTGCGGGCCGGATTAAAAAGCTTAAAGGGCCGCATATGGCCCGCGGGCCGTAGTTTGCCCATGCCTGCTCCAGCATTTTGTATGCGTCGCTTGGATTTCCAGTGTCTGCAGATTTTCTGTTTATTGAGATCTAAATATAGTGCTTGTTTTGCACACATTTAAGTGCAAATTCAAACCTGTTCCCCGCAGACACATTTTTAAAAGACAAATGAACAGGGATTATTATTAACAAGGTAAGGAACAACATTCTATCTCATTAAAATGCGTAGTTGGAAATTTAGTAAGGGACTTGGCTAAACATTGTGTGCATGTTTGTAAAATGATACACTGGTTTTAATTAAATAGAATTACATGGAATGCACAGCTCAAAAACAGGGAATGTAAGTTTCCTCCAACATTACCTGTATTCCTTCTATATATTTATCCTTTATGCAATGTCAGATGACAAAAAGGAGGATTCACGTAAAAAAATGTTTAATCCACTCCTCTCATTGAAAAGAGCATGCAGAAGAACGATAGGTATGGAAATCATGCTGAAAGTTGTAAAACAGATCGGATTTGGCACTGATGTTCCTGGGCAGATGTTACCTTTACAGAGCTTGCTGTGGAGGCCCCATAAATTGGAAAGGTAAAATTATAAAGCATAACACAAAGAAGTGCACATCAGGGTAAGAACTCCTGAAGTGACGAACAATTTTGATCAACACTTTGATTCTGGAGTGTGGTGGAAGCTACAGTCTTGTTTTATTCTGAACAATCTGCATATTCATAGTCCTTTGTGTAACACCGTGGTTAAGACTTCCACTGCTATGCTGTAGATATTTCATTTTAGCAGACCAAGACTGGTCTGTTCTGTTTTCAACCTGTTTGGGTTTGAGCAGAGATAAAGGGTTTTGTTGTTCAACTTAGGAATGTGGTGTCAGCCAATCAGGGTGGTGGAATTGGGAGAAGATTCTAGAGAATGTTGGGCAGAGAGGTTTTGTGAGGGACATTGGTGTGGGTCAAGGTCCTTTTTGGTGGGAGCTGGGAGAAGACAGGAGGGAAGATGACTCAGGATGTTGTCCCTGTTGCACATGGTGCTTTGTGCAGATGAATGGCTTCAAGGAGGAAGGACCTGTGCTCCTGTAGGGGAGCCTGATTGTTCGAGATGGATTTCGAGTGACATTTGGAAGGTGGTGTGTACTTTTACGCAGACCGAGGGTCCAGCACGTGAGTTACAGACAACTTCAAGATGAGATCCAACTTATGTGTACATTTGACTGCTTAATTATAATGGGCCCTTTTTGTGTTTTTCTTTTCTTTTGGTTAAGTTAACATTCATAAATATACTTTCTTTATAATTGCTTGAAGGGTATGATCAGTTATTTCTTGCTGATGGGCAATTACAGGGGGCTGTAAATCACACAACCCGGGGTTTGAATGAGCACGACACCCCAGCCTCTCGGGTTTGGCAGGACCAAAGTCGTATACATTCCAGAGGTACGGAGCCTGAGAAAGGAGTGTTTCTTGCTGCGGAGTCCAGCGGCTGTTAGCGAGGGGTTAACGAGCCACATTTCCAGAGATGCACAGTAAAAGGGGGTTTTATTCGCTACAAGCAGTTCTGGAGTCTATGATCTATTTGAGCAACATGAGACAGCCATTTCATCAGATTGTTAGGATGATGGATGCACCATTGGAAGGGTCCACTAAAAGGGTAGAAAGTGAAATACTCATGTGGAGTACTGTAATTAAACCATTTCTATCAGGTTTAATGATGCTGCTCAGATCTTGGTAAAGAATGTGATGTCTACCTGACTTCCAACGATCAAGGTACTGAACCAAGCTTAGACTGAATTGGACATTTCAAAAAAGTAAAGGTTGCAATGTGGAAATGATTCCCAGGTCCTAATGATCCCATGGGTGATGCTACTCCAGATTACAGATAGCAGTAAAGGCAAAGACTGCCAAAATTGTCTGAGAAAAATAATGGTCAAAGAGCATGCATTGATAATAAGCTAGGAAGGGAAGGGACTTTCTATTTGTAAAAAGGAGAGCAGAGAAGAGAAAAGGCCTGTTTTTCAAGGGAAGATAAACTGGAGGTCAAAGTGCAGGATAGAGTGCAAAGTAATGTCATCAAGATGGAGAAACTTAAAAGAATTCAAATTAGGACATGTCACTATTCAATCTCATCATGGTGCTATGGAAATAATGGGTGGATTTTTGTTAAAAGTCTAGGTTCCTTCTAGTGATAAAAACAATTTTATTAGGTTCCAGCCATGTACCCATACTATGTGTATGTAGGAGATTAAAGCAAGTTCTCCACATATATATGTAAACATGGATGGATTCTTGTAACAACTTCACCAACCGATTTAACTAGTCGTGTGGGAAACTCATGTCCTTAGTAAAACAGGAGCTGAGGTGGTGGGGTTGGAAGTGGTGGGAAAATGGTGATGCCAATAATTCAATACTTTGTAACCATTCGAATAGACCCTGGGATACTTTCTTATTGATGAAGTCTGCCTGTGGGCTCTGCTATTTTTTAATATAAAAGCCGTACACTTATCTCCTGTTGAGCTGTGGTCACTGCATGCTCCAGTAACAGAGAATTTGCTCCTCAAAGTTCTTTTCTTCTCCATGCCAAAAAGGCCAATGCAGATAAAGTGATTACCTTGCCAAATGCTAGAGTTCTGGCCACAAATGCTAATCCTAAATTCGTCTTGGCCTCACTGTCCTATTTCCTACCTCAAGGCTATTTTAGTTGAGCAGATTTAAAAGTTATGGTTTTTTTTGATACTTAATTCACAGAAAGTTGGTGTTTTTGACAATCCTGTTCTTTTTATATCTTCAAATTAAGTAGTATTCAAGCTCAATTCAAACTGGTTAAAATTCAAAGTCCAGCGCCACAAATGGGTTAAGGAGGCATTCCACTAGATAACATTCTGTCTCCTAACTTTACATTTGAAACAAACATTCATTTTGAATATTTTTATAATTATTAATTGAAAATGTCCAAATAAAATTATCCATTCTAATACCCCTAGGATTTCACCCTGAAGCTGTTCGAAGTATTGTTTATGGAATCAGTCTCAGGAATAATCAAGGAGATTGGTGATAGTACTTGCGCTATAGATTAGATTGTCGGTGGCTGAGAAAACCAAGACAACATGTAGTTATTAGAAAACTTAATAGAAGCTGAAAATAGTCAACATATCAGGTGGCACCCATGAAGAAACAGAGGTCATATTTCCAATCAACTACGTTTTTGATTAAGCATTAACTTTCTCACTCTGCAAATGCAGTTTGCCTGCTGAGTACTTCCAGCATTTTCAGAATTCACAGAGCCTCTTGGGTGATAGTGGAGGAAACATTTACACAATGAAAGGTAGGGCTCTAGTAGGTAATGAGGAACAGACAGGCCTTGGTATACAAGCCCGAGAGAAGCTTTATATCTTACATCCTTCACATACATGAGGAGTAAAAATCTTTATGTTATGTCTCTGTCTAAATGTGCAATGTGCATTCATGGTAATTTATAGTAATTTATAATAAACAGAACAGTCAATGTAACATAGACGTACACTCAAATCAGCGTGAGTTCAGCAGTCTGATGGCCTGGTGGAAGAAGCTGTCCTGGAACCTGTTGGTCCTGGCTTTTATGCTGAAGTACCATTTCCTGGATGGTAGCAGCTGGAATAGAATGAGGTTGGGATGACTTGGGTCCCCATGATCCTTCATGATAAATATCCTGAATCATGGGAAGTTTACAACTACAGATGTGCTGGGTTGTCCACACCACTCTCTGCAGAAGATGCAGAGGAGATTGATCAAGATGCTGCCTGGAATGGAGTACTTCACTTAATATTTGAGTCCAGATACACAGTGGATTCCGGTTAATTGGATCATCAATTAATCAGGGCAGCCATGTGTTTGGCATAACTCTTAAAGAACAAAAACTAACTGAGAAAATTCCCTCGCTTATTTTGGACACCATGCCACTGAATGGGTAGGAGACAGTTGCTGAACAGTTTTTAATAGTGTCCGTTGTATGTACTTGAGTGGCCATTAGATACTACACTATGCTTAAAACAAGCAGTTTTTAAATAGCGTCACTTGTGCATATTTGTGTTCAAAAAACAGTGATTTCTGTCACTGATATTTGGCAAGACATAAGCAGTAAGATAATTCAGAACAGTTTTATACCTGCGATTTCAAGCACTCAGGCTTGGAAATGCCAGAAATGGCTGGGAGCAAAAATAAAATGCTTTCACTACTTCAACTAGTTAGAGAACTGTGAAGAATTTGAAAGTATCGACAATCATCTTGAATGTTAAAATGAAAATAAAGATTTTGAGGATACAATCATCAAAAGCATTGTATGAAGGAAATCCATTATCAATATTTAGTGTCAGTACTGATTTTGTTTATTTATAGCGCACACTGGATTAATTCTTCTGTCCATAATTATTAGGAATTAATATACAGTTTTATAGTATTGTAGTAGTACTTGTAGTGTTCTAATTTGTTCTGTACTTAGTTAAATACTATACATAATTTTTTGCTCGGTTGAACAGTAGCTTATCTTTTTCATATTTTTATAACTATCTGCATGAAATTTCAGCTAATTGGGGAAGCTGGTTAATTGGGCCAAAATGTACTGGTCCAGATGTGTCCCAATTAATCAGAATTGACTGTATTTACGTAGGATTTTTTCAGAGTACAGCAAGCTGAGAGAGTTCCTGAATGAAACTTTGATAGCATAGGTAGGGTAGACAGCAGGATTTATTTTCTCCCTGTGACAGTGGTGTCAAAACCAAAAAGACATAGGTTAAGATAAGACCTGTGGAAGAATTTTTTTCATCTAGAAAGTGGCTTGGAAGCTGGAACACACTGCCTAAATATGTGGTGGAGGCAGATACACTCACAACATTTAAGAAGTAGGTGAATTGCCAAGGTATATAAAGCTTTTGGCCAAGTACTGATACATGGGATTATTGTGGAATGGTGATTGAACATGTTGGGCTGAATGGCCTGTTGCTATGCTGTATGATTCTATTATGCTCGAATTCAGTACTTCTTCCAATCCCACTTACCTTTAATCTATTTACTGACCTGTTTCCCAGTTCTCTAACTTGGCATTTTGCCAGCATCTTCCACCTTAATTTCAACCAGACTTTATATTTTCTGTCTCACTCTTTCACATGTTCTTTCTTAAGAGTTAGTTGTGGGTCAGAGCTGACAGTTTCATCAGAAGGGTAACGTTCAACTGTAGAAATTTCTGAGACTTCAATGTCAATTCAGAGAAAATTCTGCACTGTTGGAGATGCCCCCTGTCAAATGAGATGTTGAACTGAGATCCCACCTACCTTTCAGGCCCATTAAAAAATGTTAAATGTTCTAGGGTGCATCTTCTTCATGATACAGGCCTGAAATTTTCTTGTTTGACGTTGCTTTTTTCTCACTGTGTAAACTGGGATCCTGCTGCATATAATGATTACATTGCAACAGTGATTATATTTCAAAAATGTCTCATTGGCTGAAGATCAATTTTGATCTTCCTGAAATGGCATAAGGTTTGACAGAAATGTGCATTTTCTTTATTGAGGTGTTCTCCAGGAAAATAATGGTGGGCAATGTGAAATTTCTTAATCAATATACCTTTAAGATTAAAAGAGCAGGTATCTGCAGGAGTTCCGATGTGTCAAGAAATACTAGAATCATCTGATTAAAACAAAATAAAAAAAAATCCATTTGACAGGGATGTAGATGGGATTTCCTGAAATGGCTTGCTGATAATATTTTTTCTCTCTGTTTTAGCAGGAGTTGAGCCAGCTAGTCGGGACTTCAAAGCTATTCTGCTCCGAGGTCAGGACATATTAAAGAAGAACTGTTCCAAAGAACATTTCTCATATTAGGCTTTCCTTTGAATAAAAGTAGAGGAAAAATATCACTGGCTTGGTGGCCTCTGGAGTATTGATTTCCATGGTAACTCCAGCCCAATTATCAAAGCCTCCAGTCTTTCCCTGCTGTGAACTGCTTTTAAGTCACGCAAGTTGGGCATCACATTCCCAGGGTCAATTGACTTCTGATTTGCTTGGAACTGTTTCACTTAAGATACTGGACTGTTGTTCCAGCTTACTCATTGATTGAATAACTTGAACAGTGGAGCTGTAAATAAAGACTTACTGATAGGCTTTGGACAACTAACACCCAGAGAACATGGAATCAGTTATATGATTATCCATGAAATGACGCATTCAATAACTTAACTAATAGTGAAGCATGAAGGAGCATGAGAAACTGGAAATCAATGTTCTCTCAGCAGTCAGGTATTAGCTGACAGTATTCAGGCTTTTATTGCTGTTTCCACCAACATCCCTAATTTCCTCTCTCTTTCTCCCCAATGGGCGATAGTCTATTCATACACACTTTCTAGCAAACCAGATCAATAAATGAAGATCGAACTAACTGCAGATACTGGGAATGAAAAAAAAACCCAGAAAATGTCAGTGAAAATCTAGTTCTGATAAAGGGTCTGTGTCTCTTTCCGCAGATGCTGTTCGACCTGTTGAGTTCATCCAGCACCTTCTAAGTCTATACCACCAGATCAATGGTGTTGTGAGTTCTCCTGAAATATCCAGTGGAAAGCAAGTAGTTATTTCAAGCTGTATTTACACAGAAAGTTATCCACTAACCAGCATTGTATATGTCATAATTGCCAATTTTTGCACTGCTCTTATTTGTCAACAGTCCTTGGGTTATTACAGCAGGCCCAGAGTCAATGCAGTGGAGTAGGAATGATAGAGGTTGACGAGTAGGGGTGGCCTGTGATCAGCAGGCAGTAGCACATGACAAGGCTTCAGGTTTGTAGGATGTGTGGAAACAAATAATTTCTATATAGACAACACAATCCCAATTACCACCAACTTCTTGATTGTACCAGTGTTCCAAGAAGGCAGATCTTGACAGGAACATGTGTGAAAACCTGCTTTGATACCAGTACTGCCATCCTTCAGCTCATTGCTCAAGTTGATGTTATCTCATAACTTGCCGGTGAGCTACTGTATGCCTAAAGTGGGGCAATGCCAAGCAATATTTCCACTGAGCCATATAATGAAATATTTGGACATATAATGAAATATAAGGTTATAAAAGGGACACACACAAAATACTGGAGGAGCATCAGCACTGTCCTGATGAAGGGTCTCATCCTGAAACACCAACTGTTTAGTCTTTCCGTAGATGTTGCCTGGCCTGGGAAATTCCTCCAGCATTTTGCATGTGTTGCTTTGAATTCCTAGCACCTGCAGACTTCCTTGTTTAGGTCATAAAAGGGTTAAGGTAAAGCTGAAGAGAGGATAGGGAGTTGGAGAAGTAGAAGCTTAAGATGAGAATTCCAGAGCCAAGCTGTTTAAGAGCTGGCTTTAAATGGTGCAGCAGTTCTGAATGAATCTCAGGATAGAATGTATATGGTGGCTTATACGTGCTTTGATAATAAATTTACTTTGAACTTTTGAACTTTAAGTTAAAATCAGAATTTGGGATGGCAAAATTGAAGGAGAACAACTACTATGGTGAATGTTAGTGTGGGAGAGGATTATAATAAAGTGGGCAAAATCCATAATTGGAAGCTTAAAACCTGAGACTTTATTCAGCTGAAATGCAATGTAAATCTGCAGACACAGAGTTGACGTAGAACTGGACTTTCGGTTCTTTACGACCGGACGACATTTTTCAATGGCCTTAAGAGTATGGAATGTTAATATAACAAATACTTCTATTTAGTCAAATCCAGAGGTTAGAAAGCATAGATCAGGCTTTTAGCAGTGCCAAGTTTTGAGCCTTTTTCATGATTTCTGAAAGAACCTAGGATAAAACATTAGAATTCAACTCCTCTTAAAGATAAGGTGCATCATTTTCACTTCCTTCCAGGGTCTCACACCTTCAAACACTGTAACATCTTCCACCCTTACGAGGGATGATTGATAAGTTCGTGGCCCAAGGTAGAAGGAGATGAGTTATTAACTTCAAACTTTCTGCATAATCACTCAAAGAGTTGACCGGAATGTGCATGTAACGAGAGCTGTATAACTCATCTCCTTCTACCTTAGGCCACAAACTTATCAATCACCCAATGGTGGACACTTTCTGGATGTCCAAAATCCATATGCTCCATGACCGCTGGACTAAATGTGTAAATGTAGGAGGGGACTATGTTGAAAAATAAATGTGCTAGGTTTTCTAAAATTGACTCCTTCTACATTAGGCCATAAATTTATCAATCGCCCCTCGTATCATCTTCTGAGATGTCTGTTTTCCTCTGTATCCGGCCTCTTGAGTACTCTGCAACATTATTGTGTCAGCAATGCCTCAGTGGCTGTAGATTATAACAGTATGAGTTGAGAGTTAGGGGGCAAAAGTTTAAGGGTAACACGAGGGGGAATTTCTTTACTCAGAGACTGGTAGCTGTGTGGAACGAGCTTCCAGTAGAAGTGGTAGAGGCAGGTTCGGTATTGTCATTTAAAGTAAAATTGGATAGGTATATGAACAGGAAAGGAATGGAGGGTTATGAGCTGAGTGCGGGTCAGTGGGACTAGGTGAGAGTAAGTGTTCGGCACGGACTAGAAGGGCCAAGATGGCCTGTTTCTGTGCTGTAATTGTTATAACGTGGAGCACAACCAATGCTTAGTGTTCAGGTGTTCTGTATAAGGTACTGTTTTAATCTGTGTGCTAAACTTTTGTTTATTTATTTGACCTAAGTATTGATTAAAAACTAGCTGTTTTCTTTTGCAGAAGTTAATATTAATTGTTTTTGAAAATTTCCTAGCTGAGCAATAACCAAGGTCAGTTCCAATTTTAATGAACTTAACTACATGCACAATATCAGACTTTGATCTCTGACATGTCACTTCTCAGTCCATAACTTTAGCTGACACCTTTTGTATAACCTGTTAAACTTTAGGTGAACTATTTTAAACAGCATTGTTGCTTGTTATGTATTTTAGTCAATAACTAACCCTCACTAAGCATTTCTTAAAAAAAGCTGAACTGTGCAATTCTCACTGTCATTGAATAGACAAAAGAATTTACTTCTAGTAAAGTAATGACAACATTGCAAAAGCCTGGCTGGAAAATACTTTGGCATGTTCTGAAGTCATGCAACATGCTCTATAAATACAAGTCTTTATTACATTCTTATTTCCTTTCGCACGATTATTTTTTTCAGAAATGCCATTGATCCACAATGACTCACTTACGAAGAAGAACGGGAAACATTGGGTTTAATACATTCCACCAACCTTAAGCCTCTATTTAGGGCAGCAGGAGATAAATTAAAGAAAATTCCCATTTAAATTGAGCAAAGAATTCGCTATTTGTAAAATGTTTTGAACTACCTATCTCTTTGAAATGGTTTGTGGATGTAAATAAAGGATGAGATCTTCAGCTTTACTGTTCTTAGCGATGTGGAGTCCACACCAGCCAGACGTTTCCTCATTTTGCTAGTGACACTTTGGTATCTGCCATTGGTGACTGACAGGAAGAGATTCAACACAACAAATTTTGTTACTGTCTTGCTTATCCCTCTGAGTTCTGATTGGGTGCACAAAGATCTTCAAGAAAGAACATTACTCCTTGCAGGTTTAGAATAAAGATTAATCAAATTTATTTCATGGTCCAGCAAGGCCAGCCCCATTTAGAAACATTTAGATTTTGGGTGAATAGGCTAATTCTAAGTTAGTCAACAGATACAGGGAAAATTACAGTTAAAACAGATTTGATAGGGAAGATACCCAGAAATCATTTGATATGATGGAAGAATTCATGGACATAAAAAAAGAGCAGGGGCCATTCATCCCGTCAAGTCTACATTACCGTTCATATGAGTAGGCTGGCCCTCAGTTCTGCCCCATATTCCTGCTCTACCTCTCCATACTTCTTGATGCTTTTTGCATCTAAATATATTCAGTGACTTGGCAGTGATTTCTGCGCTAGAGAACTCCACAGGATGATCAACCCTTAGTGAAAAAACCTCATTAAGTGTCACTCACTCCCAAATGTCTTACTCCATATCCTAAGACTGTGCCCTCTTGTTCTAGAAGAAACATACCAACCCCAACCAATGAAAATACTGTGCAATAAACAATCTGTTGGAGGGACTTGGCTGGTCAAGCAGCATTTGTGGGGAATTGTTGCTGATTCTGGTTGAAACCCAAAGCATGGGAAGACCAGAGGAGAATCAAAAGGAGGGAGAGAAGTGGGGGGGGGGATAGGGGGAAAGAAATGACCACAGAGTTAACACCACTGTCCTGAAACTCCTCCAGTCCTGCTATTTTTGTCCCAATTACCCTAGCACACCCCAAACCCCTATCACCTATTTTCACCCCCTCTCCCTCCTGGTTCCATCATCTAACTATACACACAGTTCACCTGCAGGCTTTGCCCTCTCACCAAAGACCCATTGCTTTCAATTTGATTATGCTTCTCACCTCCCTCCTAGTGATTCCCATTCTCAACTTCTTTATTTATCAGATCCCAGCACTTTGTGTTCCAGCTTATCTCTCTCTTGGCAGCTGTCTCCAACTTTAGCACTCTCTTTCTTTCGTCACCCACCTTACTCCATCACTGCACATTGTCAAAAGCACACCATCCTCACCGTGAAGCACGGTGGTGGCTGCATCGTGCTGTGGGGATGCTTCACTGCAGCAGGCCCTGGAAGATTTGTTAAGCTGGAGGGTAAATTGAATGCAGCAAAGTACAGGGAAATCCTGGAGGAAAACCTGATGCGGTCTGCCAAGGGTATTGTGACTTGGGAGAAGGTTTTTTTCCAGCAAGACAATGAACTCAAGGATAAAATCAAAGCTACACAGGAATAGCTTAAAAACAACAAAATTAATGTCCTGGAGTGGCCGTCAGAGTCTAGACCTCAATTCAATTGAGAATTTGTGGCTGGACTTGAAAAGGTCTATTTACTCATGATCCCTCTGCAATCTGACAGAGCTTGAGCAGTTTTGTGAAAAGGAATGGGGAAAAATTGCAGTGTCCAGATGTGTAAAGCTGATGGAGACCTTTCCAAACAGACTCAAGGCTGTAATTGCTGCCAAAGGTGCATCTACTAAATGCTGACTAGAAGAGGTGAGAAATAATGAAACCAATTATTTTGTGTTTAATAATTATAATAAATTTAGACCTATTTGTAGAAATTTTTTTTCACTTTGACATGAAGGAGTCTTTAATGTTAAACAGTGTCAAAAAGCCAAATTAAATCTATTGTGATTCAATGTTGTAAAACAATAAAACATGAAAACTTCCCAGGAGGGTGAATACATTTTATAGGCACTGTATACTCTATAGAAGATAAGCAAAGCTAGTGTTCAGAGAGTCTTCCATGACATCAGAATATCCTGAATGTAGGAGACACAGTAGCTCAATATTTCAGCAGTAGATCAATATTATAATAGACAATAGGCAATAGGTGCAGGAGTAGGCTAATCGGCCCTTCGAGTCAGCACCGCCATTCACTGTGATCATGACTGATCATCCACAATCAGTACCCTGTTCCTGCCTTCTCCCCATATCCCTTGACTCCGCTATCTTTAAGAGCTCTATCTAACTATTTCTTGAAAGCATCCAGAGAATTGGCCTCCTTCTGAGGCAGAGCATTCCACAGATCATCTGGGTGAAAAGGTTTTCCTCAACTCCGTTCTAAATGGCCTACCCCTTATTCTTAAACAATGGCCTCTGGTCCTGGACTCCCCCAACATCGGGAACATGTTTCCTGCCTCTAGCATGTCCAATCCCTTAATAATCTTATATGTTTCAACCAGATCCCCTCTCATCCTTCTAAATTTCAGTGTATACAAGCCCAGTCACTCCAATCTTTCACCATATGACAGTCCCACCATCCCAGGAATTAAACTTATGAACCTAAGCTGCACTCCCTCAATAGCAAGAATGCCCTTCAAATTTGGAGACCAAAACTGAACATGAAAAACATATTAGTATGATAATGTCTGTTAATAATGTTAAATTGTGCATTTTCTGCAATCTTCAATCATGGTTAAAGCTAAGACTGGGTGAAGGTACAGATGATGATTGACGTATAGGTGATTGTTGACGTATAGATGATGATTGACGTATAGGTGATTGTTGACATATAGGTGATGATTGACGTATAGGTAGAGTGGCAAAGGCTGGGTAGGTTGGGGCTGTAATTGTGCTGAAGGATGGTTGGGGGCTCTGCATGGGAAGAGTGTTGATAAGGATACTGGCAATTGTGGTGAGTGGAATTAAGATACCTTCTGAAAGATGGATGGTATGGGCTGCGGTATGGTGGAGTGTAGGGTACCGGCACTGTTTTGGATGTTTGAAGTGGAGTGGAGTGGGAAGGGAAAGATAATGTTGTTGGATGTTTGTTCGGGAAGGAGCAAGACTGGAAACGACTGATTTCTAATGGGAGCTAAAGAGGAAGGGGGCCAGAGACATGGATGATGCTGAATCCCAGAGTCAATAGACAGCAGAACTGAGATAATGAGTGTGCCCAGGTCAGTGGAGTTCGAACAATGATTGCAATTTGCCGATTTACCAGCCTGCCCTTGTCATGAAATAATTAGTTTATTCCTGGATGTACGTAATAATAACTTTCCCAGTACAACTTGGTCCAAGTTTTCCAGCAATACCTGATGTAAAAGGAGTATTACATAGGGAATAAGATTATTCCATGTGCCCCTGACAATGGAAATCAAGCTTGGTTTGCAAGGATTAATCACAACCAGAAGTATCCTGTCAAATCTCTGGAGTGATGTGCAATGGCCCAGAAATAACTCATATCACCTTTTATGCTGGATATAAAAGCACTTTTCAATTGTTTAGTACTAAGAAAGAAACAATGTTTTCTAATACATTTGTGGGAAAATATTTTTAAACAATGCAAAACTAATAAATTTTGGTGCACAGGAGAGATTTTGGTGTGCTTATGCACAAGAGTCAGCAAATATTCATGGAGGTACAGTTTGGAGTTTGGAAAACAAATGGAATTTTGGCTTTTATTGCAAAAGGGCTGGAGCAGTAGAGGAAGGAGGTCTTGCTGAGATTGTTCAGGGGCTTTGGAGAAACCAGGAGCACTGTGTGCAGTTTTGTAGTTCAGGAACTATATATTTGTCTTGGAGCTGAGACTGCATAGATTCTCCAGCTTGATTCCTGGAAGAAAGAGTTTGAACTATGTAGAGAGATCGAGGAAGATTGGTGTGAACTCGCTGGAGTTTAGGTGAATAAGAGGTGACAGCAAAACATTCAAGATTCTGAGAGGAACTGACAAGGGAAATGGAAAGAGATTGCATCTTCTGCATGGGAAACTGAAAATTAAGACATTGATGTAGGGTAAGGTGTCAGACATTAGAGTCTATAATGAGCAGAAATTTCATCTCACAGAGAGTTGTGAGCCTTTCAATTCCACCAGTCAAAGGCTGTAACTAATCGGCTAGAACACCGAGGGATATGGGAATAAGTAGGAACGTGAGTAAGCCTTAAAATCAGCCGTGAACATTTAATGATGCACATGACCTACCCTTCCTGCTTTTTATGCTCCAATTTTCCTACTTCCAGTAACTATACATTCAGCGGCCACTTTATTAGGTACAGGAGTGGAGCTTGGTGTGGTCTTCTGCTGCTGTAGCCTATCCACTTCAAGGTTCAACATGACGTGCCTTTAGAGTTGTTCTTCAGCACACCACTTTTGTACTGTGTGCTCTATTTCAGTTACTGTTGCCTTCCTGTCAACTGAAACAGTCTGCCTATTCTCCTCTGACCTCTGTCAATTACAAAGCACTTCTGCCCATAGAACTGCTGCTCAGTGATACTTTTTTGCAACGTTCATTGTAAACTCTAGAGATTGTTGTGCATGAACATCGCAAGAGATTAGCAGTTTCTGAGATACTCAAACCACCCAATCTGGGACCAACAAGCATTTCACAGTCAAAGTCACTTAGATCGCATTTCCTCTCCATTCTGATACTTGGTCTGAACAACAACTGGACCTCTTGACCATGTCTGCATGCTTTAGTGCTCTGAGTTGCTGCCACATGATTGGCTGATCAGATATTTGCATGAATGAGCATGTGGACCTAATAAAGTGACTGCTGAGTGTATGACCTTTTCTGTTTTTTCCTACTACTGGTAGAATTTCAGCTAAATGTGCTGATGGATGAACATCATTCCAGTAGCTCTGCATGCATTCATGACTCCCTTCCCGTTAGCACTACATATTGATCTGATGTCTGCGCATGCACTGTTGCCTAGGTATGTGCATCGTTCTCTCTCTCTGTCTCTCGCAATGACGTGAATACACCAGCTAAAGCCATCTCCCACGTGTGTGCTTTTATCGGTGACAAGTACAAACTTGAATGTCAGAAAATATCACGAGCTGCACCAATAGTTACGGGACAGAACAGCAAAACTTAAACAGCACGAGAAAGCCAAAGGACACATGAGTAACAGTGAAAGACGCGCTGAATTTAAAGTGAAAGTAACATGCTGATGGCTGCAGTTGGGAAAGAAGACAAATTTGATGGCAGTAATGAAGGCTGGGAGTTGTATATTGAGAAGGTGGAACTGTTTTTTAACGTGAACAATGTGGAGAAATAGAAGAAAGCCCCTATGCTTCTTAGCTGAATGGCCCAAGAACATAGCCTCTTTTGCAACTTAGTAACCCCTGAAAAGCCCGCAAGCAAGACATTCGACAAAATTGTTACAATTTTACAAAATTACTTGAGCCCTAAACCATTGGTAATAACTGAGAGTTTCAGATTTTACAAGGGGAACCAGTCAAAGGATGAATATATTACAGAACTGCGCAAACTTTCCCTGTACTGTGACTTTAGTGCAGACTTTCTGATGCATTAAGGGACATGCTCGGAAGTGGTTGCATAGTCAAAGCACTCAAAAGAGGTTACTCTCCAAAAGAGACCTGAACTTAGAACGGGCATTGACCATTGCAATGTTGTTACAGACTGCAGCAAAGGATGCTGCAGAACTGCAGAAAAGGTGGTTGGAATGTGAAATGCACAAAAAGTCCGTGAATGGTGCAAAAAGCCAAACTTGGTATCGATGTGACAAATCCTCCAATGATGCAGAAAGTATCACAGAGAAGGTCACACAGAGAGAGTGAGCAAGGCAGTCATAAAGCACAACCGGGTGAAAAGCCTCAGACACAAAACTAAGCAAATGCATAAAGGTACTGAATGAAGAACAGAATCAGACAGCACAGAGCCTGACAACGGTAAATTGTCATGTCTAGAATTGCATCATGTAACTGAAGCAGATCACAAAATCATCTGGATCACAACAGATGCATTTGGCATAAAACCAAAAATGAAGCTGGATACAAGGTCAGCTTTGTCCATAATTCCAGAGGCTGACCACAACAGACTGTTTTCTAAGGTACCATTAGAGAAGACCTCATTGATACCCAAGACTTACACAGGTGAAAAAGTGTCTCCCCAAGGCAAACTGAAAGTAAATGTGATGTATGGAGGCCAAACACAACAGTTAGAGCTTTACGTATGGGAAAGTAAAGGGCCTGTACTTTTTAGACATGAATGATTGAGGAAAATCCAACGAGGCTGGCACCCAATCAAGGCTCTCAGTGTGGCATCAACTGGCAACAGCAGCCCAAATGGTAGCACCAACCAGAGGCTGTCACGGCTGCTTAATGTTAATCAGAAGGTGTTTGATAAGGGAACAGATAAACAGATCGAAGACTTGGCCAAAAGCTGTTTGGGATGCCAAAAGGTTCAAAATGCATCCCCACGGGCACCATTACACCCATAGAAGTGGCCATCACCACCATGGCAAAGAGTACATATTGACTTTGCTGGGCCATTCATAGACTCCATGTTCATGATTGCTCATTCGAAGTGGCCGGAGGTTATACAAATGAAGTCGGCCACCTCAGCAAAGACTGTCTCTACTCTGAGGACTATCTTCACCAGAAATGGCTTATCAGAACAAATTGTGTGACAATGGACCACAATACATGTCAGAAGAATTCCGACTGTTCATGAAAAATAATGGCATCAGGTATTTCAAGTCAGCTCACCACCCAGCAACGAATGAGTTAGCTGAACCTTCATGAACTCCATTGAAGTAATGGACAAGGAGGATATCTCTCTACAGCACAAAGTGGACATCTTCCTTTTTGTGTTTGAGAACTCTGTTCATGCGATGACAAATCAAGACCCTGCATGCTGTTCATGAGCAGGAATCTGAGATCTCACACAGACCTCCTGAAACCAGATCTACAGAGGAACGTGCAGAATAAACTTTTCAGCTGGTTCCCAAGTGAAGCAGCAAGGAGCTTGCCCTACTGTCCTGTTTATTATTTATTGTAATGCCTGCACTGTTTTTGCGCACTTTATGCAGTCCAGTGTAGGTCTGTAGTCTAGTGTAGCTTTCTCTGTGTTTTTTTTATTATGTAGTTCAGTCTAGTTTTTTGTATTGTGTCATGTAACACCATGGTCCTGAAAAAAGATGTCTCAAAATGACAATAAAAGTTGACTTGACTTGACTTGATAAATCATCCTCTGGTAGGATAGCTACAAGAACTGGACCATTGATATACACAGTGGATGTTGGAGATCAACTCAAAGACACCATGTGGACCAGATACCGGATGGTCAACCGAAGAACACACCTGAGTCGATTGCTTCCAACAAGACGGACACATTCCAGCCACCAGGCTTGCCTCTCAGTGATGATTGTGTCGCTGACAGCAACGCAACACCAGAAGCTGAGAACATTTTCTTAGACAAGACACCTACCAAACCTGATGCCACTCCACAGGTCCAGAGGCACTGCCTTGAAAGAAACAGAATGCCACCCAAAAGCCTGAACCTTTAGAACAATGAAGTTAGTTATGGGCTGTTATTATGAAAGCATGTTTATTTGGAATATGGGTTTATGAAAGAGAAATTGAATATTTTGTACTTATACCATTTCCTGTTGCATTAATCTAAAGGGGGAGGAAGTGTAACGTATGGATCTATTTCTTTTAGAGCAATGACACCCCCCAGCACTATGTATTGATCAGTTATCTGCACATGTGCTGTTGTCTACACATGCACATTGTTCTCTCTCTCTCTCTCTCTCACTGTAATGTGAATACACCAGTTAAAGCCATCTCCCGCATGCGTGCTTTTAGTTAATTGATAGGTAGCTGTACACAGACACAGCAGGTCACGTTTTGGATACTGAGCAATGCTTTGTGCATGGTGAAGCAAGCCAAACATTTGCCCTTTTCTCATTATTTACAGTGTCCAATAAAACATTGTGAAGTGCAGTACTTCTTGGCAGTGGATTAATATAAATCTGAGTTTTGTGAGTTGTACGTGCTGAACAGGAATCTGGCTGCAGAGGCTATCAAGCCCAAATTTGTTACCTCATCTCAGTGTTTCATTTGGATTTGAATCAAACTTTGATAATAAAACAACCTGAGTTTATATGATACACTTAGCATACAAAATTTCTTAAAGACTGCTGTCAATCAAAATTGCCTAAGGTTCAGTGAAGTGCCTTGCAATATTTAATTATACAAAAGTTGTTGCCTCGGGGATGGGGTGTATTCTAGTTAGTAATGTGACAAAAGAAAACAGGTAAGTCATAACGTCAGTCATACAGCACACACTTCGTCCGTCAGATCACCACGTTCAATCTTCCTGTGGTAATCTCATTTCTCTGCAGTAGACCTAGGTGCTTCAGATCCAGATTAGATGTTTTGACAATATATGCCTTCAGCACCATCTCAGGAAACACAATCTAGACTCCAACCACCCTATGTGTGGGCAAACAAACTCCCCCTCAGATCCCTTCCTACCTCTCATCTTAGAGCTATGCCATCTTGTCTTAAACATAGTGGATGATTGACTCTGAAGGACTATTCTACAAGGGAAATGTTGAAAATTACTATTGAAAGTGTTGTGCATTTAATATTTCAGTTATATTTGAGTGATCGCATGTGTGTTTATATATATAGGTTGATTAGGCATTTTTGTTCATTTAAAATAATTCATTGCAGATTATATGGATAAATACATGAACTGCATATGTCATCGTGCTACCATGAGATATGTGTGCACCTTGTTTGAAGTAAACTCGAAATTAGACCCAAGTTTTGCACTCCTGTGTCTTCCTTTGAATTAGTTTAATATTTTGAAGCTACAGCATATAACACAAAGGAATAGTTTATTGTCACCAGTGCTGAAATTTCTTCATAGATGTTTTGCATTACAACCTAACACACATCGGCAAACTAAATCCAAGAAACTAGTACACAAAGCACTCAGATGTTAAAAGATCTGCCTACATTTCAAAGTTATTTGGTAACAAAGCAGCCTTTGTATGAAATACCTTACTTTACACAAGTTTTCAAGACCAGTGTTTTCTGTCAAATGCCATTGTATTAGATGACAATAAACCATACAGGAATTTTATGAATGCCTTCCAAGTAGAGAACATTGAACTAGCATAGGCATTCTAAATACAGCAGATGCAACAGAATGGCACAATATTTCTGATATTGATAACATAGTGAATATATATTCTCAATGTCCCATCAAGTTCACAATGTATTAGGTGTGGCTCAGATGTTTCTTTAAAGGGATGGAGAGGAAATCATGGTAAAACACCCTGGTTACTTTTCTAGCCTCCAGTTTAACTGCAAGATTGACAGAGTCTGAGTTTGGCTTTCTATGCTTTCATAATCTCAGAGAACTAAATTGTCAGAAGAAAGTTTTTTTCAAAAAAACAAAGAATTATGGGATGAATATAATCCCTAGGCTACCTAGCTGGTGAACAAGGTTGGCATTTGTTGCTTTGCATTAACCTTGAACTTGGCAAGGTGCAATGAAAAAGATGGCACTGTAATGTTCGCTATACTGTTGGCAGGAGTTATTGAAGGCTTTACCAACATTAACACCGAACACCTCACATTACAAGATGCAGAAGCAAATCTGATGTTGACCTTTTATAAAGCAGACGTTTAGATACCAGTTCACAGTATAGAGCTTGATAAGTCTGTAACTTAAGGGTCAGAGACTGCCAGAGAAATCAATGAATGCAAATTTTTTAAGGGCTGATTAAAAAAGTTGAATACACAAGCTGAGAGAAGTTATTTCCTCTGAAATAAGAGGCTTTGAGGCAGGCAAGTGTTTGGTAAAATGCAGTGACTGAGTCATTGGAGAAAGATCAGAGATAGATTATAGTTATTTGAGGGGAGCCAACTTTGCAACCTGAGGTGTTTCCAGCACAAAACAAGTCTGCCTAATTAGTACCAATATTATGCAATGCTGAAGCAAGGACTAATACTCCCCACTGGACCCTCTTTTAACAGACCCCTGCTTCCTTCTGTTTCAAACACTAATCCAGGCTTGCTTAAATTAAGCAATGATCACTAGCCGAACCCACTTTGTGGGAAAGCATTCCACACCATAACTCAACACAGAAGTTTCTACAAGTTTTTCTCCCCACGTTCTTGGTTAACCCTTGACACTGGTTCTCTGCCACAGGAAATAGATTTTCCCCAACTACATGGCAAATCTCTTCCTAACTTCAAAGAGCTTTATAAAACAGAGATTTATTGAAAAGCCTTAGAATCCATTGTAGTTTCCATCCAGGAGTCAACAGCACTGAACACATTGAACAGTCTTTTGTCTATAGATGTACCTGGTACTTTCTGATTCATATCACTTCAAATTGGCCTGTTTGACCTGGTTTCAAGATTTCATTCAAAATTCTTTGTGGTTTTGATTCATTTGTCAAAAGAACTGTGTCAAGTGGATCCTGAATAATTAAATGCTTCTCTTCGTCAAATGTATTGCTTTTAGTTTCATTATGACAAGAAAGTATCTTTGCGCTTTATGAAGTATCATGGAAAAGTTTGATTATTAGACAATTAATCTTTCTACAACCACAAAAGAAACTGCAAATGTTGGAAACCATTGTGTTGAAATGTTAACTCTGGTTTCTTCTCTCTACAGCTGCCTGATATTTCTATAGTTATATCATAACTTGTTTTTATTTCCTGTGTCCAAGAGTCATTAAAGAAAAATTGACAGCAAATTGTAATGTAATTTTGAAGGGCTTTATGCTGATGACTGCTGGTGTTGGACTGCTTCCTATACGTCTCGATTCAAGTGATTCACACCATGAAGAGTTTAATAAATCCATCACATTTATTAGACATAATTCTTTTATTCAAGCTCTCCTGATACTTTTAGCCTCCTTTCACAAGTTCCATGTTTACTTCTTTTCTCCCAAACTTGCCTCCCCCTTTTCTGTTCTCTCTGGAAATGTAGGCTAGTCAAATGAAGTTGTCGAAAACCTATCCTGATTCCCCCTGAAGTTTCTTCAGCTCCTTTACCACCGTCAGTGTCTACAATTGGCTCTTAGATGATTCCATACCAAAAATGACAAACTATATTCAATCTTAAAACTGCTAGATGTGGCTCTATGTTTAAACCCTGGATTACAAATGAACTGCTGGATCTGATTAGAGTTAGGGACTTCTCTTTCAAAAAGAGAAACAAATCAAAGAGCTCCTTAGATCTGGCTAAATATACAATGATTAATCAAAAGGTCATTAATCTTCATAAACTTATCAGAAGAAAATTTTACAAGAAAATATTTACTGAAAACATATGTTCCAGAAAAAGAAATATGTAATACATTCCACATTCAAAATTCTTTTATCCCAGACTAAAAATGCAGCCTGAAATTTGCAAGTGAGTGTGGGACAATTAGGGGTGATGCTTTTGCGTGAGGTATTAAACCAAGGTCCCACATTTTCTCTCTGGTGAGGTTAAAGATTCCGTGGCATGATTTTACAATTGCTCCATTCTGGTTTTATTTGGTGTTAAATCAGTTTTGGTGGGTTAACTTGTTTGTGAAAATTGCACAAAATGTGAGAACCTTGGCTGAAAATTCACAGAATAGTATGCTGGGGTTCCCTTTGTAAAGCCAAATCAAAACTTACACTGTTGGTTTCAGTATGGTAATCCCCATTGAAGTAACACAAGCTCTTGCAAATACCAGCAATGTCTTAAAGGGACATACAAAGAGCAATCTTCTAGTTACAAGTAGGTGTTGCCATTAGTTGAATGGATACAATAATAATGGAAGGAATTGGTGCACATTTTTTAAATACACTAGCATTTGGAAGAGGGGTAGTGCCTAAGGAAATGGTTTTCATGCAAGTGGACCATTGAGTCCCTACAGGGTTACAAGCAGGCACTCCACACAGGAGAAGCTCTCTGTAAGGAAGGAAGGCAACCAATAAATGCCTACATTTTTGGAAATCCTGCAATGCAGACAAATGGCCATGCTCACTTTGCCTGCTCATATGGGCCGTAGAAAAAGTGAGTAAGTTCTCCTCATCTTGAAATTTAGGCGATCTCTTTAATATGGCAGCGAGCAGCAAGCTGAGATGTTACAGAGATCAAAGGCAGCATTCTGGAATGAACCTGAGGCAAGGATGCTGACACTGACCTGGACTTTGACTTTGTAATCAATGGCACTAATACACATGCAAAGTAGCTTGTAGGTTTGTAGGAGACCACAGTTCTCAATGAATGCAGTTTGAGCGTTGGTCCTTCAAATAGTATGGTTTCAGGGTAAATATATTACTTAATACTCATTGTTCCTTGAGTAAATAAGAACTATCATTTTTAGACCAGTAAATTTGAAAAGTTCATCAGACATTATTGCGGAAGAGAATAAAAATCCCATCATTAGTGAGGAGACAAATTTCCCACTGACAAGTGGCTAAGATATCCAGAACAAAGTTTCTTGGCTGCAGTTTATCCTAATTTTCAACAACACACCATATATTTTGGGTTTGGAGTTGTGTGCAGTTTTCCATGGTTGTTCTGGCTAGTCTTTGATCGTTGGAATGTGGGAGAAGCCAGTGTACCTGGGGAATGTCACACTGCCACGGAGAGAACATACAAACTCTTTACAGACAGCAGCAGGAATAGAACCTGGGTTGCTGGTGTTGTAAAGCGATGCACTACTATAATGCTACTGTGCCATATTTTCTGAATATCTTGCGTGAATATGGTCTCCTGTTGGGAGAACTTTGCCCTGTCCTCCCTCTTCAAATTACCTATCCTGCTTTTGTACATTACCTGGCCTTTTCTCCTTGGAGCGATGGAGGATGAGAGGTGACCTGATAGAGGTGTATAAGATGATGAGAGGCGTTGATCATGTGGATAGTCAGAGACTTTTCTCCCCCAGGGCTGAAATGGCTATCACGAGAGGGCACAGTTTTAAGGTGCTGAGGAGTAGGTACAGAGGAGATGTCAGGGGTAAGTTTTTATGCAGAGTGGTGAGTGCGTGGAATGGGCTGCCAGCAATGGTGGTGGTGGTGGATACAACTGGGTCTTTTCAGATACTCCTGGATAGGTACATGGAGCTCAGAAAAATAGAGGGCTATGGGTAACCATAGGTAATTTCTAAAGTAAGTACATGCTCGGCACAGCATTGTGGGCTGAAAGGCCTGTAATGTGCTTTAGGTTTTCTATGTTTCTGTGTTTCTACATACTGTACCCTCTGATCATTCTCCCAGTTTGCCCTACATTCCAAGGGAAGTACCTGCCAATGTTTGTCATGTGTAAGTCTGTACTCATTTGGGCACGTGACCGTATGAGTGAGTGTGTGTGTGTGTGTGTATGTGCGCGCGCGCATACTTCTGCTTGTTAAATACAAGCTTGTGCATTTGTGTCTATATATACACAAATACACTAGTACACATGTATACACATGCATGTATACAGCCTGGTATGGAAACTTCAGTGCACAGGATTGCAAGCTGTTGCAGAGGGTTGTTAGATCTTGCCAGTTCTGTCATAGGCACATGTCCCCACCATTGAGGACTTATTCACTAAGTGGAACCTCAAGAAGCCAGCATCCATTATTAAAGTCCTGACGATGGGTCTCAGCCTGAAATGTCGACAGTGCTCCTCCCTATAGATGCTGCCTGACCTGCTGCGTTCCACCAGCATTTAGTGTGTGATCCATTACTAAAGACCCTCACCATCCAGAACTTGCTTGTTTGGTGTTACTACTATTGGGGAGGAGGTACAGCAGCTTGAGGACACACACTCAATGTCTTAAACTCAGCTTTTCCCTTCTGAAATCAGAATTCTGAAAAATCCATAAACACTACCTTGCTATTTGTCTTTTGTGCTACTCGTTTTGTGAGTTCATGTAATTTTTATGTTTTGCTCTGCACCGCTGCTACAAAACAACAATTTTCATGACATGTTAATGATAATAAGCCTGATTCTGTCATGTTGGGAGAACGGCAGATGAAATTTAATGCAGACAAGTGTTATGTGTTCAGTTTGGGAGGACAAACCAGAGTGAATGGTAGGGCACTGAGGGGTGCGATAGAACAAAAGGATCTAGGAATCCAGATCCATAATCCTGTGAAAGTGGCATCACAGAGAACTTTTGGCTCACTGGCCTTCATAGATTAGGCCAATAGCGTAGGATGTCAGAGAGGTTGAATTTGGAATTCTGTGCGTAGTTCTGGTCACCTACCTAAAGTAAAGATATCAATAAGCTTGAAAGAGTGCAGAGTGCAGGATGTGAAGGGAACAAGGACCTGAACTATAGGGAAAAGTTGAATAGATTAGGACTTTATTCACCAGAGCACAGGAGAATGAGAGGAGATCTTATAGAGGTGTACAAAATGATGAAGGGCATGGATAGAGTGAATGCATGCAAGCTTTTTCCCCTCAGATTGGGTGAAACATAAAAAAGGAGACAAAGTATTTAAGGGTAATCTGAGGGGGAATCTTCTTCATTCATAGAGCGATGTAAGTATTGAACAAACTGCCAGTGGGAGTGGGGGATGGGAGTTCAACTGTAACTTTTAAGAGAAGTTTGGATAGGTACATGGATGGGAGAGGTATGGAGGGCGATGGTCCAGGTGCAGACAGATGGGACTAGGAAGAAGAACGGGCTGGATTGGACTAGATGGGCATAGGTGCCTCTTTCTGTGCTGCAGTGCTCTATGACTGTCTATTTGTGCGAGCCTGTCTACTATCTGTGTGCTTGTGTCAGGGTGTGCATGTCTATCTATGTGTGATGTATACTTACTTCAAAGGTTCAAAAAATGGTTCAAAAGTCCATTTATTATGAAAGCATGCATCCATATACAACTCTGAAATTTGTCTTCTCCAGGTAGCCATGAGAACATGAACATGAAAGTCGCCTAGAGAGAAACATCAAACTCACCCTCCCGACACAAAAAAGAATGGCATCCTGATCATCAACACCCAAAACCCCTCCTTCACCTACTCAAAACAGAATAGGGACATCAATTGCTAAAAAAAACCCTCCCCCACACAAAAAACTAACAGAACACAACAGAACGTCAATCCCCCAAAAACTCTCCTGTCGCACAACAAATTGGAAAACAAAAGGGTGATGTAAAGCACAGAATATAAAAGCCACAGTTCTGAAAGCTTGTGCGTGTGTGTCAGCGTTTGTAAATGGTATGTCCACTAGTATCTTTCTGTGCAACTGTTTGTTCCTGTGTTTCTATATATACGTGAACGCATCTATCCATCATTGTTTCAACAGATGAATAACTTGCCAAAAGTTACAATTTGAACGACTGTTTGGATGAGTTCAGTGAGCAGTTGGACCTCAGGGTAGAAAATAAACAGCGGAAAGCTGAGAGAAGGCTGAAAGATTACACTTATGTTCTGTATCTGCTTTTACTCTGTTCCAACTCAATAGTTTGGTCAAAGAGTTTGCAGACCATCTGTGTTCAGAGCTTAAGGACTACTGCACTTAACACGTAGTTTTTCAAACCTTTGCAGGTTTTAGGCAAAAGTTCTAAGGTAAGCCAGAAAAGTGTTGTTGGAACACACGAAGCATTCATAAGTTATTTCCATTACTTTTCTCAGTAATGCAGAGAACCTGCTTAGTATTGGCTTTTTATTGCCATGTTTTACACATTGCCAACTCACTCTACATCATATTTTATGAATTTCAAATCATTAGTCCTTCCTTAGCTTGCTTTTACACAAATTGCTCATCAGCAAGAACGTTCTAGAATGTCAACATTGTTCTTTGACAAGGTATATTGTATGACTTCTCAAATTCAAAAATTCATCAGGTTCAGCTTGTTACTGATAGGTTCTGTGGAGCAGCAGAGTGCAGAGCGAGTTGGACACTGCTCCTTGCGAAACTTTATGTGCCAGTTTTAAAAAGTGAGCAGGGCCTGTTGGGACTTGTTTGCTGAGGGGAAGATTGCTTAGGTTAATAGTTAGGACCAATAAAAGGAAGTGGTGTTTGAGTAGAGCAAACATTGTGTTAGTGAACAGTGTTAGAGTGGTCAGGCTTTGGCTCAGCAGGCTTGGACGAGAACAGAAGCAGGCTAGAACTTAAGTTTGAGAAGTTAGAAGAATTGTAGGCGGGATGGTAGTCCAGGCAGTGGAATGCTCCTCCTGTGAGATGTGAGGTTTCAGGGTAGCTAATGGTCTTTCTGATGACAAACTCCTGCAAGAAGTGCACTGAACTTCAGCTCCTGACTGACAAGATAAAGGAAATTAAGCTGCAGCTGGATGTACTCCGGGAAATCCAGGAGGCTGACAACTTCATAGGTGGGTCTTTTATTGAGGTGATCACACCCAGAGTGTAGGGTTCAGATGGTAGATTGGCGATCAGCAAAAGAAGTAAGGGGAGTAAGCAATCAGTATCGGATTCTCCTGTGGCAATTCCCCTCAGCAACAAGTATACCCCTTTGGATATTACTGGAGAAATGACAGGAGGCAAACAGTGGTAATAAAGGAAGCCTTTTCTGGTTGTAGCAGGGAGCTGTTGGAGTTCTACAGGGGTCAGTGTTGAGACTGCTTCTTTTTATGTTATATGTCAATGATTTGGATGATGGAATTGATGGCTTTGTGGCCACGTTTGTGGATGATATGAAGATAGGTGAAAGGGCAGGTAACGTTGAGGAAGCAGGAAATCTGCAGAAGGACTTAGACAGATTGAGAAAATGGGTAAAGAAGTGGCAGATGGAATATAATGTAGGGAAATGTATGGTCATGCACTTTGCAGAAGGAATAAAGACAAAGACTATCTTCTAAATGTGGAGAAAAATCAAAAATCAGAGGTCAAAGGGACTTGGGAGTCCTTGTGCAGGATTCTCTAAAGCAGGCGTTCCCATTGTGGGGGTCCATGGACCCCTCCGTTAATGGTAGTGCCCCATGGCATAAAAAAAAAAGTTGGTAATCTCTGCTCTAAATGTTAATACAGGTTGAGTCAGTGGTAAGGAAGGTAAATGCAATGCTAGCATTCATTTTGAGAGGATTAGAATATAAGAGCAAGGATGCGATGCTAAGGCTTTATAAGGCATTGGTCAGACCACACTTGGAGAATTGGGAGTAGTTTTGGGCCCTTATTTAAGAAAGAGTGTGCTGGCATTGGAAATGGCCCAGAGGAGATTCATGAGAATGATTCCAGGAATAAAAGATATAGTGTATGAGGAGCGTTTGGTGGCTCTAGGCCTGTACTAGCTGGAGTTTAGAAGAATGAGGGGGCATCTTATTGAATATTTAAGGAGTGGATGTGGAGAGGATGTTTCCTCTCGTGAGTGAATCAAGGATCAGAGGACACAGCCTCAGAATAGAGGGATGTCCCTTTAGAACAAAAATGAGAAGGAATTTCTTTAACCAGACAGGGCGAATCTGTGGAATTCATTGCCACAGAAGGTTATGAAGTCCAAGTCATTAAGTATATTTAAAGCGGAGGTTAATAGGCTCTTGGTTAGCCGGGGCATTGAAGTTTACAGGGAGAAAGCAGGTGAATGGAGTTGAGAGGGATAATAAATCAGCCATGTTGGAATGGCAGAACAGACTCAATGGGCCAAATTGCCTAATTCTGCTCCTATGTCTTATGGTCTACAAATGACTGCTGTAATAAAAGCAAGCATTGAGAGAGATGCCCATTATTTGCTTTGGTTCAAAAATGGCTTTGAGCAATTTATAACAAGTATACACAAAAGACCCAAGGACCACACACATGTACAAAGAATCAAGAGAAGATAAAGTTTCAGTTTCTCCAGGAATTACATCATCTCAAATATACTTAATAACTTCACTGCCAATAAATCTATACTGTAATGGAAATATTGTCCCAATATACATGCATTAAAGAAGTCAACTAAAGTATAACATCTTTGCCATTTTTATTGCTATAAGTTCTGCACACTATTTAAATTTGTAAATTCCTGATGTTGGTTTAAGAATATTTGTAATGGAAGGAAACTTGTAATGTATCTGGGCAGATCAAATACAGGTTTAAATAAAGCTGAGTCCAATATCAACTCTAATATTCCTTAAGATTTAGTACTAATCTGTAGTTGACCATCTGTTTAATGAATTAATTTTATTGATACTATCTGTATACGCTCATGCCATTGCTATGCCTCCTTCACTAAAGCATCATTGTCTGTGAAGCTAATGGCTGTGAAATACAATGTATTCTTAGGAAGGATTATTGACTTCAAATGTTGACTACTTTTTCTTTCCATAGATGCCTCCTGACTGGCTGGGCTCTTCCAGCGTTTCTGTTTTTGTTCCTGATTCTTGCAGCTGCAGTTTTATTTGTTTTCAATGTGAAAATAACTAGTTCTCTGTATACCTCAGTGTTAATTGTCTGACCATTTTTTCATTAGTAGCAGCTGTTGATATTTATATCACCAAGTACAGTAAGGGATTGAGGTCAATATCTTTTGGTCGTGTAAACTGGAACTGTGGAACGATTCCAGACCATAAGACATGAGACATGGGAGCAGAATTTGGCCGTTCAGCTTACTGCTTCTGCTCTGCCATTCCACATGGCTGATTTTTTTTAGCCTCTCAGGCCCATTCTTCTGCCTTCTCCCTGTAATCTTTGACACTCTAATCAAGAATCGATCAACCTCTGCTTTAAATATACTCAATAACTTGGCCTCCACGACAATCCATGGCAATGAATTCTACAGAGTCACTGCCCTGTGGACAGAGAAACCGCCTCTCCACATCTACTCTGTCTGGGCCTTTCAACATTCAATAGGTTTCAATGAGATCCTCCCCCCCATTCTTCTAAACTCCAGCGAGTACAGACCCAGAGCTATCAACCATTCTTCAAACATTAACGCTTTCATTCCTGGAATTATTCTTGTAAACCTCCTCGGGACCCTCTCCAATGCCAGTTCATCTTTTCTTAGATATGATAAGGGGCCCAAAACTTCCCAGAAAACTCCAAATGCAGTCTGACCAAAGTGTCAGCATCACAGCCATACTCTTTTATTCTAGTCCTTTTGAAATGAATGCTAACGTTATTTTTGCCTTCCTCACCACCAACTCAACCTGCAAATTACCCTTTAGGGAATCCTGCACAAGGACTCCCAAGACCCTTTGCACCTCTGATTTTTGAAGTTTCTCCCTATTTAGAAAATACTCTATGCTTTTATCCCTTCTACCAAAGTGCATGACGATACAATTCCCCGTGGGCTCATCCACAGCTGTTCTAAAAAGCCATCTTGTAGGCATTCTACAAATCCCCTCTCTTGAAACCTGGAACCAACCTGATCTTCCCAATCTCTCTGCATATTGAAATTCCCCATGACAATCATAACATTGTCCTTTTCACATCGTTTTTCTATCTCTCATTGTAAGTTGCCTGCATATAGCTCCTATCAGGTCTTTTAACACTTGCACTTTTTTAACTTTACCCACAGGGTTCTACATAATTCAATCCCATATCACCTCTTCCTAAGATTTTGATTTCACTTTCTACCAACAAAGCTACCGCACCCCCTCCGCCTACCTGTCTGTTTATTCAATACAATGTATGTCCTTTCTAAGCTCCCAACTATGATCTTCATTCAGCAACATCTCAGTGATGCCCATGACGTTGTGCCTGCCAGTCTCTAACTACGCATCCTCGCAATCTCACTACAAACTTGCATACCAGCTGCCCCACCCTCAACCCTGTCACCCCCGGTTCTCATCCCCCTGCCAGCACCCTCCCCAACAGCTCTAGCAAACCTGCCCACATGGATGTTGGTCCCCCTCACGTTCAGGTATCCTATTTGTACACGTCATATCTTCTCCAGATAAGATCCCAATGATTTGGAAATTTGAAAACATGTCCCCTGCACCACTTCCTCAGCAACTCATTCATCTGTACCATCGTCCTATTCCTTCTCTGACTTGCACTTGGCACTGGGAGTAATCTAAAGATGACTAATTTGGAGCTCTTGTTCTTCAGCCTTTTCCCTAACTCTCGATACTCACTGCACATGACCTCTTCCCTAATTTTACCTATGTCATTGGACCTCTATCCACTCACCTTCCCTCCTGAGAATATTCTGCAGCCCTTCTGAGGCACCCTTAACCCTCGCACCTGTGAGGCAACACAACATCCTGGCATCTCCTTGTTCTGTCCTCCTGACTTTACCCTTCGCTGCTGGTCCTTTGAGCTGGTCACAGTGATACTGGCCTTGCTGCTGCTGTTGTAGCCTGATGGATCACCCCCCCGATAAGTCATCCCCTGAAAGATTCTTGTGGATTATAGGGCACATTCAGAATATGAGATCAGCTTTTTAAGAATCTGCATATAAAGCCTTAAAATAATCAGCAGATAAAGAAAGGGGTCATGAATGTTTTCTTGACCCGTGGGGAAGGAAATATGACATCCTTAGCCAGCCTGACAGACATCTAACTCCACTCCTGTCTGCCTTCTGCAGTGGTGTAGCAAACAATCGAAATTGTATCCAAAAGAAACAACTCTCCAGCTCTGGGCATCTAGAGGTAGGCAAACCTAAGAAGGAATTTTAGGTTTAATTCCAGCTCTTATTTGACACAGATGCTACTCACGTCCAGCAGAAGCTCTCCTTCTGGTGATAAATTCCTAATCAGAGCCGTGGTCTGATTGTCCCTCGTGTTGTGGGTGAGAAGATGGTGAGACTCCTTTTTCAGCTCTGTGTCTTCCAAGGCTGCATCACAAACAAATATCAAATGATTAAAGTTAGCTTAATGTAACACAATGTGTGCTCTAAGATAGCAATCATATAAAGAAAATCGTACTATAAATCATACTGTTCCTCCCACCTCCCTTATTGGATGGCCCAGCAGAGGGGAAGATAGGAAATTTCATAAGAGAGGAGATGGTGCTGGAGACGCCAGATAACCCACTGCATAGCGGTCAGTTAGAAAAAAACGCAGTGAGAAAAGATACTCTGTCCTATTTTCGGCTCCTATAGCGTGAAATTTTCAGGGATTCTGATTAAAATGTCGATACAAAAATATGAGAAGAGGGGAGAGGGATGGAATGAGAGTCACAGGCTTGATGTTTTGGTCCTGGCATGGGTTTGCTGACTGGAAATCTTTGCTGTGAGACTGTATATTTTTACAAGGTCATAAGTGTGTGGCAGAGAAGATGAAGGATTAGTAGGTATCTATGGCAAAGGTCAAATGCCACTGAGGCTCCCTTGAGGGCGCTTTACACCAGGGTCATTTGGAAGGTGATTATACTTATGGAGAGAGGGAAACTGCAAACACCACACAGACAGCACCAGAGGACAGGACTTAACCCAAGGCTTGGGCACAGTGAAGCAGTGGCTCTACTAGTAGAGGCAAACTCCCGGAAAAGTTTTAATTGTGTGAGATTCTTCATAGGTTCTGTAAGTAAACATGACATGCACGGTTGAAATGAGATGATCTCCAAAGTACTTTTGAATCATATGAAACAGGAAGAGGCCATTTAGCCCCTTGAGGCAGTTTTATCATTCAAGTCGGTCATGGCTGAGCTTCTACCTCAAACAACATTTTTTTGCCCTTTTGTTGTGTGTCTTCATTCCTTTAAAATCCAAAAATTCATCAACCTATCATCAATGACAGACCTCCACAGAGAATTCCAAGCATTTACCATGTTACAAATTTTAAATTTTACCTCATGTTATTCCTGAATGGTCTACCCCATATTTTAAGACTTAGATCCCTGGTTTCAGACACCTATGCCTGGATAAACATCCTCCCTCTAACAGTGAGGATCTTGCAGACTTCAGTGATTCTTTTTGATACCACTATCATGGGATAAAGGATTTTGACTATCTGCTTGATCTATGCTTCGCACGAATATTGGGTAATGTTAAGAGAAGCATTAAGAAGGTAGATGGTCAAAACCTTATTCCAGTGGTAGGGTATCAAAAACACATAGATCAAAAGCAAAATGAAGGCTTGGTCCGCCAGAGAAAGCAGGATCTCCCAGTGGCCATACATTTTAATTCCACGTCCCATTCCCATTCTGATATGTCTATCCATGGCCTCCTCTACTGTCAAAATGAATCCAAACTCAGGTTGGAGGAACAACACCTTATATACCGGCTGGGTAGCCTCCAACCTGATGGCATGAACATTGACTTCCCTAACTTCCGTTAATGCCCCTCCTCCCCTTCTTACCTCATCCCTGACATATTTAGTTGTTTGCCTGTTCTCCATCTCCCTCTGGTGGTTCCCCTCTCCCCCTTTCTTTCTCCTGAGGCCTCCCGTCCCATGATCCTTTCCCTTCTCCAGCTCAGTATCACTGTCACCAATCACCTTTCCAGCTCAGCTTCATCCCACCCCCTCCGGTCTTCTCCTATCATTTCCCCCTCCCCCCACTACTTTCAAATCTCTTACTATCTTTCCTTTCAGTTAGTCCTGATGAAGGGTCTCGACCCGAAACGTTGACAGTGCTTCTCCCTATAGATGCTGCCTGGCCTGCTGTGTTCCACCAGCATTTTGTGTGTGTTGAAGGAGTATTAAAATGGGATTTGAGGGGAAAGATTCCTACGCAGAGATTGGCTGATATTTGGAACAAACTCTCAGAGGAGCTGCCAGAATCAGACACATTTACTGTGTTTAAGAACTATTGGGACTGTCACAAATAGCAACAAACAGTTTGTTGGAGGAACTCAGCAGATTGAGCAGCATCTGTGGGGGAAAGGGAAATGCTGGTGTTTCGGGTCGAAACACTTAATCAGGAATGCATTTCCAGCCTCTTGTGTCTCCAGGCAGTTAAGTAAGCATAGAAGAATACAGTCCTAATGCAGGCAAATTGGAATAAGGATGATGGGAAAACAGTTGGTATGGATACTGAGCCAAAGGACCCATTTTTGTACTGTTCAACTCTGATTCCATGATAATGTATGTCACCATCACACTGGAACTTTATCAGCAAGTGTGATGAAGACTCTGTAACAAAGAGGAAAATCCAGGTGTTTCCAAACCCAAAACCATTGATGAACTGGGAGATTATTCCCTACTGAAATCTAGGATTGCAGCATTCAAATCATGTGACCCTGTCTTTTATGAGAAATCGAGATATGAGCTCCAGAAAGCTATCAGGGATGCCAAATGACAGTACTAGTTCAAAATTGAGTCTCAGACCAGCTGGCATTTGTGACCAGGCTTACATACTATAATGGGCTACAAGACAAATTTGGGCAGCATCTTCGATGATAACACATCCCTTCTCAATGAGCTTACTGCACTTTATGGATGTTTTGAACAAAAGGGAATGAATATGTTACACCTAACCCTGACCGTCTTTAGTACACCTGAACTCTCAGTCACCATTGTGGACCTAAGATCTGTCTTCCACAGAGTGAACCTACTGAAGGCATTGGACCCGGATAGTCTCCTTGCCCATGTCCTTCGACATTGTGCAGATTAGCAGGTGGGTGTATTTACAGAAAATTTTAATGTCTCCCTGCTTCAGTCTGTTGTTCCTACCTGCTTTAAGACTGTTATCAACCCATTACCTAAGAAAAACAAGTTGATGCGCCTTAACAACTACTGGTCAGTGGTTCTGACATCTACTATCATGAAAAGCATTGGGAGGCTGGTCATGGCACACATTAACTCCAGGCAACCTTGACCCTTTGCAATTTGCCTATCGCTGAAACAGGTTATAGTAGACACCATCTCCCTGACCCTACAATCATCTCTGGTTTATATGGACAATAAAACCATCTAAAAAAACTGCAAAGAACTGTAGACACAGCTCAGCACATCATGGTAACCAGCTTCCCCGTCAAGTCTTCTGTCTATACATCTTGCTGCCTCAGTAAAGCTGCTAGCATAATCAAAGACTGTACCCACACCAGATGTTCTCTCATCTCCCTTCTCCCAATAGGCAGAAGATACAAAAGCCTGAAAGCAAGTGTTGCCAATTTCAAGGACAGATTCTACCCCACTGTTATAGGACTACTAAATGGTCCCTTCATATGAAAAGATTGATTCTTGACCTTACAACCTACCTTGATATCTGGCACCTTATTGTCAGCCTGTACTGCACTTTCTCTGTAGTTGTTGCACTTTATTCTGCATTCTGTTATTGTTTCACATTGTACTACCTCAATGCACTGTGATAAATTGACGTGTATGAACAGCATGCAAGACAAGCTTAGCGCTGTACTTCGGAACATATGACAATAATAAACCAATCCAATAGTAATTCCAAATTCCGTGCTGCATTAGCATCTACAGCTGTTAAAACATATCTCTGTAGCTGGTACAACAAGCAACTCACTTCAAAATGGCTTTTTAAAAAAAACATGAATTTAGATTTATTTTTATCTTAGGGACAATGAAGTTCGGCAACATGGGGAGGCCAGAGAAGCTGGGATTGTTCTCCTTAGAGAAAGGGAAGTTTAAGGGCAGATTCAATTGATCTGTTTTTCATTCCAAAGGGCTTGATAGGATAGGAAGAAATGGTTTCACTGGCAAAATAGTTAGCCAAAGAACCAAGAGTTGGGAACCAACCAAGTTGGAAACAGACTGAAGAATAAATTTGAAAAGGGAATTGTTGAAGTACATCAGAAGCAAAGAATTTATAGGCTGTGGGAATGAATGGGGAAGTGGGAGTACTTTTATAGCTCTTACATTGAAATGAAACAAGCTGGATAGACGAGTTGGTCTCCTCTGCCGTGAGATTATATGATTTCAAACCTTTCCTCCATCTGGTATTTATTTTCGAAGAGAATTTTTCCCTGGATTTTGTTAAATTCCATTCAGCGTGAACAGCATTAGCAGTGTGAAAGAAGCTCCAGCTAGCTGGATTTGCAGTTTGACTGAGATTTGAAGCATGTTTGGTATGAACAGCATGAGGGAGTTTGACAACGTAACCAGAACCAGCAAAGTAAGCCAGTTTAGCAAAGTGACCACTTCTAGTGATGTGAATGGATTTATCAGTGTGACTGGGACTCGTGATGTGGGTGGGTTTATCAGTAAAACTAAAACTCTAAGCTTCCATGAGTTTACAAGTGTGCTTAGAACTAGCAGTGTAGATGTGTTTGATAAGGTGACTCCAACAAATAGGATGAATAGATTTGCCAGTGTGGTCAGGACTAATTGTGATCAGGTTTAATAATGTTATCATAATTAACAGATTGAATCAATATTACCAGTGTTTATTTGAATCAATATTTGCACACAGAGTAGGAAACACTAGTGATGCTCAACAAATCAGTCAGCATCTGTAGAGACGGAAACAGAGTTAATATTCCAGGTTCATGATCATTCATCAGAATTTTAATGACTTGAAGCAATAACTCCATTTCTCTCTCCATAGATGCTGCTTGTCCTGTTGAGTACTTCTAGCATTTGCTGTTTATTTTTTCCTTACTCCTGAATAGATATTACACATTTCATTTGTGTTCAATAAATTTTATAAACTTAAATTTAACTGACAGTTTACTGTTCTGAATAATCATTTTCCTTGTTGAAATATTACTGGGATAAGATGTAAAAATGAAGGGTTGGGGTTATGGAAAGGGCGTACTACACCTAGAGATATTTTTTTTCTGATTCAGCTCCACAAATTAAAATTGACAGCCTATTTAACATCATATTAATGCTGACTATGGCTCTTAGCTGAAAGGATTTACTAGAAATTGGGAATTCATTGAGCATTGTTCCTCCCTTTTCCTAAGCCTGTTGGAACTGAGGCTAAAACACAACAACTAGATATCCACAGCATAGCCTGCAGACACATCTGTTCTTTATTCTCATCCATGCCAAACACTGACACCTAGTGATGGATAAGTGAGCACTACAGGTCTCAGCCCAAGTGGCAATGCATTATTGTAATAATAGAAGACCAACTCCTTTACTGGCTAAGCAATGCATTGTCTACAAAATCTGTCATATTTTCTTCCCCAAGAGTTTCAGGAATTTTAATGGCTTTGAAGGGGCATTATCTTGCCTGAGCAGCTGAGAAAAAGATTAAGAATAGGTCCTCTTCTGTGTGACATTAAAATTTCCCTAAGGGGATATATGCAGAAAGATGGATGAGAAATTATAGATAGCCTCAGCAGCTAGGTTTCTAAAATAATTAAATGGATTTCAAAATCTTTTGAAGGTTTTGATGAGGTAGAATCCCAGCACTAAATTTGGGCTGAATATGTGGATCCAAACAAGGATGACATATATACATGCATTCCTTTTATGCAGAAAATCAATTCAAGGCACACAGCACATCAGTGTTAGAAAATCTGACAATGAAATAAAAAGAAGTGTTGGTACTGATGACCAAATGCTTGGCCACTAAGTTGGACTTTCAGACCATCTTTAGGGAAAGAAGAAGTAGGAAAACAATAATTTGTAAAATGGAGGGAACTCAAAAATTTAAGACAATTGTGTTTGGTGCAAGTCAGATTAGCAGTTGTGCTGAATTGTCTGTAGGACCTGACATTTTTGCAGTGTGGGCTGGGGTCTCGGAGGGAAAGGGTGGTTGTTGGAGTGGACTTGGAAGCAATTCGATGCAGCGGAGCTGAGGCGAGGTGAAGACGAGGAAAGATGCAAAGTTTGATCGATTTAAGAGCCAAGCTGAATTGGAAAGGTCGGGTTGAGGCAGCAGAGCCTGAGTCTGAGGGCATAACGAATTGGCAAACTCAAGTCCAAAAGTGAACAACCCAAGGTTTGGATGAATTAGCTGCCAGGCCAGATTGAAATGGTCAGTGTATCAGGGTCAGAAGCGAGGGATGGTCCAGTTTGACTCGTTGCTCTGTGGGGTTTGCTCATTTCTGTGCTGGACTGATGCAACTTGTGGACCTCTGGATCATCTGCAGTGTTGCCTGGCTTTCTGAACTTCTTTTCTGAATGCTGTTTGCTTGCTTTCTTTGCTTGCACATTTTCCCCTCTCTCAGCACACTGGGTGACAGACAGTCTTTTGTTTTTAATGGGTTCTATTGGATTTCTTTGTTTTGTGGCTGTCTGTAAGCAGACAAATCTCAAGGTTGTATATAGTATACATACTTTGATAATAAATAACTTTAAAAGGATGTGGGAAGTGGGGTGGCGGAGGAAGCACAGAGCCCAGAAATTGAGGATTACAGAGATCTTGTAAGGTTGTCTGCAGAGATAATGAGATCACATGGATATTTGAAATAAAGACTACCTTAAGATCACTGAATGAGCGTCAATGTGAGCTTCAGGGGATGGTGGGTGGTGATAATTTAATAGTGCAAGCCGAGACTTTGGAGTTTTGGAAGATTGGTTTTTCATAGAGGGCAGGGTGGATTAACTTCCCAGAAAACATTTGACTTCTCGTCTTCACTAGAGAAATGGACAAGGGTCTCATTAGCAGAGGAAGCTGGGACAGAGCTGGTAATATTACAAGTGAGGAGTTGAAGATGCATAAGCAATAATTCAATAGCAAGGAGGATAGGATGAATCTTTAGCAGCACTACCTCCAAGCCCACTGACATTTGGTGTCTAAGCTTCACACATGTTCATTGGATAAGAGTTTTCTCCAGAAAAGTGTTCATGAACTTTCCCACATTTGTATTAAAACACATTTAAGTAAAATTTCAACATATTGGTGAAAGCTGATTGTCCTTTTACACCTGCTACCCAGTCAACAACTCTCTGGTTCTCTTTCTCTCTCTTTTCCCCCCTCACTATAATCTCTCCCCCCAGCCCTACCTTTCTTTCTTTTATTTCCCATAATTCTCCACTTTCCCCTAGCCCATTTCCCTTCAGCCTATCACTTCCCAGCTCTCTACTTCATCCCTCCCCCCACTTCTTATCCCCCCTCGACCATCCTATGTTACTTCACTCCTGATGAAGGGTTTCGGCCCGAAACATCGTCACTACCTCCTCCCATAGATGCTGTCTGGCCTGCTGAGTTCTGCCAGCATTTTGTGTTTTTTATCAACAGCTCTCTCACTTGCTTTGAGCGAAGGATCAATTGCCTCTTGATTAACAGTCTGGGGACGATAGGGGACAAAGTCCGCAAAAGGGTACTGCAATTCATTAAGCATAGAGTTAGTGATTTCCTGAAATGCTATTCTATTTTTCAATTCAATTCCACTTTTTCAATTGTATCATGTCACCTCAGCAATCTTTTAGCTGCTATTTCTGAGGACAACTTCCCCCTGCATCCAAATATGCAGTTAAAAATGGTGTTATTTTGATCCGTATTGTTGCGTTAGATGCCAAAGCAGCAGATTATATTTGTTCCTCTCTGTCTGTAATCTGGATCACTGTTGCCAAGTCTCAGGTTTAGTAACCGCTCAGGCGTGTCTGAATACATTCATCCCTGACAGCTTTGCGTGCAGTCGACAGAAGAAGCTATCCACACTGGAGACAGATGGGCGGGGGTTGGGCACGGAGCCATCTCATCAGTATAGCTCCACCCTCCCCTCCTCTCGTCTCAGCCGCCACCCCTCCCCCCTCGCCAACCACCCCCAACCCATCCTTTAGAAAAACAGCGGAATTCCATCCAACTGAAACGCTGAGCACACTCTGCCAACTGAGCACAGCCCTGCTGTCACGCAACACAGCCGAGTGTCAATCTTCCCTCTGTGTCTGACAAGCCGTTGGCTCGCGTTCAAAGCCATTGCGTGCAAACGGGCAAGCCACATAACTCTATAAAGAATTTCATAATAACAACAGCTGTTAAATATTGATGACTGCTGCCAAGCATTCAGTGCTGTTCTTAAAGGTTAAACCGGAATGTAATGGAACCTAATTCATTGCTGTTTGCTCTATCAGATACCCAGAATTTTCTCTTTATTTACGGCAACCATGACTTTTAGCCACGGTAGAGAAACAAAGTATGCTAATTAATTACAAAAGCACACGCACGCACATAACATTTATAGTGGGGAGAAAGAACAATAAGCACAGATAAAACGTGTTAAAAAGGGCACAGACGTGTAGGAAAATACAATTAAAAGATAAAGCTAAAGAGAAAATGCAAAGGAAAAGAGTAGAAATGAAAAGAAGATGATCGAGGCGGGAAAAAAGGGAAATGACAGGAAAAAAATGATAGAAAGAATCAAAAAGCTAGAAAGAGAGAGAGAAAAAAGAGTGAAAGAGGAATTAAGAGTAGAAAGACAAGGAGCGGATAATTTCAGGTTTACTTCTGTCTAGGATTTTGTTGGTCCAGATTCCTATTTGGAATTCTCAGCATTCACATCTGCTGACATGGCATTTCTGAGGTGTAGATTTAGCAAGGAATTAGAACTAGTCTTGAAAGTTATTTGTTGAGAGTGAAAAGGGAATAGGAAGGGACTCACTGTCTGATCATTTCAAAGCATATGATTCTTTTGCTGAAGATTTTTTTTAACAAGACTGTTTTTCAGATGATATACATTTACTTATAGGTTATTTCCGTGATAAATGTTAAACTTTTTAAAATTGAGAGTGAGTAATTAATTCTGTCCTCTTAAGTCCCCCTTCTTCTCTATCCCTCTGGAATTGTCCATGGTAAAAAATGCACTGCACACATCTGTCCTTAGATGTAATGTTATTCACCAATTTTCCATTTTCTGGAATCTTTACCTTGACACCACTTCCTTCCATTTGAATAGGAAGTCTTTTATCCCTCTTAGAATAGATACAGTATTCATGTACCAAAATAAAATGCGTTTGATAGTACAAAGAGTTACCCTTAGAAACTGATACAACTCATTCAGTCCCTTGAGCCTATTCCGTATATTTACAGCTGATTTGTAATTCTATTTCATTTCGGTGTTTTTGCTACATACAGCTTGACACTTTTACTCATTATAGATGTATAGATCTGAGACTTTAAATATCCAAGTATTCCAGCATTCAAAGACTCTAGGCTTGGAACTCCAGATTTCCATAACACATGTATTATAAAATGCCATCTCATTTCACCCTTAAGTGAGCCAGCTCCAGATTTAAGAACTATTTCTAACCTTTTGAATCTCTGCTATTTTAAATACCTCTTCAGATTACCATTCATTCTCCATTCACAAGTGAATGCATGGCCTGTTTGTGCAAACTATGCGCAAATATGCATAATGTGTTTAACAAACATGTAATTTAAATTACTCTGTATACTCCTATTTGATCCAAGGAGGTCAACATGCACAGAGTTCCAGATTAAAATAGGAAGGGCAAAAAGAACTGTAGGGGCCATTCTCTCCTCAGTATGTGCCACATTCATTGAACTTCTTCCTGGCATCGGCCAATGTTGCCTACTCACTGCTAGACCGCCTGTTCAAGCACTCAAATAGAAAAACATGGGGCAGTTGCAGGAATCATCTGGCATTTCACATATTGCACATTTTTCCTGCATTGTATGTGGGTGATGAAACATTTCAACTCAACACCGTTTTTTCCCTCCTGGCTCCCATTAAGGTCATCGTGTCAGAATGCGTTTCCAGCTTGTTGCCATGGGTCCTAGCAAGGACAGAAAAGGCACAGCGAGATAATGATGCAAATTCACAAAGTCAATGAGAGATGTTGCTGAAGAATTTGAATCCTCTTCAGAAATTTCATCCTCCAATGTTTTGGTTCCTTAATCTTTTCCTATTGTCTTGTAATCTGGACATTAAATTCTCAAAGCTCCTGCTATCTGATTTAAAAGAAAGGCTATGTATTTTTCTCAGTTAAGTAAAGACATTGAAAAAGGAATACTATCATGGGTTCGTACGAAGCTTCTAAAATTAATTTCTCGAATAGCTGGTGACTGCAGGTCAACGTATTGTTAACAATTGACTTGGTGCTGTCAGTACCTTGATTTAAGGAATAATATTGAGGGAATCTTACAAAACCAGAATATTACATGACCAAAAGATGCATGCCATTAAATCACTTGGCAAGAGTGAATCAGTCGCATTTGGGATTCTGGAATCATGGAAGAGAATATCGGGGGGGAGGGGGGAGTTTAACATTGGGTTGTTTTAATATGCTAATATTTCCCAGGATGAAATTATTCTATTACAAATTTAGATCAAACCATTGACAGGAGCGAAAAGAGATATGAAAACTGCTTCCCCATTTCAAGAACTAGGTTAAAACAGCTTTCAATAGTTGAATGTTTTGAAGGTAAAAAGTCAAACCACAGGAAAGGTCTGAGACATTGCGTAGGTTTTGAGCATAGTTTGGAGGAGTATTTTGTGAAGATTTGTATGTTGTAACCGTCCTTTTGTGACTAAGCAATACACACATCCTGAGAGAAAAATAATTAAGAAGCTGAGGTGAACTAGATTCAAATGGTAAGCAATCAAATCAAATTTTCACTTGGTAAATATCAGAATTTTTCAATCTTGTCTGAATTTTTTAAATAACGAGGGGAATACTCTCCTCTTTTTGGACAAATAGAATAGAGAGCAGACTAACCTAATCACTGAAACACTGAAAGTCACAGATAATAGCAATAAAGGAAGTTAATAATTTAACTCCAGCTGTGAACACTATCCCACATCAGATTAGCTTGCAGTTTACAAACCTAATTCAGGCCTGGAAACCAGAACTGTAACACTCACAAAATGCTGGAGGAACTCAGCAGGTCAGGGAGCATCATGGAAATGAATAAACAATCGAAGTTTCAGGACAAGATGTCTGTCCTCTGTAATTTTCCTCCTGTACTCAAATTCTTATGTAATTCAGGACAATACAACAGTTACCTTCCTGATTGCCTCCTGCACCTTTGGAAGAGCATTGAACTACAGCAGTGGGTATAATGCTTTATAGCACCAGCTGTAAGATCAGGGTTCAATTCCCACCATTGCCTGTAAGGAGATTCCACATTCTTCCCGTGACCGCAAGGGTTTCCTCCAGGTGCTGCAGTTTCCTCCTACGAGTTAGAATAAATAAATTGTTGGCAAGGTACGTTAGCCTCGGAAGATGTTGACATTGCAAGCTGCCTTCAGCACATTCCCGACGCCAGCGATGCACTTCATTGTACGTTTTACTGTTTGTCCATCAAAACAAAGCTAACCTTTTACCTTTCAGTAACTTCTGTACAAACACACCAACAAGCTTCTGAAATTCGACTGTACCCAGACTCTCATCTTTAAAAAATGATCCCCAAGAGTAGAAAAATCCACAGTAGCCAGCAGAACTCAACCCTGGTTTTTGGCATCTTATGTTTGAGTTTACCCTACTACCATTCGTCCTCAAGATTACATATACTTGTTTGTTTCTTTTTATGGACAAATTAAATAGCGGTATCTGGTTTTGACATTTTTAAAATCTGGTGATTTTATTTTAGGACAGAATTAGGCTGAAGTTCTTTCTCAGCTGAATTATCCAGGCAAATCCACATTACACAGTTGCGACGTATTTCAAAAAAATCCACTTTAATTTTTATATCTTTCAGCAAGATAAGATAAAGGCTTTTTTTGGAAAAAAAAACAGATCTAGTGAGCTTTGTAAGCCTGCTGCTAACTAGAAAAGTAGAACTACCAACAAACTTGCTAATGTTGTAGGATGCTACATTGCTGTGAAGGCAAGTGAAATGAATTCACAGAGATAGAAGTATCAATGGGAAAATGTCATAATTTCCTGTTGTAGGATTGCAGATACATAATTCAGTTCACTATAGTTAACACCTGCAGATTTTAAATTCAATCATCGCATAGTTGCATTCTCTTGTGGTTTACGTGGTGATAGACATTTTGCATAAAGTAACCATGGCATTACTCAAATCAGATGCCTCTTTGCTGACATTGGATTTTCTGCAATTCTGCAAAGTACAGTGGATTAGGACACATTGGGTCCAATATGTTTTGACCCATTTAAGTGGCTGACACAAGTTTCATGGAAGGATTTAAAAGGTATAAAAAGGTCAAACCAAATAACAAACTATGTAGTTAAAGGAAATATAGAACATATTAGAACACTATCAATACTACTACAGTACTATAAAACTGTGTATTAGCTCCTAATACTTTCGATGGAGGAATTCATCCATGTTATGCTCTTTTGACTGTAGATGAACAGAATCAGCAAGGACATCTAGTGCAGATAATAGACTGCCTTCATCCAATTCTGTTGATGATTGTATCCTCTAAATGCAAACATGAGGAAATCTGCAGATGCTGGAAATTCAAGCAACACACACAAAGTGCTGGTGGAACACAGCAGGCCAGGCAGCATCTATAGGGAGAAGCGCTGTCGACGTTTCGGGCTGAGACCCTTCATCAGGACTAACTTTGTGTGAATCCATTTTCATTGTAACATTCAAGATGATTATCGGTACCTTCAAGTTCTTCATAGTTCCTAATTTGTTGAGGTAGTGTAATTATTTCATTTTACTCCTGGCTGTTCCAGGCATCTCCAAGCTGAAAGCTTGAAAACGCGGTTTTGAATTGTCTTACTGTTGATTTCTCACCAATTATCAGTGACAAAAATCGCCGCTTTTTGACACGCAGCTGACACTATTTAAAAACTGTTTGCTTGAAGCACATTGTAGTCTCCAATGGCCCTGCACGTGCGCACAAATGACACTAGTTATAAACTTCAGCAACAGCCTTCTGTTCCAATTAAGCAGCATAGTGGCCCAAATAAACAAAGCAAATCCCAGCTATCTTCTCAATTAGCTTTTCTTCTGTAGGCAGCAGCCACGATTAACAAGTAGCTGAATTAACCAAATCCACTGTATATCTAAGTGATCAAATCAGTAGTTTGGAGGATATAGCTGCTCTGACACTGGTAGTAGTTGCATGCAGTAATTTTACATGATTGGAAGTTTTCCTTCCTTTATTCAAGAGATTAAATTATTAGCAATGGAAAATTAACCAAGAAAATCAGCTTGCTTTGGGCTTCAAAATATAATATGGAAAATGGTCTTACTTTGTGATTACAATTAAATAGATGTTGACTGAGTTTGTAAATAATGTTTTCTGGAAATTTACAAAATGAGTTCCAGAATAGATTTAAAAATAGCCAAAATTTGCATTTACAGAGCACTTTCCATTTCATAGGAAGTCCAAAAATTTTTTCTAGCCACAAAAGCATTTTGGAAGTGTAGTCCATGACAGAGGTTAGCAAATTCTTGTAAGCATCAATGCAATAGTGAGCTGTAACATGCTAGTGATGACAATTTTATGATCTCTTTGAACTTTGTAGTCTTTAATATCCAAAAACCTATCACTTGTGAAGATTTGTCTACAGATTTTAGAACTGGCTTACTTATGTTATTTTTATTGAAGAAATAATTTATTCATTATGTCAAATTCCAAAGTAGCAAATGGCGCGAAACACAAAAGAACTGGTAGTGCATTTAAGGCGGAATGGCTTAATGAAACAGAACATGGAGTAATTGAGTACCAAAAGCCTTGGGATACACAAAACTCAAAGATGTACAATCTTTCAACTGAAGAAATTTAGTCTTATTGTTGTCCCAAATGGCTGAGCTCTTATTCTAAGTTTCAGAATCAAAACCAGGTTTGATATCACCAGCATATTTGGTGAACCAATATTCTCTCTAATTTGTAATGACCAGTGTCTGCAAAAATCTTATGCCATGCAATTTTTTCCCCAGTGACAACAACATGTGTGCATTGAATTTTATCTAGAGATATTCATTATACCAACTAGCAAAACACAGACAATAAGAACTTTGTTCTCCTCCGGGTTTGATCGTTTTCGCTTTTGTTCATTTGCCCTCACAGAAAACATACGAAACAGGGCTATAGAGGGTAATGAAGGATTTTCTGGCTGGAGCTTTTGCATACCATCCATAAGTGATTTACTTGCTAAATAATGCTTTAAAAAGTCATGTTTTCAATTATCACTCTGCTTCTTCCTGCTTGCAAATTCTCCAGCAACTTCTGCATTGTGACAATACATGCAGGTAACACCAGTTTCTATACTGTACATAAATATTTCTTGTCGCTGCACGTTCCTGACCTCATAAGCTTTTGGTGTAGCAGTTTCTACTCTCACATTAAGTCATTCTGCTTTAAATGAATTAGCAGTTCTTTTGCACACTGTGCCCTTTGCTTCTATGGAATTCGACATAGTGAATCAATAATTTCTTCAATAAAACCAGTATAAATAAGACAGTTCTAAAATCTGCAGGCAAATCATCACAAACTCCATGTTTTCAACACTACATGCGCCAGAAACCGGAAAAGGAATTGAGATTGTGTACGATCATGAAATATACTTAACATGCCAATGAGGCAGAGACAGACAATCTTTCGTGTGCAGTTTAAATTCCTTTGTGTGCTAGCAGCAAAAGATGTGTGTGCATGTGCACCTTAAAGGGAACATTGGCCATGAAATTTGTTGCTTCGTAGTAGCTGTTCATTGCAATACATATAAATAAATTCTGAAAATTACAATTACAGTAAGTATAGTAAATTGCAAACTAGTATCTACCATCAACACAGAGAGCGAAAGACTTGGCCTAACCTTAAACAAAAAGAAAGCTGAAGTAATGGTATTATCAAAGAAACCTGATATCCCAAACTGTAGGATCATATTGGGAAATGAAATCCTGAAACAAGCTCACAACTTCAAGTACCTTGGATCATGGATAACATCTGATGGCAAATGCGAAACAGACATAAAAGCAAGAATAGCAATGGCAAGAACAGCATTTACAGAAATGAGAAACATCCTAACGAACAAGAAAATAGCAATTGACATCCGCCTTAGAACTCTCAGCTGCTACATTCTTCCTATATTGATATATGGCTGTGAGTCATGGACCATCACAAATGCAATGGAAAAAAGAATCAATGCAGCAGAGATGTTGTTTCTCAGAAGAATGTTATGCATATCATATATGGACAGGATAACCAATGGAGTTGTTCAGAGAACAAAAACAAAACATACATTACTTAAACAAATCAGAAAACAGCAATCAAAATTCTTTGGACTCATCGTGCGAGGAGAGACATTACAACATTTAGTTACAACTGGAAAGCTGGAAGGAAAAAGAAGCAGAGGCAGACAGGAAATGAAAATGATAGAAATGGATAGATGAAAATGATAGATGGAAAAAAAAATTACTGAGGTTGTGTCCATGGGTTCATTGTCTGTTCAGAAATCTGACAGCAGAAGGGAAGTAGCTATTCCTGAAATGTTGAGTGTGTGTTTTCAGGCTCCCGTACCTCCTCCTCGATGGTACCAATGAGAAGAGGGTATGCCCTGGGTGAAGGGTATCCTTGATAACAGATGCCACCTTTTTGAGGCATTGCCTTTTGAAGGTGTCCTGAATGCTGGGAAGACTAATGCCCATGATGGAACTGGCTGAGTTTACAATTTTCTGCAGATTTTTCCAATCCCGAGTAGTGCCCCCCCAATCTCAGATGATACAACAAACTGTGCAAATATAAAAATAAAGAAATGTTAATAATAAATAAAAAAGGAATAAATAGAGAACCTCAGATGAAGGGTCCTTGAAAGAGAGTCAGTCCGTAGGTTGTAGGAACATTTCAGTGATGGGGCAAGGGAAGTTGAGTGAACTGATGATTGAAGCACAACAACAGTTCCTGAACCAGGTGGTGTGAATCCTGTTGCTCCTGTACCTTCTTCCTGATGGCAGCAGTGAGACGAGAGCATGATCTGACAAGCAGGGGTCTCTGATGATGGATGCTGCTTTCTTGCTTCAGTGCTTTGTGTAGATGTGCCCAATGGTGGGGAGGGCTTTACCCATGATGGTCTGAGCCATATCTACTACTTTTCGTAGGATTTGCCATTCAAGGGCGTTGGTGTTTCCATTCCAGGATGTGATGCAGCCAGTCAATATACTCCTCTTTGAACCATCCATTACTGGGAATGGTTCCCTTCTATTTATTTGTCCTGAAGCTGCACACATTCATCTGGTCTCCTTCTGCCTACTTTGCTTTGGTGAGCTAATGCTATGAGCTAAAATACTTATTTTTGGTTTCAACTTATTTTCACTTATGTTTATCAAACTGCAGCAAGTTATTACTCCTAAATATATCAAGTAGTTTCTAAGCATTTTAAAAAATACCTGCTTAAATACTACTTTGCTCTGTTCCATTGTGACAGATTTTTGTTTGAAATATGCAAATCAGTTTAATTGGAAATATAAGCAAGAGAATTTCAGAAGCAAAGCATGCCAAACTTTCACAGAAGTATATAGTGTGTTTAACACTAGTAACTGGATATGTATTTTAAGGTAAGACACTTGAACTGATAAAATAATCTCTTTAATATGCAACAGCGGTTAAAATAATCTCTCAAATATGAACAGACTAAGTGACACATGACAAACTATCATATGATTGCTTATCAGTCTTTGCGTGTAGTTTTTCAATGACTCTATTGTATTTAGCTGTTATATTGTAAATGTCTGTAAGAAAATGAATCTCAGGATAGTACTGTACTGTATATGGTGACATATAGATACTTCGAAAATAAATTTACTCTGAATATAATGAGTCATTATCCAATCCACAAACATGAAGGAAACATCCAAGTGATACAATTGGCTGACCCTGATAATCAGGTTCATTTATTGAAAAGTTTCATTCGAGTTGTTGTTCTTCAAGTACACTAGCTGCACAAAATCAGAATAGTAACATGAAGCAACGTGGTCATCACATCAATGTCACTCTGCCTCCACATTCACAGACAATCAACTTGACATTGGCTTGACATTAATGCATTGTTTCAGAACTCCTTTCCCCATTTTCATCCATGGAAGGTTGAGAAGACAATATGGACTGAGTAATACACATAAATGTTAAAGGAACTCAGGTCAGGTCCTGTTGAAGGGTCTTGGCCTGAATATCAACTGTTTATTCCTCTCCATAGATGCTGCCTGACCCGCTCAGTTCCCGTATCATTGTGTGGGTGTTGCTCTGGATTTCTAGCATCTGAAGAATCTCCCGTGTTTACTATGGACTGATCTTTCCCATTGCGGGATTGCTGGACCATCAGAGGAGCTGTATTGTGAACAAGACGCTAAATAAAAGTCCCATCTGCTCTTCCCGGCAGAAGTAAAAGATTCTGTGGCACATTTTGAAGTAGGTAGTAATGCTGTCTCACTCTTCCTAGTACCCATGTTCCATCCTGACCCTTACTGTTACCCATGTGGAGTTTTCTCTTTCTCCTGGTGACTTTGTGGGTTCTCTTGTGGAGTTCAAATTCTCTCCTACATACTATCAGGCCCGCTGCAAATTACCCTTAGTGCAGGGTAAGATTCAAAGGAGCATTTGATGGGCATTTAGGAGAGAGTAAAATTACTGGGAAATATGAAGAGGAATGGGACCAGTGGGATTGCTCTGCAATGTGCCGGGACAACTCATTAGGTGGAATGACATCCTTGGCTCTCTCAATAAGTAAGCAGAAAGCAGGTAAGTATTCTAGTTAATATTTATCTTTCAACCCTCATCACCTTTGCTCATTATGATGGCCTGTGGGATATTATCAGGTACAAATTGACTACTGCATTTTCTGCAGCCTAATTTGAGAATGCTTTATTGGCTGTAGAATACTTTGCAACATTTTGAAGTTGTGAATAGTTCGAAATAAATGTGTGAGTTCCTTTCTCCTTTTGTCATGATCCATCAATATAGCCAAGAAGCAAAAGTTCCAGATATGACTCAGAAACATATTATTATACATATCCAGAACAGAGAAAACACCCACTTATCCCTTATGCTCATCCCACAATAACTCTATCTACTCACTTTCATTCTACACAGCAAGTGTAATTTATTGAATATCCTATGAAAAATGTCGATGGTGTTCCTGGATTCCACACACCTGAGGTTTCCTCAAAAGTCTGAATAAATTAGTTGACGCATCTTCTTGCAGTTAAAAATCTGCCTTCAATTTCATTAGCTGACATGGTTTATGTGTTATGTGGTCTATTTGCCATAGGTTAAGAATTTTAAAAGCTATTCAATGAGGCAAGTCTATTGACTTCCAATTTATTGGCTTGGCTCTTTTTGCTTAAGCAGATTTCAAAATGTCCCAACATGCAAACAATCAATTTTTTCCCAGCAAATCCTCCAGTTGCTCCTCTCAGACTCTGTTAGTACTCTGGAATACATCACAAGCGCCCACAGATGTTTCTATTTTTAGTCATTATTCTTTATGTACAACCGCTGTTCATACTTGTAATATGCTGTAATCCCACTCCACTTTTAGGATCACAGGATCACAGAAATGAACTCTCTGACCCACCATATTTATACCGACCTTTATGCCCGCTATGCTATTCCATTTGCCTGCATTTGTTCATAATCTCTCTATGCCTTGCATATTCAGGTACCTGTCTAAATGCTCTTTATCTGATCCAATCAGCATTGTCAGCATATGCCAGATAAGGCAAGGACCACTACAACTCAGCAATTCATATGCTTGGTATTGGCCTTGAGTTCTTGAATTCAAACATTTTTTAATTCAGGAGGCTGAAGGCTGTGCTGGTGCACTGACCTCAGTGCTGGACTTCTTCATTCATACCTGTCCATGATATGAGAAGTGGTCCAGGTTGACCAGAGTCTCACCATGGATCATGATTGTCATGGGACAGAACTGTGCGGCAGGGCAGAATGGAGAAGCACCTTTCAGATGTACAGTGCAAGATCAATTCTTGTGTATTCCTTGATAACAAAATCAATGATGGTTAGGAGTTCCATGTCTGTGTTTATGGCAAATATTGGCTGCATACTCAGTAACTCGCTCTCCACTTCAACAGGAAATTGGTCGGAAGTGAAATGAAGTACTGGAGCAGAGAGGGTTGGCAGGGTAATACTAGATTCATTAGAGGGCTTAGCCTACCCATTCTATAGAGCAGGGGTTCTTAACCTTTTTTTAAATGCCTTGGACCAATACCATTAAGCAAGGGGTCCATGGATCCCAGGATCCCAGGTTGGGAACCCCTGCTCTAGAGTTTAGGAGGAAGTCTGATCCCATTGATATGTACCAAATCCTTATAAGATACTTCTCCTAGCTCAGCAACAAGTGATCATTTGATTTCTCTGAAAGATTACAAAGGCTCAGGACTGAGTTCATTCAAAAAGGAGAAAGAGGGATATGGGGATACTGCAAGAAAAGAATGTTTTAGAAAGGTCACACATAATTTGGTTGAATGGCGGGAGTGGGTAGGATAGCCAAATAGCTTCACCCATTCACTGCTTCTTAAGTTCTCTGTTCACTACTTTTTAGTATATTGGCATTGAATAACTTGTAATCACATTTTAACTTTGTTGGCCATCATCTATTAACAGACAAAACAACGTGGATTCTGTCTTGCAAAAAGGCAAGGTTTTGCCAACAGTATAGTGTCTAGATATAAAAAAAAATTAGTTTTCCAAGAACCGTTCTGGTTTGGATCATGTTTTCTATAAATGAAGACACTAAGATCCAATTGGCTTAAGTTCACTGCTTTGGACAAATTAATTATTTCTTGTGATAAACCATGTATAAAGTTCAGGATCTTGAAAAAAGCAGGCTTTTCGGTGCACCTCAGGTACTAAGTTGGTGGAATTTCAATGACAGGGCTTGATTTGGCTCAGGATCATGATGTTAATACCCCATACCTTATCCATCCTCATCATATTTCTACAGAGCAAACCTAGGGCACAACCAGTGCTCATCCCAACTGTTAACAAGCTGTATGGCTGGAATCCCTTTTGAGAATGGAATGGCAGATCCTTTCTTGAATTAAAGTTCTTTGTGTGATGGAAATCTATTAGGTATGATGTCCCAGCATTTTGAGTAAGCGAAACTCAACTATATATGCTCAAATGACATTGGTGAATGATGTTGAAAGCATTTCTGGCTTGGGGTTTATGATGAAAAGTTTTTAAAGCAAATTAAAAGTTTATTTTAAATTTGCTAAAAAACTCAGGTCTGCTACATAACAAAATTCCAAAAAAAAAAGCACTCCCCTTCGTTGATGAAATGAATGGAAATAATTGGGCTGAGATTTTCTTAATTCTTTTCAGATGCCCCTAACATTAAAAGAGAAATTATTTGGTGACTCTTGCCAGTTCCCATTTGTATATATTTGTGTCAGGGATACTTGGCGATAATAATGCCATGGGAAAAGAAAAACTACATTAAGTGCATGCTACCAAAGATGAAGCAACTCAATAAATCAAATTAAATTCTCTAGTTTCAAGATATACAAAGACTAACCTAGGAGCTTAATAACACAACATAAGTTTGCTGGTTATGCCCTTTTCTGTTTCATTCCATTAAACAGGAAGACGATGAACTTAAGCATTTACAGTGATAAATAAACATGAAACAGAATCCTGACATTTTAAATTTGTGTTCTAAAAGAAAAAAGACGACATGTTTCATCAACTGCAATGTCAGTTCTGTGATTCTAGGATTAGTTTTTTTGCAACTTTAGAGCAATTGATCTTCCAAGGTTGCATATGTTAAGTATTGTCAGATTCAAGGAAAATATTTCTTTTGCCATTTTCCAATTGCTTCTACCTTCTCCCTTTGCAATACCCCTCCTCCTCCCACCCCCTCCCACATAGGTGATACTTTGGTCACTACTGGTTCCTTGGTGTTTGGCCATTGTAACAGATGTTGGAGTAGACAGGTGAAGAGGAGGAAAAGGTTGGGGTGGTCCCCTATGTCCTTTACCCCTCGTACAACACCAACAAAAAACAGATGGTCTGGTTGTTTTTATCCTGATGATGATGGGTCCTGCTGTGAGCAGACTCCTGTTGTGTTAATGACAACAATTACATTCCAGAAATAATTTGCTCCCTGAAAAACTCTTTAAAATATCCTAAGGATGTAGCTGGTGCTCTATATAAAGGAAAATTCCTTCTCTCTTGCTCATTTTAATTTATGAATATTTTAATATTTTTCAGATCTAATTTTATAGTTTGCACCCATGAAGAATATTTCAAGATAAGGTCGCAGATTCGCTTTAGAAATTTGAGGTCTAAGCCATGACACAGTCATGTGAATCAGGCCATTCATTTTCCTGTGAATTCAACCCACTCACCAGCAGAAACACCAGCCCACCTCTCATCGCTAGAAACTTGAAACTAAAGAAGTCCTTCCCCAGAGAGATTAGAATATGGAATATGCCATCGCGTAGAATAGGCAAGGCAGATAGCATTGCTACACTTTTTGCTGAAGATACACGAGAGAGAAAAGAGTCAGACATGCAGAAAGGATGAGGTGAGGTAGCACAGAAGACTCAAATAGAGCATAAAAATAGGAAAGCAGCGCATGAGTTTAACAACCTACTGTATTCTGTGCTATAATAGTTCTCAATATCTGCCTGTTGGCTCATGCACAGGGCAAGTGCAGGAAGTTTTTAGGTGCTGTAACAAACCTAAAGTAACCTGTGGGTTAAATAACTTCACAGGAATCCTATCACCAATATCTGTCATCTTGATTTCATAGCATCCTGGAATAGACAAGTCAAATTCAAATTAAGTTTTTTATCAAAGTATGTACACGTCACCATATACAACCCTGATGTTCATTTGTTTGTAGGCATTTACATGAAAATAAATACAATAGAACGCATGAAAATCTATACATAGACAAAGACTGATAAATAACCAACGTGCAAAAGATATGTTGCTCCTATCCAGTCATTTTTGTTTGCTTTTGCTACAAAGCGAGCTTTTCTATGATGAAGCCACAGGAATTTCCATCCTAAATGATTTCAGTGTGTGAGCTAAAGGACCCCGTTATCCCTGATTAATGCAATCACAGCCGTTTGATGAGGGAAATGGCAAAGCCAGCGTGGTTACTACAAACAGATCCCCACCTCACCCGGCCAAGGTCTAGTGAACAGATACTTAGCTTACAGTGTGGGTCCAGTGGACAGACCCTTGATACCACACAGCTTGGGTCCAGTGGATGGACCTTTACCACACTGAGTGTGGGGCCAGGAAACAGATGCCCCCCTTCACCCAGTATTGGTCCGACAAACAGATTTCTCCACCCCACCAGTATTCCCCCAGTGTACCTATTCCCACCCCACCCAGTGTGGGTCTAGTGAACGGATCTCTGGCTCTGGCTGTGTCGGTCTGGTGAATCATCTCGCCTATCTGATTCTGCCCTCAGTATAATCATGAGCCTGGGACCCATCTCAATTTTGACTTCCGTGTGCACAGGAGTTAATATCTGTCAAATTCTCATTGCCAAGGTTAGTCACCTGAACTGAATGCCATCACTTGCATGGCCACAAATATCATTGAAACAATCCCACTTTCTAATAAGGCCATCAGATATAGGAGTAGAATTAGGCCATTTGGCCCATCATGTCTGTTCTGCCATTTTTTCATGCTGATCCATGTCCCCCAATGAGTTCACGCTAATTGAGACCATTGGGATCAGGACATTTTAGGCGATTGAAGCTGCTGCCTCAATTAGCCAAAGCTTCATGAAAATAGTTAAAAAGGTATAAAAAAAGACACTACCAGTTAACTGAGTAAAAAGTTATATAATTAAGTGAAACACAGAATAAATTAGGACTGTACCAATAACACTACAGTATTATAAAACTGTATTAGTTCTCAATAGCTTTCGACAGAGGAATTGATCCAGTGTATGCAATGAACACGATCAGCACACACACCTAATACAGATAGTGGAATGCCTCCATACAATGCTATCAACAATTGCATCCTCCTCATCTCCATTTTCATTGTCACGTTCAACACTCAAGATTGATATCTTCAAGTTCTTTGGAGTTCCTAACTTGTTGGTACACTAAAATAGTATCATTTTCACTCCTGGTCATTTCTGGTATCTTCTAGCCTGAATGCCTGAAACAACAGTGAGCAAAGTAGCTCCGATTTATTTTATTGCTTATTTCTCATCAACTATCAGTGACAAAAATCACACACAAGTGATGCTATTCAAAAACTTAGCTTGAAGCAGGTTGTAGCATCTAATGACCAATCTGGAGCACATGACGGACTCTGGTTGGAACCTGTTCGGCAACAGTCTCCTGCCCAATTAAATGGGATAGTGTTCCAATAGTTTTTGTTCTTTGAGAGTTGTCTCAAATAAGTGGCTGCCCCGATTAAATGATGGTCCAATTAACTGGAATCCACTGTATGTATATTCATAACCACCGTATTTTCATGGCATTGTAAGGTTTTACCTCAGATTGATCTTCACGACCACTATTCTGTCCATTTTAGATGAAAATCTTGAATTTAAGAAATACTGCTGGTCAATCTTCATCAATGGTAGTTGGTTGTTTGGTGGTGTGGAAAAGCCAATTACTGAACTGCAAAATTTGACATTTAAGTATTGAAGACATAGCAGCCAATGGTGGCTTAAAGGAACTGGGTAAGAGTGAAGCAATGAATGACAAAACTTCAGATGAATTTAAACTTATACCAAAGTAGAAGCCAGTTCATAATGCAAATGATTTTCACAAGTCCTGCACTGAAATTGATCCTTAACAATTCTGTGCTAGCAGCTGGAAGGAAGCTAATATGAACATGGATAAAACAGGGCTCGCTGGGAAACAAGATTCTTTCATATGATCAGAAGGGCACTAGAGGAAAACGATGAGCTGATGGGAATTTTTCTGGAATGATTTCAAAAATCTACAAAGGTATCTAATATAGTAAAAGTACATAAATTTTGCTTCAAATTTAAGGATCATACCTCGGGAAATTAGCTCTGCAAGTGTAGTGAAAAGGATATTAGACTATGTTCAAAAGATGGTAAGGGGATGAAGGAAGTGAATTTATAGCCAAGATGGCCCTGGTAAAGAGAGTTCGTGCCATAGAAATGGTTTAGTTATGCTTTGGACACACCCCATTTGATGTGTGATAGCTATATGATTTTGTTTCTTTTCTTATGGATTTAGATATGCTAGCGAGGACAATATTTATTACCCATCCATAATCCCTTTTGATGTATTGTCATTTGATGAATTTAGAAAGTATCTGATTGTTGTTCACATCCACTGTGGCTCAAATTAGAATTTCAGATTTATAGAAAACTTGTGTGGTCATTGAATTTGACTCTAATAGAAAAATAGCACAATCAAGGAAGTAGGGCTGATTGGGCTACCATGGCAAGATGCATCAATGAGATACCAAAATTTATAAGGACTCACTTTGTGGAATCATCACAGTATGATGAGGATTGATAACTCTCAGGAATCCAGGATGCTTGGAAGAAAATGATATTGATTATAAAACATTACTATTAGCTCATGGATGAATGGGATTACAAAGTAGATGGCTGGATCTGGAGATCTCATTGCTCAGTCTCTTACTGCACCATAGAACTCAGCTGAGCAGCAGAATTGAATATACAGTATTTCAGATCTGTGCTTCATCTCTACATTGTCCACAATTGAATCTTCTTGTAGAACTCAGTTCATTTAATTGAGGTTACTGGCTGTCACCAAGAAGTTGAATGTGGTTAAGTAGTTTGTTTCATCTTTATTTATTTTAGTTAATATTAGTGTTTTAATAATTTACAGAAGTTGGATACTATTTTAATGTTAACGTTAAGAAATTTTATTAATAATTGATATTTTTAATGTTTTAATTATTTTTCAACCATTGCCAGGTGCCCATTTGGAAGCAGTGTCCTTCTGAGAGCAAACGTTGTTGGAAAAACATCAGGACCATGGTTGCAACAGAGCCACTGCTTGTGGCCCACTCTGCCTCACAGGATGGCTGCAATGATAAGGCGAGCGGGAGGCTGGGAGTTGTATGGCTACAAAAGATAAGCACTTTCGGGGACATCCCATGTGAGGAAAATGCAAGGTGTGTACCAAGATTACTACAAAACAGCCATTGGGTAGGGCATATCAATTCTATGTATAAGCTAGAAAGAATTAATTGAAAAGAACTAATGAGAACAAAAAGGCTTGTCCTTCTCCTTACTTTTGAAGGCACTTCCAGGTCAATAAATGTAACTTCTTCTGGCTCTCTATCTTCTTTAAAAAATAATAAAAACCTACCTCTTTGACTGGGCTCATAGCCACTATCCTGATACATTCTTAAGGAGATCAATGAAAAATGTTTATCTTATTACATTCCTGTGTAACCATTTTGAGGCAGTTTACAACATTAAAGGTTATATAAAAAAAGGGAGTTCAATAGGCATTTTATCAGTAATTTTTTTGTAGTGGCACATGTACCATTGAGTAGGGGTCAGACCTGAAATTATAGGACAAGGGAAGATAAAACTGAGAAATTATTGAGGATTTACAAAGGATATGAACTCCTCTGAAGCTGAAGTTGCTGGGGCACTACATTACACACCAATACAGTGGATTTCACAGTGAGGCACAAAGAAACCAATCAGCAAGTGAATCATTGCAAATGGCAGTGAAAAGCAAGGATAAAATCACTGCTGTACTGACCGCAAACTTCTCATGCTGCTGAAAGGCAGGCAGGCCGAAAGAAACGAAAGCTTGCAAATGATACATCATTGTTAAAAAGAGGAGGAAGATACACACAAGAAATGAAATCAGTCACTTTTATCATCACGGCACAAAATCTATCATAGAATCCATAATCAGAAAGAAAATTAATGGATAGCTGAACAATCAGAAGAGCCAAGTTATAGCATGTTTGACTAACTTGATTGCATTTTTTGACAGGATAATGTAAAGGATTAATGAGGATCAGCATGATTGCTGGTGCTTAATCGGACAGCTAAGAGGCGTTTAATGACAGCACATCATATTTATGGACAAAACTAGATGATGGAATAAATCCATGCTGGCAACATGGATACAAAATTCAATACATAATAAAAACAGTGCTCTGGAGAATGGCTGCAAATTACATTGGTAGAAGGTATGTGACGGTGCTCCCTTTGCTCATTACTAAAAGCACAGTGTTTTTGATAGAAATGAATGACAGTGTGAGTATCCAAGGCAGGATTAAAGATGTAAAGGCTTTTTTAGGAACATGTATTGAAAATTGGTTATCACATCAAAGCCAGAATGTCAGAATAAATGGGTCTTTTTCAGATTGGAATGATATTATTTGTGGAGTATCCAAAGGACCTTTATTTTGTTAAAGGGCTGGAGTAGGGGGCAGAATGTAAAATAACCACATTTGCCAATTGCACAAAAATAGGTGGAAGGGCATGCTGCGACAGGGATATTGTGACAATGCAGACTGAGTGAGTGGGCAAACATTTGGCAAAGGAAGGATAATGCGGGAGGGTGTGAGGTCATACAGCTTGCTGAAAAGAATCCAAAGTCAAAATGGAAAGAGGCAGCAAATGAATTAATTTCAAAGTGATCTAGGAGTTATTGAGCATCAATCACAAACAATTAGCAGTCAGGTTCATCAAGAGGACAAATGGCATATTAACATTGCTTGCAAAAGGATTGAGGTTTAGACACAGGCAAGTTTTGTTACAGTGATACCCATACCCAGAGGAAACACTTTCTGTCCAAGTCAGGCTGCACAGAAATGTACTCATACAGTAGAGTGGTCATGTGATCCCAGTGCAAACAAAGTCCCACAACAAATAGTATGACAATAATAGTTTTTAATTTTACTTTTAAACAGGCTGCCGGCTAAAGAAAGTGAACTAATGCTTTCTCTGTATGCTGGTTGTCCACCACACTCACAACCCCACAGAGAGGCATCAAAAAGCTCCATCGTCACTCAGGCAATTGGAGATGTTAATTCTCACATCACCGCTGGAATGAAATTCACTTGTCAGCTTCTCAAAATACTGATAAACCTCCTTGGCACGATAATGGTCAAAATATAACCTTTTTTTTCAAGGATAATAGATTAATTTACTGATAAGGAAGTAAGAATATTATTATCCATTACTAGTTAGGCGTCCCAGACCTCCCTATATCTCAGTTACTGCACTGTACGTTAAAGACTTAAACCACTGTTTATAATGCTGTTTACATTGTAAATACATGCTGGTATTTATGCATGTTACTCCATAACCAGACTTTAACCTCTGACATTATTTTCATTGAATTCCTTATCCTTTATCATTGTTGAATGTTATTATTTTTGTTACATGTCATGTCAGCACATCACCACAATTTTTTAATATATGTTAAATTGATTAAAATTGATTCATGATATTTAGAGGAGGCACCATATCACATAAGTTACAGGAAATAGACACAAATGAGTTAAAGGTAGCAAAATCAGTCATGCTCTCTGGTGTTTGTTTTGTATTAAGAAATAAGAAGTGCTTAGGGCAAATTTCAGCAACTTGCAAATAAGCTGCCTGTATACTTTTTTTTATTTATTCATTTATGGGAGGTGGACGTCACCGGTTAAGCCAGCATTTATTACCCTTGTTGCCCTTGAGAAGGTGGTGAAGAACTGCCTTCTTGAACCGCTGCAGTCCCTGAGGTGTAGGTACACCCACAGTGATGTTAGGGAGGGAATTCCATGATTTTGACCCAGTGACAATGAAGGAACAGTGACATGTTTCCAAGTCAGGATGGTGAGTGACTTGGAGGGGGATTTCCAAGTGGTGGTAAATACTTGGCAAAAACTCACCTGAGTGAACACTAGGCTGGTTTATTAGGTCAAAAAAACTAATTTTTCCTCTACAGTTTTATAGTTCTTCCTGGATGGCCCACCTCTGCTTCCTCTCCCATATCCACAAGCCTAGGACAGTACTCGTGGACCTGTTGGTTTGACCTTTCTTTATCCCACAGAGCTCTATTTATTCCTGTCTTAAATCTGTTCCATCACCTTTTGACCAATCTTGTGAGCTACATCCATAATACCTCTGACATTTTGACAGTTTCCATTTCCATGATCCTAAATGGCTCACTATGATTGTTAAATCCCTTACACCTCTATACCACAACAGGATTGTCTAAGATCATTTATTTCTTCCTTGAACAGAGGCCCAAAATCATTACTGCTCCACCACCATCACATTTTCACATGGCTGAACTTGTTCTCACATTGAAGATCTTCCACTTTAATTCCAAGGTGCTGCCAAGAAAACTTGCATGGCTTGGGGGGGTGGGGGGGGGTATGTCTCTTTGCAGGTTAAAGGGAATGACCTTAGCTTCAGTTCTACTCTGATCCCCACCCTTCTCTTTTTCAAACACACTGATGACTGTATTGGCACCTCTTCGGGATCTCAAACTTAATAGCTTCATCATCACCAATTTCCACACTGCTCTCATTTTCACATGGGTGATCTCTAATGTATCTTTCCTTTTCTCCACCTCTATCCACATTTCAAGATCAGCAATCAATATTTTTTTTAAGTTTATAAAGTCTCACAGGTGTTCTAGTTACACTTTCTTTCACCCTTTTCCCTAAAAGAAATCCCTTTCTTTCTTCCAGTTTCTCGAGTTCCAACCTATTTGTTTGATGACAACACTCTCCACAAGAGCACTTCAGAGTTGTCCTTTTCCCTCGAGCCATGAGTGTGATTCCAGCATTGTTGTCAGGGTTCTCGGCCACATCTGTTTCTTTCCCCGCTCTTCTGTTCTCAGCCCTTCTCGTATACAGAAAGAGGGTTCCGCTTGTCCCCATCTTCCACTCCACCAGACTCCAGGTGGAATAGATCATCACCTGTACAGAAGCACGTGCACCCGATGCATCTTAGCTCGCCTCTCAGCACACTGCACCGACTGTTCCCCACCCACTGACTGATTTTTCTACGTCTACCAACACTCACTTCCTTTGTCATTGTATTTTCCAATGCGACCACAAGAGAGGTGACTCATGGCCAATTGACTAACCACTCACCCCCACTTTTTCAACCCGCACCATCACCAAGCCCCTCCAATACAACCCAGGAAACAAAAGTGGAGCAGGAAAAACAACTCACCTGCATTTTTTCTAATCTGTTATATCACATATAGTGATCATGACATAATTCCTCTACACAGAGAAACAAAGATTTTATGGTTGTCTTGGTCCAGAAAGATAACCCTAAGCTTCTAGTTCCTATCACTTTAATACTCTTTCACGTTCCAGCTCTGATCACCCTGTCTCTTCCATCTTGCACTATCCCAGTGATGCCCAATACATGGAGTAGGATTAACATTTAATTTTCTGACCAGGCACATTACACAATTTCAGACAGCCAGCTTTTTCAGTTTGTGCCCATTTCTGATGAAAGGTTGGCAGGCCTCAGTTTCTCTCTCCAAGGTTGCCCTCTGTTTCCAACATTCAATTTTGTTTCTATCAGATGCCCAATCATGCATGCATGTATTAATGTCATCAACCAGTTGACAGTAGTCAGTGGGGACATAATATCAAATGGAGGTTAATGTCACACTTAGGATAGCACTGTTGTGTCTAGTGCTAATGTTCAATCACAAGGATGGGATAATGCCTTTGTGCCCAACTCTGAAACAACCTGGTCAGTCCCAGCTATCATCTATATGTCTGCCAAATATATTCAAAACAAAGTAGAATTCAGATGAAAAACTTTTGAGTAAAACAATAGACATTCTAAGTGTTCATTTTCTCAAACCATTTAGCTACCCCACTTTACAGTAACTCCTCAATTGATAACTTTCCTACGCACCATCTCACTGAATCAACTTGAACTACATGCAAAATATCTTTTTATTGCTGATCTCGAATTAAAACAACAGCTGCAGTTCAGCTGGGAACTAAGGAAGGCATACAATTTCAACAATTGTCTAAAACAGGATTGATTTCCCTAATTGTTGAGTTGCATTCCAATCCATTGAAAGGTAATCCCAAATCCTTTTTTAAAGACTCATGAAAGATGTAATTATACCACTGCGTTAATGAGGGTTTAACATGTAAATTCAATGAGGTCTGACACCAGTATTATAACCATCTTGATTAATAAGACTAAACATTGCCCATCCTTTCAAATCCTTCGACCAGCATCGGACTTTGTCCAGTAGTGTCTTGGTAAAGATTGTAAGGATGTCTTGCTATGTTGGAAGCATGGTATCATTTTAGGATGTAGCTGATATAGCTTTTACAAATGAATTACAATCACAACAATGTGATCAGTTAAGATAACTCATCAGGGTTTTCAGAAAATTATGGCTAAGGGAATGTTTAATGGGTGATAATTTCATTCCATGATTTCTCAGTGCTGGTCCATTGGATAAACAGAGAACAGAAATAATTACCTAACAATTTGAGAATAACTCACTCATGTTCTAATGCCTCAAGGTGAATCATTCTCAGACTCATTCCTTATTCTCAAGTGGAAGAGTGTCTAAGCTTATGAGTAACAAGTTATAATTCAGTGTTTCCACTGTCTGCACATATCCCAGGTTGCATTGAGCAAAATAGAGCAAGATATTCTACTTCAGAAGTCAATAACAAGTGTAGCTGGAGATAAGAATAAAAGAAAGATTTATTTTTATATGGTACCCTTCACAATCACAAAATGTCTCAGAATTTTTGAACTACAGTCAGTTATTTATTTTACAGTATTTAGAGATACTGTACCTTATGGTAACAGCCCTTCCAGCCCAACAAACCTATGCTACCCAATTATGCCCATGTGACCAATTAACCAATTAACCTGTACAACTTTGGATTGTGGGAAGAAACTGGAGCACACAGAGGAAGCCCACACAGTCATGGGAAGAACATACAAACGCCTTACAGGCAGTGGCGGGGATTGAGCCCAGGTTTGCTGGGACTGCAATAGCTTTCCACTAACTGCTACGCTATCATGCCACCTGTAAGTTGTCAGGGAAGAAGAGCAAAAGGAAATTAGAGATATCAAGGTCCCATAAACAGCAATGAGGTAAATGAGAATTAAGAAATAAATTTAGATCAAAGCCAATAGGGACCCCTACCCTTTTATTATTATCATAGGATCTTTATGTTCTTTGAGAGAGCAAATGGGCGAAAGGTCTCTTCATAAAGCTGGAATCCCTAATAATGCACTATTTTCTTAGCATTACACTGACGTCCCAGTCAGGAATATCTGTTTAAATTACTTGTGAGACTTGAATTTATAGCTATCTGCCTTAGAGGAAAGTGAGCTATGCTTTGAATTGCTTTTGATAATAACATATCTTTTCATGCTGATGAATCTCAAACTGTTACACTACAGATGGTGTACTGTGTCCTGTTTTGGTCACCACACTAGAGGAAAGATGAGTTTGTGCTGCAGAGGAGATTCATCAGGATGTTACTGGATTAGAATATTACTCTTACGAAGTGGGCGTGGGGTGGGGTGGGAGACCGAATAGGCTAGATGGTTTTCCTTGGAGAAGACGGGACTGAGAGGGTAACTGAGAGGTGCATAGAATTAAAAGGAACATAAATAAGGAAAATAATTTTTTTTTCTGTGGTGTTGGTGAAAGAAACAAGAGAGGTTTTAGGGTGTGAGGTCTAGAGGGGCACTGAGGGGGATTTTTTTCATAGTGAATTGTTAGAGTCTAGGGTGCACTAGCTGAAGAATAGAGAAGGCAGATGCTCTCACAACATCCAGCAAGCTTCTGGACAAGCAGCTGAATTGCCAAGGCATAGGAGGTAACAGACTTAATGCAGGTAAACGGGGTTGGAATGGATAGGTACAACAGACAGCACGGACATGATGGGTCAAAGGGCCTGTTCCTGTGTTCTTTACCTCTGACAAAAATAACAAGGAAATAGAGACAAAACTGGAATGAACTGAATGTGACTTATATTATAAAGATGTCAAGGCATGCGTACATTGTAGGATCAGCTTTGGAGTCTGACCCAAAGCCCCCAGACTTAGAATGCAAGGCAAGTAGAAGGTAACAAAAAGAAGAAAAATGATCAGTATTTTAAAAGAAGGTAGAAATTATGATTGGAAAGTTTTACATGAACAATCTATACACAGAGGCATTGACTGAGGATGGAATTAAATTTGGCTACTGGATTTAAAAAAAACCTATCAAAGCAGATCAGTTTCAAAAGAAATTTGTATTCATATGACAATTAAATGAAAGTTATATGTAAATCAATCACCACATCATAACCTCAATAATGAAAACTTGACATCTTATTAAAGATTTATGCACACCTGAATGAAGCAAGCATAACCTTTAGCACAACCTTACCAAGGCTCCAGTTCTCAGCTTGTTGGTGAGATACCAGCACCATGTTAGGGTTTGGTGAGGTGCAGTGCAGTGTATCAGGCAGGAAATTGAGGTTTTATATTCAACTACAGTATGCAGGGTCTAAAATCTGTGCAGTTCAATGCATAATAAAAATAGGTTTGCTTATATTCTTTCCCTTTTATTTTACACACTTAATACATTGGTGTCAATGGGAGTTAAACTCATGATGACTCCAAAATATTACAAGAAAATGAAATGCCTAAATCATTGATGTGACCTAAACAGAGCAGTCACTGCTGTCTCCATCAGGAAGATTCCACATCCAGAGACCCTTGAACTGGGTACAAAAATTTAAGGCATTAAACTGGCCGCAACACAATTGAAAACTGAGCCAAAGGTCGAAACAGGAGATGAAAGAATCACAAAATCTACAGACTGCTGAATGGCAGTGTTTCCCTGAATAGTGGAGATGAGGCTCACTTCTGCATTGCCGGTCACTTCTGCAGCGCAGCCCTGTTCCTCTGATCGACATATCTTTTTCATAACCACTTTTCTGAGGTCACAGCTGAGCCTGCTCCAGTCACGCAATCCCCAGCCTATTGGGGTTTACTATTACATTACAGAGGATGTTGTTGCAGTGACTCGCCGGTGCTCCCATTCAAAAAGTGCTCGTTTTCTGTGCAGCGCTGTTAACCCTTTCTTCTCAGCATAAACTTCCTTTCTCATTAGAGAGGTTTTATTTATATATTATGGAAGTTACTTGACAAAATAGAAGTTTTCATTCTATTTTCCAGCCTGTGGGTTCATGCTTGCTAATCTCCTTTCACGGGAAAAGGAAGTAATATTGCTTGAGCAAAGTTTAAAAAAGGTAAGCAAGAAATAATATTTCATGAGTAAAATTTCTTGCAATTATGATATGCAAGTGTCCCAATGCACTTCACAGCCAATTGACCATCATTGAAGTATTATAATGGAGGAAATGCATAGCCAATTTGCTCACACCAAAATCCCACAAGGAGCGTGAACCAGCTTCACTCACGTTAGTTGGAGGACAAATGTTGGTTCAATACATTGGGAAGTATACATCAACCTTTTCTTCTCTTATATCCCTTAATCCTCCCTTTTCACCCTCTCTATGTCCACCTGTTCTTTCTCAAGGATACCTTTGCAGATGAATTTTACAGACATGCAACCCTTTGTGTGAGGAAGTTTCTCCCCTCAGCTACTCTAAATATTCTGGTTCTATCTTCTTCCTATGTGATGCACCATCAATAACTCTCAGAGACGTGAGTTAAGGTAGGCATTTATTGGCTGGAAGAAAGGACCGTCAGCAGCAAGCGACCACCACACAACATCCTGGAGACTGAGGGAGGAGCAGTGCCTCCAATCGCCTTTATACAGGGGTCAGTGGGAGAAGCCACAGGAGCAGTCAGCTGAGGGGCATGACCAGACAGGTATATATACTTCACCACACTATGGTACCTGATTCTTTTGTCCTCTTCCACTGGAATCAGTCTGCTTCCTTCTACCCTTTTATGATTTTAATCTATCAGATTATTCCCTAAACTCCATTGATCTACAAACATAAATGTTATTATTCTTCATACACACGTTTCCACACAGCAGGCAGGAACCCAACGGGGTGCAATGTTATATGTTGCTAGACATTGAACTACTGATGTTGACTTGCTGAAAGCAACATCACATTTTAGACTTCCACGAGAAAACAAAAGCTCTGCATTTACAGACCATGTTCCATGTTTTTTTCTTAACATTGCCTTTTTTTTTCCCTACTTGGAGTCCAAAAACAGAGCCTAATCTGTGGAATTTACTCCGGAGAGCGTACCCATTGAATCTATGGCAGGTCAGACTATAATTAGTGAGCCTGCTCTTTTAAGTGAAGAATGGTTGCAAACAAGATGGGTAATTTACATCTTAAATTATTTGTGCTTTGGGTTTTAAATGTTTTAATTACCATTTTTAAGAGTTAATAACTTTTTCTTATTAGCTTTTGTCATGGTTATTCAAGTAGCATTCAACTTCTTGACAGCTAGCAAAGCACAGGACATAGCTGTCAAAGGTTTCTTTGGACATTCTGCAGGCAGGTGATGTGATGGGGTTGTGCTGTGGAAAGTCCTGCTGCTGCTTAGGGCTAGGTGAAGGTGATCACTATCATGGGTCCAATACATTCTCTGTTTCAAGTTGACTTTATGAATATATTTTCATTTGTCTAGGTTGAGAAGGGTTGCTTGCTGACACCAGCATGCTCTGATAATATGAATCTGCGTTGTGCCCTCTTCTACTCGAGTCTCCCACTGACCCTGTCAGCAGGGTGAACCTATTTGCGTTAGTGTCTTTACAGGCCAGGCAGCATCTATGGAAAATAGTACCGTCAACGTTTTGGGGTGAAACCCTTCAGAAAAAAAAGCCCATTTAAAAGTAGATTTAAAAGGTGGGGGAGGGGAGTGAGAAACACCAGGTGATAGGTGAAACCTGGAGGGGGAGGGATGCAGTAAAGAGCTGTGAAGTTGATTGGTGCAAGAGACAGAAGGCCATGGAAGAAAGAAAAATGGGGGGGGGGGAAGCACCAGAAGGAGGTGATGACTGGGTAAGAAGATAAGATGAGAGAGGATGGAAAATAGTGAAGGTAGTGTGGGGGGCATTACCAGAAATTTGAGAAATTGATGTTAATGCATCAGGTTGGAGGCTACCCAAATGGAATATGAGGTGTTGCTCCTCCAACCTAAGTGTGGCCTCATCATGACAGCGGAGGAAGCCAGGGGTGGACACATCGGAATGGGAATGGGAAGTGGAATTAAAAGTCACTAAGCAGTCCTCCCAGGTGAGGCGACACTTCACCTCAGTCTGTTTGGATCATTTACTGTGTTCGGTGCTCCCGGTTTGGCCTCCTGTATATTGGTGAGATCCGACGTTTATCGGGAGACCGCTTCACCGAGCATCCTTGCTCTGACCACCAGAGAAAACGGGATCACCCAGGGCTGTCCAATTTAATCCCACTTCCCATTCCCGTTCCATATGTCCATCCATGGCCTCCACCACTGACGTGATGAAGCCACATTTAGATTGTAGGAACAACACCTTATATTCTGTTTGGGTACCTTCCAGCCTGATGGCATGAACATCAATTTCTCAAACTTCCAGTAATGCCTCTCACCTCCTCCCTCTTTCACCATTTCCCATCTCCTCTTCCCTCTCTCACCTTATCCACTTGCCCGCCCATTGCCACCCTATGGTGCCTCTCCCCCTTTTTTCTTTCTTCCATGGCCTTGTGCCTCTTTCATCAATCAACTTCCCAGCTCTTTACTTCATCCCTCCTCCTCCAAGTTTCACCTATCACCTGGTGTTTCCCTCTGCCCTCCTCCCACCTTTTAAATCGACTCCTTGGCTTTTTTTCTCCAGTCCTGCCAAAGGGTTTTGGCCCAAAATGTCAACTGTACTTTTTTCCATAGATGCTGCGTGGCCTGCTGAGCTCCTCCAGCATTTTGTGTGTGTTGCTTGGATTTCCAGCATCTGCAGATTTTCTCTTGTTTGCACTAGTGTCTTGTATTGTAAAGGCTTTACTTAATGGAAACACCTCCCAATGCTTCCATTACGTATTCCTAATGACTGACTTATCCCACCAATTTCCAGAATCATTCTTCCTCATGACATCAGCAAAAAATGAAAAGATGAAATTCAGGGAGGGGAATAGATGTCCAGTTTGATGATAAAAACACAGTATCATTATTCATCAAATGCAACTCTAGACTTGATCAGTAATGTTAATTCTTCTTAAATTCATGATCAGGATAACCAGCAAATCATGAGCATGACTTGATAGTTTTCATTTCATTTTTTTCTCCAATAACATCAAAGGACTCCCATAACAATTTCTCGGTAAACCTAGTAGCCTGCTAGCTGTTGTGAATGAGAAATTAGTGTGAGGATGAGTCAGGTGGGGGTGGTGAGAGGGGGGAGATTTTGTAATTGACTAATGGGAAGTAAAGCCTTTCAGTACCTCATCAGGCCAACAAAGGTGTGCATTAAGTGTTGGCCTTGCATGTTGAGAGCTTGTCTCCACCAGATCAGTTGCAGAAGCCTCCATTAGAATAAGAAATGCAGAAAGAAACTGTCCAGATGGCTGAAAAAAATCCAACAGTTCCCTCTTCTGCCTAACAAGGGGCATGTGAAACATTCTAAGATGTGATGAGTCATCGAGTTGAATGAGCATTTCCTCATAACCAATTATTTGCATTTATTTTATATGTGCAGCTGACCACAAACACAGGGAGTACTAAAGCATTCTTCAAACAATAAGGTAACTTTAAAGTGGAGCTTCTTAAAGTGGAGATTTTTAGCATCATTAATAGCAATTCAGAATTGTGCACACCATTCTTCCACAATGAACAACATGATTAAATGAGAGTCATCTATTCCTTATCCCTTGATGAATAAATATTGATACACAGAATTTGTCCCTTACTTTTCTTTAAAATAAAAGCCTTGGAATCGTTTGCATTCATCAGGGAAGGTTGACAAAATCTTGTTCTGAAATGGAACATGCAGCACTCAAGTTAGACTGAAAGGAAGCTGAAGCTTCAAGTAGGGGATCAGATATTTGGAGTGGAATTTGAAACATCCAAGCACACCACAGCTGAAGGATCAACAAAAAATGGGCAGTAACCTTTAGCACATATGGAGAGCAGTAGTGAAGCAATAGCAGGCATATCTTTGTCATGTTGCAGAGAGGCAAAGATAATATAAGAGCCATCCTGAGCCATTCACACAAAAAGAGTGCACAGGAGTCCATTCAGCCCATCTTGTCTTTATTTTTCCTTGACAAACAGGAGCAGTTAGTTCTGTTTCACTGCTCTTTCTCTACAGCAACTTAAGTGGCTAGCTACACATATAATTCCAGTATCAAAGAACCCGTGGCGTAGTCCCAGAGATAGTTACAGTCATAGAGTCATAGAAAAGTGCAGCACAGAAACAGGCCCTTCAGCCCATCCAGTCCATGCTGAACCATTTAAACTGCCCACTTCCATCGCACTGCACTTCATACCCCTACCATCCATGTACCTATCCAAATTTGAAATTGAGCTCACATGTACCACTTGCACTGGTAACTCATTCCACACTCTCAGAACCTTGAGTGAACAAATATCCCCCCCCCCCCCGCCCATGTTTCCCTCAAAATTTTCACCTTTCACCCTTAACACATGACCTCTGGTTGTTGTCATGACCTTAGAGGGAAAAGCCTGCTTACACTTACTCTATCTATACTCCTCATAAAACCTCCTATCAAATTATCTCACAATCAGGTCCTCCAGACCCAGCAACATCTGTGTAAATTTTTTCTGTACTCCTTCAACCTTCTTTACATCTTTCCTGTGTTACGTACTCGTGACACATGACAGTGGTACCTTCGTCACGTGACTGGGGTTGAAGCTATACTGGACTTGAGGTAATGGTCTTGTGAGGGTGGAGTGATGTCATTTTCCCGCCAGTAGAGATCATGTGACAGGTTTTTTTTTACAGGGTATAAAAGGAAGACCCCACCCTGTGAGGGGCTGGATTTGCCATGTTGACTTCATGCCACTGCGTGATTTAATGTGATGACGCAGTTTAGTTGAAAGATGAAGTTTTATCTAATGCCTAAATTTTAAAAGGTCATTGCCAGCAGTTTCTTTACAATACTGCTAATTGAGAATCAGTGGAGAGTGAAGATCAGAGTTCGGGAGTTAAAGATCGAGGAGAATCTATTTCGACAGTGAAACGGGTTCGACCTTGTTTAATCCTTATTCGGAAGGAATTCGTTGACTGTTCTTGTGTTAATCTCTGCGGGATAGCAGAAAAGATTGAGGACAGTGTGATAAAGGAAAGGTCAGTGCCTTTAAGCCGTTTCGTTTCGTTTCGTAAATTCTTCATGGGAGAAGTTCGATGTAGGGGATCGAAGCAAAACGACGTGAAAGAGAATTTACATCGTCTTATAAACTCTCTCCTTTTAAATGGACTGTGAGCATTTTTGAACTTTTGGCAATACTACTTTAAAGAACTGTTTTTGCAACATCGCTTTGAGAACTGTTTGAGCTGCCGCACAGCAGCTGATTTCCGGTTACGTTAGTGTTTGTTTACTTTTGGGGGGTTTTCAGTGTTTAATAAATGTGTTATTTGTTATATAAACCCTTGCCTAACTCATATAATTATTGTTGCTTGAATACGTAACACCTTTAGGTAGGTGACCAAAACTACACACAATACTCCAAATTAGGCCTCACCAACATCTTATACAACTTTAACATAACATTCCATCTCCTGTACTCAGTACTTTGATTTATGAAGCCCAATCTGCCTAAAGGTTTCTTTACGACCCCATCTACCTGTGACACCGCCTTCAATGAATTATGGACCTGTATTCCCAGATCTTGTTGTTTTCCCCTACTCTTTAATACCCTACCATTCACTGTGAAAGACCTATCAAAGTGCAACATCTTGCACTTGTCTGCATTCAATCCTATCTGCCATTTTTCAGCCCATTTTTTGTGCAGGTCCAGGTCCTGCTGCAAGCCATGATAGCCTTCCTTGCTGTCCATTACACTCTCGGTCTTGGTGTAATCTGCAGATTTGCTGAATCATCCAGATTGTTGATATAGATGACAGGCATCAATGGACCCAGTAATGATCCCTACGGCACTCCTCTGGTCACAGACCTCCAGTCAGAGAGGCAACCATCTACTACCGCGCATTGGCTTCTCCCACAAAGCCAATGTCTAATCCGATTTACAACCTCATCTTGAATGCTGAGTGACTGAAACTTCTTGGCCAACCTCCCATGCAGAATTTCGACAAATGCCTTGCTAAAGTCCATTAGACAACATCTACTGCCTTGCCGTTATCCACTTCCCTGGTATCTTCTTCAAAGAAACTGGTTAAATAGGATCTACCACACACAAAGCCATACTGACCATCCTTAATCAGTCCATGTCTATCCAGCTGGTCCCTTAGAATAACTTCCAAAATTTTCCCACTACTGACGTTAGACTCACCGGCTTATAATTTCCTGGTCTATTTTTAGATCCTTTCTTGAACAGTGGAACAACATTACCTATCCTCCAATCCTCTGGTACCTCACCTGTTGCTAAGGATGTTTTAAGTATCTCTGCTAGTGCCCCAGCATTTTCTGCTCTTGTCTCCTGCAAGGTCTGAGGGAACACCTTGTCAGGCCCTGGGGAATTACCCAGTCTAATTTGCCTCAAGAGAGTAAACATGTCCACCTCTGTAATCTGTATGGGTTCTATGAAGATGATGCTGCTTTCTTCTCAAGTCTCACTTCTATGGACTCTATGTCCATCTCTTGAGTAAATACAGATGCAAAAAAAAGATCATTCAAGATTTCCCCCATCTCTTTTACCTCCACACTTGGATTATCACTCTGATCTACCAGAGGACCAATCTTGTCCCTTGCAATCCTTTTGCTCTTATCATATCTGTAAAAACCCTTGGGATCTTTTTCACTCTGTCTGCTAGGGAACTTCATGCCTTCTTTTAGCTCTCCGATTTCTTTCTTAAGTATTGTCTTGCATTTCTTATACTCCATAAGCACCTCATTTGTTCCTACCCACCTATACCTGCTGTGCACCTTCCTTTTTCCTTCACCAGTGCATCAGTATCTCTTGGAAACCAATGTTCCCTACACCTGTCACCTTCATTTTTTGTTCTGACAGGCACATACAAGTTTTGTACTTTCAAAAGGCCCCCCACTTACAAATTACACCTTTGCCAGAAAACAGCCTGTCCCAGTCTACACTTGCCAGATCCTTTCTGATGCCATCAAATTTGGCCTTTCTCCAATTTAGAATCTCAACCCTTGGACCAGTCCTATCTTTTTGCATATTTACTTTGAAGCTAATGGCATTGTGAAGTCTAGATGCAAAATGTTTCCCAAAACGTAATACTGTCACCTGCCCTTTTTCAGTCCCTAATAACAAATCAAGTATCGCACACTCTCTCATTGGGACTTCTGTGTACTGATTAAGGAAATTTTCCTGAACACATGTGACAAACTCTATCACATCTAGTTCTTTTGCAATATGAAAGTTCCAGTCAATATGTGGAAAGTTAAAATCACCTACTGTAAAAACCTTATATTGCTTGCAACAGTCTAAAGTGGCCCTTCAAGTTTATTCCTCTAAATCCCTCGGACAGTTAGGTGGTCTGTAATATTTCCCATTAACGTGGTCATACCTTTTTTTATTTCTCAGTTGCTCCCATATTGCCTCACTAGACAAGTTCTCCAGTCTGTCATGATTGAGCACTTCCCATGACATTTTCCCTGACTAGTATCACCACCCCTTCTCCTTTAAACCCTCCTGCTCTGTCGCATCTAAAACAACAGAACCCTAGAATATTGAGCTGCCAGTCTTGCCCCTCCTGCATGCAAGTCTCACCAATGACTACAATATCAGAATTCCATGTATTGATCCATGCCCTGAGCTCATCTACCTTTCCTACAATACTTCTTGCATTGAAATATATGCCACTCAGGACACTAGTCACACCATGCTTAACCTTTTGATTCCTGACTTTGGCGGAGGTCTTATCAACGTCTGTCTCCACAATCTCTCCACTAACTTTCTGGGCACTCTGGTTCCCATCCCCTGCAACTCTAGATTAAACCCCACCATGCAACACGAGCAAACCTTCCTGCTAGGATATTAGTTCACTTCCAGTTGAGATACAAACCATCTCTTCACTACAGGTCCCATCTTCCCAGGAAAAAGGCCCAATAATCCAAAAATCTGAAGCCCTTCCTTCTACACCAGCCCCTGAGCCACTTGTTAAACTGTATAAACTTCCTATTTCTGGCCTCCCTAGCACATGGCATGGCCAGCACCATCCTGGAGGTCTTGCCCTTTAACTTATCACCCAACTTCCTGAACTCCCTTTGTGGAACGTTATCACTCTTCCTACCTATGTTAGTGGCACCTACATGAATTATGACTTCCAGCTATTCATCCTCCCACGTAAGAATGCTAAGGACCCAATCTGAGATTTCCTGGACCCTGGCACCCAGGAGGCTACATACCATCCAGGAATCTCTCTCTTGTCCACAGAACCTCCTTTCTGTTCCCTTAACTAACAAATCCCCTATCACCACAGCTTCTCCCCATCCCCTTGTTCAACTGTTTGTTTGTCAAAGATAATTTAATTCAATCAAGAAATCAGACACTCTACAAAAAAAAAGATGTAAGGCTACTGAAGAAAAAGACATAGGAGATTCCTAGAGGTGAGAAAAAATATAATTCTGAATTGGAGTCTTTCCAGAGAAAGATAAGAACAATCTCAATGGCATTTTCATATTTATTAAAGTGAATTTACCATCCATCATTTTAAAGAAAAAGACAGATGGCCACTTCAATGCCTTGCTTTATAAATTATTTTATTGCATTACCAAAATGCCAGATTAGTAAATCTTCAAGGCCGTGCAGATTACTAAAGCTTCAGTCAAGATCTGAGTGTTACTGGATTTGGAAGCTTAATGTGGTTAGTTCTAGATGGGAGCCAGATTCTCTACATGTACACAGTTTTCTACATGCCCAAGACTAACTTCACTTCCTTTCTCTCACTGAATAAGCTCAGTCAATGTTCCTTTTGTACCATGTGTAAAACTTACTTAATAAAAACTTGTAATAAACGAGATTCTGCAAATGCTGGAAATCCAGGGTAACACATTCAGAATGCTGGAGGAATTAATCAGGTCAGGCAGCGTCTATGGAAAGGAATAAAGGGTGGGTGTTTCAGGCCAAGAGCCTTCATCAGGACTAGTTTTTAAAATTACTGGTATGATAATTAGACAGGATGGCTTCAGAAGGTGAAAACTGAATATTAGTGTTTGATTTCATCTCGTTCTTCAGCTCCAGTTCTATTGGATAAGGAACTCTGCAATGAAGTTGCCTCTTGCAATCCTCTGTTCCTCCCACATACCCAGTACCCCATCAAGGGGTATGATTCACAGTTCTTGTCTCATTGGAATTCAATCTTCCATGGCCTTAGTGAAGTCCAGGGAAAGTAAAATGGACGATCAGCTCATGTATCTCTCTTCTTATGTCACTCAGCTGTTAAGTCTATTTTTAAACTTAATAGTGGATTTTTTCCCATGTTTGACTCCAAGATTGGGCTATTGTGAAACTAAATTTAAGATCAACCAGATTTAGAACATCTCCTATCTTCACACTCCCTCTTCCTCTCTCCTCACTCCATCTCTTTTTGTTTGTCATGTACTGTATCTCTCTCTCTCTGTGTCTACATCCAACCATTATTCACCTGCCATGGTCTTCCAACTGAAATCCCACTCACCTCCGCTACCAGGCACCACCTGCCTGCCATCCTACACTCCTCCTCAGCCCACCAGTCACCTCAGAATCCTTTCTCGCCACGCACCTTCTCTTTATCCTGGCCGACTCACCTCTCTATTCTCAGACCTGATGCAGGATTTCAACTTGCAATGTTGACAATTTCTTTCCTCTCGCATAATACACTGAGTTCCTCCAGCATATTGTTTATGTGCCGAAGTATGAACAATGAGTGCAATAAACTTCTAAATATAGCAGAAAAGATAAAAGCCATGAGATCTTTAGGGAGAAGATGGGAGACTCACTGTCTGTTCTGGGATTGTGAGATAAGATTGATTGAATAGTCTTTCTTACCCATAACTTCACTTATCAGCCTTCTTTGTGCAAAGTCAATCCTGCTAACAGAGATTTGAAAATGTACTCAAAGTAATTTTTAAGAGGGTACATCTAATTTAGGGCAATCTATAAATACTTGGCACAATTTTTTCCATAAATGCCAAGAACTACATATGTTTTTGATGCTGTAAGGGCTTTGAAGGCTTGAAATTTTGCACATGGGGTCTGCCATGCAAGATTAATAAATTAACAACCATTTCTATCAGTTCCACATAAACACACATTCAATCGAAAGATAACTTTATGCAGTAGAAAATTTCAAAGCACCAAAACTCATCTCAGATTTTGATCCATTCCCAATAGATCAAATTCCAAATCCAACACACAAATATATAACTTGGATTTTAAACAGGATCTTTTACATTTTTAACCTATTCACTGCCTAGCTTAATCAGAAACTTTAGCACACTTTAGAAGCCTCATGAGTGAATGAATGCATAATATAAACATTTCTTTCTGGCATCCAGTGAAGTTTAACCCATGACATAGTAGTTGCTATGGTAACATTATATGACAGTTTATTCTTAGATTGTATTTCTCATATACATGGTATTTCAGTGACTCTTTGTTATTTTTTACACAGTAAAAATAATACACAGTATGGTCCTCCGAATAACAGTGATAATTTCCCTTTTGAACCCAAGCATTAAACCAATGTTAATCTGTAAACATTGGAGATCCCCTGCTCTTTCTTGAATCATGCCCTTAAAAGTTTTTTTTTATATATCCATCTGAACTTGCGGGTGGAGCTCTGTCTAAAACATGTTGATGCTTTTTCTAAGCATTGAGTTGACACATGAGCTTAGACAATTCAGTGAAATCCTGAAGCACTGGTTTAAATAAATAAACAACATATTAGAAACCTGAGAGTAAATGAAGCATTTAAGCAGGGGAATGAAAGTCAGGAAGATGCAGAGAGTGCAGTATCTCAGGAATCTGATGGAAGATGAAACAAGTCAACTTGGAACACTTTAGGACCCTGTCCTGAGGTCTCTCCCCATTCCTAGAAATACTGGTATGATACTGGATCTTTTGGTTTTGAAAACAGGCACTACACAGAGTGATAAATCAAGAATGATTTGACCTGACATGAGTTTTGCAGCATTTTCTATTTTGCTTTCATTTCAAGTTATTTACAACATTTCACTTTCAATTGTTGCTGACAATTTGTCAGATCCATTTTCTACATTTTGAATGTGACTACACTTCAAATAGAAACCATAAAATTGCAGATGCTGGCAATCTGAAACAAATAAAGTAACACCGGAAACACTCAGCAGGCCAGGCAGCATCTGTGGAAAGTGGACAAGGGTTAATTTTAGTTTGAAGAAGGGTCTTTTGTGATGAAACCTTAACCCTGTTTCACGTTCTAAAGACCTGCTGGGTGTACTTATTATGTTATCTATTTTACTTCAGTCATTTTCCATTGCTATAAATACTTTCAAACACCTGGAGATGAGAAGATTCTGTATAAATACAAATTCTTATTTTTACTAGACAGCCTTGATCTGTTAAAGGTGCTTGTAAGTTATTGTCCTTATCAGCATTGTAACCCTTCACAAGTTATTTGGATTAGGTAGTGTATATGTCCAGTACCTTTAAAGAAAGGTTCATATCAGGCACACAGTAACTTTTGATATTTTTGGCACTGTGGTTCAGTTGAGAGTTAAGACCTTCATCAAAGGATATCCTGTTATAATTCTAACATTGTTTATTTTCTTTGCAAGTGACAACACAAAGACATCAACTGATACCTCACTAGCACCTTGATGAGATGTTGTTGCTTGAGGGACTAGCAGTGATTTAAGCTGTGAAAAAGTAAATGTGATTCTCTCAGTAGAGCAGTGGCAACGTAACAAATATGTTGGTGGATTCGAGTGAAAGGCATTCCTCAGCTATTTGCTCCTGTACTTGGAATGAAAGCAAACGTTCCCCAGTTAGACACAATATCCTTTTGGTCCTGACAAAGGACTCAGTATGGGGAAATGTGGTAATATGGGGAAGCAAAAGGTAATGCTGCTGTTGGTGGGAGGGATGGAGAGATGTGCAATGCAGTGAGCTTCCTACCTCCATGAACAATAAATGAGATACATACTGAGGCTATGGAAAGACCAAAGGAAATCGTTGGTGTATACACAGTCAGATATAGAACAAAGTACGGTGGTATTGCTTTGTGTGCTGACAAGAGGAAGGGAGATTTCAGGCAAAACTATGTAAATAGCAGAGCAAGGAAGTGTGTAGAATAACCACCGGTATGTCGGTAGCATTCAAAAAGAGATGCGTGATTCTGAGGTGCAAGCAGGTAACAAGGCCACAATGATGGCAATGGTACCATTGAATTAGCTGGATGTCTGATTGTCAATGACTCCCCAGTCAGAATATACTGTCAGACCAGGATGATAGAATGTAGTTCAACTCAGAAAACTAAAGTCAGCGTTGGACATGATACAATTCCTAGGGCAGCGGTAAAATGCTTAACCTGGGATAGAGGAGCAGAAAGTACAGGCTGTCCTCTCCACAAGGCTAGTGTGGTGATTGAGGTGAAAGCTGTAAGGCACCAGAATCAGTGTGCGGAATATGATGAGTCAATTCAATAGGGATGTTGACATTTGGGTTCAAGAAAGTGAGAAAACAACAGAATTTTGAGATCTTTCTAAGAGGAGATAATCCATTATTTTGGCAGAGATTAGTGCGTATTATACACTGAAGACCCATTTTACTGCAGTAAATGGAAATATGATATCTCCCGACATGAACGCACATAGAGACAGACAACATTAACATATGGTCTTCCTTCAGAGACAAAGAGCATGGGAAGATTGAGTTATGGATCTGCTGTACTGACTGCTTGGATGACAGCCAGTAAACACTGGGTATGCTTATTTGACACACAAGTAATACATAAAGCAGATATTACCTCAACATGGCGGGTCTATGAAGGCAGCCACGAGATTAAAAAAAAATTTAGAGACCAAAGAAATAAGTTTGTCAGAGAACTGAGGCAGGATGAAGTGTCCAAGAGAAAAGCTTCTTTTGAGTATAAGGCCATTACAAGTCAAAAGCGTAAAGTCAACAGTGGTCTGACATTTTAATAAGAAACTATCTACAAGCCATGCAGTTCTGAAGGGAAGTTTAATATGCTGGAAAAGCACAAGGGACACAATTAATTGGAGTTTTAGGAAAAATAAATGCATTCATTCAATTTCCACAAACAAGGAGAGAATCATAAAACTTCATTAGATGATGCATTGAGGTAATATCATCTGGGCTTAGCAAAGTCATCACAGACTGAGACCCTGAAACAGCACAGGTCCTGATGAAGGGTCTCAGCCTGAAACGTCGACTGTTTACATCTTGCCATAGATGCTGTCTGACCTGCTTGTTTCCTCCAGCATTTGTTGTGTGTTATTCTGAGGAACATCTATGTCCACAAGACATCATGCTATTACAGAGTTACTGAACAGACACACATTAGGTGCAGATTGAGCTGGTTGCTTTGAGGAAGGAGGGCATTGCAATGTGGATGTCGTTCCAAAGGACTCAAGATTCTCTGAAGAATGCTACAGTAGGCATTGTCTTAACGTCAGCCCAACACAACATATCCAGAGTGTTATGAAGCAGATTTGAAAACAGTCAGGCACAGATGAAACTATTGTTGACAGTCAAGAAAGGAAAGTCAGGTAAATGGCTTTGTCACTCAAAAAATATGAAACGTGCATGTCTGTGGTAAACTATGTATATCTGTCTGGACGCGCCCCTCTGCTGAGTGCTCCTGTGGCTCCTCCCATAGACCCTTGGATAAAGGTGATTGTGATCTGTTCCTCCCACGGTCGTCCAGCATAGACGTGCACCGTTTTACTGATAATAAAAGCCTTTCAGTATTTACTCTACTTCCAGTCTTTTGGAGTTATTGATAGTGCATTGATGTCAAAGCACAAATCAAGTGGTAAGACAGAGTGAATATAAAGATGGAAAGAATTAAAAAGAAATACACAGATTGTTGCATGTGCAAAGTACAGATTTGCTGTATTTTTGGTTTACAACGCTAACTATATACCTCAATGCCAAAGCTTGCAACAACATAAAGAAACCCAAAGACTTTATAGTTGGTGATCAAGAATTCCAATTGTTCCTATCTAAAAATTGGTCACACAGGCTTAAACTAACTCTGAAGGCTGGAGTGAGGGAAATGAGAAGTACAAAATGAGAGTGGCAACAGAATTCTCTGTTGCAAGTAAGCAATTAATCTCACACAATATATCTATGGACAGCATTGGCAAATCTCCCACAGATAGCAGCCGTTACTATCAGAGGCACTGGAGTGTTACACATTGGGAGAAACACTTTATAATCGTCAGCCATTCGTAACACGTTGCAGTTGTGCGAAAGATGGCAAATAGAAGATTTTAAATGGACCATAAAACTATTTGTTTTATTTGCAGGCTTTGCAAAACTACTGTGCGATTACCAGCCTTGAGTTTGCAGTTGGAGTTGGAGTAGGGGAGCAAGATTCACAGAACAGTAAAGTAAGCCCCAGCAGAAGATTCATTTCCAAATTTTGATACTAATACCATGAATTAGTGATAGCTGTGATATCTTAAAACAAAGTGAGTCATAGCAGTGTGAAAACTCTGTTGTTTGTTTTCTCACTGGCTTGAAAGACTCTACTGCAGAAGTTAGTTGAATGTCACTCTCATTTTCTGTAGATACTACTTCTTTCTTCTAATGTCACCAAATCTGATGTTCATCTGCAAAGGGCACCCAGTGAGCTTTGCAATTCAACAGCTAACCCCATAAAGGATTAATGCAGTATTGTAGTGTAGCTGCAGCCTGCTCCTGGTATACGATTTAAAAAATTACTTTTGTGAACCTCCTCCATTACCACAGTACTGAAGAACTAACTTTTTTTTGGACATCTTTTGATAGGTGTAGGATTTGAGAAGAGGACAACTTTGCACGTGAGTAAACAGAAATTACACTTTAAAGCACTCTGAAGCCAACCAAGCCAACAAAGGTTGAGTGGGATCCATAATCAGCCACGACGGAATGGCAGAATAGACTTGATGGGCTGAATGGCCTAATTCTACTCCTACGTCTTATGGTCATGCCATAGTGATTATTAGAATGCAGCAGCAAATTTGTACACAAAGTCCCAGAAAGTGATGTGGTAGACTGATGATAACCAGAATTCAGGAATAAACTCCCCAGCATTTTTCCAAATAATCTTGTGATTTCCTAATGAATCTAAAATACATGGATGGTCTCAGTTTAATGCTTACTCATTAAGCTGCCACGCCTGACAGTGAGGGTAATGAGCAGCCCCAGTTATATGCACCAATGCCCTCGAACAGAGAATCCTACAAAGAGTAGTGGTTACAGCTCAGTCCATCACAGGTAAAGCCCTCCCTCCCCCCCACCACTGAGTACCTCTACACGAATGTTAGGACAGGAAATTAGCAGGTTCCTCTACCACACAGGTCATGCTCTCTTCTCACTGCTGCCCTCAGGTAGGTAGTACAGGAGCTTCAGGACTCATACCAGCATTAGGCTCTTGAACCAAAGGGGGTAACTTTATTCAACTTCACTTGCCTCATCATTGAAATGTTCCCATGATCCATGGAGTCACCTTGAAGGACTCTTCATCTCAGGTTCTTAATATTTATTTCTTATTATTTCTTTCTTTTTGTATTTGAACAATTTGTTGTCTTTTGCACGCTGGTTGAATGTTCAAGTTGGTGCAGTCTTTCTTTGATTCTGTAATGGTTAATATTCTTTTATGGATTTACCTAGTGAGCCCACAAGAAAATGAATCTCAGGGCTGAATATGGGGATATAATGTACTTTGATAATAAATTGACTTTGAACTTTGACGTCTTTGGAATGGTGATTGAATTCACAACCTTCTGACTGTGGTTGTGAGTCATTGATGGAATTAATTATTGTTCTATTTTGATTCCTTCTACTATCATTTTAACCCATTGCTTTTTGGAACTGATACATCAGTTTGCAGACAGGAACATAGAAACATAAAAAACCTACAGCACAATACAATGCTGTGCCAAACATGTACTTACTTAGAAATTATCTAGTGTTACCCATACCCTTCTATTTTTCTAAGCTCCATGTATCTATCCAAGAGTCTCTTAAAAGACCCTATTGTATCCACGTCCACAATCATTGCCGGCGGCCCATTCCACGCACTCACCACTCTATGTAAAAAACTTCTGACATCTCCCTTGTACCTACTTCCAAGCACCTTAAAACTGTGCCCTCTTGTGCGAGCCATTTCTGCCCTGGGGAAAAGCCTCTGACTATCCACACGATGGACAAATCCACATGATGGAACCTATGACCCTATCAGAGAATGAGGAGTGTATAAAATCATGAGGGACATAAATAGGGTGAATGCACACAGTCTTTTTTCCAGGGTGAGGGAATCAATAACTAGAGGTCTTAGTTTAAAATAAGAGGGGTGAGATTTAACAGTAACCCCTGAGAAGCAGCTGTTTCCATCCAGAGGGTGGTCATATATGAAATGAGCTACATGAGAACGTAGTTGAGACAGGAACATTAACGAAGTTTAAAAGGCACTTGGACAGGCACATGGATAAGAAAGATAGAGAGATATGGGCCAAATGTACCAAATGAGATTAGTTTAGATGGGCATCTAGGTTGGCATGGATCAATTGAGCTGAAGGCCCTGATTCCATGTGATATGACTCTATGGAATTTTAACAGAGAGGAAGGTCCTCCCTGATAAGTCAATATCTTTATACAGTGGCAGCACGGAGTATCTGGAACATGCTGCCCCAAGCTCCCTACCTTCCCACATTCCTTCTGCCCTGCATTCCACCCCTTTGGCATTCCTCCTCATGGGTCACTACAACGCAGGTGAACTGGATCCAGGTGTTTTGACTGCAACCCGAATCAGTTACCTGCTTACATAAATAAAGCATTTGTAATTAAGGAGCAGAAACGATAAACAACCAGGCCCACAAGCCATGGGGTCCCGTGAGATTCCAAAGAATTCCAAAGAATTTCAGTCTTTGGTAATTGAATTTGAAGCAGATACACCAAGGGTTCTGGTGGAGCCAAATCTTCATTAGCTTCCCCAATACGTAAGGGGCAATGACAACCATATAATGCCTGTAATTGTCCACATAATTCTTTATATACAGCATTACTGGTCCAAATTATCCACCTGACATTGCCCCCAAATAAACTTACTCTCGACTTCTTTTCAATCTGCACAACACCATTGTTATCATAGTGAAGGCATTTGATCAGTGATTAAACTAATAGTTATACAACATAGAACAATAAGCACAGGAAGAGGCCCTTCAGCCCACAATGCTATGCCAAATTGATTGCTGTTTCATTTGGCAGGTGCTTTTTTCTTCACATTTCTAATTGGTTGTGCTTGATTCATGATGAAGTGTGGCCTGAGAGGGGAAGAGTCTCTGGTCGGGAGCTGGGGTTGGATCAATCTTCACCCGGTATCTCGTCCACAGCCGTTTCGTCATGTGTGACCTTGAACTGCCGTCGCCTGATGGGGTCCTTGAAGCATGCAAGCCTCCACATGGCATCAATATGTTGATCTAGGTCGTGGCCAAACTGATTAAACCAGTAATAAAACAGTTAACTAAACGAATCCCTTCTGTCTACACAATGTCCATATTTATTCTTCCTTTGCACATTCACTTGCCTCTCCAAGGACTTGTGCATTTAAGTTGCTTCAGCATAATGATCAGAACTGCCTACATTTAACAATATTGAGCATTCTTATAAATTGCCGGGTTACAGTTACTAGCCTTATAATAATTCATACATATTATTCCCAAGTCTCCTGTCATTAAACCACATTGGCAGCAGCTCTCATTTGATATGCAAGTATGAACTGCAAACAGGCAGCTGGAGAACGCACCAAAACCTCCTCACTCCAGGAAGGCCTCGAATTAACCTCCCTTGATCTCACAGCTAACATTACTCATTCTGTTAACCAATGTTCTCATTTGTAAGAATTGAAAAGATTTAGGTGTCCCTTGCCCCTGCAACAAAATCAACGGCTGAAAATTAACGTTAAAGTTAATTGAAAATTATTTGATTAAATTTGACACGCCGTTCATAGTTTTCTGGATGAATCTCTAGGTGAACTGTCCAGATCACCTGCAGGTTGCCAGTATTTTATTTCTGGCAAAGAATATGTCAGTATGGGAAGTCCCTGTAAAAATGACAGAATGTTATCCAGAACACCTTGAGGGTACAAATATCAGCTGCTTTGAATACAAAAGAGCTGCTTGATTTTCCAATTTCTGCCTCACCCAGGTGACCCAATGCAGCCGGACATTCAGCAAGGGAGATCTTTCATATGCATTTGCCTTATGCTTTCTAGGATTCGATTTTGCAAAATGACATTTAGAAAACTTATATTTCTGTAACAAAGACTTTTACTTTCTTCAAACAGGACTGTGTTAGTGAATGATGTGAGGCTTCCTTGGAAAATATCCAGTCTTGTTTCAGCCTTCATCCATCCATTCCCTTCAAGAAATTTGCTCATCCAGACCTGTGTTGCATATAGCTTATCTCAAACCATGTTGGCTCCTTCCTTCACAGTGCCTTAACTTGACCTTTGGAACAGCATAGCGTAGTCTCCCATGGTCCACTCTCCTCTCTGATCAGATTCCTTCTTCTCCAGTCCGCTACCTTTTCCACCTATCACCTTCCACCTTCTTATTTCATTCACCCCCGCCGCCCCCCCCCCCCCCACCTACTTGACTTCACCTAAAGCTTCCAGCTTGTACTCCTTCCCCTCCAACCACCTTCCTATTCTGGCTTCTTTTCCCTTCCTTTCCTGCTCTGATGAAAGGACTTGGCATGAAATGTCGACTATTTATTCATACCCATAGATGCTGCCTGACAGCATTTTGTGTATGTTGCTCTGGATTCCCAGAATCTCCTGTTTAGTCAAAATGGCCATTAGATTTCACTAAAAACAAATGAATATGTTGGTGATTTTAGGCCATGAATTTACAATATTTTGATTCAGTGAAGTAGGATGGAAGAGGCAGTGTAGCAAAAACCCACAAATATGTGAACAACTTGACAAAATGGATGAAAAATTAGGCAGCAGCATCTTCTCTTTCTATCTAGCAGCAAGTACAAAGTAGTAAATTAAAATTTTGTTGCAGGAAAATGTGGATCTCAGCATTGCAACCAGAAAAAGCATGGCCTGGTTACCAGGCCCTAATCAATTGACACGAGAATGCTATTATCCACCTCCCCCCACCAAACTTCTCCATCAAGATATTTGTACAACATTAAGATGTGAAACCACTGAGGTAGTTCTGCTGATTACTGTTGCAATATAGATGGAACCAATGCCATTTTGCATTAAGCTTCTTCCTACAGATAGCAATGAGATAACTGAAAAAGGCTTCTTCAGCAGGTTTGTGGGTGGGCCTTGTTCTGGCTCACCCAGGTGACTGGTTTCTGTCTCTCAAGACTTCTTAAGGGAAAGCCACAACTGGAAGAAGAATGTCTCTCAACAAATTTTCATTGAAATTAACTAACAATATGCCATTTGCAAAATAAAAATCCTAATTATTCCTATTCACTATTTTCTACCCATCAGTCCAGTCCAGTATATTACCCCAGTTTTATGCACTTTTGCACATTAACTTCCTATATGGGGTAACACAATCAAAATGTTGGAGGAAATCAGGAGGTCAGGCAGCATCTATGGAGAGGAATAACGAGTCAATACATTGGGCTGAGACCCTTCATCAGGACTGGAAAAGAAGGTAGAAGAAGCTAGAATAAGGTGGTGGTGGAGCTGATGGTGTACAAGCTTAAAGATGATGTGAAGTGAGAATCCTCCTATGTGTGGCTTCTGGAGATCTAAATAAGTGGCACCTTTTTCTGTCCTACCAATTATATACTTAAAAAAATTCAGTAGACTTGTTAAAATGTGGTTCACTTTTTATAAATCCACGTTGACTTGGTCTAATCCCATGATATTTTCTAAGCATCTTTTGTAATAGGATCTAACAAGACTGTTGTTCCCTGTTTTCTCCCACGCCTCCTTTTTATTAAATAGTGGATTTACATTTACTTCTCTTTGATCTGGTAAACTAAATCCATGGAATTTTTGGACTACAAACCATATATTCGCTATTTCCACAAAACTATTATTTTGGGGTACAAATTACCAAGACCTGTGGACTTTTTTTGCTTTCAGCCCCAATAACTGCAGTAGACATTTTTATTTAACCAATAGCAAGCTCCTTCATTTCCTCCTCTTTATTAGCCTCTTTCTTTCCTAGCATCTCTGGGAAGTCATTTGTGTTCCTTTTTCTGAAAACAGAACTAAATTATTTACTTGCCACAGGAGCTGGAGATCCTCAGTGGGTCAGATGGCATCTATAGAGGGAAATGGACAGTTGACATTTCAGGTTGAGGTCCTTCATTACCTCTGGATTTCCAGCATCTGCAATCTCTCATGCCTACTTTTATTTTATTGTTCTCCCATATCTTTATTCCTCTTCCTGTATCCTGTTTCTGGCCATAGGAGACCTACATATGCCTTCACTAAATCTTTTCTGCATTCAGAAACTTTTATGGCCTACTTTTTCAATTCCTTGTGAGCTTACTGTGTTTTGTCTTTATCAAACTCTTGGCCCTCTTTTGTTGGAATCTGAACTGTTACTAATCTTCAGAGCTGTCACTTTTTATAGCAACTTTATATTACTGCATCTAATACTAGCCTTGATTTATTTTGCTAGCCATGCTTGGGTCCCTTTTTTTATTGCGGCTGCTACATTTATTCTCTAAAGGTTAGCCATTGCCTTCCCATTATCATATCTTTCAAATGAAACTCACCAGTCTACCATAGCCAACTCTCCATACATTCATAGCTTTTTTTTGTCTAGATGTGAAACTCTACATGCTGAGCTGTTTTACTTTACATCTTTATGAGGAATTAATGTTTTATTCAGAAAAAGGTGCACCTTCTTCAGCTCTGCACTGTTTGTCACTTGGTTATCTGCTCACGTCTCTTGAAGGGAATTGAATCCATAAACTACTGACTCAGAAACAAATGTGTTACCAGATAGACCACAGCTGACAGAGAAACAAAGCCAGTGATTGGCTACAAAACCGCAAAATCATTATTTAAAAAAAAAATTACTGATTAAAAATAAGGGACGTAATTGAGACAGACAAGGTTAACACATGCAAGGTGAAAAGAAGCAAACATTAAAATAATAGGTCATGAATATTAAGAAGTAATTAATGATGGGAAATACACATGATGAATCATTTGAAAACAACTATTTGGGTCAAAGGGTTTTCTCTGTTATGGAAATTCTATGTTATTAATAATTGCTATTGTTACCAAGATGTTATATTGTTAATGATTTTTATTTAGGGTTAGAGGATAGCCAATGTTGTCCCACTGTTTAAAAAAGGGTCTAAGAATAAACCAAGCTATTATAGCCCAATGAGTCTAACATTCGTAGTAGGAAAGTTGTTGGAAGGTATTCTAAGGGACCAGATTTGGATGGACATGGACTGATTAAGGATAGTCAGCGTGGCTTCATATGTGGTAGATCATGTCTAACCAATCTTGTAGAGCTTTTCGAGGAAGTTACCAGGAAAGTGGATGAAGGCAAGGCAGTGGAGGTTGTCCACATGGATGTTAGTAAGGCACTTGACTAGGTCCCGCATGGGAGGCTGGTCAAGAAGGTTCAGTTGCTTGGCATTCAGAATGAGATAGTAAATTGGATTAGTCATTGGCAGAGAGTGGTAGAAGGTGGTTGCCTCTCTGACTGGAGGCCTGTGACTAGAGGTGTGCTGCAGATGCTGAGTCTGTTGTTGGTTGTCATCTATATCAATGATCTGGATCGTTAACTGGATCAGCAGATTTGGGGATGACGGTATAGTGGAAAGTGAGGAAGGCTATCATGGCTTGCAGAGGGAATTGCATCAGCTGGAAAAATGGGCTCAAAAATGGCAGATGGAATTTAATGCAGACAAGTGCAAGGTTTTGCACTTCGGTAGGACCAACCAGGTTAGGCCTCACACAATGAACGGTAGGCCACTGAGGAGTGTGGTAGAACAAAGGGATCATTGAAAGTGGTGTCACAGGTAGATAGGGCCATAAGGAAATCATTTGGCACATTGGCCTTCATAAAACAATTTATTGAGTACAGAAGATGGGATATTATTTTGAAGTTGTATAGGACATTGGAGAGACCTAATTCGGAGTATTGTGTGCAGTGTTAGTCACCTGCCTACAGGACAAATGTAAACTAATTTGAAAGAGTATAGAGAAAATTTACAAGAATGTTACCAGGTCTGGAGGTCTTGAGTTATAAGGAAAGATTAAACAGGTTTAGCACACAGAAAATTGAGAAGAGACTTGATAGAGATATACAAAATTATAAGGGGTAAAGTCAGGGTAAATGCAATCAGAGATCATGGCTTGATGGTGAGAAAGGTAAGAAGCTTAAGGGGAACACGAGAGGAAACTTCTTCACTCAGAGGGCCATGAAAATGCGCAATGAGCTGCCAGCACAAGTGGTCCATGTGATCTCGATTTCAACGTTTGAGTGAAGTTTGGATAGGTACATGGATAGTAGGAATATGATGGCTATGGTCCCGATGCAGGTCATCAGGAGTAGGCAGTTTCAATGATTTTGGCATGAACTAGAAGGACTGAAGGTCCTGTTCCTGTGCTGTACTTCTCTATTACTTTATAACTAAGAAAGTTAATTCTGCAGCTTAGATAACTTTTCTGCTTATGGAAAATTTAGAACCAATGGACTGAGCAGGTTGACCACAACCTGAACTCACATTTACTCATAGAATTGCATTATTTTATAGAATTCTTCCGCAAATTTTAAATTTGCATTGGAGGTGCATATGACCAGTTAATCAGACTGTCCAGAAGCTCATTGCTAATACGAAAGTATTGATTTCTCTTCATATTGCTGTACTATATATTTTAAGTCCGTGTATGTTCCACTGTGATCTCTCAGACAGTTAAGATGCAGTGTTAATTTAACTATAATGCACTTTAAGGTTTCACTGCTAATGTAATGTTTCACAGCTAGGGTAATGGTTTCTCTGAGTCAGCAGTGTTTGAGCTATGACTAAAGATAACGGGGCTTTGGAATGTGAGCTATCCAATTACAGGCATGTTGTTCTTTCTTGAGTCTGGGAGCAGGGACTTTGCCATCTTTTGTCGGGGAGAGATGAAGAGAGAAGACATGAATGGAGAGAGTTGGTAGACAGCTGGACGGAGTGGACTTGGAGTGAGGGTCCAAGGGCTGGCAATGCTCATAGGAGGTCGACAGGGAACAAACAGACAGAACCGTGAGCTCCAGTGTTGTGCATTAGACTGTTTCATGAGAACGGGCCCTTTTCCTTTTTTGTTTCTTTACTAATCATACAGTCAAATTAAGAATTATAAAGCTCAATCGTTTAATCACATATTGTGTACTGTTTGATATTTCATGGTACTGATTTGTAACGGGGAACACTTCCAGCAGCATCCGCCCAACAAGATTTCTTAAATTTCTTAAAGTGTTCCCCTCGATTAAGCTGCTAGCCGAACCGAGGGCTACATAACTATTGAACAATAGAAATTCAACCAATGGTCAACCTAATTACTTCAAAACATCCTGTTAAAGACACTCTATTGCAATCTTGTTCATAAGTTTCAAAGGCATTAATTAGTTCACAATGCAGGAGAAACTGTTAATTAGGTGAAGAAAAGCATCTGGGTATGTATCATGTTTTTTAATTGGGACTGAGAGAATGGCTGGCATGGAAGGATTCTGACCCAAAAAACATTAATAAGTTAAAACTTTGCTTATTAGAGTAGCAAAAGTACAAAGCTTGAATGAAGCTCTTTCAAAATACCATGGAAGAAGTCTTGTTTACAATGGGAGAATAACATGTAAAGACAATTGAAGGATGAAGTTCCTTAAAGTTCATTTGAGTTTTAAGTATATGTTAATTATTGAATAATTATACAATAATGTATGCATGTAGATGGTCAAATGCAGGAAGTAAAACATGTCAGAGCTGAGTATCTCTATACTGTAATTCCAATTAAATCTGATCAACCTGCACATTCACAATCACCCAATCGTTACCCTCAGTTAGAAATCACAATCAAAAGAAGGCTTTTCTACCCTTAACAAGTATTCAGACAAGGAAACAAAAAAAAACAGTAGAGTGGCAGAGGGTCATCAGTTGTGTTTGTGATGTAAACAATATTCAAGCTTCAAGAGAGATAGATGCTCATAACCTTAAAAAATCTACACGCTCAACTGAGGAAGAAACTTCATTGTTCCGTCTGCCATTATAAATGTAATACTTCTTTGTTGCATTATTTGATTGAAAATTTACATATATGATTTTGGAACCTGATTGTGATCACTGCAGGTATCTGATCACAGGTCACTGAGTTCACTAAAACTACATGTCGGAACATCGATTTTGCTGCCTATTTAAGTTCAAAGCCAGTATTTAATAAGTAGTTTAATATCTTTAAAAATAATCAAAAAAAAGCTTTGACTGACATGACTCCCTAACACTTCTGAGAAAGTGGTGAAGAGCCACTTCCTCGAAGGTCTGCAGTCCCTCTGATGAAGGTATGACCACAATTCTGTTGTGAAGGGCGTTTCACAACAATGAAAGGCTAGTGGCGTATTTGCAAGTTGAGATACTGTGTGTGTCTTTATGAAGAACCTGCCTGTGGTTGAAGAAAGAGTGCTAATCAAAGTCCCTCATGGCAGAGTACCAATCCTCTGACATGGTCATAGTGTTTCTGTGACCGGTGCAGTTGGGTTCTAGACAGTGGTGACCTACAAGATACCAAGTGGTGCTGATAAATGGTGAATCTTTGCATGCAGCTCTGTTGGGAATCATCAAATATTCCCATCTAGGACTGCTACAGCTGAAATCCACAGTAATTCAGTAAGCAACGTTGTTTTAAGAAGTTAAAAAAAAATCTATTGATCCTCAGAATTGATGTACCCTGTACGGCAAACTCAGATCATGAGTGCAGTTCCCCTTTGAAAAAACAGAAGCAGGGAAGATATGCTGGGCTACAGATATGAATGAAACCCAGAGGCCATAGAACCCTCCCCCCCCCCCCAATTCCTGACTATTTTGCTGACGAACATACAGTCTCTGGAAAATGGAATTGAAGACCTCAGAGCAAGATTACAGTACCAGAGGGACTTCAGGGACTGCTGTGTACTTTGTTTCTCAGAAACATGGCTAACTCCTGCCATTTTGGATACAGCGATGCAGTCCAATGGCTTCAGCATTCACTTTAAAGACAGAGCAATTGACTCTTTTAAAGGTAGAGGAGGGGGAGTATGATCATGATTAACTCATTGAGCTGCACAGATGTGATAGTTCTGTTTCAGTCCTGTTTACCTGACCTAGAACATCCAGTGATCAAATATTATCCATTTTATCTTCCGAGGGCGTTTTCTGCCGTCATCCTGGTAGCTGTGTACATTTCACCTCAGGCCAAGATTTGGCAGGCGCTGGAGGAGCTGAGCATCATGATCAGTAGTCATGAAACAGCACACCCTGATGTCTTCACTATCGTTGCAGGAGATTTCAACTAGGCCAGCTTGAAGAACTACCGCTAACATATCACCTGTGGAACTCGAGGAGCCAACATACTTAACTGCTGTTGCACCACCATCAAGAAAGCTTACTGTGCCATCCCACTCCTGCACTTCAGAAAGTCCACTCAGCTGGTTGTACTTCTACTCCTGGTAGCAAGGCAGACAATAAAGATGGCAGCCTCAGTGATGAGGGCCAAGAAGGTACGATCAAAGAAGGCGGAGGAGCTCTGCAGGGGTGCTTTGAGTCAGTGGACTGGAGAATATTCAGGGATTCATTTTCGAACTTCACCAACTTCATCAAGACGTGTGGATAAGTGAACGCTTTTGAGAACATACCAGACATACCCAAACCAAATGCCGTGGATGAATCAGCAGATTCATAGTCTGCTGAGGGCTACATTTGTGGTAATCAAAACCAGTGATCCAGACTTGTACAAGAAATCCATGTACAGCTTGCAGAATGTTCTCGAAAGTATTGCTATTTTAAGAGCAAAATAACAACAACAATTGATGTTAAAGACGGAAGTGGATGCATGTCAGCTCTGGCAGAGTTTACAGGCTATTATTTCCTACAAGGCAATACCTAACATCATGAATGGCTGTGATTCCTCAATCCCGGATTAGCTAGATGTCTATTATGCATGTTTGAAAGGGAGAAAAAACCTACATCTGTGCAAATCAATGCAGCAACTGATGACCTGTGATCTTGTCTCAGAGACCAAGGTCAGAATATCTTTTATGAGGGTAAAGGCTCACAAGGCTTCAGGCCCTGGTAGAGCTCTAAAAATCTGTACCAACCAAGTGACAGAAATGTTCAAGGACATCTTCAGTCTCTCACTGTTGCAGTTGTGGATTCCACCTGCTTCAAATGGGTGAAAATCATTTCAGTACCCAAGAAGAGCAGGCGAAGCTGCCTCAACAACAATCATCCAGTTGCACTCACATCTACTACAATGAGGTGCTTTGAGAGATTGGTCACGGCCAGAATAAACTTCTGTCTAAGCAAGGTCCTGGGCCAATCGGAATTTGCTTATTGCAGATCTCAGTGGTCTTACTGGCTCTTCATTCATTCATTTGGACAATAGCAATACCTATGTCAGGCTACCATTTATTGATAAAAGTTTAGCATTCAACACCATCATACGCTCAGTACTAATTGACAAGTTCCAAACCTTGGCTCTCTGTATCTCCCTCTGCAAGTAGATCCTTGACTTTCTCATAAAGAGACCCCAGTCAGTGTAGATTGGAAATAACATCTCCTTATTGCTGACAATCCACACTGGTGCACCTCAAGGATGTGTGCTTAGCCCACTGCTCTACTCTCTCTACACCCATGACCCTGTAGCTAGGCACAGTTCAAATGCCATCTATGCATTTGCCAATAGCACAACTATTGTTAGCAGGATTTCAGTTGTGATGAAGCATACAAAATTGAGATAAATAGATCAGCTATGTGGATGCTGTCGCAACAACAACCTTGCACTCAACATCAGTAAGACCAAGGAAATGATTGTGGACTTCAGGAAGGAGAAGTCAAGGGAGCACACACCAGTCTTCATTGAGGGATCAGCAGTGGAAAGAGTGAGCAGTTTCAAATTTGTGGGTATCAACATCTCTGCAGATCGAGCTTAAGCCCAACCATATTGATGCAATTACAATAAAGGCTCAACAGTAGCTGTATTTCATTAGGAGTGTTGGGAGACTTGGTATGTCACCGTAGACTCTTGCAAATTTCTGCAGTACCAGGGAGAGCATTCTAAATGGTTGATTCACCATCTTGTAAGGAGGGACCACTATGGGGAAAAAGAAAATGCTGCAGAAATTTGCAGACTCATCAAGCTCCATCATAGGCACTACCCTCTTGCGCATCAAGGACATCTTCAAAACATCCATCAATCAGGACCCACATCACACAGGACATGCCCCCGGTACTACCATCAAGGAAGACACACTCAACATTTTAGGAACAGCTTCTTCCCCACCACCATCGAATTTCAGCATGTATAGTACCTCGCTATTTCCTTTTTTGCATTACTTGTTTAACTTAATTTGTCTATTAATATATATTTCTTACTGTATTTTTATGTTTTTATTATGTATTACAAAGTACTGCTGCTGCAAAACAACTTATTTCATGATATGCTCTATGCCGCTGATACTGTGCCTGACTCAGCATTGGTAATGCCTCTGAATGTGTTTGAGGGAAGGTTCTCCCAGGATCCTGGGCAACTATCCAATATCACAAACTGAACATCTAGCAGTCACTGCGATACAATGAAACAGCAGTACATGAACATTTACTGCTGTATGTCCTACACTTTAAAAGCTTGTTATTGACTGTGAAGTATCTGGAATGACTCAAGGCACCGTAAATATTTAAGTTCTGTTGTACAAACTGGTTTACTATTGCCTTTAACGTAGTCAGTAGCAGGATATTCCTTGCATCCTTTGGTTACTCATGGTTTATCTTCAATATACACATTACCAGTCGCGTTTTAAAAACCTATCACACACTGTGTTTCTAATTATAATTACACCAGATCTTTCTTATTTTACAGTTTTGCAGCAATCTTTCGGCATTCAAAAGAGAAAGGAAAAGCAGGAGTTTGCTGTTTTCAGGTACTAACTTTAAACAAATGTCAACTCCTGACAAACACCAAGACTTACAAACAAACACCAATGTGTTCCCTCTGGCAAGATAACTTGGCAGAACTTGTAAATATCGTGGCTATAAATACCAGTCACGCAACAGGCACAGTTACTACTGTACAAAAAAGAATCACGGCCCATCTATGTTGCCTTTCACTCCCCCGGCAGCCCTAGAAATAATGAATTGCTGACATCGTATCAAACAATCTCTGCACATCTCTTCAACAGACCTAAGAATGACTCAAGGAAAACCCAGAAAATGGAGAACTTTGGGAACCGTAAGCCAGCTTCATCTATTCATCTCGAGTTAATGCATGAGATCTTCAATTATCCATGCACAATAGAATTTTTCTTCTGAAGGGAATCTACTTTTTCTTGCCCCCAGGGAGCATATTTTATAATAGGACATTCACTGGAATCCCAAGACACTTTTTCTCTCTAGAGCTAATATCAGCTGTAGTGGTTTTCTGTGATTCAGATGTTGACAAAGCTGTACTAATTATCCTTCCCAAGCAGTACCGAGACAACGCAGGTAGTATTTTACATGAACCATTGCAGGAACTTGGTGACAATCTCATTGCTGAATTTGATATCAAATTAGGACCGTTTGCTTTTTCCTGTGAAAATTCCGTATGACTTATCATATCATATATCCAAATAGTCAGTGGTTTATTTTGTAAGGCAGCAGGCTACAAAGTTTTATATGTTGACACTTTAATATGACAGACTGTGACAGACAGAAATCAGCTCTGTAAGTAAAGCAGAGATGTTCAGCTTTAAGGCTTATTCAGAAGTTAGAAACAACACACAAAACAGGAGGAATTCAAAGAGTCAGGCAGCATCTATGAAGGACAATGCACAGGGGTGGAGTGAGAGCTGATGGGTTCTAGGTGGATCCAGGTGAAGTGGGAGAGGGTTGATAGGCAGATGGGGGGGGGGGGGGGAGAAAGTGTAGGTGATGCACCATCAATAACTCACACTGAGACGTAAGGCGAGATATCGGCTTTTATTGACTGGAAGAAGGAACCAGGAGTGAGTGTCCATCATACTATGTCCTGGAGACTGAGGCCGAGCGTCAGGCCTCAGATCGCCTTTATACAGGGGCCTGTGGGAGGAGCCACAGGAGCATTCAGCAGGGGGCGTGTCCAGACAGGCATATAGTTCACCACAGTAGGAATGACAAGAAGCTTGGAGGTAATACGTTGAAGAGACAAAAGGCTGAAGAAGATGGAATCCGATAGGAGAATTATAGTGGACCCATGGTGTATTGGAGGGATTGTGACTGTCACGTGACAGCACTGCCCACCACCTGGTTGCAAGGCATGCCACCTGCAATCAAGGTTTGACCCCTCCTCACCCATCGGCCCTGAGGTGAACTACATATATCTGTCTGGACACGCCCCTCTGCTGACTGCTCCTGTGGCTCCTCCCACAGACCCCTGTATAAAGGCGGTTGGAGGCACTGCTCCCCCCCTCAGTCTCCAGGATGTAGTATGGTCGTTTCTTGCAGCTAATAAAAGCCTATCTTTTTGCCTCCCATCTCCGACAGTTATTGCTGGTGCATCAGGCCCCTTTAATTAGCCTTGTACTTGGCCTCGGGCAATTGGCCATTGTAATCAGCTTAACTCTGCTGGCACCGAGCCATCAGCCCTGTGGTGAACTACATATACCTGTCTGGACACGCCCCCTGCTGACTGCTCCTGTGGCTCCTCCCACAGACCCCTGTATAAAGGCGATTGAGGCCTGAGCCCGGCCTCTCAGTCTCCAGGATGTAGTATGGTGGTCACTCACTGCTGGTTCCTTCTTCCAGTCAATAAAAGCCGATATCTTGCCTTTATGTCTCAGAGTGAGTTATTGATGGTGCATCAGGCCCCCTGTCAATTACCTGGGCTGGACCCTCCAGCCCTCCTGCGCTAAAAGGGTGCCACGTGTGCTGGGCACTCTCTCTTTGCCATCTCCGAGGGACCACCCTGTTTCACTCCAGGTTCAGAACCGTGGAGTGGCGCTGGAGAAATTGTTGGTGAGCTGTGTATTGAATAGGGTTGGGAGCGTCGATTATTGTCCCTAATAGTATAGAGCCAGGCCTGCACAGAGTCAAGGGGTAGCTGGTATTGTATTGACTGTGTGTGTCTGTGTGTGTGTACTTTATTCCCGATGTGTTTTATTGCCGATCCGACTTTCCCACGACCACTCTAAATTGTGCGCGAGTGTGTGTTGCTTCTGTTGCCATTTTCCCACGTTTGCCTTCTGTAAATAAAATCCTTTACTACCACGACTGAGTATCCAGAGTCCTTGCCTCTGAGACCTACCGAATCTGTTTCCTCACTTACAACACATGGCTTAGCAAGATACTATCCTCTTCAGCCCTTTGCACCTCAACCAATCATCTCCTAGCTTCTTACGTTATTCCTAACCTCCCCACATCCACCAATAACTTCCCTCACCTCGATCCACCTATCACCCACCAGCTATTGCTCTGCTCCTTTCAAACCCTACCTCCCTCTTTCCTTCCAGTCCTGATGAAGGGTCTTGCTTGCCAGACCCTGCATGACCTGCTGAGTTCCTTCAGTGCTTCGTGCGTCACTCCAGGCTCCCAGCATTTGCAGTCCCATGTCTCTGCATTCAGAACTCCACCCATTTCGAATGAGGATTGCTCAGTAGCAGGAAACACTCTTCACAGAAGTCTACATGCACTCCCTGAAATGTTCAAGGAGGTCATGCCCATGACTGCAAAATTATTTTTGGTGGCTTGTTCCTATAACTTTGACTAATTCTGTGCTTGCTTACAAATGATCTGAGACCTTCGTCCAAATGGAGCAATCAACAAAACTATGGCAGTTTTTTCATACAGTATATGTTCAATAAAGATATGAAATTCAATGCAATTCCCCCCCTCAAAGTAACAAAGTAGCATCGCACTTGATGAACCGCTGTTCACTGCACTGATTGTGGAAAGGCGAAATCAGTTCCTAGATTTGACCACCTTCAAAATCAGGCTATCCTTTTGGAAAATAGGGCAACACACACACAAAGTGCAGGAGGGACTCAGCAAGTCGGGTAGTACCTACGCAGGGAAACAAGCAGCTGACAGTTTAGGCAGATAATAGGTGGAACAAAATGAGGAGGAAGGTGGGTAGGTGGCGGAGGGTGATGAAGGAGAAATCTGATAGTGGACCAGGGAAGAAAGGGAATGAGGAAGAGAAACAAAGGGAGGTGACGAGCAGTTGAGGATGAGAAGGGGTGTCAGAAGGGGACCAGAATGGGGGATGAAAAAAAAGAGAAGAGGGAGCAGGGAGAAATTACCGAAAGTTAGAGAAATCGATGTTCATGCTATCAGTTTGGAGACTGCCTAGACAGAGCACTCCCAAGCTGAGTATGGCCTCATCATGCCAGTTGTGGAGGCCGTGGACCGACATGTCAGAATGAGACTGGGAAGATATATTGAAATGGGTGGCTACCAGGAAATCTTCCCTTCTATGGCAGACAAAGTGGTCCCCCAATCTAAGTCAGGTCTCACTGACGTAGGCGGCTGCACTGGGAGCACCAGGTACAATAGATGAACCCAAGAGAGTTTCTGATGAAGAGCTTCCTCACTTGGAAGTACTTTTTGGGACTCTGAATGGCATTGAACGAGGTGGTGTAGGGGCAGATGTGGCATTTGTCCCAACTGTATGGATAAGTGCCAGGAGCGAGATCAGTGGGTAGGGATCAAAGGACAAGAGAGCTACATAGAAAACGATCCCTATGGAAAGTGGAGAGCAATGGCGGGGTAGAGGGAAAGATGTGCCTAGTGGTAGGGTCTTGTTATAGATGGCTGAAGTTACAGAGAACCTTTTGTAGATGCCAGATGTTACCAGCACTTTGTGTGCATTGCTCAAGATTTCCAGATCTGCAGAATTTCTTGTGTCTATACCTTTCAGTAATTACTCATAGATCCTCTTCAACATTATTGCTTATCTATGTCCTGTTTGCGGTTTTGGCTCCAGTTACCGGAAAATCCTCATCAACCTTATTTAAGGTGTGATTCCCATTTTCACTTCCCATAGCAGAGTTCTCGTCTGGTGACTGCAACAGAGTGTTCTCAATAGTGTTCTGTCTGGAACTTCTATACTCAATTACACAAACATACTAAAACAGGAGGATTACTCATTTTTGCATCACTGAGGCTGCTGCCTTTGAGATCTAGAGTAACAAAATGGACAATGATCTGTCACTAGGGCAAACAATCTGCCAAGGATTTCCTGGTTCCAAGCACAATTCCAAGTGCTTCTTTCTTGAACTATATATAATTATACTAACAACTTCTAATAATGAGAAGTCCAAGTGAATATTTAATGAATTACTATGATGAACAAAGATACCATTCAGTTCTTCAGATCCCAGCGGTAAGGCCATCAATCCCAGATGACCATCTGGTCCACTTTGGTTGTTTCTGCTATTTGCCTATACTTAAGGTGAGATATCCGACCAACTTATCTCTGAGGTGTTGGAGGAAAACTGAAAATCCATACAGTAATGGGGAGAATGTGCAAATTCCACACAGGCAGCTTTTGACTTCAGGATTGTGCATGGTTCCTGGAGCCTTGAGACAGTGTTGCTAACCTGTCTGCCACTGTTCTATCCAGGATAAATATCTCTTTTTCCTACCATCCATCAGGTGGCATAACTGCACCTATTCATAACTTAAGTATCACATGCCAACCTCAACTCACAGCTGGTGTCACAATGAGCAAAGGCAGTTTCACTTGCCAGTTTTTTCTTGTATATTCCCTCTGCACCAAGTTCCTCCTCTTTCCACATCTACTTCATATCCTTTTAATAAAAATGATGCAGTACTGTTGCAAAGGTTGGAGAAAGAGCTCGCATACAACTGAAGCATTCCTAGCAATGCTATTTTATCAAGCTTAGGTACAGAGTTCCTATACTCTACTTTCTTTGTCACTGGCTAGGTAGTTGGTTCATCTTCAAACCAAGGCATGCTTTGCTTTGTTTCTTTCTTGCATTGTGCTCCTTAACTTCTGAACCATTCCACAAAATCAGAAGATGTTTCTCTTCTGTGCTCTTAATAAACAGGTCACCTTCATGCACAAGCAATAATTTACTCCTTGCAGTGTTCAATCCATCAAAGCCTGGGAAGCATATTATAGAACAAACTAGACTCCTTAGGATAACCGTTGCATGGGAGCAGAACATTTTATGCTCTTTGATGGTCAGGTGCTCCTGACCTATTACGTGTAGATCCAATTTTGTGAATACCTTTGATCCTGCTAACTTTGAGATCTTGTAAAGGAAATAGCAGATACTATCCACTGTCTACAGCTGGAGTTGGTGTATCTCAGTAGCTTCCACATAGACTTACTATTCTTTTCCAGATTTGGGCAAAAGCTTTACTGGTCCATTATCCTCTTTGGTGACAACAAACGGACTAATTTACTCTACACTATCCAGCTCCTTTTCAATTAGATTCTCTATTGCTTATAGTTCTGCTTTGGACCAGCAAAAGATAAGCTTTGTATCTACAAAAAAGCTGGATGAACTCAGCAGGTTAGGCAGCATCCATTGAAAGGAACAGTCAACGTTGACAGCTCCTTTCAATGGATGCTGCCTGACCTGCTGAGTTCATCTAGCTTTTTTGTACATCTTGATTTGACCACAGCGTCTGCAGTGTACTTTGTGAAAGCTTTGTATCTAATCTGATTCCACTGATAAACAATTGTACCTCAAACACGGAATACTGGTTTTAGTATGCTCAACAGTTTCAAATGAATTCATTCATCCATTGATGTGAATGAAAATCTTTAATGTATAGTTCAATCTATAAAAGCAAGCAACGCATACACCTCGTGGTCCCTCCCTACTACTTATATTGCCTGAAGTACCAAGAAACTATTAATTCCAAAATGCGCTAACAATTGCATTCCAAGAGCTGCAAAGAAAAAATGATATAAAAATATATATCATTTAAAATAAATTATTTTCCCAACCTGGAGAGTTAAGTAGCAGCCCAAATATCCCCATAAAATTGAAAATCCATGAATACATGGTGCACTAACATTGGATTTGCACATCTAACTCAAATCACCACCTCTTCAGCCAATTGTGTCAACAGAATACTGAGTTGCAAACCTCCATATGGTCTCCTACAGCAAGACCAACATTAACAATCAAGTATTTAAAAAGTGACCTTTCATACACTGTACTACTCTGCTATTGGCATCACTTTTGCCCGTGCATAATATTTACTAAATGTTATAACATGTAAGCAAAGCCGAGCAAACAAGAAAACAGAGATGCAAGAGGTTCTTGCAGATGCTGGAAATCTTGAGCAACACCCACAAAATGCTGGAGGACTCAACAGGTCAGGCGGCATCTATGGAGGGAAATAAACAGCTGATATTTTGGTCTGACCTGCTGAGTTACTCCAGTACTTTGTGTGTGTTAAACAAGAAAATACTCTGCTGGAAATCTGAAACTGTTACAATGCTTTACGCAGTCATGGCAGATGGAATTTAATGCAGACAGTTGAGAGATGTTGCACTTTGATAGGAACAACCAGGGTAAGTTTTACACCATCAATGGTAGGGTACTGTGAAGTGCGGAAGAATAAAGAGTGCTGGCAATACAGCTCCATCATTCATTGAAAGTGGCATCACTGGTAAATAGGATTGCAAAGAGAACTTTTAGCACATTGGCCTTCAAAAATCAGAATACTGAGTACAGGAGACGGGAAGTTATGCTGAAATTGTACAAGACATTGGTGAGGCCTAATTTGGAGTATTGTGCAGTTTTGGCCACCTACCTACAGGAAAAGTGTAAACAAGGATGAAAGAGTATAGAGAAAATTTACAAGGATGTTGGCAGGTCTAGAGGATCTGAGTTATAAGATAAGATTGAATAAGTTAGGACTTTACTCCCTGGAAGTTAGAAGATTGATGGGAGATTTTGATAGAGGTATACAAAATTATAAGGGGTATAGATAGGTAAATACAAGCAGGCTTTTTCCATTGGGGTTGGGTGGGACTACAACCAGAGGTCATGAGTTAAGGGTGAAAGGTGAAAAATTTAAGGGGAGCACGAGGGAAAACTTCTTCACTCAGAGGATCGTAAGAGTGTGGAACAGGCTGCCAGCACTAGTGGTGCATGCAAAGTCTATTTCAACATTTAAGAGAAGTTTGGATAAGTACTTGGGTGGTAGAAGTAAGGAAGGCTGTTATCCAGATGCAGGTCGATGGGAAAAGACAGTTTAAAAGATTCAGTATAGACTAGATGGGCCAAAGGGTCTGTTCCAGTGCTGTACTTTTCAGTGACCCTACATTATTTCCTCTGTGTTTCTACTGCATGATCTATAGCATTCTCAAACAACCAATCCATCAATTCTTCCTTTCTGCACTTGACTATATGTGGTTCATCTCCTTCCTTTCCTCTTCCTCAAATCCTGCTAATCAGTCTTTTAACTTGCGCTCCATTTGAAAGTCTAGACCACAGATTCCCACCCTGGGGGCCACAGACCCCTTTCTTATTGGCATTGGTCCATGACATAAAAAAGGTTTGGGAGCTCCTGGTCTAGACTGAAGTTGCACCATCTACCGGCTGTAGAAAAATACACTGGCATGCTCGGTGTTTCCAGTCTGTACCTTGTTTCCCTTAAACTGGAAAATCTAACAGATTTGTGCAAAGCCCAAGCTTGATGTAGAAACCACAAGGAAGAATTATGCTGGCGTTAGCCAGAGTTTCCGATACCAACAATCCCCAGACTTAATGTGGAAACGATTTGGGTCTGGGACATACTGAATGACAAATGCTGTTGACCTTTGCTCTGTCTGCTACAAACAGTGGGCTTTCCCAGTGGCCAACCATATAATTTCAACTTCCCATTCCAATTTCGACATGTCTGTCCATGGCTGTCACAAGGGGGTCATACACACAAAATGCTGGAGGAGCTCAGCAGGCCAGGCAGCATCGATGGAAAAGAGTAAACAGTCAATGTTTCGGGCCAAGACCCTTCATTGGGACTGAAAAAAAAGAGATTAGAAGTCAGAGTTAGAAGGTGGGGGAAGGAGGGAAAGAAGTACAAGCATATAGGTGATAGGTGAAACTGGGAGAGGGGGAGGTGTGAAGTAAAGAGCTGGGAGGTCAATTGGTGAAAGAGATAAATGGCTGGAGAAGGGAGAATCTAATAGGAGAGGACAGAAAGCCATGGAAGAAAGGAAAGGGGAAGGAGCACCAGAGGGTGGTGATGGGCAGGTAAGGAGATAAGGTAAGAGAGGGAAATGGGAATGGGGAATGGTGAACGAGAAGGAGGGGCAGTTACAGAAGATTGAGAAATCGATGTTCATGCCATCAGGTTGGAGGCTACCCAGGCGGAATACAAGGTGTTGTTCCTCCAACCTGAGTGTGGCTTCATCGTGGCAGTAGAGGACGCCATGAACTGACACATCGGAATGGAAATGGGAAGTGGAATTATAACGGGTGGCCACTGGGAGATCCCATTTTTTCTGGCAGATGGAGCGTAGGTGCTCAGCAAAGCGGTCTCCGAATCTACATCATGTCTCACCGATATACAGGAGGTCACACCAGATTCAGTAGATGATCCCAACAAACTCACAGGTGTAGTGTCGCCTCACCTGAAAGGACTGTTTGGGGCCCTGGACGTTAGTGAGGGAGGAGGTGATCCATTTGATCCACTTGCAAGGATAAGTGCTGGGAGGAAGATCACTAGGAAGGGATGAATGGGCAACGACCATTGTAGGAAGCGATCCCTATAGAACGTCAGGGGAAGGGAGGGAAGGGAGAGATATAACTGGTGGTGGGATCCTGTTGGAGATGGCAGAAGTTATGGAGAACTACATGCTGGATGTGGAGGCTGGTGGGGTGGTAGGTGAGCACAAAAAGAACCTTGTCCCTGGTGGGGTGGTGGGAAGATGTGGTGAGGGCAGATGTACATGAAATATAAGAGATGCAGGTGAGGGCAGCATTAATGGTGGAGGAAGGAAGGCCCCTTTCTATGAAGAAGGAGGACATCTTATTATTGCTGAAATGAAAAGCCTCATTCTGAGAGAAACTGTGGTGGAGACGGAGGAATTGAGAGAAGGGTGTGATGTTTTTACAAGTGACTGGGTGGGAAAAGGTATAGTCCAGTGGGGTTATAACATCACCCCACTGTGACTGGGTGGGAAGAGATATAGTCCAGGTAGCTGTGAGAATCAGTGGGGTTATAAAGGAGGTCAGTGGATAAACTGTTCTGGACTGAAAAGCCTCATCCTGAGAAATGAGGACATAGTCAGGTTGGAAAAGCAATTCCTTATATTCTGCCTGAGTAACCTCCAACCTGATGGCATGAACATTGGTTTCTCTAGCTTCCAGTACTTTCTACTGTCCTCTCCTATCAGCTTCTTCTTCTTTAGCCCTTCACCCCTTCCACCTATCACCTACCAGCTTCTTACTTCATCCCACAGCACCCACCTTCACCGTCACTTGGACTCACCTATCACCTACCAGTTTGAACTCTGCCAACTTCCCCATTCCTTTGCAGTCCTGATGAAGGGTCTTGGCCCAAAGCATCAATTGTTTGTTCCTCTCCTGACCTGCTCAGTTCCTCCTTGTATTATTTCTAAGTTTAGTTTAATTGTTTCATAAAATACTTTAATATTTTAGGATTTTTAAAAATATTTGCAAACATTTTCATATTTTAAATGTCTGCAAATATCAAAGATTTTACCTAAGCAGCAAAAAAGGACCTTCAGGACATTCTAGGGTGGAGGTTGAATAGTGTGACATCTGAAGCTCTCTCTCTACCGAGCCTCACTCCACCTCCTGGGGGTGGAAAGACAGCTCACTCCTGGAATCCAGTTTGAATCCGGGCAATGCGCCAGATCTAAATTGAATTGACTCATGAAGTTTCCACTCACCAAGGCACCTCTAGTAATTGTGAACAGTTGCACCTGCATCACCATCAATTTTAGGTCTTCAGCCAGATAATTAGATGATTACTAAGACAATTACAAGCATTCCATCAGGTGCATGAAACTGCCTGATTTTTAGGCTTTACCAGAGCCAGCAAAGTACCTAAAAACAAAAAGCAGTAAATATGGAGACTGACAAAGAGTTTGCAGAACTGCTTTAATTAGTGCAGCATTCTCAATATTAATGCCCACAAAGCCACCATTTGTCCAAAATTAGGTACTACTTGTGATAAGTGTAGATAGAATAAATAGGGAACTGCATTGACAAAGTAAAATAAAAATTGTAAGTTTGGATGAGGCAGTATGGGAGAAGCTCTATGTGGAAAATAAGCTTGTTAGCCCAATTGGCTTCTCTGTGTCATAGATGTTTTGTCATTCAGTGCCGTAGTGGGGGTCATTGTGTCGGAGAGGATGAATTACCTCGTGGCATCACTCAATCGCTCCTCTGAGGCTCTGATTCCAACAATTAACCTCTTGCTTCCATCTCTTCCTGGGGATCCTGCCATTCCTCCGCACCTTGGTGCAGTCCTTTGTGAGCACATCGTGACAGAATGACCCCTCCCCAGTACTGAATGAGTCCTCCCCAAATAATCATAGAGTGTTGAAAACGTGTACCAGCCACAATTAACTTGACCAGATTAAACTGAAGACACAAGGGCTTAAGATATTGATTACTAACTACAGAAACTCAAAAACCCTAGAAACTCAATGGCAAACTGTATGGCACGTGACAGGGGAATTCTTTGAATTTTCCTTCAGGAGTGCACTTGGCAGTCAGAGGGATATGCCAGCAGTATGGAATTTCCCAAAGTTCAGCTCATGATAGACTGCTTTCTTCAGATGATTTGAGATCCCTTTCAGAACTTTGAGCTTCCCATAAAAGGCAAGTGCTACTCACTCAATTCTCAAGATGTAATTGAATCTGAGAAGAATTTTCTCCACCATTATTTCCAAGAACCCAGGATGCTCACACAATGGAGGGCAATACAATACTGCAGTACAGGTCCAAGGACATCAGCTGCTCTCTGTGTGAACTTTGCACGTGATATCCTTTTGACCAAATCGATGTCCAGTTTCCTCATGCATCCCAAAGTTGTCCAGGTAGGTTAGTTGGCTACTGTTAAGTCATTTCCTTCTGCGGAAGAAAATGTAATTATTCTTGGGAATCCACCCTGCCAATCTCTTTCAGCCTTGGCCTGAGAGATGAACCTTGGATTGGAAGAAGGATTCTGTGGTTTCTGACTTCAGCGCATGTAGCTGAATGACACTTAGACTGAATGGGAAATGTTATTGGCCTCAATAATATTAGAGCATCCTTCACATGCTCTGAACTTTGCCTCACTTTTAATCTCTGAACGAGGGATCAGAATCAGGTTTAACATCACTGGCATATGTCATGAAATTTGTTGTTTTATGGCTGCAGTGCATTACAATACATAATATATATATATAAATTAAATACCGAGTGCAAAAAGAGAGCAAGGAAAAGTGAGGAACATGGGTTCATTTTCATTTAGAAATCTGATGGCCTTCTGTAGGTTGTACCTGGTATAATTCTGGTCTTAAGTGCCACAGATCTAGCCCTCAGCAGACTATGAACCTCCTAGTTCATCTATGGCTTGTGAATTTGTGTATGTCCAGTATGTTCTTGAGGGCACACACTCATCTACACAGGTCTCGATGCAGTTGGTGACAACTGTGGCATATGTATTCAGATTTGAAGGTGAATCCCTGGATACCTAATAGAGAAACCCAATAGCATGAATGGCAGCGATGCTTCACTACCAGATGGACTCAATGCCTTCTATGTCCACTTTTAAAGGGAGAATATAACTGCAGCTGTGAAGATCCCTGAAGCGCCTGGTGACCCTGTGACCTCTGTCTCAGAGGCCGATGTTAGGCTGTCTTTAAAAAGAGTGAACCCTCACAGGGCGGAAGACCCCAATGGAGTACTTAGTAAGACTCTGAAAACTTGTGCCAACCAACTGGCAGGAGTATTCAAGGACATATTCAACCTCTCACTGCTGCAGGCAGAAATTCCCATTTGCTTCAAAAAGAATAATGTGAGCTGCTTTAATGACTATCGCCCAGTAGCCTCACATCAACAGTGATGAAATGCTTTGAGAGGTTGGTCATGACTAGACTGAACTCCTGCCTGCACAGGACCAGAAGAAGCTGCAAAGGGTCATAAATTTAGTTGGTTTCATCTTGAGGACTAGCCTACAAAGTACCTGGGATATCTTCAAGGAGTGGTGTCTCAGAAAGGCAGCATCCATTATTAAGGAATCCCAGCACCCAGGGTATGGCCTTTTCTCACTGTTACCATCAGGTAGGAGGTACACACTCAGTGATTCTGGAACAGCTTCTTCCCCTCTGCCATCTAATTCCTAATTGAACCTGTGAACACTACTTCACTTTTTAAATATATATCATTTCTGCTTTTGCACGATTTTTAATCTATTCAATATACATACACTGTAATTGATTAATTTATTTATTTTCCCTCCTATATTATGTATTGCATTGAACTGCTGTTGCTAAGTAAACAAATTTCATGACACATGCCGTTGATAATAATCCTGATTCTGATTCTGAAACCCAACACGCCTTCCCCACTTCCTTTCCTTAAAGTGGAACTGTACTCACGTCCTGAGTCTTGCATCTGGGGCTGATTATTTTGAACATCAGTAGGTTTCTAAATGATCTTTAAATTATGTTGCTTACTGAAGTACCCATGGCTGTGACTGTGGTTCTCAGCTTTAGCAGTCCAAAATGGGAATATTTGATCATTTCCATTTGAGCTGCACACAAGGAGTCACCACTTATTGGAGCCATCTTGGTGCCCAGCCATCTTGGATTAAAGTGATAATGAGAGGGACAATCATTAGTTCTCCTGCTCATTAGTTCATTGAGCAGGAGAACCTACAGATCTAGAAACCTGTTGACTTAGATGAAGTAACACTTTGTTGCCCCACTAGAAACAGGATGTTCCGGAAGAATCATTGGATGATACAGCACGTATTCTGTTGGTTGTTGGTAGTTAGTAATGATCCAACTTAACTCTTCAATGATATTTTCCACACACAGAGGTAGATTCCTGACTTCAAATAACCTCTTGTGTCATTCTTTCCTGACTTATGGGGAGTGGTCAAGTTAGCTATTTCTATGTCCGTAGTGGTGTATTAGGTGGTATAACTGCTTCTTTAGCAAATAGTCATGTGGGTACAAGTTCCCCCAGATCTTTAACACTGTTTTCCAGAGGCCTTCACATGTATGATTCTAGTGAATTCCATTTGTGGCACTTCTACAGAGAACATTCAATATTTCTATGTTAGACATCCTTGTGATTATAGAGTATTTTATTGCCTAAGATCATATAGCTAAATTATCAACTGAAGCGTGTCCAGGCTAGTCCATCCTCTCAAAGTGTATTCATGGACTGTATAAGTAACATAGTTTGTTGAGTCCTGAGTGACCTCAATGATTATTGTCAAAAAATCTATGTCCATAAATTGGAGGGCAAAAAACAAATATGCTACTGATATCAGATGATTCATGCAATATTCTGAACTAAAGATCATCTTCAGCAGCAAATAATATGCCTGGTCAGATTCTAGACCTATTAACCAATCTTTTCCTAACATTGTTGATCTCCAAGTTAATTTGAGACCCTGACCGTATTTGGATATTGTGCAAGGCTTCTACGTTTTTTCCTGAATTGACCTTTTGCTTTCCTCAGATAATGGGCCATATGTCGAATGTATTCTTCCCTTAATGGGACAGTCTACAGTACTGTTGATGTGTCACTAATGACTTTGCGCTAATCAGTAACTTCATCTTCAGAGTCCCAGTGACTCATCACATAGTTGCAAGTAGCAAAATTGCTTTCAGAAGTAAAATCTGTATCAAGTGCAGCAATTGTCATTATGTGCATATTTCCTTTTAGTGACTCATAGAAACTGTGCTGGTGTTGTGTTTAAATGGTTCCCTTTATTGTTAGAGAATGTATCCAGTATACAACCTGAAATACTGGTCTTCACAGGCATCCACGATAAACAGAACCCCAAAAGGATGAATGACAGAAAATTGTTAGAACCCCAAAGCCCCCTCTCCCCCTCCCCAATGCAAGCAGTAATATATCAACCTCCCCCTCCCCCCAAGCAATAGCAAAGCGGCAAAGTAAGACCATGATCTGCAGTCAGCAAAAACTATTGTTCAACCGACACTTCGACACGCCACAGGCTCTCTCTCTCACTCATAAGGGACAGGGAGGTATCACCCATTTCACAGCGAAAGGGGAGACTGACTGACACTGTTACGGTATTACCGTCTTTTTATTCTGAGATTCTCCGACTTGAGAATTGGCAGCAAACTCTCCCCCAGTCAAGAGAAATAGAGCGAGATTGTGACTGCTTGACTACTTAGATCTGTGTCCAAACATCTGCTGCAGTGAAATCCTGATGTTCCTTCTCCTATGATGCTTCGGTCAGCACCAGCGGTCTGGGATCATTCATCCACATGGCCACAGCTCAGAGGAGTCACCTTCCAAGCCATGCCGCAAATATTAGGGACTGCACTCCTACCAGTTGACTTTCATTGCATTTAATAAAATTCTGTGTCGTGCTGTTCTCTTGCAAACTGCACTGACTTTTTAAAAGAACAGTTGTTCTTTTCTGGATCCAGAAAAGCAAATCTCACCATTTTGTGGTCACGTTTGACTTTTGTTGCTTCCTGAACAAAGCTTTGAGTTTTGTCTTTTGATGGTTGCATTTGTGGATCGCACAGGGCGAAATCCTTGACTGGCTTCTCCATAGAAATCCATAAGATATTTAAGCAGAATTAGGCTGTTCAGCCCAAAATATCTGCTCCCCCATCCAAACACGACTGATTTATTTTTCAACCCTATTGTGTTTTTAATATTTCAGTAATAGCTTGAGAAATATTATAAACATATGTTTGGTTAAGCATTTGTTGTTGTTTAATAAAGCATTGTGGGTTAAATGTAGAAGTACTTAAATGGCATATGTCATTACACCAACACATGAAGCATGTGCACCTTGCTTAAAGAAAAAATGAACTAAGATTCACCTCTCTTAGCTCCCTTGTTTTCTTTTTCATAAGTTTTATGTTTTGGAGTTAAAAAAACTTAACAAACCCCGTTCCCCCACCTTCTGTCCATAACCCTTAACCCACTTACAAATCAATAACTTATCAACATCTGCCTTAAATATGCCTAATGACTTGGCTTGCATGGGAATGAATTCCATAGATTCACCATCCTCTGGCTCAAGAAATACCTCCTCACCTCAGTTCTAAAGGGACGTCCTTTCACTCACAATCTTCTACACCGTCAGTCACAAGGCTTATTGTGCTTTGATTAAATAATGCTGAACCTTTAACCAAACATTAACCGGTTGACAGGTTTTCGAATGCTGTGATCCCATGCACCAAATGTATATTTTTCTGCTGTCTGAAACTGCTGTGATGTGAAATATTCTTTCAAGTTCTGAACTACCATCACAAATGAGTTATTGATGAGCTATTAAGTTACTGAGTGCAGGATTTTTTTGGTATCCCCTCTGTTATCATTATTGGATTCACATGTTGTATTAATTGTGAGGTTTCAGGCAGTCTTCAAGTTCAAGAATATTACTAGGCATGAATAGCATCTCCATTCTTTCCTTGTGGCACATAAGTCACAAATTAGGAGCATTTTAGCCCCTCACGACTCTTCTGCCATTAAATAAGATCATGACAGATCTGCCTGCAAGATCAACTCTGCACTCCCACCCACCTGTCGTGATCATTTACCATCACTTTCACAAACTCCCTACCTCCTGTTTATTACATACCCACCCCCTTCAAAAAAATCCCGAAACTCTTGCTTTCAACACATTTTGAGGATGAGTTCCTGACAGGGAAAGAGTTGCTTCACCTCCATCCTCCCATGTTCACCATGTCCATACCCCTATTGATACTTTATCTTTCAATCCACTTGCCTCTCACTCTTTAAAACCCCAGCAGACAAGGTCTAATTTGTCCCACAGTTCTTCATCTGACAACTCATCCATTGATACAGAAAGCGGTCTCTGAAATGTTTCCAATGCACTAAAGTTCTTCTCGGATTAAGGGGTTCAATACTGTGGATGCTACTCTGCAAGTGGTCTCACAAAAGCCCTGAACTACTGAAACATAAACTCTCTACTTTGCTGTTCAGTTCCCACTGCTGTAAGTGAGAACATTCTGTTAACTTTCATAATTACTTCCAGCACCTGCATACTAGTTTTTTGCAAATTATCCCATAGGACACCCAAATGCTTCTACACTTCAGGACCGCTATACAATCACAGGCTATCCATGTGCTGGAGATGTTATTTTCTTATTCCATAGATTAATTTTAAGTAATAATACTTAAAGCTTTGTATATTCATATTTCACTCACAATCTTTTTCTTTGCATTTCTTCTATCTTTCTTGCCCTAATTTTGCCTTAAAAGATGGCAACTTTAAGATTATTTGCTGTTGTTTTACAGTGAAAAGAATCTTGTCTTGAGCTCATCTGCCCTGCCTTGACCTGAGTAGTATGAACTACTCAAAATCGTCCTACTCAGCCAACAATTGGGAGATTGAACCTCCATGGCTTATACTGTGCTGTTTGTCTTCATGACCATGGAACTTTTGCTCAATGCTATCAAATGCAAAATTGCTGTTTTATTCTTTTTTAGCTCATCCTATTTTATGTTGTATCTTCAAATGAGCCTTGGATGTTGCTGGAGTACTGTTAAGTTCTAATTACAATAATATTTAGTGGACTTAGGATGTCTAAACACATGTTCATGCTAACAGCAACTTTCTGCATAAGCTATGTGCATCATAGGTATACACTGATTTCAATATACCCTGCAGCCTCATGACTTATTTACATAACTAGATTCAAATATACTGCACACAGTTTATGCATCTTTCCAGATAAAGTAAATGTTATTTTTCATTCAATCCTGGGAAGTGTCTGCTGCTGTCAAGTTACCATTTATTGTCTAACTCTAATTGGTTACTGGGTAGACTGGTTTGTGAGGCCATTTTAGACAGTGGTTAAGAAACAAACCTATTGATGTATACAGAGTCACAAAGAGGCCAAATAGGGGAAACCCTATTACCGAACCAGATGAAGTTATTATTACTGTAATAGTGTAGTTAATCTTTGGCAGTGTTCATATAAGCAGACATTAGTATCAGAAAATTTGTTCCTTAAATCCAAGGGGAAGCCATTTTATTTTTCTTCTTTAAAGGAAGTCCATTTACATCAGTTCCTTTCAGCACTACAAATGCTATGAGTAAGCATTTCTTTCTTCTTCCAGTTTCAGAATAAACCTGATTTATTCATCTGTAGACATTTCTCTACAGCAATGATACAATTTTAGAAATCAGTAATTAAAAACAAATTCAGAAAAAATGTTGGCTGGTATTCCTAAAATAATAAACAAAACCTTGGATCTCTTTCCAAGAAACAAAGCAAGTGAAATATAGTGAGTGATTCCCTAATTTTTCACTTACTATGTTTATAGGATTGGCCTCACTCTTGCCTGCTAATGAATCGTCCATATGGAAGTCTTCCTGTTTCTCAGTGAAATGGCTGTTCATTTAAGTTGAACAGCATGTTTCTATTCTTGGAGCTGTTAATCTTGCACAATTTCCCATAAAAGTCTATACAGCTTAGAATCCAGTTTGTGTATTACATTATCCAGGTCACTACAGAAACTGGAACCAGCCATCAGCAAATATATATCCTTGCATGTACATTTATAAATGCCTTTGCGGTCATATGCAGGTACAGAGGGGCTATAAATGAATACTGGTACATGCAAGACATATATCACAGATTGCTTGGCCTGTTGACTGAAGGAAGAGAAAGTGAATGAAGAATGTAAAGGAGGTGGCATGATGCCAAGGTTGGGCATTGGAAGGTGTCTTTTAGGGATAATAGGAAAATAAAGGACATTTCAAGTGAAAATACATATGCAAGTGGAGTAAAGTTTAGGATGTATTGGGGCTCTGTAAAGACAATATAAGCATTGTATATTTAATACTATTTAATTGAGGTAACTTTGAATTTGAGGAACATTGCAATTCTAGCAGCATTGGATTGAGATCCCATTATATATACCCTGTCTAGTACCCTGTTAGGCAAGTTGGACAGGACATGCAACAGGGAGCTGATCTTACTCAATCAGTCTCATAGCTTGCTTAAAGTGAAAGTTTGCCCCAGCACACCCATTGTCAACAACAGTAGCATCCATTTACATAGAACCTCCTGAGGCACTTCACAAGGGTGTTTCAAACAAAACCTTAAAATCAAACTACGGGAAGGTTTGACTGTTGACCAAAGTTTAAACTGTGCCTGAAAGCTGACAAGAAAGGTAGAGATGATTCAGTTCTTAATAGCAGGGTGACTAAGTTCAAGGATGCTCAAGCGGCCATAATTGGAGGAGTGTTAACATCTCATAGCGATCCATTCAAAGATACTGAGAGGGTAGACCATTGAACGATTTGTGGATATTAAAATAGAAGACTTCTTCAGTAGGGTAGAATATGTTATTAACACAAAGGTGATGGGTGAATGGAACTGTGTGAGTTTGCACACTCAGCAGGGTCGACCTAGAATCAGACATGCTTGGTAGGAATGCACTGGATTAATTAAGGCTAGAGATAACAAGGCATGATTGAGGATTTCAGGAGCTCTGTTGTTGGGCAATGATACAAAGGTGAAAAATGATGATCTTGGTGTTGGAAATGATAAAAATTTAAATTGTTTTATTATTGTCACATGTATCAAGATACGATGAAAAGTTCATATAGATAAAATCAAAAAATTCTAGGGAACCTTTCAATAGTCTTATAATAGTGAGGTAGAAGCTGTCCTTGAACCTGGTGGAACATGCTTTTGTCCCTTCTGCCTGATGGGAGAGAGCAGAAGAGAGAATGTCCAGGGTAAGGAGACAGAATCTATGGAGGGGGTGCTGTTTCTACAATGAGCCAAGCTGTGTTCATAACTCCCTGCAATATCTTGCAGTCACATGCAGAACAGTTGCCAGATTGGATGCTTTCTGTGGTGTGTCAGTGAAAATAGTTTGAGGTGTGTTCTGCTGCCTGAGGAAGAAGAGGCACAGCTGAGCTTTCATGATCATGGTGGCTGCAGTTGGATGAGGACAAGCTATTGACGCTACTCACTTCTAAGAACAGAAAGTTCTCAAACCTCTCAACACTGTTGATGTAGACAGAAGTTATACTGAAACTTTATCTAGTTTAATTCAATTTCAGCCAGGAAATTTAGGGATTTGGTAGATATGGAATGGAATTTATGACAGTGAACAGTTTGAGTCCTGAATATTTTGCAGTGGAATTCCAATAATCCAGTACTTTTGGGATTTTAGTGGTGTTGGACTGGCAGATCTCCTGGACTACAGGGAGTAATTTTATTAATGCTGCAAAACACATTTAATTCAACTTTTTTACATGTTTTACATGTTTCACAGAATCTAAAAGAATCTTCAATTTATCTTGGTAAGTTAAACAGGGACGCAAGGTTTGGAATCCAAGACGTTTTTCAAGAGACGATAGAAACAGAATCCTTGTGTGTTGAAAGGGATAGTGGTAAACAGGGTCGTGGAAAGTTAGAAGGGAGCAGCGACAGCCTACTCATGATGAATAGACCAGGAGTCCAGTGAAATGGAAGAAAATGCAGGAGGCAGGGTCCAGAGAACATGGTAAATATCTCTTGGCAACACACACAAAATGCTGGAGTAACTCAGTAGGCCAAGCAGCATCTAAGAAAAGAATACAGCCAACATTTCAGGCCGAAGCCTTTTGGCAGCACTCTTGGTACCTACCTCTTGGTGAGCCAGATGCTGAGTCATCAGAAGTTCTGAATAATCAGATAGCAGATTATTGAAGTTTAAACCTCTGCTCATCCTAATACTGGATATTGAACAAGTTATAAACAGACGGTCAAGGAGATGGTGCTGAGATAATGGTGCTTGGAATCATCAATGGAAAAATGGTATGTAACGTTCTCCTTGAACATGCTGCATGGGAGCACCATGCAGAGGCAAAAGTGGTTGGTGGAAGCAAGGTTAGATCCTTGGTGAAATCTTAGAATTTGTGCGAATGTTAGTGTGGTCTACCTGATGATCTGTGAGGAGGATAAAACAATAGCACACACTTTAGACTTGAATTTTTACTGCCTGCTCTAATCTCTAAACTCAGCTTCCCTGATTATTTTTTTCTATTGACATGGATGTTAATTTTCCTTCTACTTGTGATATTATAAGATTACATTTCACTATTACAGCAGTTCAAGAAGTTTTCAATGTAACTGAGACATCTTAACAAGAATCAAGAAAACTAACAGTGACTGCAATCAGCAACCCAGGTAATGAAACTACTAGTAAGAGACATTCTCCTGCCCTCAGCCAGTCTTTCCTAATGATCTTTATCCAAAGGCGACACGCGGATGACTGGAATATGCAACCAGTCAGAATGTTACAGTAAATGAAATTAAATAAAACAACCGCTGATACTGGAAACCTAAAATAAACACAATGTGATACTCTTGAAATAGTTCTCTGCTTTAAAACTGAAATCAAAATGGACTAAATGTGAATTTAAAAAAAAAAGGCTAGCTAAATTCAGCTGATGAGGACTTCAATTGTAAACATCACAACGTACTTGTAATATTTCATTCCATTCTTTGTGCAACTGCAAAAATCATGTTTTTTTCTATAAAATTATGCATTGAACATCAACTCAGAGTAATGATACAAGAGTGACATATCTTCTTGAATCTGGAATGTGATTTAAATGATATTTAATCACATGTGACATTTAATGACTCCTCAGTTTTGAGAGGCAATTATGCTGCTGCCTTTCTGATGGTGACATTGAGGCAGCCCAAATACATTCCTGTTAGCTTTAACAAAAATTCCACAATTATTATTGTGTCCACTACTGCATCCTGTTCTTAACCTTCTCACCACATGCAATGGATTTATTAATGCTATCTTACTCAATTGAGTTTCTCTGAATGAAAATTCACTCCAGCAATTCACTCTGCTAAATGGATGAGTGCTATCTTAAAGATTTTGTTTTATCTACAAACCTGAGGAACTGTTTTAATTTAGCTTCAATCATTGAACTAAAATGGCCTAAGAAGATAATTTAATTTTCTGTCCTGGAATAGATTTCCAGGACAGAATGGAAGGCTCTTACTTCGCCAAAACAATGTGCTTCCTCAAGAAATAATGTCCTTTACGCATGTTCAATATCATGTGTACTTTCCCTTTGCAGAATGATTCAACAAATACTGCTACACACACAAAATGCTGGTGGAACGTTGCTTTCTCTGGCGAATGTCGTTTCGCTGAACACCTACGCTCAGTCCGCCAGAGAAAGCAGGATTTCCCAGTGGCCACAGATTTTAATTTCACGTCCCATTCTGATATGTCTATCCATGGCCTCCTCTACTGTCAAGATGAAGCCACACTCAGGTTGGTGGAACAACACCTTATATTCCGTCAGGGTAGCCTCCAACCTGATGGCATGAACATTGATTTCTCTAACTTCCATTAAGGCCCCTCCTCCCCTTCTTACCCTATCCCTTATTTATTTATTTATTCCCCCCCCCCCCCCTTTCCTCTCTCTGTCCCTCTCACAATCACTCCTTGCCTGCTCTCCAACTCCCTCTGGTTCTCCCCTCCCCCTTTCTTTCTCCCTAGGCCTCCCATCCCATGATCCTCCCCCTTCTCCAGCTCTGTATCCCTTTTGCCAATCAACTTTCCAGCTCTTAGCTTCATCCCGCCCCCTCCTGCCTTCTTCTATCATTTCGGATCTCCCACCCCCTTCCACTTTCAAATCTCTTACTATCTCTTCTTTCAGTTAGTCCTGACGAAGGGTCTCCACCTCAAACGTCAGCTGTACTTCATCCTAGAGATGCTGCCTGGCCTGCTGTGTTCCACCAGCATTTTGTGTGTGTTGCTTGAATTTCCAGCATCTGCAGATTTTCTCGTGTTTGCTTCAAGAAGTACTGCTACTGTTTTATTTTAAAAAGATTGGGTCTGTGAATTGAATATGTTTTTACCAATCTCCATAATGAAGGATTGATTCTATAGCATTAAGAATAGAGCGATAAGTTTAACGATTGTGGTTGTCAGTTCAGGAAAACCAGTAACTTACTCTGTATGGTTGGCATATGACTAATGTTCTCCATTGCATTGAAGGCTCTTAGATGGCATTACTTGAAGAAAGAATAAAGAGGACAGACCACAACCAGTTTCTTAAACTATTTCAGGATGTGGGTATTCGATAAAAGAAAAGTTGAGTAGTTGTTATTCCTTGGAGCATGAAAATCTTTAATTAGTTCCAAATCTCATCTGGTACCTCTTGCTTGTGCAAATATTTCCTTTTGAATGACACATCTCTTGCCACTTTCAGGTACAACATTCTAGATCATTAAGGTTTGTAATGCAAGAAAATATTCTCCTTCTCTTCACCCTGGTTCCTTTGACAATTATATTAAATCTTTAATCTTTGTTAAGTGGTTTCTCTACCCATTTCCAATCAACTATCCCTTGTCTGATGAGAACAAGCCATTCTCTTTAGCCTGGCTGTATAGTTGAATCTGGAAATCCCAATTAACTTTTTGGAGATCATCTCCTATACCCACTGAAGGTATTGGATACTATCCTATATATGCTGTGTTTTCACTGATAAAGCAGGAAATTCAGCCAAGAATAGCTGAAGCAAATTATTTACATTAACACTTGACTGAGAAACCACAGAGGATCAGGGGATAACCATTTGTAAAGGTTATTTTCATTTTTAAAATGTACAAAATAGAATATATTAATTTGGGATTGACTGAAAGTGAAAATTATATAATTTTAGAGTAGATTAATAAAAAAAAACTTATTTTTATTATTTTCCCAGGGTTGTGACCTCCAACCTTCCTCTGGAGAAAGGAGTCTATTACTCGAGCTGAAACTCCATTGCAGAAGACAGGAAGCACTCTGCCATTGTGCTACTGTCTTTCAGATAGACGTGGAACCAAGGCCACATCTGCCCTTCCAAGTGGATGTAATGGACTGTAACTTGAAGAACATTTGATGGGTTCTACCCATGTCCTGGTCAAGAATGAACTCTTAGCGAACATCTGAAATGGCTGATCCAGTCATTCCTATCACTGTTTCTATGAGGCTACTCTTAACAACCCATTTTCCACATTAAAAAAGAAACTAAATTTCAGAAAATACTTCTTTATTGTAGAGTACTTCAGCATTTACGGACTTTGTAAAATAAATCATTAATTTTGACTTTTTTATTGTCATAGTATTTATTTTAGCGTTACGCCACTGTTAGGATCATCTAATATTGAAAGCAGTTAAAAGTGGAACTCACCAGCATAAACAAATCAAGACAAGGCAGCTGGTTAATCTGAGAAATAAAGGAGGTGGATATGCTATTGGAGTTTGATGAAAAGCATTGGAAAGAATTTCAAGAGGAATATTAGCAGCAGCATCCTACCCACCTGCTGGAACAAATGACCGCTTTCTGTGTTAATTCAGAATTTGAATCTCAAAGATAACCTTGAGCTCTGAACCACAAAAAAAAGTTCAATTCAAGGGGTTGAAATTGTTTGCAAAAGTGTAGATCAGAGATAGGCAACAGGTGAACATATTCTTTCTTTCTACATTTCAATCAACAGAAGCAAAGGGCAGCTGAACATGACCAAATCTGACCAGCCGGTTCCCATTTTGTGTCTCCAGCAAAGACCAATTTCAAATCCCATCTTGGTCACTGGTACTCTTGGTTTCCAAATCAAATTATTGGTTAGAAAGGTTAATGGGGGTGCACTTAATTCCAATAAGTTTATACTTTTTTTGGATTATGCCAGCAGAAGAAAGAGCTTCTGCCAAGTTTTCTTTATCTACATTATTATATAATAACCTTGAAAAAATATGAAGAATAAATCATTCCCTAGATCATCTTATAAATATTTTATGGTGCCTCTGTTACAATTCAGCCAACAAGTGAATAATATTAACTTCCCTTTTGGAAGAATAACCTGGCAAGTACATTGTTGTGTGTAATTGAGTTCAGAACCATGATTATCTTGTTTCAGATTTATTAACATTGACTTAACAAACACTCAAATCTGACCCTGATTGGACTAAGGTTCCTGAATAAGGCAAGCAGTGTCCCCATGCACCAAATTTCTTCTCCGGCTTTGGTATCACAGCAACTAATGATTTGTGGTTTTGTTTTATACTTAAAACTTCTTCAGTTTCTTTACTTCATTCCCAATGGATTAAGTGAAAAGTGAAATCTCCCAAAATGATCAGTGGTTTCTATTCCTTATCCAAAACATGTTTATATGCAACTCATAATCACGAACTACTATTTAAAAAATGCAATGTTGGATTGTGAAAAGTTGGAGGAATTTTGATGATGAAATTTGTTAAAGATTAAAAACAGCAATGGACACAAAAGGAGGCTGAGATCATTGCTATTTTTTGGCTGAGTCTTCTTGTAATCATTAAGTTAGAGGATACTGGTACTGATTGAATGTAAGCATTTTGGGTATAGTGTCAAAAAATCATGGTAAGTCAATACAGGTTAAAATCACTCTGATGAACTATCCTGGTGTATTCATATCCCATTCCAAAAATATGCTTTATGTTACTTCAGAATAAACAGCCGTCATTGCACGCTAAATGCATAAAACATCCTGAGGTTACAAGGAGCTACTAGAACAAGTAAACAAATTGTTAGCAAAAGAAGTAGCTTTTAAAGCATGCTTAAAAGGAGCAGAGATGACAAGAAAGAGAATATAGAAGGAATTCCAGCAAGAGTCCAATCAAATATAGGTTTGGTTAGCCATTTGTGGAATTAATGTAAATTGGGTATGTCTAAGAGGCCAGAACTGCAGGGATCTTGGAAACTTTTAGGACAGAATGGGGTGTCAGAATTGAGAACTGGGCTATGGTGTAATTGATAAACAGTGATGGGAAATTTAAATCTGAGGTGTTACTGTACTGGGAGACAAAGTATATAGTGGGTGTTAGATGAGTGGGACCTGATGGATAGTATTTGGAATACACCCACAAATACCTGTGTTGTATAAGTGTACTCTAATCACAACATCCAGCTGGTCCAGACTCTTAATAAGTCAAACAGAAACCCCTGGTCTGCCAGAAAACTTTCTAGTGATATATATTAATAGATATATGCTAGGTATTATATCAGTTGTATACCCAGTTCCTGACTAACAAGGACAGGAATTACTGTCACTTAGGAATGCTGAACACCATTCCAATGACAGTTTGGAAACTAGGTCATGAACAGGTAGAAGATTGGAGACAGATTGAAAAGTGAACAACATTGAGTTGTTCGATTTATTGAATGATTTAGAGAAGTTTTAAAGTATTTAACTGAAATAACATGCCAAGGTGTAGTTTATTATTAAATAAATGAACTTTTGAAAAAAATCAATGCTCCATGATTTAATGAACATTTTTAATGATTACTTCTGTCATGATATTCAGTGTAATTGTAATAAATGAATGCCCAACTCATCAAAGAAACACCAATGCAGCTAAATTTTCAGTTTATTAAAATCGAAAACATTCAATCAATTGGCCTTTGAATGACTGTTAGTGCAAGCGCGCGCGCACACACACACACACACACACACACACACACACACACACACACACACACACACACACACACACACACACACACACACACACACACACACACACACACACACACACACACACACACACACACACACACACACACACCCTTGCGATAAACTAAAACAAAATGTCCTGAAGAACTACAACAGGAACGATGGTAAAATGTTTATTTCTAAGAATACAGTCACATATATTCAAGAGTAATATAGAGTGGTGTTGAAGAGATGCAACACACACAAAATGCTGGTGGAACGCAGCAGGCCAGGCAGCATTTTGTCTGTGTTGCTTGAATTTCCAGCATCTGCAGATTTCCTTGTGTTTGCATTGAAGAGATGCAATTTGGTCTGCTGGAATTCTAAGCTAAGTGTAAAGTTCTGGTAGGATTAAGTTTGTAATTATTTAGAGCCCACATACCCCACACTAAAAAAACAGACTATTGACAGGGTGTCTATGAACTGGCTTGTCCTTTCTTGTGTTTACCTCTCAGCTTAAATGCGTATGTTCGTTGCTGATGACCAAGCATTTTCTTAACACTGCTTTAAGTTTGGTGCATTGTCATAGGACTATCTCAGTTAAGTGACGTTAAGAATACCATTGAACAGATGCCCATCTGTCTCCCCTTTAACTGAACATGAGGAGACAGGGAACTCATTGACAGCATTTCCAAGGAATAGAACAAAGAGAAAATTGAGTATGGTGATTTATATCCATGCTTTGTGTATTTTATTTTATTGTTTATTATTTATTGTAATGCCTGCACTGTTTTTGTGCACTTTATGCAGTCCAGTGTAGGTCTGTAGTCTAGTGTAACTTTCTCTGTGTTTTTTTTAATTATGTAGTTTAGTCTAGTTTTTTGTATTGTGCCATGTAACACCATGGTCCCGAAAAACATTGTCTCATTTTTACTATGCACTGTACCAGCAGTTATGGTCGAAATGACAATAAATTTGACTTGACTTGACTTGATTTTCTAAGGTCTTCATGCATGGAGGAAGATTTGCTGGAGATGCAAAGAAGCACTTCACCAGCATCGAATTCTTTCAGCGGATGAACCATCATAGGCTGTGCAACTATGCAGCAACACAAGTGCTCATATTTCAGCAAAACTGATAAGCAGCTGAGTTTTCACTTGATCATTCACAAATCACCGCCCTGAGGCAGGTGACAAAGTTAACTGTTGGGCACAATCTTCTCTGAGCCACACTCATCTTGCAAATATGGACTCCGAGCCCCAGGGGAACATTACCAGAGCAGCAAATGCAGAGGCTTATCAGCAACTTGCTGAAGTACTGTAGGACTTGCATGAACCAAAACCTCCATTAAGGCAGAGTTCATGGAGCAGCCTGACTCCAAACATGTGAACAGATGGAAGGGAATGCGAAAGGCCTGTTACTTGGAGCTTTAACAACGCTTGTCATATGGGTTATAGTCCATGCTCACAACGGTGCAAACTCTGAGTATTATTGTGTCGTCTCTTTAAATATGCTACTTGTTAGTTTTTCCATGGTCTCGTGACTGTAAGCAGGCTGGCCGGACTGAGGAAAAGATTAAAGCTAAAAGAAGGCATCCCCAGTGTTAATACCACCTTCTATATAATACTCTCTATTCTCCTTCATCTTCCTATAGCTCAGACACCAGTGTAGGTGCTACAGACGTTGTCTGGACCCTTGACTTCCAAAGCACTGAGATGATGGACCTTGCACATCTCAGCAGTCAAGGCACAGGACTAAACAATCTGTCTCTGCCTTCCAATAATTGTAAAAGAAAGCAGCAAAGAATCCAGATTAAGGCAAATGGTGATTCATCATAGGAAGGTAAGTAGTTAATTCTGTTATTTATCTATGATTCAGAATACTTATTTATCTACTCCCACATTCTGAGCTTAGTTTCATTCTGGCTGCTAACCTGTTTCACGGTAAATATCAAAGCATCATCATACCTACTGGGTGAATACACAGGGGCTGGATGTGCAGTTTAGTGAACTCTTTATGCAAAGTGTAGGACAGCAACTAGCGATGCCGGGAGCATTCGCCCATTATTTGCTCAAACCAGAATAACCAGTTGAATCATTTGGTGATATCTGAAGATACCCAATAGGCAATGTAGTTTTCTCTCACCTGCAAGTCTTTCAACTGTCCATCACATGCTCAGTGAAACCAGGCTTTACAATTCTGCACTCTGATGTCAGCAAGTATGAGAGAGTGCACCTGGGCCCATTCAGCACTTGAAGTGCTTTTCCTCTTCCATTTGAACCTGTGGTGCTCTCTGCATCATGCTAAACTGGACTGCTGCTGTAAACATTGAACCTTTATTGAGATTAGGCAATTTGAATTAAAAAGACAATATCAAGTGCTCCTTAATCTTACTATCTTCGCAATCTCAGGTATGGGGTTGTCAAATTCGACATAATCTACAAATCAAATGAAAATCTTTTCATTCCCATGTAACTGCGATGCTAAACAATAAATTGATCAGCAGTTTAGCTGCCTTAATAATACTTCCACTCAATACCACAGTGACACCCAGTCTATCACAGCTCATTAAACCTGGAGATGGATATGACAGAGAGACACCTCTTCTGTTTCAAACATGACAAAATCTGCAGATGCTGGAAATCCGAAGCAACTCACACAAAATGCTGGAGGAACTCAGCAGGCCAGGCAGCATCTGTGGAAAAGAGGGAACAGTCGACGTTTCGGGCCGAGACCCTTCTTCAGGACTGATGAAGGGTTTCGATTACTCTCTTCCAGAGGTGCATCTCTGTTGCATCTCTTCTGTTGTTGGATCCTAACCTGCTTCAGTTCTTGTGCGTTGCTCTTACATCCCAAACAACCAGATAAAAAAGGTTTGCTACATGCCAGACAGCTACTAGCTTCGGCATTTCTACTGGAATCCACTAATCTAGACTTTGATTCTCTCAGCCCTCACAACATAATTTACTCAATAATCAAATCCAGACAATTCATTGAGATTCAAGTTCACACAGTACCAAAAGAGCAACTGACCAGCAAGGAGATGACAGGACCGCATTATAGGGCTTTCGACAGAAACACACAGAAAACCAGAATGACTGTTAGAATAAGAAATTGTTTCAAAGGTTTGGTTTAAAAAAAAACTTGCATTTACAGAGCACCATTAATGTAAAACAACCCAGGTTGCTTGACAGGAACACAATCAACACAACTTAATACTAATTCATATAAGGAGACATGAGGATATGTGATTTGAGTTAAAAAGAGAGAGGCGATTTATTGTGTAGACAGAGTACAAGAGTCAGTTTACATTGGGAAACTAAAGGCAACATTCATAAAAATTTGATACACAAGAGGCCACATTTGCAGGAACGCGGAGGGCTGTAGGAATTGAGGAGGTTGTACAGATAAGGTGCAGCAGGAATATGGAAGGAATCAAAAGTAAAGCTGAGAATTTTGACGTTGAAGCTCAAGCCAAATTCTAAAGGAAAATCAAGTGCAAAGGAAAGACTGAAACCTTTGCCTCAAAGATGATAGGAAAAATATGTATTCAATGAAACAAAAAGATGCATTTTACTAGATAAATATTGCAAAGCCACAACTTCAAAGATCAAAATCAGATGAAAACCTAAACTGAAATTGAAATATTAGAACCCAGCAGCAGAAACAAGGCAGGCTGGATCTGGAACAACTCTGTATTAAGTGAGTATTATACTCATAGTTTGTTAAATGCACCTACCTTGGAAAAAGCTCTTTACTCGAAGGTAGCTAACACTCAGGCGAAGAACTGAAAGTTTATCCAATTTAGAAATAATATCAGGTGGAAATGGCAGGAGACTGGCCAGGTGGTCTAACTCAGCGTTCAGACGATCTCGATGTCTCTTGGATGGATTAGACTTCACACTGGTCGGTGTTGACTTGCTGTTTAAAACATGACGGAAAGAGCAATGGTTACTTGGAGAATGCAACTGCCTTATAAAGCGAGTGAAGGCTAAAAAGCTTGTTGATTGTCATAAGCAAGGTGCTTGCTTGCTGAACATAGTGCCATCAGTGTTTCTGCATTATGACTACATTGAAAGTACTGGGATTAGGGAAAATTAAGGTTAAATTTTAGAGGGGTTACTAAGTAAAAAACGATTGGTAGAGGTTCCTAGATGACATAAACTTGCATCACATCTCCAAATTCTCCTGTTAGTTTGCTAAGACAAAAACACCTCATCTTGTCAGATAATTCATTTCTACTCTTGTTCAGTTCTAAACCCCTTTTAGCCTTTAAATTTATCTCTCACTTAATTTCTCCTTTCCTTTAAACAATCCCAGACTTTCTGCTCAACCCTTGCTGATCTCCAGCTCTGCATTTATTTAAGAAAATGGTTAGTCTCAGCAGAGTTCCACTATAGAGTCACTAACAGCAAGGCAGCAGGCATTTTGACTGCTAGACTGTTGCCGTGAAATTTAGTAGCATTCCAGGTGTAAGGTACTATATACTACTAAACTGGCTTTGTTCACTTAAAGCCTTTCCTTCACTTTCAAAGGAATCAGCTAGGTTTGTGTCTGAGTTGTGCTCAGAAGAAGAGTCGTAGGGAGTACACAGAGCATTGAGGATTAGAAAGAGAACGGTCCAATTGTTTGGTAGAAATGAAAACTGACTGAAAGATGGATAGACTGTGAAGGGAAGGGGACTAGTCAAGGGCTAAAACTGGTAGACAGGCAGTTAGGTTGGCTTTGTATGGAGTGGCCATCAATGGCTGCAACCCTGTAATCTTGGGAGTGCAGAACAAGTGGCTGGGATGGGAATCGTGTAATGTCAGCAGACTGTTAGGCAAGGGCATAGGATTGGTCAAGAGTGGGAGTGAGTGGAGTCTTCCCAGCACCTTCGTTAATGGGGATCCAACTGAGTAGGTTCTTTGGAGGCATTCTGTATCAGATGAGGAAGGTCCACCTAAATCCAAACTGAATTGAGATTGTATCCAGGCAAATAGACATATCTAACTATAAAACCAGCTATATATAGATTTATAGAAGAACTTTGATAAGGTGTCTTAAGGCTTTCAATCTTATTACTTGAATAACCAAAACCAAAACACATGGACAGTATTGTACAGGCGTGTACTGAGAATTGGTTATTGGGCAGTAAATGACTCATTTAACTTGAGTACATTCAAAGCTCAAAGTTCAAAGTAAATTTATTAGCTAAGTATAGTGCCTATAAAAAGTATTCACCCCCCCGGAAGTTTTCAGGTTTTATTGTTTTACAACATTGAATCATAGTAGATTTGATTTGCCTTTTTTGACATTGACCAACAGAAAAAGACTCTTGTGTTAAAGTGAAAACAGATATCTACAAGGTGATCTAAATTAAGTACAAATATAAAGGACAAAATAATTGATTGCATAAGTATTCACCTCCTTCAAGTCAGTATTTAGTAGATGCACCTTTGGCAGCAATTCCAGCCTGAAGTCTGTGTGGGTAGATCTCCATCAGTTTTGCACATCTGGACACTGCAATGTTGCCTGCATTCATCTTTACAAAATGGCTCAATCTGTCAGGTTGCATGGGGATCGTGACTGAACAGTCCTTTTCAAGTCCAGCCTCAAATTCTCAATTGGGTTGAGATCTGGACACAGACTTGGCCACTTCAGGACATTAACTTTGTTGTTAAGCCATTCCTATGTAGTTTTGGCTTCATGCTTGAGGTCATTGACTTGCTGGAAAACAGATCTCCCAAGTCGCAGTTCTCTTGCAGACTGCAAGCGATATTCCTCCAGGATTTCTCTGTATTTTGCTGCATTCATTTTACCTTCTACCTTCACAAGCCTTCCAGGACCTGCTGCAGTGAAGCATCTCCAGTGCTTGATGCGGCCATCACCATACTTCATGGAAGGGATGGTGTGTTTTTGATGATGTGAGGTGTTTGGCTTACATCAAATGTAGTCTTTAGTCTGATGGCCAAATGTTGTTTCATCAGACCATACATGGAACCTTTTTCCAGCTGACTTCAGAGTCTCCCACAAGCCTTCTGGTAAACTCTAGCTGAGATTTCCTGTGAGTTTTTTTTCAGCTTTCTCTTTGCCACTGTCCCATAAAGCTGCGACTGGTGAGGCACCCGGGCAACAGTTGTTGTATGCACAGTCTCTCCCATCTCAGCACTGAAGCTTGTAACTCCTCCAGAGGTGTCATAGATTTCTTGCTGGCCTCCCTCACTAGGTCCTTCTTGCACAGTCACTCAATTTTTGAGGATGGCCTGCTCTAGGCAGATTTAGAGCTGTGTCACACTCTCTCCAGTTTTGATGACTGACTTAATTGAACTCCAAGGGATATTCAGTGACTTGGAAATTTTCTTGTATCCATCTCCTGACTTGTGCTTTTCAATAACCTTTTTGCAGAGTTGCTTGGAGTGCACTTTTGTCTTCATGGCATAGTTTTTGTCAAGATACTGACTCACCAGCAGTTGGACCTTCCAGATAGAGGGGTATTTTTACTACAATCTATTGAAACACCTTGACTGCACACGATGATCTCCATTTAACTAATTGTGTGACTTCTAAAACCAACTAGCTGCACCAGTGATGATTTGGTGTCATACTAAAGGGGGTGGATGCCTATGAAATCAATTATGTTGTGTTTTATATTTGTAACTAATTTAGGTCACCTTATAGAGATCTGCTTTCACTTTTACGTGAAGAGTCTTTTCCTGTTGATCTGCATCAAAAAAGCCAAATTAAATCCATTGTGATTCAATGTTGTAAGACAATTGAACATGTAAACTTCTGGGGGGGGGGGGGGTGGAGAATACTTTTTATAGGTACTGTACATATATGTCACCATATACAACCCTGAGATTCAATTTCTTGTTGGCATACTCAATAAATCCAATAACCATAATAGAATAAATGAAAGACCGCACCAACATGGTGGCCAACCAGTGTGCAAAGGTCAACAAATAGAAAACACAAAAAGAAACTAATAATAATAATAAGTAAATATGCAACAAATATTGAGAACATGAGCTGAAGAGTCCTCAAAAGTGAGTTGTGAGATGTTGCAGAAATTTATGCTGTGGCCCAGCCTATTCAAAATTCCTTTTAAAATTCCTTTATTTTTGATAAGATATGGTATGCTGAAGATAAAAAGTTGGATTGCTTTGTGACTGTGAACAGGATTAGAGAGCTTTCAAGGGGATATAGGGAGGTTAAAAGAATAACTGAAAAAAATAGCAATTAGAATGTAATGTAGAAAATGTGAGGCTGTAGCGGTGTGCTACACGCAGCGCTAAAATTACGACACGGAGTCGGTAACTGCAGTCGAAGGAAAAAACTTTATTCGAAATCCTCAGCCTCACTTTTAAGCCTCCCTCAACCTGCCCCCCGTGGTGCAGAGGCTCCAAAGCTCTGTGCTCGCAAACCCCCGTAGGCTATCTCCCTTAGCCGGAACGCTGGCTAATTGTGAGCTGGTTCGGATGTGCCAGGAAATGAGTCGCCACATAACCCCCCCCCCCCCAGAACCGGCGATACACCCCCCAATGTCCACAGTCTGGGCCGGAACCTGCTTGGGAGGTCGGCCTCTGCGCCGAGGTGCCGGAAACTCGGCCGGTTGCGCCAGGTCCACATGGGCCGGTTTGAGGCGGTCCACCGTGAAAACCTCCTCTTTCCCCCCAACGTCCAGCACAAACGTGGACCCGTTGTTCCGGAGCACCATAAACGGCCCCTCGTATGGCCGCTGCAGGGGTGGCCGATGCCCGCCCCTTCGTACAAACACAAACTTACAGTTCTGCAGGTCTTTGGGTACGCAGGTCGGGTTCCGCCCGTGCTGTGAAGTGGGTTTGGGGGCCAGGTTACCGAGCTTCTCGCGTAGTCTGCCCAGGACTGCTGCGGGTTCTTCCTCTTGCCCCCTTGGGGCTGGTAGGAACTCCCCGGGGACGAGGCGTGCAGGTCGTCCTTGGGCGCTGTGCGGATGCCGAGTAGGACCCAGGGAAGCTCGTCCGCCCAGTTGGCTCCTCGCAGGCGGGCCATGATGGCCGACTTCAGGTGACGGTGGAAACGCTCCACTAGCCCGTTCGACTGTGGGTGGTAGGCAGTTGTGTGGTGCAGCTGAGTCCCCAAAAGGCTGGCCATAGCTGACCACAGACTGGAGGTGAACTGGGCGCCTCTGTCGGAGGTAATGTGGGCCGGTACATCAAAGCGAGATATCCAGGAAGTGATCAGGGCATGGGCGCAAGATTCGGAGGTGGTGTTGGTGAGCGGGACCGCCTCTGGCCATCTTGTGAACCGGTCCACGATAGTCAGGAGGTGCCGCGCTCCACGCGACACTGGCAGGGGGCCCACGATATCCACATGAATGTGGTCGAAACGCCGGTGGGCGGGATGGAACTGCTGCGGTGGGGCTTTCGTGTGCCGCTGCACCTTGGCCGTCTGGCAGTGCATGCACGTTTTGACCCATTCACTGACCTGTTTGCGGAGTCCGTGCCAAACGAACCTGCTGGAAACCATCCGGACAGTTGTCCGGATGGAGGGATGCGCCAAGTTATGAATGGAGTCAAAAACACGGCGCCGCCAGGCTGTCGGGACGACGGGACGGGGCTGGCCGGTGGTGACGTCACAGAGTAGGGTCCTCTCACCCAGGCCTACGGGGAGGTCCTGGAGCTGCAAACCGGAGACTGCGGTTCTGTAACTCGGAATCTCCTCATCCGCCTGCTGCGCCTCTGCCAGTGCCTCAAAGTCTACCCCTTGGGAAAGGGCATGAACGGTAGGGCGAGAGAGCGCATCCGCCACGACATTGTCCTTACCCGAGACGTGCCGGACATCCGTCGTGTATTCAGAGATGTAGGACAGGTGGCGTTGCTGGCGGGACGACCAGGGGTCGGACGCTTTCGTAAAAGCAAAGGTAAGCGGTTTGTGGTCCGTGAACGTGGTGAAGGGCCGACCTTCCAGGAAGTACCTGAAATGCCGGATTACCAGGTAGAGCGCAACAGTTCCCGGTCGAAAGCACTGTATTTGAGCTTGGGTGGCCGCAGGTGTTTGCTGAAAAACGCCAGGGGTTGCCAGCGACCCGTGATGAGTTGCTCCAGCACCCCACCGACTGCCGTGTTAGATGCGTCCACTGTGAGGGCGGTAGGGGCGTCCATTCTGGGATGTACTAGCATTGCGGCGTTTGCCAAAGCTTCCTTCGTTTGAACGAAAGTGGCGGCGGACTCCTCGTCCCAGGTAATGTCCTTGCTCGGACCCGACATCAGGGAAAACAGGGGGCGCATGATCCGGGCAGCTGAAGGGAGGAAGCGGTGGTAGAAATTGACCATAGCTACGAATTCCTGAAGGCCTTTGATCGTGGTGGGTCGGGGGAAGTGGCGGACCACATCTACCTTAGCGGGCAGAGGGGTTGCCCCGTCTTTAGTAATCCTGTGGCCCAGGAAGTCAATGGTATCGAGTCCAAACTGGCATTTGGCGGGGTTGATTGTAAGACCGTACTCACTCAGTCGTGCGCAGAGTTGACGGAGGTGGGACAGATGCTCCTGACGACTGCTGCTGGCTATGAGGATGTCGTCCAAATAGATGAACGTGAAATCCAGGTCCCGTCCCACCGCGTCTATTAACCGCTGGAACGTCTGTGCGGCATTCTTCAGGCTGAACAGCATGCGGAGGAACTCAAAAAGGCCAAACGGGGTGATGAGAGCCGTTTTGGGGACGTCGTCAGGATGCATCGGGATTTGATGGTACCCTCGGACGAGGTCTACCTTGGAGAAGATCCGTGCGCCGTGCAGGTTTGCTGCAAAGTCCTGAATGTGCGGCACAGGGTAGCGGTCCGGTGTGGTAGCCTCGTTCAGCCTGTGGTAGTCGCCGCAAGGTCTCCAGCCTCCCGTCGCTTTGGGCACCATGTGCAGGGGGGAGGCCCATGGGCTGTCGGACCGCCGGATGATCCCCAATTCCTCCATCCTCTGGAACTCCTCCTTCGCCAGTCGGAGCTTGTCCGGGGGAAGCCGCCGAGCGCGGGCGTGGAGGGGCGGTCCCTGGGTCGGGATGTGGTGCTGTACGCCGTGTTGGGGCATGGCCGCTGTGAACTGCGGTGCCAGAACCGATGGGAAATCCGTCAGGACCCTGGTGAAGTCGTTGTCGGACAGCGTGATGGAGCCGAGGTGAGGGGCTGGCAACTGGGCTGCACCCAGGGAGAACGTCTGAAAGGTCTCGGCGTGTACCAGTCTCTTCCTGGGCAGGTCGACCAGTAGGCTGTGAGCCCGCAAAAAATCCGCACCCAGAAGTGGTTGGGCTACGGCGGCCAGTGTAAAGTCCCACGTGAACTGGCTGGAGCCGAACTGTAGCTGCACCTGACGGGTGCCATGGGTCCTTACTGTGCTGCCGTTCACGGCCCTCAGGGGGGCCCCCGGTGCCCTGCTGCGGGTGTCGTAACTCGTCTGAGGTAAAACGCTGATCTCGGCACCAGTGTCGACCAAAAACTGGCGTCCCGATCTTCTGTTCCACACATTCAGGAGGCTATCCCGATGGCCAGCCGCCGTAGCCATCAGCGGCGGCTGGCCCTGGCGTTTCCCGGGAACTTGCAGGGCGGGCGACAACAGCGGGCTTCTGCGCCCCACCGCTGGTGGTAGAAGCACCAGTGTTCATTGGGCCGGGGGTTGGCGGGCTCTGCGGCCGGGCCTGGACTGGTTTGCTGCTGGGAGCGTGGCTGGGAGATCCGTGCGATGGACGCCCTGCTCACCTTTTTGGCGTTCCACAGCAAGTCCACCCGGGCTGCCACCTTCCGGGGGTCACTGAAATCCGCGTCGGACAGCAGCAGGCGTATGTCCTCGGGCAGCTGCTCCAGGAATGCCTGCTCAAACATGAGGCAGGGTGTGTGTCCGTCGGCCAAAGACAACATCTCATTCATTAAAGCCGATGGAGGTCTGTCGCCCAAGCCATCCAGGTGCAGTAAACGGGCAGCCCGCTCGCGCCGTGAGAGTCCGAAAGTCCTGAGGAGCAGGGCTTTGAATTCCGTGTACTTGCCGTCTGCCGGGGGCGACTGTACGAACTCCGCGACCTGGGCCGCTGTGTCCTGGTCGAGGGAGCTCACCACGTAGTAGTAGCGGGTGTCTTCTGAGGTGATCTGGTGAACGTGGAATTGGGCTTCGGCTTGCTGGAACCATAGGTTCGGTCGCTGTGTCCAGAAACCCGGCAGATTCAACGAAACCGCATGAACAGAGGCGGCGTTGGTCATTTCTGGTCCAAAAATCGTTTGGACCGTCGGGGTCACCAATTGTAGCGGTGTGCTACACGCAGCGCTAAAATTACGACACGGAGTCGGTAACAGCAGTCGAAGGAAAAAACTTTATTCGAAATCCTCAGCCTCACTTTTAAGCCTCCCTCAACCTGCCCCCCGTGGTGCAGAGGCTTCAAAGCTCTGTGCTCGCAAACCCCCGTAGGCTATCTAATTGTGAGCCGGTTCGGATGTGCCAGGAAATGGGTCGCCACAAGGCCATCAATTTCCACAGAAAAGGATTAAATTTTGGAATATTTTATAAATGGTGAGGGATTGAAAAACTTCGGTTTTCACAGGACTTGAGCTGCCTTTATGCATGAGCTATTGAAAGTCAGCATACAAAATTTCTATAGGACTTGACATAGTAGCTGAGATTACTGCTGGGCGGAGCAGGGTACAGCTTTCAAGTTCAGGATGGTGTGAAATGTCTTCTCTAGAAAAAAGCAATTCTTTGGAACGAAAGAGGGTTGTGGGGGGCTCAGTTCCAGAATATATTCAAGACAAGGGATAGAAGGCTTTTTGCATATTAAAGGAATCAATGAGTTAGTGGTATTGAGGTAAAAGATCTGCCATAATTTTACAGAATGGTGGAATAAATCTGAAGAGCCAAATGACCCACTGCTGCTTGTACTTAGATCATTCTTATGAAGCTTTACAAACATTGTGAAAGTTTAATTTTGCACATATTTTGAAGATATACAGAATTAAATTTTAAACAAGTGGATTCCGACTGTTTGATGCATGACTTTAAATGCCTCTGCATATGTCCAGGTTCTTCTCTATATTAGTGTATCAAATACAGGGGAATGAGAAAGGTTGGTGGGGGGCAGGGGTAGTTGCAGAGTAATTACCAGCCTCCTCTACTGCCACATTGAAGCTAAACTTAGATTGGAGGTACAACAACTCCAATTCCAACTGGTTAGCCTCCAACCTGATGGCATGAATGACGATTTTTCTAACTTCTGGCATTTACTGCTCCCTCCCCAAACCCCTCTTTATTCCCTTCCCCATCCTCTCTTTTTCTATTTCCCATCTGGTTGTCCCCTCACCCTTTTTTTACTCTGCCCCTGCCCTCATGACCTGCCCCATCACCTCCTCATTCTCTTTTTTCCATGAGCCACTGTCCTCTGCTGTTAGGTTCCCACTTCTTCAGCCCTTTACTTCTTCCACCCATCACCTTCCAGCTTGTTACATCATCCTCTCCCCCATCTACCACCTTCACCCTCAACTGGTCTCACCTCTCACCTACCAGTTTATACACCTCACCTTCTCAGCTGGATTCTGTTCCCTTTCCTTCCAGTCCTGATGAAGGGTCTGAGCCCAAAACATCGACGATTCCTCTCAATAGATGCGACCTGACCTGATTTCTTGCAGCATTTTGTGTGTATTGCATAGAGCCATAGATCTGTCCAGCACAGACAAAGACCTTCAACCTACTATGTACATACTGAACATTTTGGCTATCTTCATTAATCTTATTTGCTCACATTAGATCTGTCTCCCATGGTGCCTTGCCTATTCAAGAGACTATCTAAATATCTCTACAAAGAAAAATGTCATTTGTCTGTATCTCATTAACCTCAACAACATAGTGAAGATCAAAATCAACTTCAATAGCTGTGTCACAAAAAAAAACTTGACATGTATCTCAAAAATAGGATAGTGAGAGCACTCAAAAAACTATTGCCTCAGATTGCAGGGAATGAACAAGAGAACAGGTACCTCACTACATAGTCTAGTATTTAAAAGGTACTTAAGCAGGTCTTCATAATCTGTAGATTCCATCTCTGGATGATACCACACAAAAGAGCAAGGTAAGTGTTAACAGACAAAGTAGACTTCAACAGCACTACACCTGTTGATAGTAGACTCCACCAGCTGCAACCTTTGGAGTGCTACACAATGTACTCAAGTCACTCTGTGGGCTGAACCAGTCCACATGCATAAAGTTAAACAGCCGAGTTGGCAACATATAGTAGATAAAGTTATCTTACCATCATGGGATGAAAGAACCAACTTCAGATGAAAAGGACTTTATTCTGGTTCCCCACTTACTCCTTTTCTCCTCTCCAGTATATCGCCTCCCTCTGGTGACCCTTCTCCTTCCCGTTCTCCCAAGGTCTACTCTCCTCTCCTATCAGATTCCTTTTTCTTCAGCTCTTCAACTTTTCCACCTATCAGCTCTCAGCTTCTTACTTCATCCCCCCCCCCTCATGCCCCACCAACCCACCTTCCAGGCTTCACCTATCACCCGCGAGCTTGTACTGCTATTCGTCTTCCCACCTTCTTACTCTGGATTCTTCCTCCTTCCTTTCCCGTCCTGATGAAGGGCATTGGCTTAAAACATCAACTGCGTATTCCTTTCCATTGACGCTGCCTGAGCCGTGGAGTTCTACCAGCATTTTGCGTTATTCCAGATTTCCAATATCTGCAGCATCTCTTGTGTTTGTAACTTGTATTAACATACAGTAGAATCTCAAACTAGTGCAGGGGCTGTCAAAGGATGCTACAGACCAAAAAGTACTTTTCAAACGTCACCATGTTGACAGTACTGGTTTAAGATTTAGCTGCCTAGCTCTATCACTACCTTGATAGTTGCTCTGTGGCAGAGTGAAGGCTAGCATCCAGCTTTCCTGACATTGCTGCCCAGGATCATTCTTTTCTGGGTCGTGTTTGTAAGACATAAACCCGTAAATGAGATTGGCAGGATTATTATATTTTCTCTATGTGCACTGTTACAAGAATAGATGAACAAGTTAGCAATAGTTCACTCTGGTAGCTCATCTTAACACAGTATAAAAAAGCACTAATTCACTTCGCAGTTCCTGCAATACAGGAAAGTTGTAAACCCCTGGACTGCTTCATTTCTTCTTGGTTTCTGTGATCAGACTTTAGAGAGCTTCTTTATATCAGTAAACCACATAGATCAAAAGAAATTTTCAAATCTTTTCCAGAACATATAAAGTATCATTATAATCAGCACACACTGTAACAGTCTGCCTACCGACTATATGGATGATAAAGGAAAACAGCTAGGCATCGTGCATTGAGCTGTTTGATATGGTGAGATGGTAGCACACTTCAGATGTGTCTAAGGGTGTAGAGTTTGATCCTAATTCCAGAGACCTGACCATATATTCCTGCTGACACTCAGTGCAGTATGAAGGGGTTGACTATTTCAGCAATATACGCCCTTCAACCAGCACTAGTCTACTATGTTTAAGTGTTGCAATTCAATCTGAATGGAAAGCAAAAAATTACAATTCGGGACTTTCTACAAGTTGCACAAGACCTGTGATTTCCCTCTGAACTCTGGCATCACACAGGAGCAGTGGAATGCAGGCTGAGTTCTGACTCTGGGATTTTTCTTCCTGTGGATACGTACCTGACACTTGCTAAAGCAAACCCTCATGATGCTAGTGAAGCCTCGGCCACTGGAAGCAAGCCGATCTCCAGCTGTGGTGTCATCTTCAGAAAAACCCAGCTCAATTAAATCTTCTTCAAGCACAGCCCAGCCCACACCACAAAGCCCTAGAAGATGACCCTCCCCCACCCTAAGAGCACCCTCCTCCTCTGGTCCTCCCAGCCCAGCCATCCCAGGTAGGTCAGCCATCTAAAAATCTGCTGATCCAATCAACTTCGGCCACCCTACTTCCAATTGTACTTGTGTAACGCTGTGGACTTTGGAGATGTTGCAAATTAGTGTGTGATTTTCCTCTTGGTTCCTCATTGCCATAAATGCTGGAAGCAACTTAAGCTTTTGTGTGCACTGGTGGGCTGTGTGGACCACTCGTGTGGAAGCAGGTCAACACAGCTTCCCCATAAGAGCACAAGTAGCAGGAGTCACCTCGAGTCTGTCTCACAGTTCAGTATGATCATGTGTCATTTTCTTCTCCCCTTATTGCTTCTTTTTACCTTCTTTAGTTTTTTAAAGTTTCCCAATACTCCATCTTCCATGTAGGTTTTGCAGTACTGAATGCCATTCTTTTGCTTCTACACTGTCTTTGACTTCTCCTGTCAGCTTCAGATTCCTTATACTCCCTTTAGAACGCTTCTTCTGCTTTGGGATGAATTGATCCAGTGCTTTCCAAATTACTCAAAGTTCAAAGTAAATTGTTTTATCAAAGTATGTATATGACGCCATATACAACCTGAGATTCATTTTCTTGTGGGCATACTCAATAAATTTATAGAGTAATAACCATCAGTGAAAGACTGCCCACTTTGGGCATTAAACCAAAGTGCAGAAGACAACAAACTGTGCAAATACAAAAAGAAAGAAATTATTATAATAAATAAATAAGCAATGAATATTGAGACATGAGAAGACGATTCCTTGAAAGTGAATCCATTGATTGTGGGAACATTTCAAGGATGGGGCAAGTGAAGTGGAGTGAAATTTTCCCCTTTAGTTCAAGAGCCTGATGCCCGAGGGGTAGTATTTGTTCCTGAACCTGGTGGTGTAAGCCCTGAGGCTCTTGTACCTTCTTCCTGATGGCAGCAGCAAGAAGAGAGCATATTCTGGGTGGTGAGGTCCCTGATGATGTATGCTACTCACCTGCGACAGCATTTCATGTTGATGTGCTCAGTGGTTACCCCCAGAAAATCCTGCCATTGCTACTCTATCATCAGCCCTGCTTGAGTCTGCTTCTAATCAACTTTGGCCAGCTTCTCTCTCATGCTTCTGGAGTTATCTTTATTCAATTATAGTATCAATTCATCTAATTTTACCTTTTCCCTCTTAAACCACACAGTGAATTCTATCATCTTGAGGCCTCTGCCTCCTCTGTGTTTCTTTACCGTAAGTTCTCTAATCAAATATGGTTCGTTAAAGAACACACAATCCAGAATTGCCTTATGCCTGGTAGGCTTGATTATACTTCTCTTCTGATCTAGTGCCATCCTGATTTTCTCAGTCTATCTGTATATTTAAGTCTCTCCGACCACTGTACCATTTCCTTTTTTATGTGCCTTTTTTTAAAATCTCCTGTTGTAATTTGTATACCACATCCTGGCTGCTGTTCAGAGGCTTGTATATAATCTCCCATCAGGGTCCTTTTACCCTCTTAACTCTACCCACAAGGACTCTACATCTTCTGATCCCATTCGTATCTTGCTAAGGATTTGATTTAATTTTTTACCACCAGAGCCATCCCACCCCTTCTACGCACCCGCCTGTCTTTTCAATAGGATATATGTCCTCGGATGTTCAGCTCTGTTGGATCCTGACATTTGTGTGATCCAGAGGTTGGGAAGTCAAGAATGAGGAATAAAACTTGTTGCTTATTACAAAAAGAATGAATACAAAGAAAAGCAGAGAACAAACAAGTAGTGGTCATCATATGCACAAATAACTAGCTCCCACTGAAAAGGCAACAGTGTTTCACTGATGGAATTAACCTACAAAAAGCCAGATTCAACTTGTGAGACACCTACTGCAGAAAATTAAGGAACTTCTTGAAAATGTCAGAAGCAGCTATACTACAATTACTGAAAAATTCAATGAACATCTACACAAATATTGGTGAAGCAAATATATGAGTTAAACTACAAGAAAAATACAGTAAAAGTACCATTCTACACCCTAATTTAACAGCTCCCTAGCTCTGATCTTCTTTCAGCCACAGCTCTGTGCTGTGAACAATGTCGCAACTCTGATTATTAAACGTACTATAAGCTCCTGTACCTTGTTTCATGTGCTGTGTGCATTCACATATAACATGTTTAATCCTCTATTTACCACCCCCTTATCAAATTTGTCTCTGTGTTCTCTGAAGTTAAATTCTTATCCTTTTCCAGAGGAGACTTCAGTGACCCCACCTACAAACTCTTTCCCTTTAAATGCTTATTTCCCATTCATTCGAACCCTGCCCCTTTCTGTTTTCTGTTCTATCCACAGCTCTGCTTAGGCGATTCACTAAGACCCTGGTGTGATTGTATTGGGTTCCTTGTCCACAAAGCCCTAAACCCAAAAGAAGATTTAACACCCTATCTGATATACACGTCTACAGGTACCATTACTATAGAGGGTACCTGTAGGCATCTGCTTTTCAGGACTCACTTCCCTGTCTAGTCTCTGCGGCGAGGCATACCTGCCAATACCCAAAGCCAATGCCACTTCCTTACCAAGGAGGAGGTACTTCCAGCTAAAGAACTAATGCAAATATGAATTATTATATTTTTAATGATACATATTTAAATTTAGACAAATATAGTAGCTCTTAACACACATTCAACACTCACAGAGGATTCATAATTTATAATAGGTTTTTAAGTTACAAAAAAGTTATAAGCTACGAAGTGTTTCCAAACACAGGAAGAATTTCCAAACTCTTATGAACTAAAAGAACGAGTTGCAGATGGAGTCATCCATCTCACAAACCAAAGACTGAGGAATGAATTCTAATTCTTCTTTCTGTCACCTCATTTTTCTGTCATTCTTGTCATTCCCAACAATCCCCAGTGCTTCCCAATATTTGTATTGCTTGCTGCTGGATGATATCATCTGCATGTCATGTTTTCCAGATACCTTTTACTAGGACAAAGTAATTTCCTCAGATAGTCTAAAATAGCGGTTCCCAACCCGGTGCCCAGGGACTCCTCGTTTAATGGTAGGGCTCCATGGCATAAAAAAGGTTGGAACTCCTGGTCTAAAAGTTTCTGAAGACAATGGTACAAATAACAGCTGTAGTTGCCTGTTTTACCGTAGCCCCATTGTGTTGTGTTTGGCTAATGCAGACAGGAACCCTGATGGTCACTTCACTTAGCAAACCACATTTCATAGCAGCCAGCCCAGGTACCCTTGTCACTTCAGACCTATTACTTCTGCAATTTATATTAAAGACTGAAGACTGGTTCTTGTTTACAACCAGAAGTTGAGCAAGGAATGTTTTTTAGAAGTTTAATTTTGTAACACGCAGCTCCAACCCTTTGTAAAGGTCACACTGCCGTAGTAGGCACTGGAAGGCAAATACCCAATGTGTTGGTCCCAGCATTGCTCAGGTCAAGATCATCCCATCAGGCAACTCCCTGCTTCCCCAATATTGGTCCCAATATCCCAAGAATCTAAACAGTCTTCTCCCACATCAATCTTTGAGCTATACATTTTGCTTTCTGAGCCTGTTGCTGCTGTGACAATTTGCACAATTCAGAAATTACTATTTATTTGGTTCTGTTTTTTAAATTTTGTCGCTAGCTGCTTAATTCCCTTAGCAGAATCCTTTTCATTTTCCTATCTATTGGTACTCGCATGGACCACAACAAATGGATCTTTCCCCTCATCCTTCAAATTCCTCTGTAGGTCAGAGAAGATGTCCCAAACCTGAGCATCGGACAGGCAACACAGCCTTCAGGGCTGTTGGTCCTTGAGACAGAGAATTGAGTCTACTCCCCGACTTCCCTCCAGCATCTCGAATGGCTCCTGAACCATGGTGCCATCAAAAGAGATAGTGGAATGAGTTGGAAAGTTTTTGAAGTACTTTAGGCAGGATAAATAGAATAAGAAAAAAAGGAGCAGGAAAAATGCACTCAGCTTGTTGATCCTGAACCCACATTCTGTTAGATCCTACCTGATCTGCCTCTTGGACTAATTTACCCATCCTGGTTCAGTTATTCTCAATATCCACATCTAACATAAATCTGTTAATCCTACATTACTTGCTAGGAAAGAAAATGCCTCACAGATGCCAGTTTGAGAACACATTGGGAGGGAACAGTTCAGAAAAGGCTTTGTGGAAGAGACTTTCATTTTAATTGCTATTGTTTTACCTGATTGTTTCAGTAAAGTTAGCCCGAGCAGTTTTAACTGTATTGTAAGGGTTCAAATCAGAGATATCCGAAGAAAGTTTTCTTACTCTCCTGATTTCAAAATCCCAAGTCCCAAAATAACATGTTTCAAAGGTAAGGTAACGCTCTAAGTAAAAAGTCATTAAATTTTACTTGGGGTATAGAGTGGGAGATGTAAGAAAGGAAGCTGCTAGACATATGAAAACTTAAATGGCTAATTATTATCACTTGGGGAAACAACCCACTCTATTGTCAATGTATACTCAAGTCCAAACCATTGTCAGAGTTGAGGAGGGCGAAAAGTATTATGAATATATATATTTTATGAACCTTTATATAAACATTTGGAAGTAATTCAAGCTGATATTTGAAAATAAGGAAACAAAGATTAGATGACAAATGCTTTTGTCTATCATGTTTAATTATTCAAAAACAAGGTACTTGTTTTATAATCTCTTAACGATGTGGGAATGACTCAGAGTTTATGAGTCAACTAAGTTCAGCTAAGGAATGTTACCTGGAACCAAGAAAATTGTCCTGCCAATGAAATCTCCGTATCCGTTACCATGGGGTGTGGGAATATAATATTAAAAGTGGTATTAGGAATTGATCCAAAGTATCAGGTATCCATCCCATTCCACCAAGTGGTTGAACTCCACAATAACTGCTGAACCTGCAGTGGAGATTTGTCCTTTGAACGTCGGTTGAGTTTCGAAGTAGAAGATTGCAGCCATGCACTGACTTTGTATATTGACACTATTTACAAAGGTATCAGATTATCTATGAATTACTCAACACAAGGCGATAACAATCTTTATAAATTAGATACTTTTCAATAATCTAGAATTTGCAAAGGATTTTTTTTAAACTTTTAAATCTAGGCCAAGGTATCAAATCTGCACCAAGACATTCTGAAATTAAGGCTACAACATGTAAAGAAATAGCTTGCATACAAAGGAAACATTTATTGTGTTGGAGCTTGGTAGACATAAATATGAAAAATTTTTTACTTATGGTTCCTGGAATATGAAGTACAACAATGAGTTCTATAATGACCATCTACTGCTAAACCGTGGTAAAAAATAGGAAGAATATATTCTCACTTTCTATTATCTGCAGATGCATAAAGCTGGACCTACTCTAATTTGCCACTCTCCATAATTCAGCAATAAAATGCAAGTTCCCTCAAGCATTGGAATAAACATTTTCCTGTAATTTCTTGGAATCTGGTGGGTGAGTTTCTAGATGTCATGATTTTGGTGAACATACTAAGAATAGGTGTATGCCTTACTAGAGCCAACATGATAAGAGATTTGGCGAAAAAGGAAACACGAGGAAATCTGCAGATGCTGGAAATTCAAACAACACACACAAAATGCTGGTGGAACACAGCAGACCAGGCAGCATCTATAGGGAGAAGCGCTGTCGACGTTTCGGGCTGAGACCCTTCGTCAGGACTAACCGAAAGAAAAGATAGTAAGAGATTTGAAAGTAGTGGGGGGAGGGGGAAATGCAAAATGATAGGAGAAGACTGGAGGGGGTGGGATGAAGCTAAGAGCTGGAAAGGTGATTGGCGAAAGTGATACAGAGCTGGAGAAGGGAAAGGATCATGGGACAGGAGGCCCCGGGAGAAAGAAAGGAGGGGGGGAAGTACCAGAGGGAGATGGAGAACAGGCAAACAACTAAATATGTCAGGGATGGGGTAAGAAGGGGAGGAGGGGCATTAACGGAATGCTCATGCTATCAGGTTGGAGGCTACCCAGCCGGTATATAAGGTGTTGTTCCTCCAACCTGAGTTTGGATTCATTTTGAGAATAGAGGAGGCCATGGATAGACATATCAGAATGGGAATGGGACGTGGAATTAAAATGTGTGGCCACTGGGAGATCCTGCTTTCTCTGGCAGACCGAGCGTAGGTGTTCAGCGAAACGGTCTCCCAGTCTGCATCGGGTCTCACCAATATATAAAAGGCCACACCAGGAGCACCGGACGCGGTATACCACACCAGCCAACTCACAGGTGAAGTGTCGCCTCACCTGGAAGGACTGTCTGGGGCCCTGAATGGTGGTGAGGGAGGAAGTGTAAGGGCAGGTGTAGCACTTGTTCCACTTACAAGGATAAGTGCCAGGAGGGAGATCGGTGGGAAGGGATGAGGGGGACGAGTGGACAAGGGTGTCGCGTAGGGAGTGATCCCTGCGGAAAGTGGGGGGGGCGGGGAGGGAAAGATGTGCTTGGTAGTGGCATCCCATTGGAAGTGGCGGAAGTTACAGAGAATTATATGTTGGACCTGGAGGCTGGTGAGTGGTAGGTGAGGACAAGAGGAACCCTATCCCGAGTGGGGTGGCGTGTGGATGGGGTGAGGGCAGATGTGCGGGAAATGGGAGAGATGCGTTTGAGAGCAGAGTTGATGGTGGAAGAAGGGAAGCCCCTTTGTTTAAAAAAGGAAGACATCTCCTTCGTCCTGTAATGAAAAGCCTCATCCTGAGAGCAGATGCGGCGGAGATGGAGGAATTGTGAGAAGGGGATAGCATTTTTGCAAGATACAGGGTGGGAAGAGGAATAGTCCAGGTAGCTGTGAGAGTCTGTAGGCTTATAGTAGATATCAGTGGATAAGCCATCTCCAGACATGGAGACAGAAAGATCAAGAAAGGGGAGGGAGGTGTCGGAAATGGACCAGGTAAATTTGACGACAGGGTGAAAGTTGGAGTCAAAGTTAATGAAGTCGACGAGCTCAGCATGCGTGCAGGAGGCAGCGCCAATGCAGTCATCGATGTAGCGAAAGGAAAGAGGGGGATCCAACGGGATCCCACTTCCAAACACATTTTTCCCTCCCCCCCTCTTTCTGCTTTTCACAGGGATCGCTCCCTACGTGACACCCTTGTCCACTCGTTCCCCCCCATCCCTTTCCACTAATCTCCCTCCTGGCACTTATCCTTGTAAACGGAACAAGTGCTACACCTGCCCTTACACTTCCTCCCTCACCACCATTCAGGGCCCCAGACAGTCCTTCCAGGTGAGGCGACACTTCACCTGTGAGTTGGCTGGTGTGGTAGACTGCGTCCGGTGCTCCCGGTGTGGCCTTTTATATATTGGTGAGACCCAACGCAGACTGGGAGACCATTTCGCTGAACTACGCTCGGTCCACCAGAAAAAGCAGGATCTCCCAGTGGCCACACATTTTAATTCCACGTCCCATTCCCATTCTGATATGTCTATCAATGGCCTCCTCTATTGTTAAAATGAATCCAAACTCAGGTTGGAGGAACAACACCTTATATACCGGCTGAGTAGCCTCCAACCTGATGGCATGAACATTGACTTCGCTAACTTCCGTTAATGCCCCTCCTCCCCTTCTTACCCCATCCCTGACATATTTAGTTGTTTGCCTGTTTTCCATCTCCCTCTGGTGCTTCCCCCCATCCTTTCTTTCTCCTGAGGCCTCCCGTCCCATGATCCTTTCCCTCCTCCAGCTCTGTATCACTTTCGCCAATCACCTTTCCAGCTCTTAGCTTCATCCCACCCCCTCCGGTCTTCTCCTATCATTTCGCATTTCCCCCTCCCCCCACTGCTTTCAAATCTCTTACTATCTTTCCTTTCGGTTAGTCCTGACGAAGGGACTCGGCCCGAAACGTCGACAGCGCTTCTCCCTATAGATGCTGCCTGGCCTGCTGAGTTCCACCAGCATTTTGTGTGTGTCGTTGGCAAAAAAGGAAGTTGTCTTCTTCACCTGGGGTCCAGGCTACTTAGAAGCATAAAACTGGCTAAAGTTTTCTCACCTTGTCTGAGAAATGTAAATATATTTACCTTCATAAGCTGAGATCTGAGATCTTACAGGAGCTGAGATCAGGAGACCAGGAGCTGAGATCTTACAATACAAAATTGACACCAAATTGTCTTCTATGTTGGGGTGTATGTAAGAACAGAAATAATTGACAATGAGATTGTAATTGCTGAACATACAAACTCAGAAAATAAGAAATTAAGGAGAAGTTTCTTTCTACAAAGAAATAGTTAGAATGTGGAGCGTGCTTCCAGGTGGAGTGATTGAGGTGAATAGCCTTTACTCACTTAAAGGGAAACTGCTTGAGGAAGAAAATAGCAGAAATATTTTGTGATGTAAAGATTTGGAGGAGAAACATGTGGAAAATATAATGCTGGCATACACCGGTTGGGCTGAAAGACTTGCTTGTGTGTAAGTTCTATGTAATGAGGTTGTGGATTCTGGTTTATACTCTTTAAATTAGTTCCATTAAATGTAATGGAACAGAATGCAATGCTGGCATGCATGCATATGTAATCACCCTATTTTTGGTCATTTATCTGAAAATTTATTCAAAATTTCTCAAACATACAAGTAGTGTTACCGGTGTATAGTGTTACAGTGTTCACTTGAATGCTACTGCCCATTTCGATCTCTTGTTTGCAGTACTCTTTATCAAGAATGGCTTGATATTTAAAGCAATGTGTGTAATAGGCAAGGAGAAAATAACACACACAGACATCTTACAAATTCAAAGTCAGTGGGCTTGTGGTCACTATAATACGGATGAGTATACTGCAATTTTATGAATATTTAGACCAGAAAGAACCTGTCTTAGAAGTTAATTCAGATGAAATAGACAGTTTTTACAGACCAGGGAAACCAGATTGGGCAAAATTACAGTCAACAGGGTGAGTTGCAGTGTAAAGGGGGGACAAGATCGAAAAAGGTAATGAATACAAGACTGAAGGTGTTAGATTTGAATGCATGCAGAATAAAAAATGAGGTGGATAAACCGGTAGCACAGTTACAGATTGGCATGTGTGATGTGGGCATCACTGAGCCATGGCTGAAAGAAGATTATAGCTGGGAGCTTAACGTACAAGGATACGCATTGTATCAAAGGGACAGGCGGGTAGGCGGAGGGTGGCGCTGCTATGTTGGTAAAAAATAGAAAGAGATGACATAGGACTGGAAGGTGTAGATTAGATGTGGGCAGAGCGAAGAAACTGCAAGGGTGAAAGGACCATGATGGGAGGGCCTCTGAACAGTAGCAAAGATGTGGTCTACAAATTACAACAGGAGATAAAAAATGCATGTCAAAAGGCAATGTTACAATGGTCATTGGGGATTTAATCGTCATGGGCAATTTACACTGTCTTTTTCTCAGATTTGACAAATGTTAAATTAACTCTTTCTGCTGATGTGTATTTCAGGGATACATTGCAAAAGTGTAATTCTTGTTGGTAGGTTAGTTGGTACCTAAATTAGTTCATTGGTCATAGTGAAAAGAAAGTTGTTGGACATGTGGGAGATAATAGATTTCTGGGAGAATAGGATTAATGGGGTTGCCCTGAGATCCAGCATTGGCTCAATGGGCCAAATGGCTTCCCTCTGAGTTGTAAAGAACGATGAGAACACATAAAACTTCAAGCCAAATCTTAAAAAGATATTTTGCAAAGGTAATGAGAAGCTTCTGAGGATTGTTTTGAAAACTAAAGAAGTTCCAGAGAAGTAGAGGAATTTAGAATAAAGTTCTGGATCTGGGACAACCAAAGTCACAGGGTGTAATGCTGGGGCAAAGGAAGTCAGATTTGTCGAATAGGTGGGGGTCTGTAAGTGCCTGCAAATTTTAAGTGTTCTAAATTATCAGAAGGGAACAAAATATATTGGATCACTGTAGTCCACCATCAGCACCCAAATTCAAAACAACATGGCAATAATTACACTCATACGCCAACACGTAATTTCCTCATACCCTACAAAAACACATTTTGTACATTTGACCAACCCCTACCATCTAATCCCATCATTGCCTTATATTTCAACATCCTCTGAGTAAATGTTATACAAAGGACTTTCAACTGAGCCCCGCAGAGCGTGTGAATGTTTCTGTGAGTTACTGGAGTTCTGTTTGTCTGAGAGATCTAAAATCTTGCCCACTCTGGCCAAACCAACTTTCCTCCATTTTCTTCGAGCCTTTACAGTGCTCTATACATTCTCCAAGACCCAAGAGGTCACAACCCACTGTAGGGTTGTGACTGCACCTAGAGCTGAACTCCGAAAAGAATATTACATTTTATTGCGTTGCTCAAAATATTGATACTGAAAACATGTTTGCGGTTCTATTAGATATTGTATGCTAAATATCATATTGACACATTAAGCCTATGGCCTATTGTCTGATTTTCTTTAATTATGCCCATTAGTCATTTTGGCAACTGCAGTGTGCAAGATCAAATATTACGTCTTTTCTTATCAATGCTCACATTTCTGAGTAGTTAGGATCATATTCAACCAAAATGACAATAAAACTGAACACTAGAACTAGTGTGTGTTAATCAGTGCTCAGAGCCTGTTCCAGCATTAAATCAGGTTGTGGTTGCTCTGTACCTCAATCCTGTTCAGATATTTTTTCTCTATTATCCCAGTTATCATTTCTCTTCAGTCATGAAACACCCTTTTTGAGGAATCCAACATCAGATCTTCACCTTTTTTTTGCACAGAAGTGCCTCACTCTTCAGGATTCTCCCACAGAGGAATTTGTTCCCCTAGCCTTGGGAAATTGGATTCAAGGCTCAAAGAGACGTGTATCCACAATATTTTTTTTGGGTTGTGGGCATGCCTCAGCAAAGTTGTACCTAAAGTTCTTACAATTTTTCTTTGTGTGTTTCACCATTGTGGAGCATGCAGGGGAGGGTACCGGGTAACTGCAGTCCTGGGACAAGAGTGAGGGAGGTCAATTCCTGGCTTCAGCTGCAGGTTGGGAGGCACAACTGGAAGCTTGGTTAGGAGACAGCCAGTCTTGGGTCAGAATGAAAAATTGACGTCATTGTCAAGGAGCAACAGGGCAGACTGGGTCTGAAGTTCTATCAAAGATTTACAGGAAATGAGGAAAGATTCAGAAGCGTCTGAGAGATCAGGGTCAGAGTAAGATATCAGTTAGAGAGACATGGATCACACCCAGAGGGATTGATGAGAATGTTTCATCAGTGAAGGTGGGAAGACCTTTGGGCACTGGAATGATGGAGAGAAGGTAGGTAAGAGAAGTTCTGTGAGTTTTATCCCTGGCTCAAGGACAAAATGTGGTTATTCTAAGAGTGCCCCAAAAACAGACTTTGACCTAATTTCACAGCTCATGCTCTAAAATCCTGCCTGAAAATTGTGTCGTTTGCATGTGTGCAAAAGGCATCCAGTGGAGACTTCTTTAAACTTAAGTTATGATGTAATTTGACCTAGAAATCACCACAATTGCATTGCACTCCAAAAGTGACCAATTTTCTCAAGAATTATACTGAAAAAAATCCACTGTTTGTGCAAATTTCCTCCCTATCAAAGCCTTAATTTATCTTTAAACATCTTAATTTGATCAATCTCAGTTTTCAAAGTGCAAAGGAATATCAGTCAAATAAATGCAATCCTTATAGATTGCACACAAAAAGTAATGGAAATCACGACTCTCTGTGCTCGAGAGCAGGAAGCTTCTTGAAACTAAGAGTTCAAGTCATTTTGTTCCTTCTGTATAACTGAGAAAAAGTTCAGAAGGGAGAAACCAGATCCTAACAATGCCATTTTTCCAGTGGCATAATCATGTAAGCAGCTAATTCCCCATTAAATGTAAGTGCATCATCCAATTCCCCCAAAGATCTGAGACACTGTCTATTTGCTTTTCAACTGAGGGCTTTTTCAAAGTTTGTGAAATGGTGCAAAATATAGGCTTCACAGCATAGATGCTCTCTCCTGACTTTAACTGTTCAGATAATCAGAGCTAGAAAAGAAAAGAGGTACTAGATTTAATGAGAGGCATTTTCATTTTAGTTGAGATGGGAAACTGCTCACAATGTACCATTCAAAGTCATATTACAGAGTCTCCTTCAAATTGCATCGAATGTTACTATGAAATTAGTGGAAATGCAGAACAATATTGGACACAGGACCTGGTGACTCAGCCATATTCAACTGCTTCACCGCTGACCTTCCTTCCTTCAGAAAATTAGAAGTGAGAATGTTCACCAATGAATGCACCATATTGAATTTCATTCACAGCTTCTCAGCTAATGAAGCGTGTCCATTAGTGAATGCAGTAAGGCCTAGACAACGTTCAGGCAAGGGCTAAGACATGCCCAGTGACTTCAGTGTGTGCTGGCTGCAAAATGCATTGCAGTTATTTATTTCAGCTACTCTGATGGCTCTTCCCAAACTTGTAATATCTGCCACAAATTGAGTCAAGGGCATTGGGAGCACAGGAATTCCAACACCTATGTGTTCCCTTTCATGTTGCATATCATCCTGATTTAGGAACACATCACCAGTTCGTTATTGCCACTTAATTACGGAAGTGTCTTCAATTAAAGGACCGTGGTAATGAGGAATATTTTCAGCAAGTTTTTCACTGTCACAACTAATATTGCTTAGGCAATATTCACAGCTCTACACTTGGTCAACTGTAAGATCAGCACTTTTCCAGAGGGAGAATACCTGCTCTCCTTCAAAACCAAAGAATGACTGATGAAACTGGGGAAAGTGTGACGTTGATTTCAAAACTTTTGTTAGCTGGTTAACTATAAAGTGAAATTGGCCCCCAACACATCAGAAAACAGACTTTCTCTCATGGAGCACCTTTCAAAGATCCGGATTGCCAAAACACTTCACTACCAATCCAATATTTTTGATGGGTAGCCACTGCAGTAAAATAGGACAATACAGTACATAAAGTGGATTCACAGAGATAATGCAAACACGAGGAAATCTGCAGATGCTGGAAATTCAAGCAACACACACAAAATGCTGGTGGAACACAGCAGGCCAGGCAGCATCTATAGGGAGACGCACTGTCGACGTTTCGGGCCGAGACCCTTCGTCAGGACTAACTGCAAGAACAGATAGTAAGAGATTTGAAAGTGGGAGAGGGAGGGGGAAATCCAAAATGATAGAAGACAGGAGGGCGAGGGGTGAAGCTAAGAGCTGGAAAGGTCATGCTCTGTATCCCTTTTGCCAATCACCTTTCCAACTCTTAGCTTCACCCCTCCCCCTCCTGTCTTCTATCATTTTGGATTTCCCCCTCCCACTTTCAAATCTCTTACTATCTTTTCTTTCAGTTGGTCCTGACGCAGGGTCTCGGCCCGAAACGTCGACAGTGCTTCTTCCTATAGATGCTGCCTGGCCTGCTGCGTTCCACCAGCATTTTGTGTGTGTCACGGAGATAATGGTCAGATCATCAACTTATGGCGATGCTTAGGATTTGAAATCCTCTGTTTCAATAAAGAGGCACAACATCTTTACCCTCCACCTGGATGAGAAGATAAAACCTCACATTAAAAATACTCAGTACCCCATACAACAACTCAGGAGGAGTCAGGAAGTAAAGGTGATGTGGAGGATTAGGAGAAAACCACTAGTTCTTTATCTCTGCTTGTGAGGTCAGTTTCGAGTGCATTAAACAGTTCTTGCTGCATGTTCCCTTGCCAGGTTTACAGTACTCCAAAACAAATCAATGCATCAAAGTATCATGTTCCTCAGCATCAAGGTCTTTTTGGAGAAGTAAATTCCTGATTTCCACTTCCCTTGTGATTTGAATTCTTTCTTCCCATTTCTCAGAGTGCACTCCTATAATAGATTAGAAATGGATTATTCGAAACGGCTGGCTAGTGGAGGATGTGATAAAGTGAAAGAAAGATATAGCACAGAGAAAGGTCCACAGGCTCCACACTGATCATCAGACATCAATTTGTGCTCGTCCTACATTAATCTCATTTATTATTATTATTATTATCCCCAAAATATAGTGAACCAGAGCACATGGAGGAAACTTTACACGGTCATGGGGAGTGTATGCAAACTGTACACAGACAGCACCCCTGGTCAGGAGTGAACCGAGTTTCTGGTGCTGTGAAGCAGCTGCATTGCCCCATCCATGTCCTGCTACAATAATACATGATCTCTCCTATTTACTCACATAGTATTTTAAATGATATTGGATCTCTGCCATTTACCAATAAGCCATTTAGTGTTTATCAATAGTGCGTTCCAAGGTATAGACTTCAGCAGACCAAATGCTGGCAGAAGGGCTTTGTATAGATGTGTCAGTACTTGATAGCTAGTATGTCCAAGGTGGGACAAAGAATCTGTTTCATGGGCATCTGTTTCATGCCCATGACTAGAACAGTGTCCCTGACATTGAAACATGGGAAGCAGGAATATTGTCCTGAACAGCCCTATTATTGGAATCCTACATTGAAAATTTCTTTATTATCCTTATCAAGAGATCTCCTTGGATATAGAGAGGAACGCACCCAAGCAAACCCCTAGTGGAAAAGCTAGTTCACATCACTCATGAAATTTCTGGGGAAAAAACTAATGCCCATGATTTATTACTAGGTGCTAAATCAAAAAAAAAGTTATTCTTTTAGACAGCAGCTCTTCATTTTACTTTTAACTATCAAACCTCTTCCATTAAACTGTAATAGCTAAAATCTGAAATAAATGTCAAAATGTTGGATATGCTCAGCAGGTCAGGCAGAATCTGTAGAGAGAGGAAGAGAATTAATGCTTCTGATCAATGATGTTTCATCAGGGTGGTGATGAACGAATGCCAGTCTAAACATTAACCCTGTTTCTCGTCCTATGGATGGTTCTTGACCCGCTGCTTTCCAACATTTTCTGTTTTTAATTCAAACTATGTTGGTTGGTGAATAAATTGGCTAGCGATTGTCTTCAAAAATACTAAATGAATCTGTTACACTTCCTGGTGACTCTAAAACTGGTGTCATCCTATTGCCTGAATTGCTGGGGTAGATCTTGAATCCATTTACTCATTCACAGGATATTATGGTTGATGGCAAGGATGTCATTTATTGCCCTTCTCTAACTAGTTATTTCACAAAGCACCCTGGGTCATTCACAGTCATGTGAGTCTGGAGACACATGTGGAGCAGAACAGGCAGGAATGGCAGACTTACATCTCCAGAAAATTCTTGTGAACCATTCCGTTCTTTTCTGATAATCTGCTGATTTCATGAACAACGTTACTGATTTTTTTCTTCCAGATCATTTCAATTAAATGAGTTTAAATTACATGGCTACTGAAGTGAGATTTGAACTCTTAATCATTAGTCCAAGCTCCTAAATTAACTACTAAGCTACTATACCAAACCCCGGACCTACTCACTTAGAAGTTAGAACACTGTCCACTTAGCAAAGTTTGGCACCTTTCACTCTGGGCAGGAAATAAAAATTTTCAAACAATTGTGAAGGTGTAAAGCACAACCAATATAATGCCAACCATATTTTGCAAGTTTGTGCATAGGATATATAACTGACTATGAAACTGGTTTCTCGATGGTGTGCCTCCAGCACAACGGCCTTCACTTGAGAAACAGATACTCAGATACTTGTGCAAACATTCATAGATGAATATTTTCTGTTCATCTAAGCTTTCTCCTAGTGACAGAAAGTCTAGACGCAGCAGGTCCATTGGGAAAATCTATGAATCAAAAGTAATTTTTTAATAGGGAGAAGCGCTGTCGACGTTTCGGGCCGAGACCCTTTGTCAGGATAGTCCTGACGAAGGGTCTCGGCCTGAAACGTCGGCAGCGCTTCTCCCTATAGATGCTGCCTGGCCTGCTGTGTTCCACCAGCATTTTGTGTGTGTTGTTTGAATTTCCAGCATCTGCAGATTTCCTGGTGTTTAATTTTTTAATAAATTGCTGGGTTGGCAGAAGAAATATTATAATCTGGTTACTTACACTCAGTGGCCACTTTATTAGATACACCTGTACATCTGTTCATTAATGTAAATATTTAATCTGCCAATCATATGGCAGCAACTCAGTGCAGAAAAGCATGCAGCCATGGTCAAGAGGTTCAGTTGTTGTTTTCACAAATATCGGAATGGGGAAGAAAAATCAACAAATTTTATGACATATCCCAGTGATATTAAACCTAATTCTTCTGAATTCTGATCTAAGTGACATTAACCGTGGAACGATTGTTGCTGCCAGATGGGGAGGCTTGAGTATCTCATAAACTGCTGATCTCCTGGGATTTTCACAGATAGTAGTCTCTAGAGTTTACAGAGAGTGGTGCGATAAACAAAAATAATATCCAGTGAACATCTCTTCTGTGGGCAAAAATGCTTTGTTAATGGGAGAGGTCAGACTGGTTCAAGCCGACAGGAAGGCAACAGTACCTCAGATAACCACACATTGCAAAGGTGGTGTGCGGAAGAGCTCCCCTGCACGTACAAACAGTGAAACTTGAAGTGGATGGGCTACAGCAACAGAGGACCTCACTGTGTTCCACATCTGTGCTTCATAATGTGGCCACTGAGTGTAAATGGGTTTCAGAAAATATCAGAAGAAAGGAAACAGACCCAGGTGAGGGCCATATGTCCTTTTGATTATGCTGCACCGTTCAGTGAAGTCATAATTGATCTGATTCTTACTCTTCAGTGAGTGTGAGTTTCATTTGGTTTCAACAAAACGAATGCCGCCCTCTAGACCTACAGAAAAATTTGATTTGTATTTTGTGCATAGAAATAAAATGAAATGTTATATGCTAGAATTTACATATCAACTATGCGTTTTTTCTCTAAGGATGTGCTCACAAAGCCTAATATCCAAATGTGTTTGTAAGTGGATACATAATAGAATATACTATTCAGTGACATGACTAAGCAACTCATGAGGGAAAATCCCCAGAACAGTAAAAATGCAAGTGGAGCAATGGGGTGACTTTGAGTGTACGTGTAAAGTCATTGTCATTACTAATTTAACTGCAATTGATTACAGAAACAACATGTTGATGTATTTGCCAATATTTCTTAGTAATCAAGAGTAATCAACTTTGTCGAACTGTGGCGACCCACTTTCTGCGCAGGCGAACCGGCTCACAAATAGCCCGCGCACGGGGAGAGACTTTGGTAATGCACCTCTGACGTCATTTCCGCCCAGAGAGGGCAGGAACTTGGGATTAAAAGCCAGCGCCGTGAAGTTTGAATAAACTAGTCTCGAAATGACTTACCGACTGCGTGTCGTTGTCTCTAGCTCTGTGTGTAGTACATCGCTACATAACAATAATAACTAGAAACACTGGCAAGATGAATCAAAAATAATAACAATAAATTTCAGTCTCTAAATACACTGACCATCAACAACCTTTGAGGAAATGATATTTTTCTGAAGATTTGCAATTCCATTTGCAAAGAAGTTCATCCTGAACTCAAAGATAGTCCCAAATAACCACTTGTCCTGAGATTCTGCCTCCTTGCTCAAGTCAATCCAGATTAACAACACAGCCTCTTGACATTCATCCTGTTCATTTTTTAGAATTTTGTGTATGTCAACTAGTTCTTTTCAATTTCTTCTAAACTTCACTGAGCATCGGCATTGGTTTCTGTCACACAGTAAACTCTTCACCTGAAGAATCAACCTCATGAATTTCAGTTCAGCTTTGTAATTCTTCCTGGTTTTTGCAGGAGATAGTTTGACTATGCTCATTGCAAAATGCATAGTGACATCTCTTTTGACAGGAATAATAAAATGAAAGTGAATAATACTCTAAATTACGCTAGGATCAAGGATAAACTTCATTCTCAATGTGCATTTACACGTATTAGCAATCTGCTCTGGAGTGTTGGCAAGTGCACGACATGCAACAAAAAGGAATTACAGTCAACAATTATAAAGAGTAAATAATTACATAAAAATAAATAATTATAAATTAAAAAGCTAATATAGTTAGATGTGAAAGGCTGGTTATGGAATAAAATGTGAATAAAAAATAAATACCAGCATGTATTTACAACATAGCAACATTGTAAAAACTGGTTTAAGTGTCTACAGTACAGTGAAGTCATGGGGGTAATAAATAGAGGAGGGCAGGAACTAACTAAAGTGATTGATCAGATTAACTGCCGGGAGGAAAAAACTTTTATAATGGCATGAAGTTTTTATTTTAATAGCCCGGTATTGTAGTGCTTTCCAGAAGGGAACTTTTGGAAAAGGCTGTTAGCAGGATGGGTAGTGTCTACATTGGATCTTCCTTCGCTTGACACATACAAGACCTGAAGCGCTGGTTGACTGCAGCCAATGACCTCTGCTGCTGACCTCACAGTTCACTGTATGTTGTGAGAGGGTGGTGCAACAAACCACACAGTAATGGCTGACTTGAATGTGCTCTCTCTATGATGACAATGTAGAACTGCACTGGTGTGTTCTGGGGAAGATGGGATTTACCAACTGCCACAAAAAGTACATCCTCTGCCAAGGTTTTTTGTTAATGAAGGAGCTCTGGTTCTCTCACATGAGGTCCTGTGAAATAATGGTGCTAAAGAACCGGGATGGTGCTAACTTTAGAAGTTGGCTGTCTGACAGACCTAGACAAATAGAAAAATGGAAGGGATTAAAAGTCTCCCCTCTCCTCCACCTTAGAGCCTATGTATAAAATTAGGCCTTTTCAATATTTTGAACATTTATATTAAATGGATACAATTACAAGATTACCCAAAATGACATGTTTAAGATGGGCTTCATTGTCTCATAAAACTCTTGTCATCAATAATAACTTGCACTCAGTGGCCACTGTATTATATACAACACCTGATCATTAATACAAATATCTAATCAGCCAATCACGTGGTAGCAACTCAATGCACAAAAGCATGCAGACATGGTCAGAGGTTCAGATGTTATTTACACCTAATATCAGATTAGGGAAGTGACCTTGGCCTTAGAGTGATTGTTGGTGCCAGACGGGGTGGTCTGAGTATCTCGGACACTGCTGACTTCCCGGGATTTTCATGCGCAACAGTATCTAGAGTTCACCGAGAATGATGTGAAAAACAAAAAAAAATCCAGTGAGTGGCAGTTCTGTGGGTAAAAACATCTTGTTAATGAGAGAGGTCTGAGGAGAATGGCTAGACTGGTTCAAGCTGACAGGAAGGCAACAGTAACTCAAATAAACCCAAACAATCACAACTGCGTTGGCAGAAGAGCATCTCCAAACACACAAGATGACAAACTTTGAAGTGACACACACACAAAATGCTAGAGGAACTCAGCAGGGGAGGGAGCATCTTGGAAAAGTGTATAATCAACGTTTCGGACCGAAACTCTTCAGCAGGACAGATTTTCTCTTGTTTGTAGACCTTGAAGAGTGTGGGCGACAACGTACACCCAGTATGTACCTAACAATGTGTCCACTGAGTGTAAATTTGTACATTGTTTTTAAGTTGGCACAAAGGCCTCAAGGATCTTTTCACAGCGTTCTCAAATAAAGTTTAGTTCCCATCTCACAATGAGACATCCTGACTAGTGACTAATATTAGAGCTCTGAGAATTGGAGAAGTATTGAAATCTCAGAAGGTGATAGACTTAGAAGAGGCTCCAGAGTCCTAGACCATGGAGACTTCCAGAGCCAAGAACGAGAACTTGAAAAATGGACAGGGAGCTAGTGAAGGGAGGTCAGTGAGCAGATGACGGGTAAGGTTTGGCGGGGGAAGGGAATGGCACGTTCCTGCGGAGATTGAGCACAACACAGGCTCTTGACTACAACGGGAATCTCCACGCGGGAAATTTGCTCATTGTGTAGCCACCTCCTGGCACAGATGTGTGCGGAAACATCACCGACTCCCTTTCAGATTATCCCCCACTTCTGCCAATGTTGCAACAGGGTGGTGCGGGGCAGTAGGGGCATCCTCCTGGTGTGTGGGTGCTAACAAGTGAGGCGATGTTGTTGACATTTCACCCCTGCTTGACTGGTTGGAGTAAGATCAGGCAGCGTGTGAAAAGGACATCGGAAATGGACTAACTGTGCTCTGGGTTTGGTTTGAATGAAGCCTCATTAATCAATAAAATGGACTTCTCTTGCAGCACTGGGGTTTGTGCCTGGCCTTACACTTATATCTGAATTGCAGCTGGATCAGTTTGTCTTTTGGAATCTTTGCTTCTTGACTCAAATTCAAATCATGGGATCTTCGCAGAAGTCTTTGAAAAGACACTCATGTGGCAAACGAAAACAGTTGATCAATCCAAATTTAACTCATAGTTTTCATCATCTTTGCCTTTAGCATTTAAACGGTGATTTATACTCAGAAAAGGTGTCAAACATTGAACAAAGTAACATCAGCTAATAAATAAATGCATCAGCTTGGGCGAGAAGCAAGCCTGAAGTTAAAAACACATTCCAGAGGAGTTTCTAAACCATTTGTAAGATTTACAGATGAAAATGCATTTTATCATTCAACTGTGTGATATTAATTATAGCAAAGTGGGTGGGGGATGATAATGTGTCAAATAATCTGAAACGTGAACATTATTTGCCATTTCACTAACTCTTTATGGATGACTAAAAACACTTATGTGACAATTTAGCTCATCTAAACTTTACAATTGTCGGTTTAATGAATAAGCAATCAATTTTAATATATGCATTAATAAAATTATAATACCTCCTTATAGTGTAATTACTAACGGACTGTGCATCCGCACGTTCAATACTGAAGCAATCTATTTTAGAATTTGATATATTTACACACTTAGAGTTCGATAGGTGGATATATTTCAAAAATGGATTATAAACGCCCAGCACTGGTGCCGTTTATACATATATGAAATCATCTGACAATTTAAAATCTCTAAGTTTTATCTGTCTTTACTAATGATGTCAAGGCTAACTACTTAAAGAAAGTCTCATATCTTTTGCAGTAAACGTTTTATTCCACACGGTTCCAAGATTTAGGACTAGTTTTTCGATGAGTGTTTTACAACGAATTCCGTTGCAAAATGAAGGCGAATTTGATCGATCCCCGCGCAAGTGACTGGCACCAATTACTTAAGGCAAAATAAAAGTACGGACTCTGCGCTGTTGCAGTACTCACTGTTTCTGAATGGGCTTCCTCCGTTTCCTCCCCGCGTACATGCACTCTCCGAGTGGGATCATGGTGCTCGCTCCTGCCAACAGTCACAGGTGCTACTTTAGTCGCCTGAGCTCGCTCCGCTCCATTGCCCGTTCCCTCCCTTGACTCGTGTATTTTCGGTGACTCCGCACAGTCACATCCCATCGGCTCTCTCGCTATTGATCATCTGAAACAGGTTACCATCACGTCAAGAGTAACAGCTACCTCTTCAAACTTTCAAAGTTACGTCAACTTCTAACCAGGTCTCTGAGCTTATGTAGGGATGCGACCAGTCTCCGTTAAATCCGCCGCATATCAGTAGTTACGTCTGTGGCAATGGATTGGGCATAAAGCGTATACAAATTCTGCAAAGATAACGCTCCTGTTACATTAACACTTGAACTCCCCGAGCCTACCCGTGGGTTCACTGCTTGATCTGTTGTCCTCGCCTCTGTAATTAGCCATCTCCAGAGGGTAGCAGACTTACCTGGTCCCGGGCAAGCTTCGAGATGAGGAAATACAACAAGAGTTCCAGTTGGTATCAGTGTGCACCTCTCGCCTCCAGATTACACTAAACACGCGCGCGCGCATCTACTCAATATAATCCGACAACATGGGTCTAGAAATTGGTGCTGGTCGTCATTAGGTCTGAACATGTAGCCCCAAGTAGTGGTTTTGCCGCTTTAAATAACCCAACTAAGCAAGGGCTCACTTCCTTATATTTCAGGTACCGGATCCTATTCAATGTCATCAGAGTCTTTGCACGCAATGTCATCCACAACAGTAGCACGGGGTGGTGAGCGGAGAGACACGGTCCTCAAAACTCCCAACTCGCTCATCCGCGCGTACACATGGCATTAAACTGAACTCACCACGCACTGAGAGAAACGGGCTGCAGCAGCAGCAGCAGCCGGCTTATCTCTAACTTCCCTGAACGGCAAATTTAAAAAAATATATACATGATTGTATTTTAATTTTACTGCAGGACTCCGAGCTTGAATCGATGCCAACTTCCCAGATATCTGCCCAATTAAAGAGAAAAATCCAAGTAAAATTCGTGACAATGCATCGGGAGTGGGTAAAAAACAGCATTTTCAAACGTTTTATCTGATGCGTATTCTCCAGCAAGTAAGTGCTGGACATGCAGAATAAGACAGGGTGTTTATCATTCCGTGTGTAAAGGTCGACCTACTTGCGATGTATTGAGCAAAATACCAACCCCCGCACCCCCAGCATATAGATCCTCAATTTTATTTCCAATCTCCAATCAACACAAAGAAATTACTATTACTGAGACACAAGAAATACTGCAGATGCGGGAAATCTGGAGTAACACCATGGACTAAAAACCGGAGGAACTCGCCGAGAAATGAAGGATTGACAGAGACCCTTCATGAGAACTGGAATGAACGAAGTGAGAAGAGGGAAAATAAGAGACCCGTCAGTCATCCGCCAGCTTGTTGTCCCTCCCCTCCCCTTATTTTATTCTGGCTTTCTGCACTCTTTTTTTCCCAGTTCTGATGAAGGGCCTTGGTCTGAAACATCGACGGTTCATTACCCTCCATAGACGCTGCCCATCCCTCTGTATGTGGGTTACTATTCCTGAATCATACACTGATATGAGTATGGAAGTTGAATTAGTAGTTTTCAATTATTTTAGCAATGTGATTTTAGATGTTCCCAGGATATTATTTGTCAAATCCTACCTCTTGACCTTTCCATTTGATTTATCACAATTTGACTCCAGTAATGAAAGATAGGACGTTTTTCATTTAAATACTGGGAAGAACAAATGTCTTTCAATCATGTTGCGAGCTTCCTTCTGGCTAAATGCTGGATACAGACTGCATCCACCATCTCTGTCACTGTCTGAGGCCAATCAGGCTGCTCCCGTTTAATATGAGCCAGTTTTCCTACTCCATATCTTCTGTGTTACCAAATCTAGTTTTGAACAGATTTCAATTTTGAAAATGTTAATTTTTATTCAATTATCCTACCATCTTGTCTTATGATCTCCTTCAGTTCTACAATCCAGTTATGGTGAAGGATCATTTAATCTAAAACATTAACTTTTTTTTCTGATCCCTTCAGATGCTGCCTGATCTGTGGAGTATTTCTAGCATTTTGACTTACATTTTAGATTTTCATCATACATAGTTTTTTTTGTTTTCAATTGTCCACAATCGTCCAATTCTGAACTTGAGCATGTTGTGGGGTTGCAACTTTGTCCCTTCAGCTGCCTTGTCCCCGAGCTTGGACATCCCCTCTCTGCAAGATGCAGTTATCTAGTCTTAAGGCTTTATACAATGCTTGGTATCAGGTGTTGTCCAATCATTCTCCCTCTCCCATGAAGTACCTTGGGACTTCTTCATAATGTTCAGGGCGCTACAATAAGTACACTATTTTTGCAAGTCAGTCCCGAGGAAGTGTCTCGACCCAAAGCATCGACTGTTTATTCATTTCCATAGATGCTGTCTCTCCTGCTGACTTCCTCCAACAATTTGTGTACGTTGCTTTAGTTATTTCTGAAGTCTCATTAGAAGGAGTCATCAATCATCTCAACCCTGAAGAATGGCAAACAATTTGAAGGACACTTTATATTAAAGGACATATTCTGACAAGTTAAAACCACTGATGATATACAAAAGCAATAGCAAAATGGCTTTTACTTTTAACCAACATTTACAGACATACAGTTAGTTAGCTTCTTGATGCATTTAATTTGGTAGCCTCATTTTTATCCAAGGTTCTGGAGAACAGCACCCTCTGCTGGATAATTGTCTTAGTGCAACCGGTTTTATTCAAATTTCAGTTAGTAATTAATAATTATTGCAATTTTCTTAGATTGCAATGCCTTGGAGAATATGTGTTTCCTCCCCTGTTGCATCTGCTCACTGAGGTTAGTTGCATCATCATCCATCTAATTTGTGGTTATCACAGTGTTCTACCTCAGTGAGGGCTTGTCTTTCAGCATCTCTTTTCCATTCATTCAGAAAGAAAATATCTCAACATTTATAGAGCAGTAGACTTGTTCTCAGTTACTCCAGAGCTTTTGTTTCTTTCTCTCTATCTGAAAGTTACTTCAGGTGTTTAATCCTTGCGTAAAGCTAAATTTTCTTTATCTTCAGATGAGAAGCCAGTAACTGCCAAGAGGATCCTTGGGTCTTCCTCCTCCTTATTTGTGACTTTATCGGGAGTGTTGCAGATGGAAGGTCCAACGCATTGTGGAGCATCTCCACCACCCATCCCACAATTTTTTTGACTCACTATCATCAGGAAGGAGGTACTGATGTATCAGAACTAGGACTGCCAGACTGGATTTACAGCTTTTTCCCTCAGGTTATTGGACCAATGAATACCCTGCCACCAGCATGGTCTCGTCACTGTACTGTTTACACTTCCCTGCTTACGTGTGTTGGGCACTACATTCATGCTGACTTATATTCAAGTAACTACTCTCTGGTAATATTTTGGTTTATGTGATGTGTTGAGTATGATACATGTTTCGTGGGAACACCGTGGTCCAAAGGAATGCTGCTTTGTGTGCTTTATATACTGTATCTACTGCCAGATGACAGGAAACTTGATCTACAAGTTTGTGACCAGGTCACATTGTTTTACAATTGTAGTTTAACCTTACATTAACATGGCAAGAAAACAGATACTTGGAGTTAAGATGCAGATAAGTTGTGATATTTTGATTCACACGACAGGTTTGAGAAACAGGTTAATGCGTGAGCTTTATTTTATGGTAAGGAACTGGTTAGTACTACTCTGCTGCATTGCCATCTGGCAGCTGGCTTTAAAAATATTCTGTTATTAAACCATTTTGTTTTAAATTATTTAATGACCCTGCATCTTGGGGTTAAACAATTAAATAACAATGGGAAAAGACAAATGATTAGCTTGATGACCAGCCTTTAGATTCTAGAGAAGATTCCTTAGTTTTGTGCACATTCTGTAAACACAAAACTCACTCACACGATTAAAGCCATGGATTTCTCTTCATTCAATTAAACATTTAAAATGTGTTAATTTCCAAGATGCTTTAGGTTTAATCTAATTTAGCTGAGGTTATGACTTTGCTGCTTTATATTTTAAAATGGTAAGTGAAACAATACAAGGCAGGATGAAAACAATTGGCATTTATTGCTCTGAAGGAAATACTTACACGTGTTGACTAGGACTCTCAAACCGTAAAAGGCATTGATGAGATAAAGTTTGCCAAATGTGGTCAGGGAAGTTTCCTTAATCAACACATAGAAGTCCCAATGAGACTTAGGGAATGAGTTAGGGCAGGTTACAAAAGTTTGTGGAGGGGAACACTTTGCATCTAGTGATCACAATGCCATTAGTTTTGAGGTAATTAAGGAAAAAGTCCTTCATTGCCTTTAACTGTAAAGGTAATTGTAATTTATTTGTAATTGTCTAGTCCTCAGCTAGAAAATCTAAAGTGAAGAAAAGGAAGGTTTGATAAAGTGAATTAAAGGGAAGGCATTTCTTTTCTAGTCACCTTCTAGTTAAAAAGGTCTCAGACTGTTACTCATTAAATCATAGAGATATGGTGAAATTAACAAGACTTAGGTTGGGGCATTGTGGGCTAAAGTATTACTTAAAGATAATAGAAAAACATCCAGCTGGATTACGTGACTGTGGTAGTCCAGAGACAGTTCAACATGTTTTGCTGAGTTGTGATCGATATAAAATTGAAAGAAGAATATTGTTCAAGAAGCTGTCTGACTTATATGTATTTTGTTTTTCTATTAAATCTTTGTTTGGCCACCAAGAGAGCCACCATCTGGTTGAAAAGTTTATTATTCTGTTTCTACATGTGACTAGTTTATATTTGAGAATTTGAGTTTCTTGAAATTCTGTAATTAATTGTACATTCTGCAGAGGGCAGTAATACACCTAGTTGCATCTAAACTGCCAGAAATAGAAGGAAATAGAAAGTTTGATGGTATCAGAAAGGATCTGACAAGTGTGGATTGGGACAGGCTATTTCTTGGTAAAGTGGAAGGCCTTGCAACAGTAAAATTTTGAGAGTATAAAGTTTGTATGTCCCTGTAGGAATAAAAGGTAAAGATTACAGGTTAAGGAAACCTTGGTTTTTAAAAGATATTGAGGCCCTGGTTTAAAAAAAACAGGAGGTGCATAGCAGGTATTGGCAGATAGGAACAAGTGAGGTACTTCACGAGTATAAGGAATGCAAGAGAACATTTAAGAAAAATCAGGAGGGCTAAAAGAAGGCATGAGGTTGCTCTAGCAGACAAGATGCAGGAGAATTCTAAGGGCTTTTACAGTTATACTAAAAGCAAAAGAATAGCAAGGGACAAAATTGGTCCTTGAAAGATCAGAATGGTAATATATTCATGGAACCAAAAGAGAAGAGGGAGATTTTAAATGGATTTTTTGCATGTATCTTTATGCAGGATATGGACACAGTGTCATAAGGGGACAGGAGGCTGGACCCAACTGCAGGACCCAGGCACTGAAGTACTAGGGGCAGGATGGGAACAACTAAATGATTGACAAGATGTGGTGACTGTGGTGTGTGTGAGGGATGTGACGTTCAAGGTGATTCTGGGGTTCCGGGAGAGACTTAAAGTTCAGGCAAGACAGGATCCCGGAGTTCACTGGGCTGACCGCATAACTGCTGGACAGGGCCCAGACCTCCCAAGCAGGAACACAGGGGCCTGGGCAGGTCACGGGACACCTGGGTAGGTTGCAGGGCACAACTGGTTGGCAGCAATGGATGGAAAGGGGCAGAGTCCCCCCACCAGGCAACAGCAGTTCGACCAGGCTTGCCCAACAGAGGCAAGGGATAGGAAGGGAACTAGGTCCAGGGTGACTGCCAGACTTACTCGAAGAACTCATCTTTAACAAGGGGAACTCCAAGCCAGAGGAACAGGATAGGCAGGACAACCCCCCAACTCCACTCAGTCCCAGAGCCCCCTGTATACACCGTCAGCCGATGGGCATCACGTGCGCCTCTTTGAGTCCCAACAAGCCACGATGATCCGCAGGTGTGACTAATTGGATTATATTGGAGAATAAAGTTGCATTGTTTGCTCTGTAATCAAAACTATGTAACCAGCCTTGTGTTTGCTATTTGCTATGTATCCAATTTATTAGCCAGAATGAAATCTCTGTATTGTCTCTGTACTATTGAACACATCAGTGCCTTAAGAATGTAGCTAACAGTGAAGATAAGCATGTAGAGGTAATGGTGGTAGACGGGCTATGGAGTGGTGTGATGGTATGAAAACCAGTCAAGGCCGGGAAGGGGGACACATGTTCCAGAGAGTAGACTAGAGTAAGTATGGGCTATGGAGTGGTGTGATGGTATGGGGACCAGTCATGGCCGGGAAGGGGAACACGTGTTCCAAGGAGTAGACTAGACAGGATCGTGCGATGGTGTGATGGGATGAGAACCAGTCAAGGCACTATAACAAGTATATGCCAATGAAACTAAGATAAGAAATTACTATAAAAAATACTGTGAACTAGGGCTTGGCAGGCAATTAGTGGCACCCTCTTTGATTGTCTCAGCTTTTGTTTGCAAATAAAGGCTTAAATTTCTCAAAGAATCTTCTACATCTCCTGGTTATTTCAAGAAATCACGACAGCTCAAGGGTGAAAGGAGGGACGGCAACAAGACCCAGAGTCCACGGACCGGAGACCGGACCATAACAGTAACCTCCCACTCCCCCCCCCCCCACCCATCAAAGGGAGCCTCCAGGCGACTGAGGAGGGTCTCTAGAGCTAGAGAAGATACGGGTGGGTGGCGGAATGTTCAGACAATAGGGGACCCCTGCGTGACAGGACGTGACTACAGTGCCTGTGTTGCTGGGTCCATGCTGGGGTGGGGGGGGGGGGTCATTCTGTCATAAGGGGACAGGAAGCTGGACCCAAGTGCAGGACACTGAAGAACTAGGGACAGGACAGGTACAACTAAACGATAAACAAGATGCGGTGAACATGTTGTACGTGAGGGACGTGACGTTCAAGGTGATTCTGGGGTTCCAGGAGAGTCTTAGAGTTCAGGCAAGGCAGGATCCCAGAGTTCACTGGGCAGGTCGCATAACTCCTAGGCAGGGCCCAGACCTCCCAGGCAGGAGCACAGTCCCTGAGCAGGTCACAGGGCAGGTTGCAGGGCACAACCTATCAACAGCAAGGGATAGGTAGGGGGAGAGACCTCTGGGCAGGCCTCATAACTCCTAGGCAGGGCCCAGACCTCCCAGGCAGGAGCACAGTCCCTGAGCAGGTCACAGGGCAGGTTGCAGGGCACAACCTATCAACAGCAAGGGATAGGTAGGGGGAGAGACCTCTGGGCAGGCCTCATAACTCCTAGGCAGGGCCCAGACCTCCTGGGCAGGAGCACAGTCCCTGAGCAGGTCACAGGGCAGGTTGCAGGGCACAACCTATCAACAGCAAGGGATAGGTAGGGGGAGAGACCTCTGGGCAGGCCTCATAACTCCTAGGCAGGGCCCAGACCTCCCAGGCAGGAACATGGGGTCTGGGCAGGTCACAGGGCACCTGGGTAGGTTGCAGGGCACAACCCATTGACAACAAGGGATAGGTATGGGCAGAGACCTCTGGGCAGGCCGCATAACTCCTAGGCAGGGCCCAGACCTCCCAGGCAGGAGCACAGGGGCCTGAGCAGGTCACAGGGCACTTGGGTAGGTTGTGAGGCAGAACCCATCAGCAGCAAGGGATGGAAAGGGGCAGAGTCCCCTGCTGGGCAACAGCAGTCCAGCCAGGCTTGCCCAACAGAGGCAAGGGATAGGAAGAGAACTAGGTCCAGGGTGACTGCCAGACTTACTCGAAGGACTCATCTTTAACGAGGGGAAATCCAAGCCACGGCAACCAGAGGAACAGGATAAGCAGGACAACCCTCAACTCCACTCAGTCCCAGAGCCCCCTATATACACCGCCAGCCGTTGGGCATCAGGTGTGCCTCCTTGAGCCCCAACAAGCCACGATGATCCACAGGTGTGACTAATTGGGCCCAAGGGCGAAAGAAGGGACGGCTACAAGACCTGGAGTCCGCGGACCGGATCAAGACCCGGAATGCGGGCTCCAGACTGGACCATAACACACAGGGTCTATAGAAGTGAGGCAAAGCAGCAGCGAGGTCACGGACCCTGTACAGATTCCAGAGGAGGAGGTGATTGCTGTCTTGAGGCAAATTAGGGTGGCCAAATCCCCAGGGTCTGTAAGCTGTTCCCTCAAGACCTCTGGTCGGCAAGTGAAGAAATTGCAGATGCCCTAGCAGAGATACTTAAATCATCTTTAGTAACAGATGAGTTACCAGAGGATTAGAGGATATCTAATGGTGATCTGCCGTTAAAGAAAACCTTTAAGAGTACACCAGGAAATCATAGGCAGGTGAGCCTGACATCAGTGGTGGAAAAATTATTGGAAGATATTCTAAGGGACCAGATATATGAATATTTGCACAGACAGGAACTGATTAGATTGAGTCAGCATGGCTTTGTGCATGTTAGGTGATGACTAACCGAGTTTTTCCAAGGAATTTACCAGGAAAGCTGATGAAGGCAAAGAAGTGAATGTTGTCTATATGGACTTTAGCAAGGCATTTGACAACTTCCCAAGGTTGGGGAAGAAAGTTCAGTCGCTCAGCATTCAAGATGAGATTGTAAATTGGATTGGACGTTGGCTTTGTGGGAGAAGCCAGAGAGTGGTAGTGGTAGGCTGCTCCTCTGGCTGGAGGCCTGTGACTAGTGGAGCGCCACAGGGATCAGTGCTGGGTCCGTTGTTGTTTGGCATCTATATCTACAATCTGGATGATAATTTGGTTAACAAATTTGCAGATGACACCAAGATTAGGGGTGTAGTGTCTATCAAAGTTGGCAGCAGGATCTGGAAAGCTGGAAAGCTGGAAAATGGGAGATGGAAATTAATACAGGCAAGTGTGAGGTTTTTCACTTTGGGAGGACCAACTAGGGAATGTCTTAAACAGTGAAGAGTAGGGTGCAGAGGAGCACGGTAGAACAAAAGGATCTGGGCATACAGGTCCACAATTCATTGAAAGTGGCGGCACAAGTAGATATGGTCATAAAGAAAACTTTTGCACTGGGCTTTATAGATCAAAGTATTGAGTACAGGATTTGGGGTGTTATGTTGAAGTTGTGTAAGATTTAGAATGTTATTCCCCAGAAAGTAGAAGATTAAAGGGAGATTTGATAGAGGCATACAAAATGATGAGGGGTATAGAGGGGGTAAATGCAAGCATTTTCCACTGAGATTGAGTGAGACTACAACTAGAGGTCATGGTTAAGGGTGATAGGTGAAATTTCTTCACTCAGAGGGTTGTGAGAGTGTGGAACAAGCTGCTAGCGATGTGATTTCAATTTTGTTTTCAACGTTTAAGAGAAGGAAGGGAGAGGTATGTGGGCTACGGTCCAGATTCAGGTTGATGGGACTAGGCAGTTTAAGTGGTTTGGCATGAACTAGATGGGTCAAAGGGTCTGTTTGTGTACCTAACGGGCATCAAGACAGCAAACACCTCCTACTCTGTAATCTGTCCTGGAGTCAATATCAAACTCCATGGCCTAATTACAGTAACATTTGCCTTCTCCCATTCTTGTCTAATCTGGATGTAGAGATCCTACTTTGCTGGCCCAAAGCACTCCACAGTGTTGGAAAAACGCCTTGAATGACATCAAGGCATGGAAGGATATTTCGGAAAGCCTTTATCCTAGAAACTCCCCAGATAGTTTTAACTTCTGGCAACACTTCATCCCCAGATTTGCTGGGGGTAAAATTGTTGTGTACAGTAACGTTTATGAAATATTGATTGCATTGTTTTGAGATTTGAAAATAATTTAACAAATTTTAAAATTACAATCTTAAAGAACTTACAAAATTAAACCGTAAAATGAACCACAAGTGGTTAAAAGGTAAGTAAGTTACTTTCGCCATTGTGTCTGGTGCTCTGATACAACCTCCTCTACCTTGGTGAGACCTGTTGTAAATTGGGACCGCTTCGTCGAGCACTTCTGTCCAAAGCAGAACCTCCCAGTGGCCAAGCATTTTAATTCAGATTCCCATTCCTGTTCCAACATGTCAGGCTATGGCCTCCTCTTGTGCCAAGATGAGACCACCCTCAGAGTGGAGGAGCAACTCCTCATATTCTGTCTTGGTATCCTTCAACCTGATGGCACAAATATCGATTTCTCCTTTCAGTAAAAAAAAATCCCTCAGCCATCCCACTTCCTTTCATATAACAAAAATTAATAATAGCCAACATCTGAGTTTAAACAATATATTGAAGGTTTTGAAAATAATTCAGAAAAGGTCCTTACAATGTTTGAAACTCTTGACGAGATTCAGAAATTGAACAACGAATCTTCTCTAAATCTAAACATGACATAACGTCGCATAACCATTCATAGAATCATAGAAAACCTACAGCACAACCTACAGCACAATACTTTGGCCCACAAGGTTGTGCCGAACATGTCCCTACCCTAGAAATTACTAGGATTACCTATAGTCCTCTATTTTTCTAAGCTCCATGTACCGATCCAGAAGTCTCTTTCTAATAATTTTATTAGTTTCTACATAGAAGAATACAGAGTAGAAGAAGGTGTATATCACAGGTCAAAAAAGATTTTTAAAAACTACCAATTACATTATTTCTGTTCATAATAACAATCTCATTACCCCGTATTCATACAAGTTAATCAATACTTATATTGAACTATACTAATTGATTACAAAATAAAAGAATCTAACCCCTACCAAGACTGAAGCTGTTCATTAAGAGAAAAGGAGGTAAATACCTTCTCATATAACAAAAATTAATAATAGCCAACATCTGAGTTTAAACAACATATTGAAGGTTTTGAAAATAATTCAGAAAAGGTCCTTACAATGTTTGAAACTCTTGACGAGATTCAGAAATTGAACAACGAATCTTCCCTAAATCTAAACATGACACAACGTCGCTTAACCATTCAGCATGAGTAGGAGGAAAAACATCTTTCCATTTAAACAAAAGCTTCCTCTTAGCTGTAAGAGAGCTAAAGGCCAAAATATGTAAATCAGATGCCTTCAGCTTAATATCTTGCCCTGCAACAATACCGAATAGGGCCATCAAAGGGTTAGGCTTAAAATTGACTTTAAAAAGTAAGGGAAAAGTTTGAAAAACTTCCTTCCAATATTTCTCAAGATTCAGACAAGTCCAAAACATATGAATTAATGAAGCTTCTCCAGTATTACATCTGTTACAGTAGGGTGATATATCTGAAAAAAAATGAGATAGCTTATCCTTAGTCATATGAGCTCCATGTACCACCTTAAATTGTATGAGGGAATGACGAGCATATAGCGATGAAGTATTAACCAGTGTACAAATTTCATTCCAAGTTTCCTCATATATTGATGTCTGTAAATCTGGTTCCCAGAAATTCTTAATTTTGTCTAAAGGAACATTCCTCTTCTCCAGTAACATACCATAAATATTAGATATTGAACCATTATGAAAAGCTGTCAAACTAAAAATTACATCTAGTAAGTTCTTATCTGAGCTTATAGGAAATGTACATAAATGAGATCTTAAAAAGTCCCTGATTTGTAAATATCTAAAAAAGTGAGTTTTGGGTAAGCTATATTTAGCTGACAATTGCTCAAATGAAAATGGGTTTCCTCCAACAAACAGATCCCCAAAACATTTAATACCCAACCTGTCCCATTCTTTAAAAACTAAATCAGTCATTGAGGGTTTAAAAAAATTAGAATAAATGGGACTTGAAAGGGAAAATCTCAATAAACCAAAGTGTTTTCTAAATTGTATCCAGATCCTCAGAGTATGTTTAACAATTAAATTATCAGTTAGTTTACTTACAGATAAAGGAAGTGAGGATCCAAGAAGAGAAATAACAGAAAATTTATTAACAGAGTTGGCTTCTAAAGAAGTCCATACCGGACAGTCTACACGATTAATATAATATAACCAAAACGTATGATATCGTATGTTAACTGCCCAGTAATAAAACCTAAATTAGGTAAGGCTAAACCTCCAGACTTTTTAGATTTTTGAAGGTGAACTTTATTTAAATAAAAACATTTATTTTTCCATATATAAGAGGATAAAATAGAATCAAGAGAGCCAAAAAAAGGATTTAGGAATAAAAACAGGTAAAGCCTGAAAAAGATATATAAATTTAGGTAGAATATGCATGTTAATAGAATTAATTCGTCCAATCAACGATACTGGAAGAGCTGACCAATTTAATGATATCCTTTTTTCATGATTCAATAAAGTAAGAAAGTTTTCTTTAAACAGGTGGTTGTAATTCTTAGTGACCGTTACACCCGAATAAGTAAATTGATTCCTTACAACTTTAAGAGGGGGATTAGTTTTAATTGATACCAAATTACTTTTAAAAAATTCACTCTTATGTAGGTTCAATTTATATCCTGAAAAGTGGCTAAAACGGGAGAGTAAAGAAAGTACACAAGGTAACGAGGTCTCAACAGCAGAGATAAACAGCAATATATCATCAGCGTAAAGCGAAATTTTGTGAGTAATACCTCTCCTTAAAACACCACAGATATCATTAGATCCTCGAAAAGCAATGGCAAGAGGTTCTAAAGCTAGATCAAAGAGCAAAAAGCTCAACGGACAGCCTTGTCTAGTTCCGCAATGAAGTTTAAATGGTTTGGAATGTTGAAAATTAGTAACAACCTGAGCAGAAGGAGATAAATAAAGTAATTTAATTCATTGAATAAAATCTGGTCCAAAATTAGATTTTTCTAAGGTTTTAAATAAATAATTCCATTCAACCCGATCGATGGCCTTCTCAGCAGCTAAGGATATCACACATTCCAATATCCCCTGGGAGGGAGAGTAAATAACATTTAATACATTAATATATTTTAATATATTAAAATGGGAATATCGGTTTTTAGCAAATCCAGTCTGATCATGAGAAATAATAGAAGATAGAATATTCTCAATCCTACAAGCCAGAACTTAAGAAAGGATTTTAGTATTAACATTGAGTAATGAGATTAAAAGACCTTACCGTATCCGCCTCCACCACTGGAGGCTGCAGCCGGCAGCCCATTCCACACACTCACCACTCCCTGAGTAAAAAACTTATCCCTGACATCTCCTCTGTACCTACTCCCCAGCAACTTAAACCTGTGTCCTCTTGTGGCAACCATTTCATCCCTGGGAAAAAGCTTTTGACTATCCTCACAATCGACGCCTCTCAACATCTTATACGCCTCTGTTAGGTCACCTCTCATCCTCCATTGCTCCAAGGGAGAAAAGGTCGAGTTCACTCAACCTATTCTTATAAGACATGCTCCTCAATCCAGGCAACATCCTTGTAAATCTCCTCTGCACCCTTTCTATGGTCTCCACATCCTTCCTGTAGTGAGGCAACCAGAACTGAGCACAGTACTCCAAGTGGTGTCTGACCAGGGTCCTATGGAGCTTCATCATTACCTCTCAGCTCTTAAACCGAATCCCTTGATTGATGAAGGCCAATACACCATATGCCTTCTTAACCACAGACTCAACATGCGCAGCAGCCTTGAGAGTCCTATGGACTCAGGCCCCCAAGATCCCTCTGATCCTCCACACTGCCAAGAGTCTTACCATTAATACTATATTCTGCCATTATATTTGACCTACCAAAATGAACCACTTCACACTTATCTGGGTTGAACTCCATCTGCTACTTCTCAGCCCAGTTTTGCAACTATCAATGTCCCACTGTAACCTCTGACTATCCATAACACCTCCAACCTTGGTGTCATCAGCAAACTTACTAACTCATCTCTCCACTTCCTCATCCAGGTCATTTATAAAAGTCACGAAGAGTAAGGGTCCCGGAACAGATCCCTGAGGCACTCCACTGGTGACTGACCTCCATACAGAATATGACCAGTGTACAACCACTCTTTGCCTTCTGTGGGCAAGCCAGTTCTGGATCCACAAAGCAACGTCCCCTTGGATCCCATGCCTCCTTACTTTCTCAATAAGCCTTGCACGGGGAACCTTATCAAATGCTTTGCTGAAATCCATATACACTACACCGACTGCTCTTCTTTCATCAATGTGTTTAGTCACATCCTCAAAAAATTCAATAGACTCGTAAGGCATGACCTGCCCTTGTTAAAGCCATGCTGACTATTCCTAATCATATTATACCTCTCCAAATGTTCATAAATCCTGCCTCTCAGGATCTTCTCCATCAACTTACCAACCATTGAGGTAAGACTCATTGGTCTATAATTTCCTGGTCTATCTACTCTCTTTCTTAAATAAAGGAACAATATCTGCAACCCTCCAATCCTCTGGAACCTGTCCCGTCCCTATTGATGATGCAAAGATCATTGCCAAAGGCTCAGCAATCTCCTCCCTAGCCTCCCACAGTAGCCTGGGGTACATCTCATCCAGGCCTGGCAACTTATCCAACTTGATGCTTTCCAAAAGCTCCAGCACATCCTCTTTCTTAATATCTACATGCTCAAGCTTTTCAATCTGCTGCCAGTCGTCACTATTATCACCAAGATCCTTTTCCGTAGTGAATACTGAAGTATTCATTAAGTACCTCTGCTATTTCCTCCGGTTCCATACACACTTTCCCACTGTCACATTTGATAGGTCCTCTTCTTTCACGTCTTATCCAGCTGCTCTTCACATACTTGTAGAATGCCTTGGGGTTTTCCTTAATCCTGCCTGCCATGGCCAAGAGGTAAAATTCTGGCATTTTACCTCTTCTCACCTGCCTATCACTTCTCTCTGGGTCTCCACCTTCTTCCTTTTCTCCTATGGTCCACTCTCCTCTCCTATCAGAATTCTTCCTCTCCAGAATCTTTGCCACCCACCTGCCTTTACCTACCACCTTCTAGCCAGTCTCCTTCCCTGGCCAACCTTTTTATTCTAGCATCTGCCCCCTTCCTTCTCAGTCCTGAAGACGGGTCTCAGCCCAAAATATTGGATGTTGCCTGATCTGCTGAGTTCCTTCAACATTGTGTGTGTGTTGCGTTTACTTTCCCTGTGTTTTTCTTTGCCACAGCTAGAAAACTTCCATTGAAATCAATGGGTTTATGAATCCTGTGTCAAGTCTAATGTGAAATACAGTTCAAGAATGGATTCCTCAACAGAAACAATGAGGATTTCAACAAGATCCTGCTCTGTCGTCAGATCTCACAAGGACTGTTCCCAGGAGGAAAGATATCAAAATCAGACTCAGGTTTATTATCACTGGCATATGTCATGAAATTGGTTAACTTAGCAGCAGCAGTTCAATGCAATACATAATGTAGAAGAAAAAAATTAATAGTAAATCAATCAATCAATTATAGTATACATATATTGAATAGATTAAAAATAGTGCAAAAATAGAAATAATATATATTTAAAAAGTGAGGTAGCATTCACAGATTCAATGTCCATTTTGGAATCGGATGGCAGAGGGGAAGAAGCTGTTCCTGAATCACTGAGTGTGTGCCTTCAGGCTTCTGTATCTCCTACCTGATGGTAACAGTGAGAAAAGGGCATGCCCTGGGTGACGGGGGTCCTTAATAATGGACGTTGCCTTTCTGATACATTGCTCCTTGAAGATGTCCTGGGTACTTTGTAGGCTAGTACCCAAGATGGAGCCAACTAAGTTTACAACCCTCTGCAGCTTCTTTCAGATATGGTGCTGACTTTGGATGAGTAAGTTCAGAACTCTTTGTTTGGCGATGTTTAAGCAGAGAGTCCAAGTCTGACGACAAAGGAATTATTTAATATTTGTGGCTGAGTAGATACTAAATAATTTGAATAATTGAGAGATCATCTGTTATTTTTTGGATACTCTGTGAAAGGTGTTTTCTAACCCTACTTGAATTGCATCACCCTGTATATAACACCTTAAATTCCATCAGCATTCCTCAGAAGCACCATTAAGATAAACCTTTGCCCCTTTACTGTTGAATTTCTGTTTACTTTCTGATTCTTTTGGTTCTTCCAGGAGTCAGGAATGATGAGCAGTCTTAATTCTAACATTTCAGTTCATTCTAAAGTACAAACAACATACAAATACTAAACAAACTAAATAAAGAAACAATGCAAAAAACGCAAAGACAACAAAAAAGAAACAAAGATTGCACCTCTGAAAAATCCATCACTTTTATAGAGAAGCTCAGAAATTCCTTGGATAGGAATAAACAAGTTAATAGGCTACATAATTAAAACAATTACATCACGTGGGTAATGAGCTAATACTTGGAAAAATGAGGAAGGTGATAAACCGTTAATTTAGCTGCTATACCACTTTCTGCCAGTGAGTGGGGATGGACTACCACATACTGTGTTTAAAAAGTATAAATCTTATAAAAAGTATTATTTAAGAACAATGGTTTCCAACAATACTTCAGAGTATATGAATTTGTTTTACATAATCTTAGCATCTAATCTAATCCATGAAGTTTTGACAGTAATCTAGTGGTTCTGTGTAGCACTTTAAAGACATTGTAAAGATGAGCTGTCTTTGTCCATTTGCATGAGAACACCCCTGTGGCCATCCCCCTCAGTAATTGTTATCTCGTTTTGGATGCTGTTGAGGGGGGTGACCTGACAGAGGACGACACGGTGATCGGGTCTCTGGCACTGAGCCTGGTTCGCTGGTGTAGAAGGGAAAGAGGACGATGAGGAATGCGGTAGTCATAGGGGATTCCACAGTGAGGGAAACAGACAGGACGTTCTGTCAGCCTGATAGAGACACCCGCATGGTGTGTTGCCTCCCAGGTGCCAGGGTACGGGATGTCTTGGATTAAGTGCAGAGTTTTGTGAAGGGAGAGTCTTGGTACATGTTGGAACCAATGACATAGGTAGAAAAAGGGAGGAGGTCCTGAAGAGAGAATTCAGTGAGTTAGGTAGGAAGTTGAAAAGCAGGATCTCCAGGGCAGTAATCTCAGGATTGTTGCCTGTGCCACATGCTAACGACTGCAAGAATAGTATGATCAGGCATATTAATGTGTGGCCGAGAGACTGGTGTAGGGGACGGGGTTCATATCCCTGGATCACTGGGGCCTCTTCTGGGGGTGGTACAACCTGTGCAAAAAGGATGGGTTACACCTGAACCCAAAGGGGTCCAACATCCTAACAGGCAGGTTTAATAGAGCTGTTAGGGAGGGTTTAAACTATTTCGGCAGGGGGATGGGAACCGCAGTGATAGGGCTGAGGAAGGGGAAAACAGAAATAAATTAAAGATAGCATGCAACAGAGATGATAGAAAGGACAGTCAGGAGATGAGGCATAATCACAGCCAGTGGGTTGAATTACAGGGCAATAGAGACATGGTGCAGTTAAAACAGAAATCAACAAATACTGTACTGAAAGTGTGGTATTTGAATGCACACAGCATAAGGAATAAAATGGACGATCTTGAAATTCAGCTACAGATTGGCAAGTATGAAGTTATGGCCATTTCTGAAACTTGGCTAAAGGATGGCTGCCATTGGGAGCTGAACATCCAAGGATATACAGTGTATCGGAAAGATAGGTTAGGAGGCAGAGTGGGTGTGTGGCCCTGTGAATAAGAAATAATATTAAGTCATTAGAAAGGGATGACCTAGGATTGGAATGTGTAGAATCTCTATGGGTTGAGTTAAGAAATGGCAAGTGTAAAAGGACCCTAATGGCAGTTGTATACAGCAGCCGGGATGTGGATTACAAATTGTAGCAGGAGATAGAAAAGGTGTGTCAGAAAGGCAATGTCATGATAATCATTGGAGATTTTAACATGAAAGTGGATTAAGAAAACCAGGGCAGTACTGGACCTTAGGAGAGAGAATTTGTAGAATGTCTAAGGGATGGCTTGTTGTTGAGCCCACTAGGGGATCGGCTGTGCTGGATTGGGTGTTGTGCAATGATCCAGAGGTGATAAGAGAGCTTAAGGTTAAGGAACCCTTAGGAAACAATGATCACAGTATGATCGAGTTCACTTTGAAATTTGAGAAGGAGAAACTAAATTCCAATGTGTTGGTATTTCAGTGGAATAAAGGAAATTACAATGGCATGAGAGGGAAACCAGCCAAAGTTAACTGGAAAGGACACTAGCAGGAAGGACAGCAGAGCAGCAATGGCTGGAGTTTCTGTGAAAAATGAGGGTAACACAAGACAGATATATTCCAAATAAAAAGAAATTTTCAAATGGAAGAATGACACTACCATGGTTGGCAAGTGAAGTCAGAGCCAAAGTAAAAGCAAAAGAGAGGGCATACAAGGAAGCCAAAGCTAGTGGAAGATAGAAGATTGGGAAGCTTTTAAAATCTTGCAGAAGAAAACTGAGAAGGTCATTAGGAAGGAAAGATGAATTATGAGAGGAAGATGGTGACTATTATCAAAGAAGATACTAAAAGCTTTTTAAAGTATATAAAGGGTAAAAGAGAGTCAAGAATAGGTATACTGTATGACCAATAGAAAATGATGCTGGAGATATTCTAATGAGAGACCACAGAGATGGCAGAGGAACTGAATGGGTATTTTGCATCAGTCCACAGTGGAAGACATCTGCAGTGCACTGGACATTCAAGAGTATCGGGGAAGTGAAGCATGTGCAGTGAAAATTACGACTGAGAAGGTGCTCAGGAAACTTAATGATCTGAGGGTGGATAGATCTCCTGGACCTGATGAAATGCACCCTTGTGTTCTGAAGGAAGTAGCTGGAGAAATTGCAAAGGCATTAACAATGATCCTTCAAGAATCGATAGATTCTGGCATTGTACCAGATACCAGAAAATTGCAAAGGTTCCTCCGCTATTTAAGAAGGGTGGGAGGCAGCAGAAAGGAAACAATTGACCTGTTAGCCTGACATCAGTGATTGGGAAGTTGTTGGAATCAATTGTTAGGGGTGAAATTACGGAGTACCTGGAAGCACATGACAAGATAGGCCAAAGTCAGCATGGTTTCCTGAAAGGAAAATCCTGCCTGACAAACCTACTGCAATTTTTTGAGGAAATTACAAGCAGGGTAGTCAAAAGAGATGCAGTGGATGTGGTGTATTCGGAATTTCAGAAGGTCTTTGACAAGGTGCCGCACATGAGGCTGCTTAGTAAGAGCCCATGAAATTACAGGGGAATTACTGGCATGGGTGAAGCATTGGCTGATCAGCAGAAAACAGTGGGAATAAAGGGATCCTATTCTAGCTGGCTGCCGGTTACCTGTGGAGTTCCACAGGGGTTGATGTTGGGACACTGCTTTTTACAATGTATGCCAATGATTTGGACTACAGTATTAATGGATTTGTGGCTAAATTTGCCAATGATACAAAGATAGGTGGAGGAGTGGATAGTGTTGAGGAAACAGAGAACCTGCAGAGAGACTTAGATAGTTTAGGGGAATGGGCAAAGAAGTGGCAAATGATATACAATGTTGTAAAGTGTATGGTCATGCACTTTGGTGGAAGAAATAAATGGGCAGACTATTATTTAGATGGGGAGAAAATTCAAAATGCAGAGATGCAAAGGGACATGGGAGACCTTGTGCACAATACCCTAAAGGTTATCCTCCAGGTTGAGTCAGTTGTGAATAGAATATAAGAGCAGGGATGTGATGCTGAGGCTCTATAAGGCACTCGTAAGACCACACTTGAAGCATTGTGCACAGCTTTGGGCTCCATATTTTAGAAAGGATATACTGACATTGGAAAGGGTTCAGAGAAGATTCATGAGAATGATTCCAGGACTGAAAGGGTTACCGTATGAGGAACGTCTGGCAGCTCTTGGGCTGTATTCCCATGTTCAGGACAATGAAGGGGGATCTCATAAAAACATTCTGAATGTTAAAAGGCCTGAACAGATTAGATATGGCAAAGTTATTTTCGATGGTAGGGGATTCTAGGACAAGAGGACATCAGGTCAGGATTGAAGGATGTCCATTTAGAACAGAGATACAGAGAAATTACTTCAGTCAGAGGGTAATAAATCTGTGGAATTGGTTGTCATGAGCAGCTGTGGAGGCCAAGTCATTGGGTATATTTAAGGCAGAGATAGATAGGTTATGATTAGCCAGGGCATCAAAGGGTATAGGGAGAAGGCAGGGGAGTGCGGATGACTGGAAGAATTGGATCAGCCCATGACTGAATAAGAGAGCAGTCTCAATGGGCCAAATGGCCTGCTTCTGCTCCTATACCTTATAGTTTTACATTGAAACATACAGTGAAATGCATCATTCTGTGTCAAATCAAATCAGCGAGAATTATGGGGAATGCTATGCTTCTTGTGCCGGCATCCCCACAACTCATGAACCCTAACCATACACCTTCGGAATACGGAAGGAAATCGGAGCACCTGGAGGAATTCTACATGATTACAGGGAGAACGTACAAACACCTTACAGGCAGCAGTGGGAATTGAACCCCAAATTGAACCCCAATCACTGGCACTGTAAAGTCTTGCACTAACTGATACACTTTCCATTTCCAATACAACATACCCAAGATGCATGCCATGTTCTCTCTTCTCTCCCCTTCCAACAAGCAGAAGACACAAGAGTTCGAAAACACATACCCTCAAGCTGAAGAGCAACTTCTATCCCACTGTTGCAAGACTCTTGAAAGGAGCTGGTCTGTGATAAAGGTGAACTGCTCGGCTCACAATCTACATGGCCCTTGCACTTTACTTTCTACCTGCAAAGCATTTTCTCTGAAATGTAACATCATATTCTGCATTCTATTTTTTGTTTTTCCCTCAACTTCTTCTTCGGTTGTCCATTGGAATCCTTTAACGGTGAGATCTTTGATGACCATACAGTCCTGTCCTGGACCCACAAGCTCTACTGCAGGTGGGACATGTATATGTGGTAGTGGTGGTAGTGATGGCAACCATGGTTGCATTTCTCCTGGCTCTCTTCTGCTGTCTTCCGGTTGTTCTTTCCAACTCCAGAATACGAACCCCGTCCCTACACAGCTGTCGCCAAGTGTTACGGTCAGCAGCAACATCCTCCAGGTCCTCAGGTCTGATCTTGCACTTCCTTAAAGCATTCTTCATCTGATCCTTATAGCATTTCTTCGACCCTCCAGCTGAGCATCGACCATGGTGTAGCTGGCCGTATAACACTCTGAGGGGTAGCCGACATGGGGGCATCCTTATCACGTGCCCCAGCCACTGCAACTGACGTTGGGTGGTTATGGCTTCAATACTTCCGCAGTTGGTCTTTACAAGTATTTCAGTGTGAGGCACCCACTCATGCCAAGTAATTCCCAGGATGCCCTGAAGGCAGCTTATGTGGAAGCGCTCCAAGGACCTGATGTGATGGCTGTAGGTTACCCAAGCTTCACAGCTATAAAAGAGGATGGTGACACAGACTGCTTGGTATATGGCAACCTTTGTGGAGGGATGAAGGCTCCTGTTCTGAAAGACTCTATGCTGAAGTCTCCCAAAGGCAGCTGATGCCTGTTTAATGCAGTTCTGGATGTCGTTGTCAATGCTGCTATTCTCAGAGAGAATACTCCCCAGATATTTGAAAGATGGCGCTACTGACAGCTTTTCATCACCAACAGTGAAGGCAGGTAGGGTGGGTGGAACGCTAGTACTTCACTGGCAAACCACTTCTGTCTTGGTGGTATTGACAGTCAGCTCCATTCTGCTGTATGCTCTCACTGCCACAGCAAGGACAATCTGAAGATCCTCTGGAGTATGGGCCACAAGAGCAAAGTTATCTGCATGCTGCAGCTCCTGGACCCATTCTCTATGGAGTTTGGTGATTGCGTGGAGCCTCCTGATGTTAAAGAGGTTGCCATCTAATCTGGCGTCCACTGCCACACCGCTGCTATCCTCAATCTCGTTGTGGAGGAGCTTGGTAACACACAAGAGGAAGACGTTAAAGAGCACTGGCACTAGCACACACCCCTGCCTCACCCCTGTGCATACAAGGAAGGGCTCGGACTCTTGTGCTCCTATGGTCACCAGAGCAGTCATCCGATCATGGAACTGGCAGAGATGTTAACAGATTTACTGGGACAGCCAAACCTGAGGAGGACATCCCATAAGAGCTCTCTTTGCACAGTGTTGAATACTTTGGAGAGGTCAACAAAGGCCATAAACAGGTCTTGATGTTGCTCCCGGCACTTTTCCTGAAGCTGCCGGGCTGTGAAGATCATGTCAATCGTGCTCCTGTTCTTCCTAAACCCACACTGCGATTCATGCAGCATTGACTCGGTGATGTTGCTGATGAGCCTCTGAAGCATCACCTTAGCCAGGACCTTTCCAGCAACAGAAAGGAGTGATATGCCCCTACTATTGCCACAGATGGCCTTTTCACCCTTGTTCTTATAAATTACAAGATTCCCTTGTATACCCTCAATGTAATGATGTTTTGAAATTATCTGTACAGAAAGCACGCAAAACAATGTTTTTTCACTGTATCTCAGAACATCTGACAATAATAAACTAATTACCAATTAAATGTAGACTGTGCTTCATGTGTAGTCTACCCAGGATTTCCCACAGCTGTCTGGAAAAAAATTAGCATTCAAGTTACAAATGAAATCATTCTTTCAGTATTTGGATTGATTTTGTATCCTGGAGCACTTTGAACCGATGTCCATCTGTTTACTCACCATCTGTTTTATACTTGCATCTGACTTCTTTATTTGCTAAGATTGATTACCTCACACTTTGAATGTTGAGAAGTTTCTGCCTCAATTTTGCCCATTCATGTAATCAAGTTGTCTCAAATACACTGAATATTTTGATAGCTCATATACACTCAGGGTCCTCTTTACTTGGTACAGGCGTGCAGCCTATTGTGGTCATCCGCTGCTGTAGCCCATCCACCTCAAGGTACAACGTGTAGTGCATTCAGAAATGCACATCACTGTTGTAACTGTGACCTTCCTGTCAGCTTGAACTAGTCTTACCTCTTTCATTAACAAAGCATTTTCACCCTCAATACCGCTGCTCACTGGATGTTTTTCTTTTGTTTTTCCTACCATTCTCTGTAAACCCCAGAGACTCGTGTGTGTGAAAATCCCAGGAGATCAGCAGTTTCACAGATATTCAAATTACCCCATCTGGCACCAACAATCATACCACAGCTAAAGTCGTTTAACTCGTATTTCTTCCCCCATTCTGATGTTTAGTCTGAACAATAACTGAATATCTTGGCCATGTCAGCTTGCTTTTCTGCACTGAATCGCTGCCACATGATAGACTGATTAGATATTTGCATTAACGAGCAGGTGTACCTAATAAAGTGGCCACAGGGTGTATTATTTAAATAATTACTCAATATAGTGAATAAATGAGGCCTCCTCCCAAAGCAGATTGCGATCACTTCCTCTCAAC